>NC_056734.1:973878027-974579167 GCF_019279795.1 Protopterus annectens | reverse complement strand
TTTTGCCACTGCTATTTTACAGGGCATTTTGGCAGCTCCTGTTTCTTTATAGTTTTGCCATCCTCCCTTACCTCTGCTTTGGGATTCTACCCAAGTGTAAGGACTGCAGCAATGTGAGATGAAGAACATAGTACAGTTTTGTACCTACCATAAATGTAGATGTTCAAGATCCACATTGCTGCAGTCCAATTACTCCTCCCTCCTTCCCTCTGTAGTTAGAGGCGGTTGTGTGGGTTGGGTTGTAAATATTGTGTATATTGTATATATTGTACATATTATTATTGCAAGGGTGGTTGGTTGGTTGTTTGCTGTCTTTTGGTTTTGACCTTTCTTTTTAGGGTCTTCTGACATCTGGGGCAAGAAAAGACTGAGGATATGACGTCGGTCATGCGCATTTGTACCTTGACGTCCTGATGTGAGTCCACGCGCCTTTGACCGACGTCAGCCTTATACTTTGATATTCGGGCCGACCGAGGACAGCGGACTACCCAAGTGTAAGGACTGCAGCAATGTGGATCTTCGAACATCTACATTTATGGTAGGTACAAAACTGTACTTTTGTTGTCTTAAATGGAAAAACTGCTGTTAGATGTGGAACTGCAGAAAATGTCACAACAGTGCTGTCTACTGACCAAAGTAAAGCATGTGGTGACCCTTTCATGTAGACAGTGGTGCCGAAGAGTCTAGATGAATTAATTCTTGCTATTGTTTTAACCAAGAGTTAAATTGCTAGATTTAAACATGCAAATGTATTTTTATTGCTCTGCTTTCTGACCAGCTGCAAGATAAGTAAAGGAGATGTTAAGAATATAAATGTAGTTCTTTAGCCTGGGAACGCAGGGAAGTGTGAAGAATGATGTAATGTGAATCAGAACTGCAATTTCAATTTAAACAGAGAGAACCGGAGATTAAGCATTTTTGTCATGACCATTCAACTCATCAGCACCCTACCTGCTTTCTTATGCAAGTTTATCTTAGTCTACTCTTTTTAATTTCTAGCTATTTCTAAAAGAAAACACAAGTCTTAGTGTTTTTCTGTGATGTCAGAACTGTACTACTGAATTATTTTAAGTATTTCTCTGTGATCTTTGAACTCTTGACTAGTACTGTCTAGTAAAAAATATTGTCTTGTGTATTAAAATATTTAATAATAAATAATAAAAACACCAGCTGTGGCTGTTTTGAGTAGAGATGATTTAAGCTGTAGAGTACATTGCATATTTATAGTGATTACTGTACCAAGTCACTCTAATAAACCTTGACTGTTTAGTTATACTACCAGTTGGATAATGATATTGCACAGTAATAATTGGACACCCTTTTAAGGGCCTTTGAGTAGCTGAGAAATATTAGCTGGGTGGTGGCAGGCGGTACTGCCATATAGTCTGGGTAATAGGGACACAGCTGGAGAACCTGTGCCAGCCTTTCCTAGGAGTGTCTGTGTGGTTCTATTATCTCAGTGTGTGTGTGTCAGCTACTTGGGCAGGGACACGAAGCACTGGTTGGACAGAGAGAGTGCTGGAGGTTTTAGCCTGCCCGCCTAGGCTGAGATCTGGACCCTATAGCTGTGCCAATGGAGAGTCTTATTGGTGACCTGGAGAGCAATGGAGCGACCAGCCCCGGACTGACTGTGATCTCTGTATGCTGTTAAGGAGAAATTGCACTTTACTGTGTGTATTTGTTATCCTTTCCTTCATATATGAGATGTCCTCTCTGGTGTTAGTGGTGAGGATTGAGGCTCCTTAATTGCTGGACCAGGGCACGGGCGTCACATATTAATTGTTTGGCAGAGGTGGGATATCCACACCATATTAATTGGTTGGCAAATACTAATTGGCTTGTAGTGGTGTGGGTAGAGTGAATTCCTGTAGCTTGTGTACAGTGAGCTTTGAAGGTTTCTTGTACTCTTAAACAGCCACACAGTGAATACTCAAGAGTTCAGATCACAGTTGTTTTATTTCTTTTGTTAGCTTAGTTAGGGTGAGCAGGCAGCATATCAGCAGAGGATTATGGAAAGCTGACAGGGAGCCATCTGGCAGAGATGTGACAGGGCTAGGGGACTGGTGCTTGGAAACTTGACTAAGGCAGACCTGATTGCAGCCTTGGTTACAGCTGCATCAGAAAACAGCAACCAGGAGGACAGTCAGACTGGCAGTGGAGATATAATACCCTTGGAGAATGGACAGCTCAACCTTTCTGCAGAAGACTTAAAAATCCATCTGGAGCTAAAGAGACTTGAGCTGGAGGCCAGGCGTTTGGAGAATGAAGCTGAGGAAAGGATAGGCAGAGGAAGCATGAGAGAGAAATGCTGACTCATCGCCAGAATCATGGAGGTAATGGGGAAGGGAGTAACTGGACCCCAGAAGCACAGCAGGTCAGTAAATTTCTTCCGCAGTTTAAAGAGGGGGATAATTTTGATAGTTTCATTCATATGTTTAAGAGGGTATGCAAACAGTATAGTGTTGACCAAAGGCTTTGGGTACGGTTCCTGACCCCCTTACTCCATGGTAAAGCTGTAACTGTATTGTCTAAGATGTCTGATATTGCATGTTTTGATTATACTGCTGGAGAAAATTATGTAGTTTTTTAAGCTAACACCTGAAATGTATAGAAAAAAGTTTTGTGAGCATAGACGCAAGGCAGATGAAAGTGTATGTGAATATGTTGATGAACTGAGCACTTATTTCCATAGGTTGTTGAGTGGATGTCAGGTCACCACTTTTGAACAGCTGGCAGACCTTTTGATGAGGGAACAAGCTTTTAGCACTTTGTCTGAGGACATGAGGATCTGGTTAGCTGATGAACAATGTGCTACTTCATATGAGTTGGGGAAGAAGGGAGACCTATACCTGGCAAGCAGGGCAACCCTGCACAGGAAGGGGACCCCCAGTACTGCTCATGCCCCAACATAATTTCCCAGTAGCAGGGGAAGCCACTAGTCCAGGTACACGTAGGAGCTATGGTTACATGTTTTGAATGCAACCGGTGGGGCCATGTGGCATACTGGTGTCCACGAAGGCAAGGCGGGTAACAAAAGGTGAGGGAGCCAGTAAGTGGGAAAGACAAAATGCAAATAGTAGGTTGTCTGAGACAACAAGGGTACTAAACTGCCATCCTGTAGATGTCCTGATAGGGAAGGATTTGGATGAGGCAGTACCATCTGTTTATGCAGTTACCCACAGTCAGGCTAGGAGACGAGCATGTGGGTCTTGTAGCCTGGGGGAGACCCAGACAGACTGCATGCTTGAAGCCAGGATTGGTAAGGTGGTTACTTCAGGGAGGGAGCTACCCTGTAGCAGTGAGACTGAAGGTGAACCGCAGCTGCTTGGGGGTACTAATGGTCCCTTGGACAGAGTGACTGCAAAGGTAGAGTTGAGTAGTAGTACCCAGGCTGACAGTGAGGCACCACTGTCAAAGGATGCCAGACTTCCTGTGGAAGGGGAGCTGGGAAGGGTTACAAGGAGAGAGTTGAGACCGGCTCAGCTCTCAGACCCTACATTGCAAGGCCTGAGGCAGGTAGCTAGAGAGGCACCTGATTCTCAAGGAAAGGGGGAATCTGTATACTGGGACAAAGGGTTACTATACAGAGAGTGGACCCGTGAGGGAGGGCTAGAAGGTGAGAGAGTACAGCAGTTGGTAGTGCCTAGAGCCTACCGTCTGGCGCTTCTAGCCATAGCCCATGATATTCCCTTAGCAGGTCATATGGGCATAAAATATACAAAGAGGCGTATCATGCCGAACTTCTATTGGCCTGGAGTTTCCAGAGATGTAAACAGGGTACTGCAGGACCTGTGAGCAGTGCCAAAAGTTAGGCAAGGCAGGAGACAAGGTGAGAGCTCCTTTGATGCCTTTGCTTGTGATTGAGAAGCCATTTCAGAGGGTAGCTATGGATATTGTGGGTCCCCTGAGTACCCCAAGTTCCACAGGGAAAAAGTATATCCCAATGGTAGTAGATTATGCTACACGATACCCTGAGGGCAGTGGCTTTGTCCTCCATTGAGGCAGAGAAGGTGGCAAATGCTTTGTTAGAGATTTTCAGCAGGGTAGGTTTCCCAAAAGAAATACTGACTGACAGAGGTGCCAAATGTCAGACCTGCTGGCTTGTCTGTGGAAGTCCTGTGGGGTGAAGCACATGAAGACCACCCCTACCATCCCCAGACTAATGTTCTTGTTGAAAGGTTAAACTCTACAATCAAGTCCATGCTACAGGCATTTGCAGATCAATTTAAGAGGGAGTGGGACAAATATTTGCCCCATCTGTTTGCTTACAGAGAGGTTCCCCAGGAATCCACAGGTTTTTCACCCTTTGAGTTGCTGTATGGGCATAGGGTGAGGGGATCTCTAGATTTAGTTCAAGATGAGTGGGAAGGTGAGTGCGAGTGTCACAAGGAGTCTGTTGTGGCATACATCCTAACCCTCAGGACAAGGTTCAGGGAATTCATGGGCTTGGCCCAGGAGGACCTCTCAGAAGCCCAACAACAGAAAAAGGTGGGGGTATGACAGGAATGCTCGAGCTAGAGAGTATGCTGTGGGGCAGCAGGTAATGGTTCTCATTCCTGTCAGATGCAACAGGCTGCAAGCAGCTTGGGAGGGGACCCTACAAGGTGATAAGAAAGGTAAGTGATGTTAACTACATGGTAGAACTGCTAGGCAGAAGGCAGGGGCACAAATTGTACCATGCTAACTTGATGAAACCTTACCATGATAGGGAGGCCCTTGTGCTGAGCATTTGCAGTAGATTGCAGGAATAGTCTGAGGGAGATCTGGGGACTGATCTCCTCAGTGAGGCTCGGGCTGACACCTCAGTGGAAGGGGTAGCAGTGTCCCAGCAGCTATCCCCTACCCAGGTTCGTGAAATCCTAGCAGTGTTGCAGGAATTTGGGGACATGTTCACTGGGAAACCAGAGTGCACCCACCTGGGGCAGCACCAGGTGGATACAGGACCCCAAAGGCCTACTAGGCAGGCCCCTTATAGAGTGCCTGAGAGAGTCAGACTCTGAGGGAGGAGGTACAGGAGATGTTGGAACTAGGGTTGATTCAAGTCCAACAGTACCTGGGCCTCCCCAGTGGTGCTGGCGCCAAAGAAGGATGGCAGCACCAGGTTCTGTGTGAACGACAGGAAATTAAATAGTCACACAGAGTCAGATGCTTACCTCATGCCTAGGACAGATGTGGCCCTAGAGCAGCTGGGTGGGGCTAAGTATCTTAAAACCATTGATCTTACCAAGGGTTACTGGTAGGTGCCCTTGACCCCCAGTACTAGAGAGAAGTCAGCCTTTGTGACTCCTTTTGGCTTGTATGAGTTCACCACAATACCCTTTGGGATGAAGAATGCCCCAGCAACTTTCCAGAGTCTTGTAGATCATATCCTAGCAGGAGCAGGAGGGTTTGCCCTTGTTTAAATAGATGATATTGCCATGTGCAGCCATTCCTAGCCAGAGCACCTTCAGCATGTCAGGGAGGTGCTGGGCAGATTACAGATGGGCAGGGTTGACCATTAAGCCAAGCAAATGTCAGGTGGGTATGGTAGAGGTCTTCTACCTAGGACGTAGAGTGAGGAGTGGTAAGATAAGGCCAGAACCTGCCAAAGTGGACGCCATTCAGGCATGGCCTGCACCTATTCCTAAAAAGCAGGTGAGGGCATTTTTTAGCGACAGCAGGGTACTACAGAAAGACTGGCCCCAGTTATAGTACCATAGCTGCTCCCCTCACAGACCTGACAAGGAAGAACAGGCCAGATAAGGTAGTGTGGACCCCACCATGTGAGCAGGCATTCCAGAAGCTTAAAGAAGCTTTGGGAGGATCCCCTGTGTTAGCCAGTCCAGATTACAGCAAAGAATTTGTTGTGCAGGTGGATGCTTCGAACCATGGGGTGGGGGCTGTACTTAGCCAGATTTCTTCAGAGGGTGAAGAGCACCCAGTGGTTTATTTCAGTCGTAGGCTCCAACCCAGGGAGGAATGCTATGCAGCTGTAGAAAAGGAATGCGTAGCCATAGTGTGGGCACTGCAGAAACTTCAGCCTTATCTGTATGGGAGGAAATTCACTGTTATGACAGATTGCAACCCCCTAACATGGTTAAACAGAGCCAGCCAGCAAAATGCCAAGTTGCTAAAATGGAGCCAGGGGTTGCAAGCATATGATATGTCAGAGCAGCACCTCAGTGTGGTTAGCAATGCCAATGCAGATGGGCTCTCAAGACAGGGAATGGGGTAAGGTACACTCAGATAGACCTAATGGTCACTTGAAAAACTAGCTTGAGTTCTCCGGGGGGAGAAATGTGAAGGCTGCCATCCTAGCGAGATAGAATTTTGCAGATAATTCTGTCTTTTATAAATATGAATGTAAACTACAGGCTTGTTGTCTTAAATGGAAAAAAACTGCTGTTAGATGTGGAACTGCAAAAAATGTCACAACAGTGCTCTCGACTGACCAAAGTAAAGCATGTTGTGACCCTTTGATGTAGACAGTGGTTCCGAAGAGTCTAGATGAAGGAACTCTTACTATTGTTTTAACCAAGAGATAAATTGCTAGATTTAAACATGCAAATGTATTTTTATTGCTCTGCTTCCTGACCAGCTGCAAGATAACAAAAGGAGATGTTAAGAATGTAAATGTAGTTCTGTTAGCCTGGGAACCCAGGGAAGTGTGAAGAATGATGTAATGTGAATCAGAACTGCAATTTCAATTTAAACAGAGAGAACCAGAGATTAAGCTTTTTTGTCTTGACCATTCAACTCATCAGCACTCTCTCTGTTTTCTTATGTAAGTTTATCTTAGACTTGTGTTTTTCTTTTAGAAATAGCTAGAAACTATAAAGATTAGACTGTGTTTTTCTGTGATGTCAGAAGTGTAGTATTGAATTATTTTAAGTATTTCTCTGTGATCTCTGAACTCTTGACTAGCACTGTATAGTAAGAAGTATTGTCTTGTGTTTTTATTATTTATTACTAAATATTTTAAAACCTTTCAACTGTGGCTGTTTTGTGTAGAGATAATTTAAGCTCTAGAGTACATTGCATATTTCAGTGGTTAGCGTTGCCTCCTCACAGCAAGAGGTTCTCCAGTTCGATCCTTGGCTGGAGTGCCTTTTGTGCGGAGTCTGCATGTCCTCCCTGGTCGCGTGGGTTTTCTCCGGGTGCTCCAGTTTCCTCCCACATCCCAAAGACATGCTGTAGGTAGATTGGACACTCTAAATTGGCCCTAGGTGTGAGTTCATGTGTGTGTGTGTGTGTGCCTTCTGTGGAAGGTTGGGCGCTGGGCTGGCAACTCGACACTGTAAAACTCCACTGCCAATCATGAGCGGACATGTGATCCGCTGTGGCGACCCCTAACTGGGAAAAGCTGAAAGAAGTAGTAGTACATTGCATATTTATAGTGATTACTGTACCAAGTCACTCTAATAAGCCTTGACTATTTAGTTATACTACCAATTGGATAATAATATTGCACAGTAATAATTGGACACCCTTTTAAGGGCCTTTGAGTAGCTGAGAAATATTAGCTGGGTGGTAGCAGGCGGTACTACTGCATATGCTGGGTAATAGGGGCACAGCTGGAGAACCTGTGCCAGCCTTTCCCAGGAGAGTCTGTGTGGTTGTGTAAACTCTGATCTCAAAGTGTGTGTGTGTCAGCTACTTGGACAGGGACACGAAGCTTGGACAGAGAGGGTGCTGGAGGTTTTAGCTTGCCCAGCTAGGCTGAGATCTGGACCCTATAGCTGTGCCAGTGGGGAGTCCTTTTGGGGACCTGGAGGGCAAGGGAACGACCAGCCCTGGACTGACTGTGATCTCTGTGTACTCTTAAGGGAAATTGCACTTTACTGTGTGTATTTATTACCCTTTCCGTTATATACGAGACACCCTCTCTGGTGCTGGTGGTGAGGATTGAGGCTCCCTGATTGCTGGGCCAGGGCACGGGCATCACAGGAATACACACACACACACACACACACACACACACACACACACACACACACACACACACACACACACACACACCTGTATATTGCATATACTGAACATTAACAAATTTTCTACATGGATTAGCTGAATGCTTTTTCTTTCAAAAAAATTTCAGAAACTGTATGTGGCAAAAGAGGAATGTAACTGTCCATTCATGTGCATTAACTCCGCAGTTGATTATAGTAAGTTAAGTGTAGGTGTGGCTTCTTCATGTGAGATTGTGATGAAATACCTTGTTTTTGTTGTATTTTTGATAAAATTTCAGTCATATGAAAAAACTGTACATGGAGAATTCTTTAAATACACAAACTATATTTATACCACTTGCATTTTACAAGTATACAGTGCACCAAATATTTGTGTCTTCTTATGGCTTAACTGCTCATCTTCCCTGCACTAGTAGCATCCAGTGTATACCATATCTCCCAATTCTAGCCTTGTATACTACAAATTTGATTACTTTTTTGTGATTTTAGTCTAACAAGTTTTTTTAAATATTTATGTGGTTGGCTCATTTACTTTGCCCTCATTGTTTGTTCAAAGTGTTTTGGCAAAACACTGCTGTAAACTTTAGTTGATTGTCAGCCTTTTAATTACAAAATGGCACACATGATCTTCTGTACTATATGCTATATAGATAAAAATATGACTGATTGGGAAATGTGTCTGTCAAAACTGTCCTTTACTTTTTCCTTGTATCTTTGTGATTGAAATGAATGAGTTTTGGTCACCAAAAATAAAACATTTAGCAGCAGCCTGCTAAGAAGGAGGACTGGAGATGGTATTCAGTATTTTCAAAGAAACAAATTTGTGAATGCACCCACTCAGAAACACCATTGTATCTGTGTTATAACTGACAGTGATAAGAAGTGTAAGCTGTACGTTATGTTTATAGTTTGTTTTATACAGAGACCATTTGTACCGTCACTGCTTATGAATGCTCTGCATTATCAATAATGAGATGGTAATTAGTGCCCTAGGAAGGAGATGTACTTAAACGATTTAAATCTTAACTGTTGAAGAAATTCTTTACAATTCTAATTTCCTGCTAATACGTGTATGTACATTTTGTTTTCGTCTTAGTAACTGTGAAGTCTGGATTAACAAAAATCAGACTGAAACTACTTTATGATGGAGAACACTTTTAGCAAACATATTTAATGCAAGTGACCTCCACAAGTTCACTTGTCCTTACTATTTGAGTGGTATAATCTGTGAAAACTAACTGAACTGATTTATATGAATGAAAAATGTAATTCATACACCATTGCAGAATGCAGTACACAAACTCTTCATGGCTTAGTTATTAAAACTCACAAGCTTATTTCTCCTAAATGGTTAACACCACTTTACAGGGCAAGATATGGAGAATTAAATAAACTTATTTCATTTGATAGAAGGTGAGTAGCTCAACAGATAGTGTGCCTGCCTTTGGTGAAGGAAGATCAGAAAGGGGTGGGTTGTATTCTCACACCAGATAGTGGGATTAATTTTCCAGTACTGCCACTGCAGTGCAGTGGAGCATGGAAGGTGGTTGCACTCCACAGTGTGCTGTCCTTCAGATAACATGCTAAGCTGAAGTCTGCTTGAGTCCGTGGGTAATTCAAATGGATGTGAAATGTCCCATGGCACTTGTCAAAAAGAATAGAAGTTCTCCAAATTACTGTTCAGAGTTCTCCTAGTCAGTATGACTACCACCTAGGATGTCACCTGAGAAGAGCTCATTTTCCTGATGAGTCTAACCTGGTCAAAAAAGTGTAAATCTAGTGTAATTCATGAAGCATTAGTCTATACCAATGTTTCTGAAACTGGGATCCATACGATAAACTCAAGCTCACTTGCACCCACTTGACTTTCGGGCATCATCTGTGACCCGACCCTGTAAATGGAGAAAGAGAAGTTGCACCGCTCATCCACAATTTATCTAAAAAAAAGAAAAAGAAAAAGAAACGAACTTCCCTGTTGGCAGTTGAGCAGTGGTTAAGCAGCTGCTTGCCCTTAGTTTTTAGAGGAGAAGAAGAAACAACTTCTGCGTTTGCGGCTGATGCTGAGCAGCTGCTCACCTGCCCTATGTTTTATGCCAGCAGTTAGAACTTGGAGGGAAATTTAAACAACTGTTCTGTTTCCTCCAAGTAAGACAGATCCCGTATTTGTGTTGGTTGCTGTATGAGTATGGGTCTGCTCTCTCCCTTTTGCCAGAAAATAGAAATTAATGCAGCGCTGATGATCAATCCGGATGATTTTGTTGACAGAACGTGAAGGTATTTTTTTTTTCAGGGCTTTAATGAGAAGCGATGCCTGAGTGCAGCTGTCAGTTGACCAGATATTCACAGTGTGTGCCAGATTTTTGCCTTATTTGGACTGCTTCGCATAAAATGGGATTTCTCTGGCAAATCATTGTAGACTGAAGAAAATAATGGCATACTTTTGAGCTTTAGATTTCATATGTTTCAGAAAATTCGTATTAATTTAAAACTTGTTCTATCAACTTTCTAAGTTTATAAGAGCAATATTTAAAATGTATCCTTAGCTTTGGCCCTTTTTTCCCCACGTAATGACAGGGTTTGTCCATATTTCTTGCTCTGAAGAGGTTGAGAGGTATTGTGTGTGTGTGTGTGTGCGTGTAAGAGGGAGGTAGGTGTGTGTGTAAGAGGTAAAGAGGTGTGTGTAAGAGGTAGGAAGCATACCCTTCAGCTGTCCACGTTTTTGCAGAATGTCCATATTTTTGCCTCATATTTTCAGTCCGTTTCTAATAAAAATTGTGTTTTTTCTGGAAAATCCCTGGAAAATCATTGATGACTGAAGTCAGAAAGTAATGGCCGACATTTGAGCATCAGACTTCATAGCCTTCATAAAATTTGTAGTAATGCAAACCTTGTTGTTCTATTAACTTTCTAAGTTTATAAGACCAAATATTAAAATGTGTCCTAAGTTTTGGCTCTCTGTCCCCCCCCCCCCATTATGGCAGGTGCATTTTTCAAAAAATTTAGTTTCAAGTGCATTTTCAAGTAATTATGAGCTTCAAGGGAGGAGAAGTTTACTAATGCACATCCTGAATCTGTTTGCAATGTGTAACAGATTTGATTAGCTAGTTAGCAAATAGTATCACTATTGTGGTACAGCCTTTTAAAGCTTTGTTGGTAGCACAACAGGTAGCATGCTTGCATTTTAATGCAGAAGGCTGTGGGTTCTACCCCCACAGCATATTGATGGATTGTTGATACTGTTTTGCATTTTTAGGGGGTGGGTACTGAAGTCCTGAATACGTCCTCTTTTGGATGAGATGCCTAGTAACTATGAACCTGTTTTCAGTTTGCCATCCATGCAGTATTACCAGCTTACCATTTTTTTAAGTAGGCAATTTATTCTTCAAGGGCAGCAGGCAGTGAATTTGTAGATGAAACACTGAAATAAAGTTTTTGCTAGCAGCAACCTTTTCATTAGTTACAGATCTCTTTAAGGTGGAATTATTCAGATGATTTACTTCTGCAGTGATTGTGCATATTGAGTGATGTTGGTGGATTGTAATGACAGCAGTTTGAGTGTCCCTTTATGGTTGAAATGTTCTCAGTTGGGCGGTTTTGTCATTATTGGTTCATGTGTTTTTTCACTGCTTACTGGAAAAATGTGCAGAACTTTACATTTAAAACACGTACTACCAAGTGGTGCTGTATTATACAAGGGATATAATTGAATTATTGTGTATTAAAATTTAATTATGCAATGAGGAAGGTGAATCAAATAACTTCTGCATGCTCCTAAAAATGTTCGCAGGGGATCTATACTTTGAAAACAGCCCAAAGGTAAGCTTAATCTGCCACTGGCCAGATGCATTTTCTTTGAATCTGGGTTTCAATGCTGTTTCAGTGAATGTGAGATTCTAAAGCAGAGAAGTTGTAATGTTAAGTCTGCTTTCATTGAGACTATATTGCTTTGTTTAGATTTAGCAAATGTCCATCAGTGTCTGTGCTACAAAATTTGAAATACAAGTTTTAAATTAACTCCAAACATCTGTAATCCTTGTAGAAGTAAAGCAGAAAACAGTATGCACACTGAGAATTTTGAACAGTATTTATGGCAATTGGGGAGAATTAGCCAAGTAATGGGACACTGAAATGGCTGCGTGGTGGTGGTGGTGGGGGCTGATTAGAGGGTTTGGGGATTGATCATGATATAACGTATGCGTATCGCTGCCGGTGGGGGGGGTCCATCAAAAATTTTTCCTTTAATAAAAGGGGTCCTCCAGCTTATAAAGTTTCGGAACCACTGGTCTATACTACCAAAAAAAAAAAAAAAACTGTTCATTGTTTTATTAAAATTTGTTGTTGTGTTTATGCATACCATGCTGTTCATTGTTATTACTTGCACTGTAAAGGCAAGAAATTAAACAAGTGAGACACTGAACTTTGTGTTGTATCCTGAACTCAATACAATGAAAGAGTGAGAACTACTACAGTAGAGATGGGGAGGCCCAGACAGAAAATGTGCACCAAAAAAATGTGAGCTTTAAGTTTTCAGTACAATTATTGATAGAATAGCAGACTGCCTTAGTATGGATATGTTGTAAAGTCTGACAGAAGTCTCTGCCAGTCTGGAAAGTATACTTTTACCGCTGTTAGCCATCTGCTAATGGAAGAAAGTGATTGTGCTTTCACCTGCATGGATGATCTATGTATGTTTGGAAATTATCCTCTGAAGCTGCCAGCCAGTGCTCCTCTCCTGTGCCAATGCAAAGTTATTTAGCCGCTTTTATCTTGCTGTTTACACAAAATTCTTGTTTGTCATTAATTAATTACAGATGGCATAAAATAATATCAGGATGATGGCAGCAGTGTAACAAAATGTAATAGCATGTGGTAAGGAAACCCATAGTAAAGCAGTGTTTAAGACATTTATTGTAATTGTAGTTTCTTTATTTTTGGTTTTGTTGCAGAATTCTTTAACCTTTTAGAGTTTCTACTAAAACAGCACTTTTTGGTAACAAAGAGAGTATATGAAATAGTGCTAGTGACGCATGTGTTTGGGATAATGGCCATATTTTTTGAGGAGGTGTTTAAAAAAAGAAATCCGTGTTGTAGAAGATGTCTCCCTGAGTGCTCTGTGAATAATGCTTATACCATGATGTATTTTCTGTTTTTTTTTTTTTTTTTTCTCCAAATGTTTTGTTTCTAACACCATGATGGGAGTGGATGACATTCCTAAGTCAAAGTACAATTAAAGTTCATGAAATTAGTATTGTTTCAATCTTTGTCAGCCAGAAGTGCTCTTTGCAGCACTGGCAATGTGCCCAGTAATGAGCCCTTCTGCAATTTGCATGTATTTGCAGCATATCTAAGTACGACTGTAGATTCTTTTTTATAAGACCTATTGCTCCTACTACTATTGGAACTGTTTGGGTTTCTTCCACACTGCTCTCGTTTTTGCCTGCAAATCCTGATATTTTATAACTTTATGTCTCCCTGTATGCAAGACACTGTAGTAAGTGGGTGTGGCAATTTCAATGATCAATGCTACTTTTGTCTTCTTTTCTTGGAAACACTGTATCCGATTTTCTAGCATCTATCTTTTGAACTGTAAGTAATGGGTGATCCCATGTGATGTAGACATCATTTTATGTGATGCTTTGTGGCTCATGTTTCCATTGTTTTTCAGCTACTTCAGTAACATAATGTTTGCACAATTCCCAGTGCACAGTCTTGCCATATTATTATTATACCTTTCAGTATACAGTCCTTCTGCCATTAGTAAGTCACAACCAGTAAAGAGGTGTGCAACTGTTTCCAATTCTGTTTAACAGAACCTAAATTTATCTGCTTCTCCCACATGTTCAATGGACTTTGTAAACCGTGTAAGTAACCCAGTATCTTGCGCCACCAATATTAACCTTTCATCTCTTGGTTTGAATTTGCCTTTCCTTAACCATTCCTGCATTCTGATCAACATGAGGTTCTTCCAGAAGTTTTCTATACTAGCAACTATATTTATGCATTTTCCACATTTCTTGCTTTCTCATCTGGTCCTTCACCTTATATTTTTTCTTTTGTTTTTTGGCACATTCAGTTGCTGCCTGATTTTTATTTACTGGTTTGATTTCCATTCTTGCAGGATGCCAATATGATCCTGCTACATTAAGCAGAGATGTAATCTTAGATTTATTCTTCTCATGTTTCAAAACTTTTACTACATTTGGGTCTTGTGAGGTCAGCAGATGTGTGTAGAGTCCCACGATTGCAAATCTATACATGTAATCAATTTCAGAGAGCCCCATTCCTCCTTCGGAACGGGGAATATATAATATTGGTATACACTGATTTTTATAAATCATTTGGTGAGCATGAAGCATCCTTCTTGTTTTCCTATCTAATCTGTCCAACACGTTTTGGGGCCACTTAGTCATTCCCAAACCTGTAAGTTAGGACAGGAGGAGCAAACTGGTTTATGGCTTGAATTTTGTTCCTAGATGTCAACTCTGTTTTCAGGATTAATTTAATTCTTCTAAAGTATTACTTACTAAGTTTTATTTGCATTTGTTCATGTTTTATTGTTGATTCTTCATCAATTCCCAAATATTTGTACACACCCTCTTGCTCAAGTTCTTTTATATTGCATTATTTTCCCAAACTGATGTTTTCCTGGTGCTGCAGTTTTACTGGTTTAAAGGTTGCTTTTGCACATTTATCTAGACCAAATGACATTCCTATATCATCTGAAAAAGTTTTGCCAACTTGCAGTTGTCCTTTCAGTTCCTCATCTGATGGGTTATACAGTTTTAGGTCATTGACAGAGAGAAGATAAGTCTTTACACTTTGTTGTTTTCTAGGGGCCAAATTATAGCCATGACCCAAGTTGTTAAGTAGACAGCTTAATGGGTTAAGGGCAAGGCAGAATAGCAGCAGTGACAGAGAGTCACCCTGGAACATCCCCCTTTAAATTTTTTTCCCTGAAATAATAATTTGTCTCTTATCATGGCTTAATTGTAAAGTGGTCTGTCACTGTAATGTAGTTGATCAGGTCTACTTCACATGAGCAAACGCTGACATGAACGAAACCCATATAAGCGAGACAACATTACCAAAAGATCAAATAAATGAAACCTTAAATGAACGACATCCAAAACCCCTAAAAGCACTTAACGGAAAACCCAAACCATCCGGAAACAAACGCACACAAAAAAATACCATACACTGCTATAACACCACACCACAACTAACCCCTCCCGTAATTCTACACTACATTACAACAACATGACAGAAATGTGACTACATCGTTTCTGCAGGGGTGCAAGCCTCCCTGCACCCCCATGTGAGGGGGGCTGCACCCCTCTACCCTCTGTAACTTAATTATGCCAACTCCAAAATCACACTACCTTGTAAAAAAAGGGCATATTTCCATGCAGGTGGCTACTGCTGCAACAGACTGCAGGTCAGTAACTGTTTCAGGTTTTTGGATGTCGATCTTTTAAGGTTTTATTTCTTTTTCTTCTAAATGACTATAAACTCTGTCAGCATCAATTCCCGCATCAGTATAAGGCGAAATGATTGACTTCAACAATTGGCTAAATTTCTGGTGTCATTCAAAGGGGATCCAATATCTGTCTGCCTGGGATGACATGATTGACAAACCACGATGCTTTGCCAGAGATGGTCTGCACCTATCTACCCTGGGATTCAGGTTACTGGCTAAGGCTCTTGCCACCCCTATAGTGTCTTTTTTAGACAAGGTTCAAAGGACAAAACCACCACCGTACCAGATATAAGCATGCAAAATCTGAAAGTAATGCTACTCAGTGCTAGAAGTCTAAACCTCAAAATGCACTCTCTCGAGGCACTCCTAAAAATGGAGAACATCGATATCTGTGCAGTAACTGAGACCTAGTTCAAGGCTGCAGAGAGCACCCCTGCAGTACCAGGCTGCAACTCTTACCACACTTTTCGGCCACCAAACCAGGACCGAAGCACTAAAGGTGGAGAGGTATCAATATTCACCAAGGATATTCACACCTCCAGACTAGTTGCCCAACACAATGCATCTGAAATTCTACAGGTGCAACTAACACTTGATAAGACTGCAGTTCAAATTGTACCTTGCTACAGATCCCCCAACATGCGCCAAGATTCTCACTACACCTTTCTAAAAATACTAGATAATATTAAGATGCAACCAAACACCCTAATACTCTGTGATTTCAACTACCCTGCCATTTATTGGGAAAACTACTCTGGTACCAACACCTTTGCCCAACGGTTCTTGGAATTCATAAATTCCAATGCCCTGGACCAACGAAACAATAGTCCCACCAGGGGCTCAAATATCCTAGACTTGGTCATTACCACCATGAGAGATCGATGCTCCACACCACTGGTCACCCCCTAGGTCAGGTCTGACCATAAGCTAATCACCCTTGACATCCACATCCCACCCCCCAGTAGGAAAACCTACATAAAAAACTTCTCCAAAGCCAACTTCATGCTGCTCGAGTCAGAAGTGACAAATGTCATGACACCCATGCAGATGAGAACTGGAAGTTCGACCGCTGAATCCTACACTAAGGCACTGTACGAGCACATCCACTCGTGCATGAATCATGCCATTCCAAACAGAACCAAGACGGTCTCCTCCAAAAAAAAAGGAAGCCAATCTGGTGGTTCCCTGCCATAAACAAACTATACAACAGAAGGAAGAAACTGTTGCAGAAAAGAGGAAAATCCCAAGATGCAAAAAACTCTCTTACCAGCCTCAGTAAGAAGCTGAGATCCCTCATAAAATCCTTCAAAGCTAGTTATGAAAATAAAATTGCCAAAGATTCTAAGGACAACCACAAGGCATTCTATAGTTATCTCAAGAATCTAAATGGCAATGCCCAGATCTTCTCTGAGCTACAACAGAATGGCATTAAATATACTGATCCCAAGGATATTGCCAATATCCTGACAGATCGATTCAGTGCCAACTTCACCCCCCTCTCACCCCCTAAAGGGCCCATCTCAGTACCAAAAGATTGGCAAATTCTCGTACTCACAGCCACACAGGTAAAAAAACGCACTCTCCAAAGCTAAGAATACAGCATCCATGAGACCAGACGACATCCCAGGCCGTGTACTACATGAACTATAAAATTAACTGGCACCTCACCTAAGTGTCATGTTTAGTCATAGCCTCACCTCAGGCTTCGTACCCAATGAGTGGTGCACAGCTACAGTTATCCCACTCCACAAGGGGGGATCCAGTTTGGATCCCGGGAACAATCGTCCCATCAGTCTGACGAGCCTGATCTGTAAAGCCATGGAACGCATTATCATGGAACTTGTAAACAAAGACATTGGCAACCTTCAAACACTGGACCCCATCCAGTTTGGTTTTGTAAAGGGCCGATCATGTCTCCTCAACCTGACTGACTTCTTCAAATCAGTCTCCAGAGCTATGGATAAGGTTAAAGCAGTCCACACAGCCTATCTGGACCAAGCCAAGGCCTTCAACACCACCCCCTACTCTGGAATCTTAGATAAACTTACTAAGCTGGGCATTAATCCGTACGTCACTCGATGGGTTGTCAACTGGGTTACTGACAGAACCCACACTAAAAGTAGCCGACTCAAAATCCAGCTCCAGACAAGTGACAAGCAGAGTACCTCAGGGTTCGGTCCTGGGACTGCTGTTGTTTGACATCTACTTCTCTGAAGTTCAGGCCAGCACTAAGGGACTCTGGCTAACAAAGTTCGCAGAGAAATGCAAGCTGGGAGCCATTATTGATTCCCCAAATTATGTGGATATCCTACAAAAGGGCCTTACAGAAACAGATGCTTGGTGCCAGTGCCATGGGCTCAAGCTCAATGCCAAGAAATGTATAGTTATCCCCTTTGGGAAAAAACATGTACCCATGAATTACCACATAAGTGGTAATACAGTAAACACCAAAAGTGTGATAAGGGACTTAGGGACACAGCGGTCTCACTTTTGATAACCACATAGCCACAACAGTCGGGAAATCTTTCTATGTGGCACACCTCTTCACTAAGGGCCTTTCATCTAGAAAAAAGGAGGTTGTTGTCGCACTGTACTCATCCCTCATTAGACCCATTATAGAGTACAACGCCCCATTTGGTATATACCGGACAAGACATCTGCAACAACTGAAAAGGCCACAGAAATACCTCACTAAAAGAATCACAGGCCTGAAGCAGATGCCCTATGCTGACCATCTAAAAAAACTCTAGCTATACTGTGTCGTATATCGCCTACTCAGAGGTGATCTCTGCTTAACATACAAGACCATGTCAAACCCAGTGCTGTTGGACATGCTACACTTAAAGAAATCCCAATCCCTCAGAGCTACATGCTCCAGGAATCTAAATCTGGTCATCACAATGAACAAAACATGCTGGAGGAATAGGTTCCTGACTCAGAGACTCCCCATACTCTGGAATAGACTGCCCATACATGTCAAGCTGAGCGCCTCTTTGACCCACTTCAAAAGGAACCTTGACGATTGGATGAGAGAGAGGAAATTTACACCAGGGAGCACGTCAGTCGCCCTGCTAGACAGGGGACCAGGGAAGTAAATATTCTGGGAAGAAATAGCCAGGGAATTGATATGGCTAGGCTTGTATAGGCCCTAGGGCCGATAGCCTAGTACTAACATGTGAACCTATAGTTTAAACATCGTTGGAAGGCAAGTTATTGATTTTTAATTTTTAGGGTAGCTTGCAGGTTCACTTTTAAGTAGGAGCATTGTTTTTCCTGTTAGTCAGGTTGGTGTCTGTCTGGGGTGTGCATATAAATAGTGCTTGTTCATGGCTAAATCTTTGTGCAAAGATTTTAATACTTTTAGCCAAAAGTTAGGTACTGCATCTGGGCCTGGGATTTTCCAGTTAGAGGTTTTTCTTAACTTTGCTTCAATCTCTTTGGCTGTTACTTCATCGCATTTCATATCCTGTACCTTTAAACTTCTTTTTCTTTCTTTTACTTCGTCTATCCATTTAGCATCTTTATGTTCCACAGGATCTTCATAGATACTTCTCCAAAATGTATCTATTTCTTCCTTTTGTTGGCGGTCCTTCAATTTCTTTTACATTGTTTCCCAGTTCTCTATAAAACTTTTTTTTGTGTCATCAGTAAATTGCTTATTTTGTACTTTTCCTTTAAATGTATTTGCGTATCTTCTAAAATTTTCTGCCTGTGTTGAGTTTTTAGTCTATTTGTGATAGTGCATGATAGATTCTGGTCTGTTCTAATAGTGTGCATTGCTTTTATCACATCTATATTTCTTAGTATTTTTGTTGATCTGTTCCATCTTCTATATTCTTTTAACAATGATACTTTGTCTTAATTGCTTTATAGTTTTCTCTGTTCGATACTTCCATGATGGTATTGGATTTCTACCCTTCCTTTCTCTCACTACCGTGTGTTCCTGTGATAGAACTTTATCAGTTATTAATTAGCTACACAGTAATGTATCCTATTTTACTTCTGTTATATCGCATGGATCTCTATGAACAGTCCTAATTACTGTGTTCATTTGTTTTATCAATCTTCTGACTTTTTGGGTTTTATTGACCTTTTGCAGTCTGTTTCTTTCATTGATCTTAATATACATATGTGTATCTCTCGTAGCTTGTTTTCTTCTAAACTGAGGGCACATTTTTTATTTTCTGTTTCCTGCTGGCATTCTATAGAACGTGTTCTGTAGCATCTTCCTGTGGCACATTCTCTTCAATTTCATCCTGTGGCAACCATTGCTCTGTCATATAGGAACTCACTGGCCTATCACTCCTCAACATTGACTGCGTCAGATGTTCCACAGTTTCCTGTTCCTTCCCTTGCTGTCCAGCTTCAGGTGAATGTTTATACTTGTTTCCTGTGGAAGGCTCCAAAATACCTTCATATGGCAGCTGACCAGTTGCTTCCTGTTCCACTGGTTTCCCCTTAATTTGGATATCTGTTGCTCTATCCTGTTGTGGTGCTTTCTGAATTAGATTTTCCATACTGTGTCCTTCACTTCGCAAGTTACTTCATAACCTCAGTTTCTGTTTCTTTAACTTTTCTATTACTAATCTCCCTTTCTACTTTTACTCTTTCTACTTATTTTTTTGTATTGTAAAGTTTTCCATACCTGGATTCCATTGCCTGTATTTCTCTTCAAATATCTTTGGTGCTGCTCTTTTTGTATTGGTTAGTTTTATTTTCTCCTTTGTATAGATATTACACCATATTAAATCTATTTTCCTTTCCCATGTCCATATTTCTTCTTCAGATGTCTCCTGATCTTCCTGCTTCTCCTTACTTTATGGACTCTGTCTTGCTGTGATGCAACCTGTGTTAGACCTTCTACACGAAGTCCTTCACTTTGCAGGTACTCCATAACTTCATCTATTATTTTTTTTAACTTCTGCTTTATTTTATTTATTTAACATTTGTTGACCGGGACAGTCTGACTAGGAACAGAGCCTATTTTCAGTGGAGGCCTGGGGAGAAGTGCTCCAGGCGCACGTCTTTGGAATGTGGGAGGAAACAGGAGTACCCGGAGGAAACCCATATGAATGCAGGAAGGACATGCAGATTCCAGACAGAAGGCACCCCAGCTGAGAATCGAACCGGGGAACCTCTTGCTGTGAGGCAACAACGTTATCCGCTGCACCACTGAGCCGTCCTAATCTTCTACCACTACTAATATTCTTTTCTAGAATCCCTCTTTGTGATATTTTCTTTATTGTGAAATTTTCCATATATCGATGCCTTTACCTGTATTTCTCTTCAGATGTCTTTGGGGCTGCCTTCTTTATATTGATTTAGTTTGGCTTTCTCCTTTGCATAAATATTACACCATATCAAATCTGTTTCTTTCCCATGTCCATATTTCTTTTTTATACTTGTCAAAAATCTCTAGGTTTTGTTCTTTATATTTTTTTTAACTTCCTCACATGCTTCTTTTTCCAAACAGGTCAATGTTTCTTGATCTATGTACTGTTTTTCACAAATCTGTTGTATTCATGAATACAGATTTTTATTTGAAGCTTCTGACAGTTTATCTTGTGGAAGTATTTTTCTTTCCTCCAATTTTTTTTAATTGTTTTGTACATCTTGTGTCTGGAAATTCTGGACTTTTTGCATAACAGTAACAATACATCATTTCTTTCTTATTCTCAATAGTCCACTTTATTGTCTTTATGGCTCTTCTTTTGTGGACTACTACTTCCTTTTATAACAGGGGACCATCCTCCCTTGGGCCTGGCCTGGTTTGGTCCCATTGTAGGAATGTTTCTGTATTTTGAGGATTCTACACTGTCATCTTTTCCAGTCCTGGCACCAGTGTGCCCAAAAGGATTGGCCCCTTTTTTTCTCCTGGGTCTTGTGCGCCCAGCTATTTGTTTTTAATTTTTAACCTCTGTGAAGATTGGGGAAGAAGGGGTGAAGGCTGCCAACCTAGTCAAATAGAATTTGATACATAATTCTATCATTGTAAATATAAATGTAGAATACTGGCTTGTTTCTTAAATGAAAGAAAACACTGTAAAATGTGAACTTCAAGATTGTAGCAACATTGCCATCTGCTGTAAGGAGAACTAAGGCAAGCATTTCATATGTTCTTTGAAATTAAAAATTATGTCTTTGTAGGTTCTTTGATCTGTAGAGATCTGAGTCATTTGGTCTGGGCTATCACATTCTTTCTATTGTTTTAACTTAAGGATTAATTACTGGAGGGTACATGTGAAAGGTCTTTTATTGTTGTAGTTTCCTGAGCAGCTGTTAGATTGTTAAATAATGTAGCCTGTTGGCCTGGGAACTCCAGACTAAGTGTCAAAATGATGTAATGTGTATACTGGGAAAACCTAAGTGTCGAGATGATTTAATCTGGGAGGGCCCAGCAGGAATGTTAGTGATTTTAAACTGTTGCTGAGAGAGAGAGAGCCTGTAAACATTTTGATCTTGATATCCACCTCTCATGCTCATGCCTTATGCTCTCTCTATGAAAGTAAGTTACTTTAGAAGTATGTTTTCTTGTAGGAATAGCTAGGACTATAAATATTAGACTTGTGTGTTTCTGTTAAAACTGTATTGTTTTAAGTTTCTGTGTGCTCTCTGAACTCTTGGATAGCACTGTGGTGTTGTAGTATTGTCTTGTGTTTTTATTTATTATTAGATGTTTTAAAAAACTTTTACCTGTGGCTGGTTTGTGTAGAGTTAAGTTAAGCTCTAGAGTGCATTGCATATTATAGAGTTTATTGTACAAAGCCACTCTAATAAGCCTTAGACTGATTAGTCACACTTACCAATTGGATAATAATATTGCACAGTAGTAATTGGACACCCTTTTAAGGGCCTTTGGGCAGCTAAGAATTAGCTGGTGGTGGCAGTAATTATTACCATATAGTCTGGGTAAAGGGGCACAGCTGGAGAATCTGTGTCAACCTTTCCCTGGAGTGTCTGTGAAGTTGTATAAATACTTCTCTCAAAGTGTGTGTGGTGTGTCAGCTACCTGGGCAGGGACACGAAGCACTGGTGGGACAGAGAGGGTACTGGAGGTTAGTTTGCCATCTAGGCTGAGATCTGGACCCTGTAGCTATGGCAGTGGGGAGTCTTATTGGGAACCTGGGGAGCAAGGGAGCAACCAGCCCAAGACTGACTGTGATCTCTGTGTGCACTTAAGGGAAATTTTACTTTACTGTGTGCATTTGTTATGACAGGCACTGGGAGGCAGTGGAGAGTTACCAAATAGCTGGGTAACTACAGCAGAACTAGTAAGGGAGACTGCTAGAAAGGTGCTTGGTTTGACATCTGGACTGAGGAAGGAGGACAAGGAGACCTGGTGATGGAATGAGGAAGTACAGGAGAGTATACAGAGGAAGAGGCTGGCCAAGAAGAAGTGGGATTGTCAAAGAGATGAAGAAAGTAGACATGAGTATAAGGAGATGTGGCGCATGGTAAAGAGAGAGGTGGTGAAAGCTAAGGATAAGGTGCATGGAGAGTTGTATGAGAGCTTGGACATTAAAGAGGGAGAAAAGGACCAATACCGATTTGGCTAGACAGAGGGACAAAGCTGGGAAAGATGTGCAGCAAGTAAGGGTGATAAAGGATAGTGAGGCAAAGGTACTCACAAGAGAGGAGAGTGTGTTGAGTAGATTGAAAGAGTATTTTGAGAGGCTGATGAATGAAGAGAATGAGAGAGAGAGAGAGAGAGAGAGAAGGTTGGATGATGTGGGGATAGTGAATCAGGAAGTGAAACAGATTAGCAATGAGGAAGTAAGGACAGCTATGAAGAGGATGAAGAATGGAAAGGCTGCTGGCCCAGATGACATACCAATGGAAGCATGGAGGTGCTTAGGAGAAATGGCAGTGGAATTTTTAACTAGATTGTGTAATGAAATTTTGGAAAGTCAGAGGATGCCTGAAGAGTGGAGAAAAAGTGTTTTGGTACCTATCTTTAAGAATAAGGGTGATGTGCAGAGCTGCAGTAACTACAGAGGGATAAAATTGATCAGTCACAGCTTGAAGTTATGGGAAAGAGTAGTAGAAGCTAGGTTAAGAAGGGAGGTGATGATTAGTGATCAGCAGTATGGTTTCATGCCAGGAAAGAGCACTACAGATGCAATGTTTGCTCTGAGAGTGTTATTGGAGAAATACAGAGAAGGTCAGAAGGAGTTGCATTGTGTCTTTGTAGACTTGGAGAAAGCATATGACAGGGTGCCTAGAGAAGAGTTGTGGTATTGTATGAGGAAGTCGGGAGTGGCAGAGAAGTATGTAAGAGTGGTACAGGATATGTACGAGGGTAGTGTGACAGTGGTGAGGACTGCAGTGGGAGTGACAAATCAGTTTAAGGTGGAGGTGGGATTACATCAAGGATCAGCTCTGAGTCCTTTCTTATTTGCAGTGGTGATGGACAGGTTGACAGATGAGATCAGACAGGAGGCCCCGTGGACTATGATATTTGCAGATGACATTGTGATCTGTAGTGAGAGTAGGAATCAGGTTGAGGAGACTCTGGAGAGATGGAGATATGCCCTAGGGAGCAGAGGAATGAAGATCAGCAGGACTAAGACAGAATATATGTGTGTAAATGAGAGGGAGGGTAGAGGAATGGTGAGGATGCAGGGAGTAGAATTGGTAAAGGTGGACTAGTTTAAGTAGTTGGGATCAACAGTTCAGAGTAATGGTGAATGTGGAAGAGAGGTGAAGAAGAGAGTACAGGCAGGGTGGAATGGGTGGAGAAGAGTGTCAGGAGTGATTTGTGACAGACTGGTACTAGTAAGAGTGAAAGGGAGGGTCTACAAGAGGGTAGTGAGACCAGCTATGTTATATGGGTTGGAGACAGTGGCATTGACAAAAAGGCAGGACTCAGAGCTGGATGTGACAGAGTTAAAGATGTTAAGATTTGCACTCGGTATGAGTAGGATGGATAGGATTAGGAATCAGTATGTTAGAGGGTCAGCTCATGTTGGACAGTTTGGAGACAAAGCAAGAGAGACGAGATTGCGTTGGTTTGGACATGTGCTGAGGAGGGATGATAGATATATTGGGAAAAAGATGCTAAGGATGGAGCTGCCAGGTAAGAGGAAAAGAGGAAGGCCTAAGATAAGGTTTATGGAAGTGGTGAGAGAGGACATGTAGGCGGTTGGTGTGACAGAGCAAGATGCAGAGGACAGGAAGAAATGGAAAGAGATGATCCGCTGTGGCGACCCCTAACGGGAAAAGCCGAAAGATGATGATGACTGTGTGCATTTGTTATCCTTTCCTCTTATATGAGACGCCCTCCCTGGTGTTAGTGTTAAGGACTGAGGCTCCTTAATTGCTGGGCCAGGGCACGGCCGTCACAACATCCTCCTGTCCATGATGTATGCTTTATAAATACAGTTTATATATCAGTGTCATCTTGGTGGGATTGTGAAAAACAGGGTCTACCTCGGGAAGGTACTCACCAAGATTTGACGATTAATTAATTTTCAGCAATACTACTCTCCTTCACTTGCTGACTTCTCTCTCCATTTGGACCTGTATTTCAGCTTTTTGAGCTCGATTGTGTCTTTAAAGGATCAGTAGGCCAGCCCACTTACCTGGTGAACAAATAAAACCAATAAATAAATACTGCATAACTGCTGGATATTATTATGGTAAGAATTAAGAATGTGTTTTTATTTTTGATTGTTACACTGAAGAATTACTGATTTCTGTTCTTGTATTATATTTTTGTAATGCTGTCTATTCTTAAAAGTATTTATAATTTTGGTTGATTTAGTCTGTATTTTACATCTTTTATATATTTTATTTGTCCTTTGATAAACTGGGAAAGTCCAGCTTCGAATATGCCCTATTTTCATCAGACTTAGGAGAAAAGTTTCACAACAGATTTAAAAACATTTAAACAGTAGTTGAGTAATTATATACAAGGAGAGAAAAACACCACAGCATATTAAATATTTTATAGTGAGTTGTGGAGAAAGGCTCCACAAAAACACGCACACAAACATTTTACAGTAGCTGATAAGCAGTTATATACAAGGGAAAAATCCCCACAACAGATAAAAACACAGATTGGAACACATTTACAGAAATTTTACTAGGATAAATTGCAATCATGAATACAATATATACTGCAAGTGGCAAGACACACTGCAGACGTGGATAGCCTATGTCAAATAAAGTAATTTTTAGTTATTCAAAATACTGATTGCATTTCTAATAATATATGGAGGTGAAAACATCTTTACTGTGGGATTGGGTGAGCAGTTATTTTCTTTGTATATTCGAATTTCCAGTTTATTTTTGCTTTGGTTCAGCATTTGTAAATCACCCATGCTATAGTGGGTTAGTTCTTGATGGTTGAGATTTGTTTTAGATTTCAGCAGTCATAGGGTCACGTTTCATGCAGATTATGTATGCTTTTTTACACACACACACACACACACACACACACACACACACACACACACACACACACACACACACACACACACACACACACACGAAATATTAGTAAGATGTAGAGAGAGAGAAAGCTATTTTATGTTATGTCGCAAGTCTTTCTGTATGGATGTGTATCTGTTTGAATATTTTCCACAATATGGAATGGAAATTCAGTTGATAGAAAATTACTTCAGTGATAACTGCTCATCAAATCGATAAAATAACCAGTAATCTAATGGCACAATAATTTTTGCCTTATAGAAAGGCTCCATAAACTCTTTCATACCCTCCCAAACCTATATATATTTTGACTCCACAGTGAAATACCAATGTAGAATGTTGAGCTGTTCCCACTTCTGTACTCTAACAATGACACTTCTTGTCAAAAAATATATCAAACAACTGAACTTCAGAGGACACGTGCCAAATTGAGTGCAAATATGTAATTTGTCTAAAATGAATGACTAACCGATTTGAGCAAAGATAAAGAAAACATGGGTTAGCCATTTGAGTATGTGTCTATAGTTTCAGACTAGTCCTGCATTGTCTGAATGCAAAGGACATGAATGGAAGTGTAGCTGCTTTATAATATTAGTATTTCTATCCCACAGTAGGACCTTTACAGAGACACACTGGCATAATGCAAAATGACTGATATATACTTGAGGTTCCAGCAGGTCTATACTAGTGCTTTCTAACAAGATCTCTGTTGCAGCCATAGTTACTGCTGGTCCCCATCTATGTTTTATTGGATAAATCCAAAGACATTCTTAGCATGGCTCTCAAAATCTGTTCTCAGCAACATAGAGCATTCACAAGAGGTTGCTTGCTACCCCTGGTTCCTCTTCCCACCTCTTGTTTCTTCTTCCGTAATGTTCATCCATCTAATACGGTTTTGGTGATAAAAGCTCATTGGTGACTTCTTCCATTTTAATAATAAAGTGAATTACAGATTGCTTCAAAGTAGAGAAAACAGATTACTTTATGGGTTTATAGGTATACCATTACATATTTGCACTCAATTTGGCACTTGTCCTCTGAAATTCAGTTGTTTGATGTATTTTTTGACAAGAAGTGTCATTGTTAGGGTACAGAAGTGGGAACAGGTCAACAAAAATACTTAGAAAGATAGATGTAATAAAAGTAAGGCTCAGTATCAGAACAGACCCATGATCTGCTGTACACTGTTGTAAATAATAAACTAAAGATATCAGCACAGACAGAAAAAGTTAGAAGATATGCAGATAAATATAAAATAAAGTACAAAATAAGCAATTCATTGAGGACTCAAAAATGTTTTGTAGAAAATTGGGAAACAAAGCAAAAGTAATAGAAACACCACCAAAAAAAAAAAAAAAAAAAAAGATGAAATAGACATATTTTGCAGAAATAGATAGGAAGACTCTGTGGACATAACAAATATGCTGAATGGCTAGAAAAAATAAAATAAACCAGTTTAAATGTACAGGATATGAAATGGGATGGAGTAATGGCCAGAGAATTTGAAACTAAACTAAGAAAAGCTCCTAAATGGAAACTCTCAGGCCCAGATACCATATCTAACTTCTGGCTAAAAGTATTAATGTCTTTACATTAAGATTTAGCCTTGCGTCAAAATTACTTAATATGAGCATCCTGAACAGATGCCAGCCTGATTAACAGGAAAAACAAAACTTGTCCATAAGAATGAACCTGTAAGTCACCCTAAAAACTGTAGACGAATAACTTGCCTTACAATGATGTACAAACTGTGTACTAGTATTGATGCTGACAGAGTTTATAGTCATTCAGAGGAAACTTCAGTCATGGCAATAGAACAAAAGGGTAACAGAAGAAAGTTGTATGGAACTAAGGATCATTTGTTGCTAAATAAAGTCATAATGGAGAATTGTAAAAAAGGTAAGAATTTAATATGGCATGGATAGATTACAAAAAGCATTTGACATCATCCCACATTCATTGACAAAGGCCTACTTAACAGATATGTAAGATGCATCCTACATTGATCACATAACAGTGACAAACCACTTTTCAATTAAACCTTGACAAAGGGCTAATTATTATCCCAGGCATAAAAATGCAAAGTGGGATATTCCAGGGTGGCTCTTGTTTTGGCTTGCAGTTAACCCTTCAAGCTGTTTAACAGATTAGGTCTTGGGTTGTAATTTGGCTCCCAGAAAGCAAACTTTACCTTTTATGGATGAATTAAAATGATATTGTGCATCAGATGAGTTGAAAGTACACCTGGAAATGGCAAAACTTTCTCAGATGATAGAAGTATGACATTTGGTCTCTAAAAATACAGATAAAATGTATAAAGATCCTCAGTCTTTTAAATATTTATACACTACGAAATCTGATCCAGCAACTATAGCTCTAGTTGTTACTACTGCTGCTAAGCACCTTGTTAATTCCAATGCTACTGTTGTAATAAGGATGGGAACATTTATTGATGGGTATGGGAAAAAGTGCATACTTGTGCAACTTTGATTTTCAGAATTTTGAATCGTCAGGCTGATGTTAAAGTTTGTTCTAATTGTAAAAGTATGAGGAATGCTTTATCTGCAGATCTGAAGTTGTCATTTTCATTCTTTCCTCAACGAATGGGTCTCTGATATGGCTTGGCAACATTTCTTTTAGACTCTTTAATCCGACTGTAGAGCTGTTGCCTTTACCTATAGTGCCCCAAACTTTTGTATTACCTCTTATCTCGTTTTCCACTCTTACGTTATGGGCATGGATCGAGCTGTCTCGAGTTTTGGGAATATTTTATTTGCCTTTTTGTGAGTAAAAGATTAGATTTTTCATCTCCTTTTCTGGGTTGTACTTGTCTACTTGTCCTATCATTCCTTTACTCGTTTTCCATGCATTAGGTGTTTTTTTTCTTCCTATCTGTTACTATCTGGTATTTCTAGTTACCATTGCTATTATTTTTTTTCTTTTTTCCCCTTTTTTAAAAACTTTTTTACTCACTTTTAGGATAGTTATTTAATACCATTGCTAGTATTTTTTCCTTTCTCCCTGTTCTAGTTTAAAAAAAAAACTTTCCTAGTCCTTTTTCTCCTTTACATGCCAAAATGGCTGAAAAGCCCACAGAGTTGAAAAGGTGCACTTTCTGTGGGCATAAGATACCCAATTCTGATGCCCACAGGGAGTGTGTCTGTTGCTTAGGAGCAGCCCATCTAGAAACCTCTTGTCAAATCTTTTTGGGTTTTAATTCTCGGGCCATAAATGATAGACCCAATAAATTTAGTTCTGAAAGCTTTGGCACCTGCTTTTGCTTCTTCCTCTTCAGGTTCCTTCTCAGGGGCTCAAACCCCTACCAAGAAGTCTAAATAGGCTTCGGAGCCCAGGGAGCATAGGAAATGCTCTCTTGTCCAGTCTCCTAAACCTGCTCCTCCATTGGAGTTACTTGCCAAACAACCTGAGCATTTGGATCCAACTTCTTTGGATCCGACATCCAGGACATCCAAGTCTCCTCGGCCTCAAAGACCTAGTTTTTCTCTGGAGCCTATTTCCCTAAGCTCTGATCTCCATTCATACTGGAGACGCCCAAAAGATTGTCCCATCCTCCTTCCACTTCATTTTCTATCAAATCCTCCCAAAGCCTCTCTGAAACAGATGTGGACAGGATGATGAGGAAGTTCCTCGGAGCTCAGATCCAGATGGGGGTCTTACTGTCTCCATCTGCCATCGCATCCTTGAGCCTTCACTCTATATTCAATTCCATTGTCTGTCCTCCAATCTGTACAGCGATTTCGGAGCCCTTGGATGAGAGCCCTGAAAGTCAAAGCATCGGATCCGAAGACAGTTTTATCTTCAACTGCAGCTGTGTCCCTGACTTGTTTGGTACCAACACCATTAGAGCAGGACAAGTCTTGGAGCTGAAGCATCAGTGCTGGATCAGGGGGATACCTTCAGCTCCAAGACTTTCAGAGACGTAGCTTCCATCAGAGTCTCTGTGTTAGACAGCTTGGGTCCAATACCTCCATTGCAACAGGAGCCAGGGCGAAGTCCAGGGCTTAGTCGCCCCAGTGAGGCTGATAATGGCTTCTCATGGTCCTTTTGCTTTCAAGGTGGTGGAGAAGGCTTTCTGTCACCCAGGAGTATATTCTACTCCTGTGTCATTGGATTCTACCTCCATACCTCTTTGACTTGACTTCTGAGCCTCGCCACCCAATCCCTTTTCCAGAAAATTCCTCCACAGGAACTTCTCCTGTCTTCTGATACCTCTTCAAATCATCCCACTGATGAGGTTCCCCAGAAGAGGTTGTGTAAAATCTTTAAATGAAGACATCCACTTCGATGAAGGGGAGAGACCCCCAAGGGGAGAGACCCCCAAGATCTCCACCAGAAGACGTTTCTTTTGGAGACAATCTAGAGATCCTCAGCCATAAAGGTGGATGGTCTTCTGACCCTCCCCCTTCCTAGAAGGAGTAGGTGCACCTAGAAGTATTCTGGTCTGGCCCATCTATGTTGTGGGTTACCTCCCTGATGGATGACCTTCTAGATCTGGTATCTCACTGGACATAGAAGGAGCTGGATATCGAGGAGCCATTTCCCCATCGCCCAGACAGATTTCTCTTTCAACCAAAGCGAGGCCTCATTGGAGTAAGGGAGTTCCTGCAGATGCCATGGTTGTGGTGGCAGCTACAAATAAGGAGCTAGCTGAACAAAGCTCTTCTATTCATCCTAATAGAGAGTCCAGGGAGATCGACAGGTTTGGAAAATACATTTACACCTCAGCGACCTTTGTTCTGTGTTCGCTCAACTACTTGGCACATTTTACCAGATTGCAGCAAGACTTGATTAAGGAACTCTAAGTCTAGTCCTGGGTCCACAGCGGCAAAGGAACTTTAACAGTTTTTTTTTGCAGCTGGCCACCTTTCAGTCAATTTCTAGTGTGTCCATGAAGTTAATTTCTCATGCTACAGAAGGTTCCTCACTGGCAGTGGGTTCAGGCATAGCCATTAGGGGAGAAGACTGGATGTGCTTTTGTGATTTTGTGGAGCCCTGTAAGTCTTTTCATCAAAGCTCCCTTTGATGGATCTTCAGTTTTTTGGCCTACAGCAGAAGAAGTGCTCACATAGTGAGCAAGATGGAAATACCTTATCTGCCATGGGAACCCAGTTTTCTAACCTGCAGAGATCCTTCTCTAGGAATCAACATGGAGGTAAAAAGATGTGGTTCTGAAAATCACCTTTTCAGGACTCTCAAGGGGTGACTTCTCCCAGAAGTGGGGGTGGGGGTCCAGTGGAAGACGTCACTCTCATGGCAGAGGAGGCCTGCAAAACCAAGGGTTTTGAGATTCCTTTTTGGATAGACCCTTTCAGTGCTCCTGAAGGTTTGCCTGACTACTGTTCTCTGGAGGCAGTTGAGGGGCACTTGTCTGTGCTCCTGGATGACTGGTCATCAATTACAAAAGACACCTGGATGCAGAAAATTATATCCGGAGGTTTTTTACAAACCCTACCTCCCAAATGCAAAAATCTCAGCTGTTCCACTCAATCAGCAGGAGTTAGCAGCCCTAAAAGTTGAAAAGTTGCTAGAGAAGAGTCATCCACCAGATCAGAGAGGTTTTGAAACTTACTCGAGGTTTTTTAGTGCCAAAGAAAATGGGGGACCTGAGGCCCATTCCGGATCTCAGCAGTCTAAATCAGTTTGTAAAGAACTCTAAGTTCCAGATGGTCACTGTTCAGTCCATTCTACATCTTCAAAAGAAGGATGACTGGATGTGCTCTTTAGATCTCCAGAACGCATACTATCTCATCAGAATTATCAGTTGCTCATGTAGACATCTACACTTCCGTTTGGGGGCCAGTCATTACTAATTCAGAGCCCTGCCCTCACCACAGCCACCAGGGTGTTATCCTAATGCATGGCAGTGGTATCTGCTCATCTCAAGATTGTTCAGATTCAGAGTGTTTCATACCTGAACAACCGGCGCCTCACCAACCCAACCAGGCATCTCCTCAAAAATGCCAGAAACTACTTACTCCAATTATGACGGTCTTCACGCATCACAGTCAATTATTCCAAGTCCCAACTTCAGCCAGGTCATGTCTGAGTATTTAGGAGCTCGAACTGGACACAGCAAGTCAGTTGGCCTTTCTTCCACCAGACAGAATACAGTCTTTAAGATTGCATGTCAGGGAAATACTTTCACACCCTTCTCCCTTAGAAAAACTAGTTATTCAAGCCTTACGGTTGTGTGCATGATTTTGATACTACTTTCAGGGCTATGGCCACTGGCTACTATTTTGAGGAGATTTGCATGGTTACATTCTCAGAACTTCCCAGAAGTTAAAAATTAGATTTTAAATTCCCCCTTTGATGCAGATTTAGTGTTTGGCCTCTCTGCTGCAGAGGTGATTAAAAAAAAGTGTGATGAAAGGTACAAGCTGATCCAGGGAAGATTTTTCATCCTGTTTTTCAAATTTTCCAAGGGATCTTCTTTCTCTCAAACCATTTTCTGCAAAAAGCAGAATTCATATCATATGCAAAGGCATGGAAATGATCAGTGATGACATATGAAACTTCCAGACACTGGACTCAGCCAAATTTGGTTTTGTCAAGGGCAGGTCATGTCTACTTAACCAACCTGGTGGACGTCTTTGAGAAGGTCACCAAAGCAATGGATGAGGGCAAAATGGTTCACACTGCCTACGTTGACCTGGCCAATGCATTTGACACAGTACCCAACTTGGACATTGTTGACAAACTCAAGGTTAAGTACAAACCCTTATGCCATCTGGTGGATAGTCAGCTGGCTTACAGACAGGACCCAAGAAGTTGGAATTAGAGTCCACCTGTACAAAATAGCCAGTCACAAGCCAAGTCCCTCAAGGATTGGTCCTTGGACCGCTCCTTTTTGGCCTTTACTTCTGTGAGGTCAAGGTCAGTGACCTCTGGCTGACTAAATTTGAGATGATTATAAATTGGGAACTGTCCTTGAATCCCCCACTGACACAGATGTTCTCTAGGAAGGGCTGACACAGGTAAATCACTGGTGGCAGAATCATGGACTAAAAACTAAATGCCAAGAAATCCATAATAGTGTCCTTTGGGAAGTCATCCACTACTAGAAACTATCATGTTGACAACACACCACTAAGAGCTAACCCAGTAGTCAGGGGCTTGAGGACACACACACACACACACACACACACACACACACACACACACACACACACACACACACACACACACACACACTAATCTATCCTTTGACCATCGCATGTCTACAGTAGTGAGGAAACTAGAGGAAACCATTCTGTGTTGTGCAACTTATAAGCAAAGGTATGGCATCTAGGTCCAAGGATGCCATTGTTGCACTGTAATCAGCATTTGTCAGACCTGTCATTGAGTACAATGCCCCATTTGTTATATGCCTAACCAGGCATATCCAACAATTGGAACATTCACAGATGTTCCTCACTAAAAGAATAATGTAGTGTAATAGTAAGTAATGTCTTTTACAGTCTCAAAGCTCTATCCCTGCATTCTGTCTACTATGTTGAGAGATATGTGCCTTGCATACAGGGCATGGTCAGACCCTACTCTGCCAGACCTCCTACATATCCGCAAAACAAACAGCACCAGAATTACCCATTCTAAAGACTTAAACCTTGCTTGTGATAGAAATAGGACTTGCTGGAGAGACAGGTTTGTATCGCAAAGACTACCCCTTCTTTGGAACAAGCTGCCTATCCTTGTGATGAAGAGTTCTTCCCTAACCAAATTAAAGTGTAACTTGAATAAATGGATAGAGGAACAGGAAATCCATACTTGGTTTGGCACCTATGTCTCTAATGGACACAAGCTGCCTGTAAGTGGTTCATCTCCAAGGATCCTGCTTGTAACCATTTCATCTTCCAGGCCCCTGCTTACACTTAACAGTGTGGTACCAGAAGTTGTCAGAGGTTTGGGATGCATGGTTAGGCTTAAAAAGGCCCTTGTGGTCTTTAGCATAGTAAACACATGTGAACCTATGAACAGTCTCAACAAAATACAAGTAAACAGATGTTTAAGAAGAAATGGCAAGGGGGCTCCAAAAAGAAGTATTAAAACCTCCAAGCAACAAGGGCATTCCAACAAGTCTTAATGACTGTTCAAGAGACCTTGTGACCTCCCTTCCAGTCTGGCCCTTTTTTAATTTGAGAAAGTTTGAATCTCCATTTTTCTCCTTAGCAACAGCTAGTTTCAGACAAATGGGTTCTGAAGATAATTCATCAAGGTAACAGATGACAGATTACTTCTGATGATTCAGAAGGAATCCCCCAAGATAATTTTGGTGACTCCTTTCTGACCCAGGCAACCATGGTTCTTGTTTCTTTTGGAAAACACCGTGGGCAATTACCACAAGCTTCCTAACAGACTGGATCTACTCACATGAGAACAGGGGTGTTTGATGCATCCCAACCCCAAACAACTTCAGGTGACTGCCTGGATGATAGGGACTTAATTTCTCTTGGGCACATGTTTACTGAGGACATTCAGTATTAGATTTGCTAGGACCCATTCTCCAGGGGCTCATGGACTCTTCACCTCCCAAATGTAGTTGGCTAGGATCATCTACCCATATAGAAAAGGCACAGCAGCAGTGATCAATATTATGAATATAGTATAGTTGTGCAAGTAAATTTACCACAACAGTAGATGTTCAGTTGATCACTACTGCAGTAGTTGCTCCCTCCCTCCATTCTCCTTGTCTTTGGTGTGCTTTTTATGCCAGGGTGTGGGCATTTGTTTTGTTTTTGTTTGTTCCTACCTTTGGCCTTTTTAGGCGCAGCCTCCTTTTCCTTGTTGGCAGGAATTATCTGAAGGTCTTTGCACCCAAGATTGTATTTTAGTCAGCTTAGCTCAAGCTGCTGACAGTTTGGGTGCATGAAAGGTGCCCTGAAGCTTTGGAACCTGGCTGTTTTTTTTATAACCTTGTCACTTTCTAACTTAGATAGCTAAGGCTACTACAGAAATGATCATTCGAACATCTACTGTTATGGTAAGTTTACTTACACAACTGTACTTTGTGTGACCTTTTATCATGTAAATGATATGGTGATATGACATAGGGTACGATAGATCTCCACACTGGAGATGACCATGTTACATTTTTATGCTGCAAAAGGATGTTGCCTTTTTCCACCCAAAAATGGTATACGTGGATTTTCTTTGCATTTTTCTCGGTCATAACTTTAGGGGTAGGAGTATTCTTTATTGTCGGTTTCATTCTAGATATGTTTGTATGATTATCTTTGTCCTTGTGTGGTCAACAACCAATTGTTACCTATTGGCCAATCAAATTCATGCCTTGAGTAGGGTTAGGCTATGTTGCCCTGAAGTGTTGTGTAATTGCGGTTACCACTACTATGAGATCAGTGTGGTTGGTAGGCAATTCATTGCTCTTCAGTGGAGTCACTGTTACCTTTAACTGGACAAAAGATACATGGCAGTATGTGTGTGTTATATAGAGTTGCATGTTAATGTGGTATCCTGTGGTCAGTTCCTTGCAACATTGTGACCCACTTGCAAGTTACTTGTTTTGCAGTGTATGGAGATTGCAGAATTTGTGCGTCTCAACAAGTGACATGCATGACATTCTGTGTAGTGTCTGCATTTACTTCTCCATTAACAGTTTTAAAGGCTACTGTCATTACTTGTTCTCTCTCTGGGACCAACAAGTAAGAAGAAAAGGAAAAGCCTCTTTGTTTGAAGTAATCTGTTGTATTCCTGTAGATATTTTCTAGGCAGACAGCTAACAAAAGTATCATGTACACATTCTCAAAATTAAGCAATAAAAATATGAGGCAATTTCTTTGAGCTTTATGTTGTCCAGTTTATTCAAAGTAATGAGCACTTTTGTCTGTCAGACTTCCATAGGTACATCTATTTTACTGTTTTTATTCACTCTAATTTCAGATAGGAGTGTCCAATTTATGGGGCCAGAGTTATCTAATTGAATTAGACGCTTTTGTTCCTGAACCAAAGCTTCTTCAGATTACTAGAACAAGGATAGTAGAATGGAAACCTATAACAGAGAATCAAAAATGCAAAATACAATTTGCCATTAAAAAAAAAAAAACTGTAATGGGTGACTCTCATCACACGTAAGCCTTGAATATAAAAGACCTGAAGAAATTAAACCAACTACACTAGATGCAGACAGCCTACATGCTGACTTAATGAAACTAACTGCTGAGGGTAGTGCCTACTCAGTAACTATTATCAATAGATCCATAGCTGAACAGCTAGCCTCTTCATCTGGAAAACCTCTTGCATCATACCACTTCATAAAGGAGGTACATCAACTGAGCTATCTTAACTACCACCCAGTCACAATCTTATCACCTCTGTCTAAAATAATTGAGAGAATCATTCATAAATCACAGGTTGCCTGTATACTAACAAACTACTAACCAACTCATCACGGTTGTCGACCATATCACAGTAATACCACCGCAGTAGTGTCGTTTACTAATACTATCAACCTTCATAGGTAGGTACTAGGTTATTGGCCCAAGGGCCTAATTAAGCCTAGCCAACAATGTTCCCTGGCTTACGCCACCCAAGAAAGTTATTTTCCGGTGCCACTTTCGAGCAGAGCCACAGAAGTGATCTCCAGGGTGTATTTCCTATTTTCCATCCATTCATCAAGATTTTTCTTGGAAGAGTGCTAATGAGGAACTTTGGTTGACATAGATGGGTAGCTTGTTCCAGAGAATGGGAAGTCTCTGGGACAGGAATCTATCCCTCCAGCATGTCCTTTTTATTGTGGTGACAAGGTTTAGGTTCCCTAGAGCGTGTAAAGACACAAGCCAAGCAAAATACTCCTCACCACAGCAATAAGGAGAGGTCCCAGCAACCAAGCACAAGCACACAAACAGACCGGAGAGTAGTTGATACCTTAGTTCACGATAAAAACACTTCTTTATTAAAATACCAAACGTAACATTAAGCGCTTTTCGTCTCACGGATAGTGAGACTTCTTTAGACAAAACTTCAAAAGTAAAGCATCTCCTTATAAACCCAATCCAGTTACTAATTGGCACTTCTTACATTAATTGCTTTGATTAGTAAAAGCAGTTTCAAAATAACAGCTTTGCAACTTGATGTAAAACAGTAATGCAGTCATATTTACTTTTACGTAACCAGATAGAATAGCTTCAAAAGGTTCTTCAGCATTCCGGACATTAATACAGATACTTTCAATATTTGAGCGGAAGTATAGCTAAATGGTTAAGCTACTTTTGGGGTTGCTGACTAGTTATTCCACTCCACTTCCACCTTTCCACTTACGAGTATACGTCACGGAACTACATAGTGCAGCCTGCATTTAAAGCAACCCTGCGCTAATATTAGTAAACTCCTTAATGTACTATTCATCACGAACACCCAAAACCTGGATGATGATGTGGGTGTTTAAACCCATTGCAATCAAATTTTTAAAATAAAGGTCGATTAAAATATTTAAATTTAACCTTCTAGATGTATGCGGTAAATAACACATCCCTTCATCTACACACAAAAATATGAATGCACATATATGAATATACCCTTAAAAAGTTAAAAATTGAAATTAAACATAATCATCTTAAAGATACCAAATGTTAAAATATTACACTGTTGAATGTTGAACATAATCCCCAGACCCTGACTAAGATGTCTCCTCAGCTGATGGTCACCAGTCATCTTACCAGACTTTTCAATTTTAATATACATTTAATTGAGTAATATTCATTCAAACCTGAGTACTGACAGGCTCTGGTCTGTATTTGCCACATTAATTCTAATTTTTCCAGCATCAAGGAACTAGGTCCTCCTCTCATCTCATCCACCCTAGCCAAGTCTATAGCTGTAAATTTGAATGAATGTGTAGGAAAATGTAACGTGTGTTAAGCAATTGCATTGTCCTGTTTCAAGGTTCAGATACTTTAAAGGTGTTCATACACCCTTTCCTTAAATTTCCGGTCGGTTTTCCCAATGTAGAAAACGGGGCAGTTCCGGCACCACACCAAATAAACCACACCTTTGGTGTTGCAATCAAATTTCTGTGAAGTCATATAATCTACCCCTCTGTTAAATCTTTCACCGATGTCCATATATGGACAATATGTACACCTACCACATTTGGTCATACCTGCCTTTACTGTTTTTTGTCTATTTTCCTTCTATTTTGCTAATAAACATTTAAGATTATTGCCCCTTCCAAACACCACCTTGGAGGGTGGGGGTCTTTCAGTTTACAGATCAATGAAGCATCCGATCTGATGATCTCCCAGTTTTTATAGATGATCTCCCTAATGTTGTAGCCATCCAAACTGAACTTAGTGATCATGCTGACCCCCACCAGGGGAACGTTTTCTGTGGTTATATCACTCGTTAGGGAGTCTAATTGACCAAGTTCCTGTGTATTACTCAGGATGGGTTGGTAGAGGCTCTTGTTCTTTTCCCTTTTACCTCTTCGGTTAATTCCCTAACAAGTTGGGTAGGATGTCCTCTTTTAGAGAACATAGCTCCCAACATGTCACATTCTAATGAGAAATCATAGTCCCTAGTCACCATGCGGGCAGCCCTGACTATTTGTCCTTTTATTATTTTATTACAGAATGCTTTTGGACTGAAGGATGGCAGCTATTAAAATGAAGGAAGGCATTGGAATATGTGTCTTTTCTATAGATATTTGCAAAATAACAGTTATTATGTAGGTCCTTATTCAATAAAACATCTAAATAAGCAATAGTAATTTCACTGTATGTGAAAGTGAATTTTAAAAATGAAGTTGTGTTATTAAAGTAGGACACTAAGTTTTCTGCCTCTTTTACTTTCCCATCTATCATTATAAAAATATTGTCCAGGTACCTAGTGTAAAATTGAATTGTATTTATGTTAGGCATCTTGAACACAAATTCTCTTTCCCAATGTGCCATGATTAAATTAGCAAAACTAGCCCCGCAGGGTGACCCCATGGCTATACCAGTTTTTTGGACAAAAAATTATTTTCCACCGAATGTGATATAGTTATTTGACAAGACCAACTCTACCATTTTTGCCAAGAGGCTTATTTCATCCTTTGGTGCTCCTAGCTCATGCAATACAAATCTAAGCCATTCAATCCCTTCCACGTGTGGGATAGACGTGTAAAGGTCCTTCACGTCAATTGTTAAGAAGTGATAAGGGTATATTCATATATGTGCATTCATATTTTTATGTGTAGTTGAAGGAATGTGTTATTTACCGCATTCATCTAGAAGATTAAATTTAAATATTTTAATCGACCTTTATTTTAAAAATTTGATTGCAATGGGTTTAAACACCCACATCATCCAGGTTTTGGGTGTTCATGATGAATAGTACATAACGGAGTTTATTAATATTAGTGCAGGGTTGCTTTAAATGCAGGCTGCAGTATGTAGTTCCGTGACGCAAGTGGAAAGGTGGAAGTGGAGTGGAATAACTAGTCAGCAACCCCAAACGTAGCTTAACCATTTAGCTATACTTGCGCTCAAATATAAAAAGTATTTGTATTAATGTCCGGAATGTTGAAGAACCTTTTGAAGCTATTCTATCTGGTTACGTAAATGTAAATATGATTGCATTACTGTTTTACATCAAGTTACAAAGCTGCTGTTTTGAAACTGCTTTTACTAATCAAAGCAATTAATGTAAGAAGTGCCAATTAGTAACTGGGTTGGGTTTATAAGGAGATGCTTTACTTTTGAAGTTTTGTATGAAGAAGTCTCACTATCCGTGAGATGAAAAGCGCTTAATGTTACGTTTGGTATTTTAATAAAGAAGTGTTTTTATCGTGGACTAAGGTATCAACTACTCTACGGTCTCTTTGTGTGCTTGTGCTTGGTTGCTGGGACCTCTCCTTATCCCTAGAGCATGTAGCTCAGAGGGATTGGGATTTCTTTAGGTGTAGCATGTCCAACAGCTCTGGGTTTGACATAGATTTATATGTTAGGCAGAGATCACCTCGGAGTAGGCGATATGCTACGGAGTAAAGCTGGAGTTGTTTGAGACGGTCAGTGCAGGGCATCTGTTTGAGGCCAGTAATCCTCTTTGTGAGGTACGTCTATGGGCTTTCCAGCTGCTGCAGATGTCTTGTGAGGTACATTCCAAAAGGGGCATTGTACTCTATAATGGGTCTAATGACTGTCAAGTATGGGGGAGCAATGATTTATTTTTTCCTGGATTAGAACCCTTTTGTAATGGTGTGCCTTGTAGAAGGACTTCCTGACTACTGTGGTGATGTGATTATCAAAGAAGAGACTACTGTCCACCTGGGTCTCAAGGTCTCTTTATCACACATTCGGTGTTAGACTGCTGCCTATCTGGTAGTTCATGGGTCCAGAGTTTTTACCAAAGGGGATGACAGTGCACTTTTTGGCATTGAGCTTGAGGCCATGGCTCTGACACCAGGCATCTGTCTCAGTGAGGCCCTTCTGTAGGATGCCCACATCATTTGGGGACTCTATTATGGCTCCTAGTTTGCAGTCATCTGTGAACTTTGTTAGCCAGAGGCCTTCTGTGTTAACCTGTACTTCAGAAAAGTAGATGTCAAATAGGAGAGGTCCCAGGACTGAATCCTGTGGTACTTCACTTGTCACTGGTTTGAATTCAGATTTGGAGTCTGCAACGTTTATAGTGTGGGTTCCTATCAGTGAGCCAGTTGGCAACCCATCTTGATGACATAGGGGTTTATACCCAGTTTAGTGTGTTTAGCTATAATTCCAGAATAGGGGATGATGATGAAAGTATTGGTGAGGTCAAGATAGGCTGTGGTGAACTACCTTACCCTCATCTACAGCTTTGGTGACTGCCTCAAAGAAGTTGATCAGGTTCAGGAGGCACGATCTGCCTTTCACAAACCCAAACTGGGTGGGGTCCAGAGTTTGGAGGTTACCAGTGTCTTTGAGCTCCATGATGGTACGTTCCTTGGCCTTGCACACCAGGCTTGTCAGGCTAATACGGTGATAGTTCCTGGGATCAGTGGTGACTCCCCCTTTGTGGAGTGGAATAACTGTTGCTGTGTGCCATTCATTGGGCACAAAGCCTGATGTGAGGCTATGATTGAACATGGTGCTTAGGTGGGGAGCCAGTTTGTTCTGAAGTTCATGTAAAACGCAGCCTGGGATGTTGTCCGGTCCCATGGATGCTGTGTTTTTGGCTTTAGAGAGTGCAGCTTTTACCTGAGTAGTTGTGATTACAGGGTCTCTGAATTCTTCCTGTATAGATATGGGCCCTTTAGAGGGTGAGAGGGTGGTAAAGTTAGCACTGAACCTATTTGCCAGGATGTTGGCAATATCAGTTCTGTAATATTCGTGCCGTTGTGCTGTAACTCAGAGCAGATCTGGGTGTTTCCATTGAGATTCTTGACATAGCTGTAGAATGCTTTGCAGTTGTTCTTAGAATCAATGGCGATTGTTTTCATAGCTAGCTTTGGAGGATCTTATAAGGGATCTCAGCTTCTTACTGAGGCTGACCAGGGAGCTCCTCCACTCATGGGATTTTACTCTCTTTTGCAACAGTTTCTTCCTTCTGTTGTTTTGTTTATGGCAGGGGACCACCAGATTGGCTTCCTTTTTTTGGAGGATAGCGGCTTGGCTCTGTTTGGGATAGCACAATCCATGCACTCATGTAAGTGCTTATATAGAGTGCATTTGTGTAGGATTTAGCAGTCGTAACTGTATTGTCCATCTTCATGGGTGTAATGAAGTTAACCACTTCTGTCTTAAGCATGAAGTTGGCTTTGGAGAATTTTTTTATTGTGGTTTCCCTAATGGGGGGTTTGGGCGGGATGTGGATATCTAGGGTGATTAGCTTATGGTCTGATCGGACCAACAAAGAGTTGACTTCAGGTGTGGAACACCGGTCACTCATGTTGGTAATGACTAGGTCTAGGATATTGTTACCCCTGGTGTGGGTATGGATAAGTTGATCCAGGGCATTGGAATTTATGAATTCTAGAAAGCGTTGAGCAAGGAGTTTGATACATGAGTAGTTTCCCAGTTAATGGTGGGGTAGTTGAAGTCGCCCATTATTAGGGTGTTTCGTTGAACCCTAATATTTTCCAGTATATCAAGAAAAGAGGAGTGGGAATCCTGGGGCATGGTGGGGGATCTGTAGCAAGCTATAATTTGGATTGCAGTTTTGCTCAGAGTTAGTTGCACTTGGATAATCTCGGATGCATTATGCTGAGCAACTAGCCTGGAGGTGTGGATATCCTTTATGAATATAGACACACCTCCGCCTTTGGTGTTCTGGTCCAGGTTATGTGACCAAAATGTGTGGTATAAGTTATAGCCTGGTAGTGCAGGGGTGCTCTCTGGAGCCTTGAATCAGGTCTCTGTCACTGGACAGATATCGATGTTCTCCATTTTAAGGAGTGCCTCGAGTGAGTGCATTTTGAGATTTAGACTTGTACCCTCAGTTTTTGCTTGCCTGTTCCTGTTACGGTGGTGAATTTGTCATTTGAACCTTGCCTAAAAAAAGGCACTATAGGGCTGGCAACAGCCTTAGTCAGTATCCGTAATCCCAGGGGCGACAGGTGCAGGCCATCTTTGGCAAAGCATCTTGGTCTGTCGACCATGTCTTTCCATGCATACTGATAATGGATCCCCTTAGAATAACACCAGAAGCTTAGCCAATTGTTGAAGTCAGTCATTTTGTCTTTGTACTGCGGTATCATTCTGGGTGATGGCAGAATGCTACTCAGGGCTAGGGTCATACCTGCCTGGGCTACAAGATCGGAGAGCTCTTCCATGTCTCTTTTCATGTAGTCCAGGGAGGTACATCTCAGGTCATTCACACCAACATGGACAATGACAGAGTCATATTTGTACTTGTGGAGTGACCTGTGTGTGTGGGTTATGTGGCAAATCCTGGCACCAGACAGGCAGCTGAGAATAACCTGTTTAGCCTGGTGAGTGGGACATCAGTGTGCCTGACTGTAGAGTCACCTATACTAGTGTGTTAGGTACTTTGTTTTGCGTTATGGGCTGTGGTTGAGTGGCACACTGAGTCTATGGGCTATGTGTCATTTGGGTTATGTTGGGGTGTGGAGGTTGCTTGCGTTTCTGCTTTGGAAGTCTCTGTTGCTTGAGCAGATTATTATCGAGAGCCTTCGCGAATGTTTTTGTGTTTCTATGTGTGGATTTTGGTGGTGTAGATTTAATGGGATTATGTGATAAGTGTGGTGTGGTGCAAGTGTTTACATTCTCCTCTTTGACTGTCAAGTTCAGTCTTGGCTGGAGAGAGCTTTATCTCCAGTTTGGCTGGAGAGAGCTTTATCTCCAGTTTGGCTAGATAAGTGCGTCTCTCACGGGTTGTAGTGTAGGGTGGTAGGAGGAGAGGGTTGTCTGTGTACATGAGATAATTGCTACATTGCCCCAAGATGCCCAGATTCATCAGACAGACAGGAGAGAACACTGGGAGCTGACCCTTGGACATGCTTGAATAAAAAACTATTTTCCTCTACATAAGTGAGGAAAGTGAGTACAAGAGCTTTTTTTCTCTAAGCAAGTGAGGAAAGTAAGTACAAAAACTGTTTCCTCTAGGTAATGAGGAAGGTTGAGTGCAGTAGTAATTTGTATTTATTTAGTGCTTACAATAAGTTCTGAACAAGTGCTGAGCACAAATTAGCAAATTCAAGTGCTAAAACTAAGGGTCTTTGTCTGGACTAGACTAGTTGCAGGAAAGAAACACATGCAAATGCAGGCTTTTAAATCAGAAAGTTGAGAGAGATGGAAAAATTGCCCAAACGGCCAGTAACTACAATTTCTGGGCCAGAAACCACTCTTTATGTGGTAGATAGGTTACCTAGTGCTTACCACTCCCACCGATAAGCTAGAAGGCTTCCCTCCAACGCAGAAAGGCTTGGGGGGCTCAGGAGCTTACAAACAGTCCTGGGTACAGCAGATCTGTATCTGGACTACACTAGTTACAGGAAAGGTAGGAAACAGGCTTAGAGTTTTTTTTTTATACAGAAAATCTGCTAAAACAGCACTAAAAACAATTAGTGCAAGCTAGCACACATCAGTGTGTAGCAGTATTAAAGCAAATACAGTTTAAATAAATGCAGTTTATTCAGACTAAATAAGTCCCTTTTCTCAAATTACATAGGCAAAACCTGGAATGGGCTACCACAGGACATTGTCTACCCCTGCCCTGTCCCACATTAAAAAAAAAAATACTAAAACTCACTTATCTAGAAAGCGGCTGTACTGTTGCTCTGCTCCTGACTAAGTATCTCCTTCAGAAAATATGACTACCTTTACTTCAATTATTACTAACAACAAGCCTGCTATGCTTATTCTGACTTCAAATAACAAAACTGTCAACTTTCAGGCATCACCGTCTACTACTCTGGAGACTAATTTAAACCTTGTCATTACATACTACAATCTGTGATATGGAAATGCGGTTTAACCTTACTCTGAACCACAGGTATTCTGATGAGCTACTTGTCTGTGTGTATACAAAGCTACCTTAAAATGACTTTAAAAATTGTATCTTCTTTATGTATTTTAAACTGTATGCATCCTTTATTTACTATATCTAGCTACTAAGTATGTAATTGTATTTGTCTACATTGTACTTAAAGTAGTTTGGAGCATTTCTCCCTGGGCCTTCACTGAAAAAGGATGCGTGTCCAGTCGGACTTTCCTGGTAAACAGATGTAAAATAAATAAAATTGCCTTGAGCAGTTAAACAGATATTTTTTGCTCATCACCAATGTGGTTGGTTTGATTTTCCCGTAAAGTATAGCAAGACTATTGGTGAGGATCTGTTTGAAAAAACTAAAGTCTAAGCAGTGATTTTTTTCCTGTGGCAGTTGCCTGAGTTAATCTTGAGGGTCTGGTTTTATCCTCACCTCATTTCATGATTAGGTTCATTATATAGATAGAGGACAATGGATGCCTATAAATGCAGGCACCCGTGATTCACTGTCTGTTGACTTCAGCACACGATGGTCCCACGAACCTACAAAAATAAATGGCTTTTCAGTGGTTAAAATTTTCTGTTAAGAGTTTTTAAACTGGATTTTTTTTTTCATTTTTATAATATTGTGAATGAATCTTTTTCCTTAAGGAGATGGAGATGAATAACAGTCTAAGACTCATACTCTAATTAGGGACTTGGCCTCCCTCCGAATTATCTGGCCTATTAGGTAATCATAACTCTTAGTCTACTAAGGGACTTGGCTTCCCCTCCAATCATCCTACCCAAATGTTAGCTAAACCATGATTCTTTTTCTAATTAGGACCTTGATCTCTCCTCCAACCAGCAGGCCCACTTATAAGCCATTCAGGAACCATAGCCTTATCCCCCTTCATAAAGGTTATTTTCCATGACACTCCCTTGTTTAGGGTTATTTAAACAGCTAGAATTCTTTTTTTTTTCCCCCAGGAAGAAACGTATCTGATGAAGAGATAGATGAAAGCACTCATTACTTTGAATAAACCAGATAACTTAAAGCTCAAAGAATTTTGTGTTTTCTTTGCTTGGTTTTGAGAATGAGTACATTCTACTCTGATTAGCTATCTAGCTGGAAAATACGTACAGGATAACAGTGGATTACTTCAAACAGAGAGACTTGTTCTTTTTGTTTTTACTATGGTACCAAGATGAGCAGAGTACCAAAACATGCCCTTGATAGAGCTATTTCCACCTTAAAATAATCTGACACAATGTTGTGGATGCAAATGAGTGTCTGTGTCTGCTAATTACAAGAAGTGAGTGGCACAGTGGTGTGGCAGTAGTATGGCATGTTCCAGGGTTCATGTCCATATACCTTATTTTGGTATGCAAAACACTATGTACACAATATTTGTAGACTCATCGTATTCTGTAGTTGTACCTCAGTTAAGTCCTTTGAGGTACAGGAATACTCATAAGCTGCTATTTGGGTGGTGTTCATTTGAAGTTTGTGCCACTAAATTTCAGTTATTTTAATGTCTATGCACATTGCTGTAACTGAAATCCTAACTATTTGTGTTTTTGTGTACATACAATTAGCTAATTGGACTATTTGGCATATTTTGAGACGGTGAGCGTAAGAGTTGATAGGGTACTGTTAATGTTTTTTATAATTCAACTTCTGGCTTAAGTGCTTATATGTAGAATAATACCAATACCTGTACGGTGTGACTAGGAAGAAGAACATGTCTGATCGGAATCTCCTTGATTAATTTTTTTGGAATAGGGACTGAGATGGGGAGACCTGGGTTTAAGCATGTCTGTCTTCTCCAAATAATTTCTGTGCTAACAAAATCCCAGCACTAGGATTTGAAAAGACAGTGTGTTGGTACAGGGACCAGAGAGACTTCAGATACAATGGTATCTTTCTCATGTGGAATCTTGTCACGGGTATCATGATAATCATAGATGCTATGAGACCCAAAATACTGAGGTATTCCCATGCAGAGACTGAAGTCTGAGTGGAAAGCCTTAGATTTATTTTCTTTCTGTGGAAGAAAAGCTCTTTGAACTGAAATGTCTACCTGACACACCAGAAACACAGTTTGTGTGTGAAGGAGTAAAAAAAAAAGACTTTTGAGTATTCTCTTTGAATCCCAGCTTGAGTAAGAGCCATCTCACTCAAGTTAGAGATTCCTGATACTTTGAAAAATGTGGGTACCCTGTAGCCCACAGAGCTATAACTGGAGCTAGACATTTTGTGAATACCCTTTGGACTATCTACTACACTAAGAGTAAGGCACAGAACTGATAAGGGTTTGTGTGTCTGGATCACATTAAGAATCATCTAAGGTCTGGATGAATAGGGATGTGATAATGAAAATCTTTTTAGTCTAGTATTACTAGGAAACTTGAAAGAAGAAAAAGCAGTAGCAGGTTTTGAAGTGACAGCATTTTGAACTTTGGCACTATCACATACAGGTTTAGGAAAGAATGATCCAGAGCTTGTCTCCAAGCATTTTCTTTCTTTGGCACTAAAAGCAACCTTGAATAAAAACATTTTCCCACCTGGGAAGGGAGAACTGGTTCTTTCTCTTCCTGGGCCAGCATGTGATGAAGGAGGGGTGGAAACAGAGTCTGGTCTAGTGGATGTGGAGAGGAGGAATTTTCTCCCACTGCCAGCAGTAACTTTGAATGATTTTCAGAACATGTTTGACTGAAACTAGCTGTTGCGAAAGAGAAAGTGGAGATGTAGACTTCAGTTTCAGGAGGGATAAAAGTGCAAGGTGTGTGGGGAACCAAGAACAGATGCAAGCACATAAATACCAGAGATGCTTGCTGTGATCAAGGCACTCAACTCTGAATCCTCTTTGGTCTGTGGGATGTCTTTATGTTTTTCAGACAACACTACAGTCGTGGTACATCAGCAAGCAAGGGGGGACCAGGTCATACCTCCTTTGTAGGCTAGTCATGTTAGCTTGGGATATAGCTTCTCTGCAGGCATCCTACATTATGTCAGAGCAAAACTGTGTGGCATTACAAGGTGTATAGGACAAGGGCAGACCATCATGAGTGGAAACTAGATCAGGGGGTCTTCCAAGACTGATGCATGTGAGTGGAGTTTCTCACGTAGAACTATTTGCCTTCTTTGAACAATCAACTGGCAAGATTCTGTTCCAGGACTCCCATGCAAGAAGGCCTGGGAGCCAGATGCCTTTTCTTTTCCATGGACAGGAATGTTCCTGTATGCTTTTCCACTGATACCCAGGATACATATGAAGATTCAGATGGAATATCCCAAAATCACCATGGTGAGTCCCTTCTGTCCTAGGCAGCTGTGGTTCTTCCTTCTTTTGGAAATAGCTAAGGGTAAGTACCACAAGCTTCCTCACAGAATGGGTGTACACACACAAAAACAGGGGTGTTTCATACACCCCGACATAAGTCATCCCCAGGTGATGACCTGGATGGTAGGGTCTTAATGCCTTTTATAGGCAGCTGTTTTCTGAGGATGTGCAGCAAGAATTAATGAAGGTAAGAAAGCCTGCTACTAGAAAATCATATATTGGCAAATAGGGAAGGTTTTCTGTGTTAACAGCATAACCAGCATACATTCAGTGCTCTGGTTTTACAATATTTGTGTAAGTTATTATCCTATTGCCTTTCTTACTCCTCCATTAATACTCCTTTATCAGTCATTTCAGCATGTCTGACCATGGATCTTCCTCTTTCAATGCATTCTTATACCAAAATGTTTTTTGAAAGGGGTTTAGCATGAGTGGCCTCCAAGAAAACCATTGGGCCTCCTTGGGATCTTATTTTGTCTTAGAAAAGCCAACACATGCTCCATTTAAACCAGCTTTCCTGGCTGACTTGAGTTTCTTAACATGGAAAACAGTTTTACTGATTTCTTTGACCCCTGCCAGAAGAGTATCCAAGTTGCAAGCTCTTATGGTGAATAAACCCTATCTCATTTCCCACAAGGACATTGTTCTTTGAGGAGTAATCCTTCTTTTATGCCTTAACAGGGTTGCCACCTTTTCAATGGCCCAAAGTGGGACATTTTTTGTAGAAACGTCAGATTTTGTGTGGCAAAACATACCCACGGCCAGTACAAAGGACAGAACTTTACTTTTTGCCAGAATAAAAGCTTATTCTTGTAGTACTTGAGTTGCTTATTCTGTTTCTTATAACATTTAGGTGTTTCCGATATAAAATAACTGTTTTATGCAACTATTAAAAAAATATAGAAGATATTTGTGTCTTAAAATCTCAGGACATTTGCCATTTTTTCAGTTTTTTTGCAGGACACAACTGCCCAAAGAGGGACTGTCCCTCACAAAGTAGGACTGGTGGTAACCCTATGCCTTAAGTGGTATCCAAGTTTACTTTAAGGGTTGGATTCTAGAAATAGCAGCTTGGTTCTCTGTACATACTTTTGTAATGCACTGTAAACTGGATTACGTCACTAGGTCTAGATCAGGCTTTGCTAGGACTGTTCTCAGGGGCTTCTGGAGTTTTCCCCTTCCACCTCCCAAATGTAGTAAGCTAGGGTAATCTAGCTATATCACTAAGGCTACTGCAGCAGTGATCAATACGATGAACATAGTACATTAGTGTAAGTAAACCTACCTTAACAGTGGATTTTCAAATGATTACTGCTGCAGTAGCCTCTTCATCCCTTCATTCCCCGTGTTTTTTAGTTTAAATACTTTGTGCTCCTAACAGGATATGAATAAGAGAAGAGAAGATAGTGTTTTGGCTCCTAGTTTAAGTGATTGATTCATGGTAAAATAAATGTAGATAAAATTAAATAAAAATTGGATTCAAGTACCAAAACAAAATATGCAGTGTATAAATGGCCTAGACTGGATATGAAATTACCTTAGAAGTGTAACTGCTTTATTCTGATTTTTGCACAGCTGTAATTATAAGGTGGGGTTTGACTCCTAAAAGAGGATTTGAAACTGAAAGTGCCAGTGTCTTGTCAAATGCCATGTTGTGTGAAGCGCCATCCAGCACTATCAAACTGAGGAGATGAAGTAAAAAAAAAAAAATAAAAAAGTAGCTAGAATTCCAGCCAATAATGCCAACCCCCTCAGAGACCGCATCAAATTATCGGTCACAGAACAACCACTACTGCTCTCAGCAAGTTTACACCCTTAACAGAAACTCAGCTGAATCTGAAGTTATATGTAAAATTAAATGTAAAAGTGGGGAGAAATAAGGAGAAAGGCACAGTGAAAGCATTTTGTTTAACAAAATGGAGATGCTATCAAAAAGAATAACAAAGGAAAGCACTCCGTGTAACTTAATGGAGGTGCTGTCTGTCAAAAAAACAGCACGATGACTGTAAAATGCATAATGTAAGCAACTTTGTCAGATTGATTGAAACTGCAGTGTAATGTAAAAAAAAGTAGAAACTCACAGGAAGAACACATAAGGAAGTGTAGTTTAATAAATAACTGCCATTAATGCTCTTGTTTGTATAAGTAACAGGTCTACATTACTGTAAAAGGACTACAGCTAACCTTTGCATCTTAAATTATCCAGTATATCCAGTTCAGTAGGTTCCAACAAGGCAAACAGCTTAAGCTTCTTTCCTACCTCCAACACTGCTGTGTTGCTCCAGGTTACCCTAGATCTTGTTGCTGCCCTAGGAACTGCCTGTGATCCTCGTATGTTAAAGCAAGTGAGTGCTTTTTGTCTTGTATTTTTGACAGCAGAGTTGCCTTTAAGAGCTGTATTTACCTTAAATGTTACTTCTAACCTTATAAAAAGATGTATTTTCTTCTCCCCTTCTGTTCCATTTTGTTGGGTATGTAGGCCTTCTGCTAGTTAAAAAAAAACAAACAAAACAAAAAACTATAAAGTACTAGAATTATTTATATCTATATATTAGACTTGCGGTGGTGGTGCTGTGGTAGCGTTGTCGCCTCATAACAAGACGTTATCCCATTCGATTCTCAGCTAGAGCGTCTTCTGTGTGGAAGCATACGTGAATGGGGCGTGCCTTCATTGAAGGTTGTGCGTCAGGGCTGGTAACCCGGTACTTAAAATCCACTACCAATCATTAGCAGACCAGAGTTCCGCTGTGGTGACCCCTAACCGGGAAAAAGCCAAAAGACACAAATTAGACTTGTTTGATACTCGCTTAAAACCTCAGCTTTGGCCGGCTAAGATCTAGCTGTATTCAACTGGACGTATAAGAGAATTTAAGTACCTTTTATCTGCACTTTTTTCAAATACAGCATTTTAATTGATTTATTTCTATTGCATTGAATATTAACTGAACTGGAAGTTTTGACTTTGTTTTTTCAGTTAGTTCCACCCTCCCTGTTTTTGTTTTGGTGTTAATCTTGGTGGCATTGAAACTGCCCGCCCCTCTTGTAAATGTGTGCTTGGATACTCCTTCTGGGCCCATCTCATTTGCTCACTCAACTGAGGGCAGTGAGATCATATTCTGATTTCTGGCACTCCTACTGTGTACAAAGAGAGCATCTGGGAAAGAAAAAAAAATTTAAGCTTGTTTCCTGCCTTTCCTGTAAGTGGTCTAGACTGTTTGTAGGCTTCTGAGCCCCCAAGCCTTTCTGTGTTGGAGGGAAGCCTTCTAGCTTAATTTTGTTTCTTAGAACTAGCCAGTTTTCTAGTTTCAGCACTCAAATCTGTTTCTTTTAACTCAGCACTTGTTCAGAACTCGTAAGCACTAAATAAGCTGCAAATTGCTACAACACTCAACTTTCCTCAGTTGTCTAGAGGAAAGCAGTTTTTAGTACTTAATAAATAAGCACCTATCCAGGCATGTCTAAGGGTCAGCTGCCGGTGATTTCCCTTGTCTACCTGATGAATCTGGACATCTTGGGGCAATGCAGCAGTTGCCTCATGTACACAGACAACCCTCTCCTCTGACCCTGACCTTGAGTAGCATCTTACCCTCACCAAGAATGATGCCACAATATGAAGACAAGATGATCAATTTCAACAATTGGCTTAAGTATTGGTGTCATTCAAAGGGGATTCAATGCCTGTCAGCCTGGGATGACATGCTCGGCAAGCCACGATGCTTCGCTAGGGACGGCTTGCACCTGTCACCCCTGGGCTTTCGGATATTGGCAAAGGCTCTTGCTACCCCCATAGTGCCTTTTTTAGGCAAGGCTCAAAAGACAAACCCACCTCCATAGGTATCACCAGGGATAAGAAACTAAGAGTAATGCTACTCAACGCCAGAAGTCTAAACCTCAAGATGCACGCACTCGAAACTCTCCTTAGCATGGAGAACATCGATATCTGTGCAGTAACAGAAACCTGGTTCAAAGCTCCCGAGAGCACCCCAGCACTACTAGGTTATACCTCATACCATGCTTTTCGCCCCAAAACTTGGACCGAACCACAAAAGGAGGGGGAGTATCAATATGCGTCAATGATACCCACACCTCCAGGTTGGTGGCACAGTACGAAGCTTCAGAGACTATCCATGTGCAACTAACAGTAGGTAAAACTGCCTTCCAGTTTATAGCCTGCTACAGACCACCCTCCCAAATCCAGGAACCCCACTCGGCCTTCCTGAGAACACTGGAAAATATGAAGGTCTCTCCAAACACCATTATATTAGGCGACTTCAACTACCCAAACACAAGACTGGGAGCATTACTCTAGCTCCAACACCCTAGCCCAAAGGTTCCTAGAATTTATAAACTCAAATGCTATGGAACAACTTGTTACCACTCCCACAAGAGGGGAAAACATACTGGACCTGATCACCAACATGGGGACTCTATGCTCCAGACCAGAAGTGTATCCCTCACTGGTAAGATCAGACTATAAACTAATCTCACTGGATATTCACATCTCGACCCCACCCCCCTGCCCAGAAAACCACAGTGAAAAACTTCTATAAAGCAAATTTCATACTCCTCAAAACCGAGGTGGAATCCTTCAAAGCCTGGGCCTGTGGAAAATACAGCCCAAACTGCAGAATCCTTTATAAACGCATTCTATGAACACCTTCAGGAATGCATGGATCATGCAATCCCACATAAAACCAAGGCCCAATCTTCCAAAGGCAGACGTCCTGTCTGGTGGACCCCAGCCCTAAACAAAACTATACAATAGAAGGAGGAAGCTACTACATGATAGAGCAAAATCCCAAATAGGGAAGGCATCTCTGATCAGTATTAGCAAACAAACTACAGGCACTCATAAAATCGTCTAAGGCCAGCTTAGAGAGAAAAATTGCACAGGACACTAAGGATAATCACAAGGCTTTCTTTAGTTATGCTAGGAACCTGGGTGGGAATTCCCAGATATGCTCAGAATTAGTCCAAAATGACAAAAAATACACTGAACCCACAGACATTGCCAACATCCTAGCTGACGGGTTCAGCGCAAACTCCCCCCCCCACCAAAAGGGCAAATATCTATCCCAGCAGAGTGCTGCCCCCCTGACATCTCAGATGCTCAGGTAAGAGGCGCCCTCTCCAAAGCAAAAAACACAGCATCAATGGGATCAGACTGTGTCCCAGGCTGCGTCCTACATGAACTCCAAGAAGAGCTAAACCCAAACATAAAACTACTGTTCAATCTCAACCTTACTACAGGATATGTACTCAGAGTGGCGTACAGCAACAGTGGTCCCTCTCCACAAGGGTGGTGCCTCAACGGATCCTGGAAACTATCGCCCCATAAGCCTGACTAGCTTGGTCTGCAAAGCTATGGAAAGGATCATCATGGACCTCATAAATAAAGATATTGGGGACCTACAGACACTGGATCCTACCCAGTTCAGCTTTAAGGGCAGATCCTGCCTCTTAAACCTGGTCGATTTCTTTGAAACAGTCACCAAGGCCATTGATGAGGGGAAGGTGGTCCACACAGCCTACCTGGACCTCGCAAAAGCCTTTGATACAATACCCCACTCTGGCATTATAGATAAGCTCACCAGCTTAAATATAAACCCCTATGTCACTAGATGGGTTGCAAACTGGCTCAAGGACACAACCCACATGGTTAGAATTGCTGGAGCCATGTCAGACTCCAAACCAGTTACAAGTGGTGTCCCGCAAGGCTCAGTCCTGGAACCTCTCTTGTTCGGTATATATTTCTCGGAGGTATAGGCCAACATGGAAGGACTGTGGCTGACCAAGTTCGCAGATGACTGCAAACTGGGCGCAATAATTGACTCTCCAGCCGACACAAGCATCCTCCAAAAGGGCCTCATAGAAACAGACAACTAGTGCTAGAGCCATGGCCTCAAGCTAAACTCCAAAAAGTGTATAGTCATCCCCTTTGGCAAAAACAAAGTGCCCACAAATTACCACATAGGTGGTAATCCATTAAGTACGGAAGAAGTAATTAGGGACCTGGGGACCCAAGTTGATAGCAATCTCTCATTTGACAACCACGAGACCAGAGTGGTTAGAAAAACATTTTATATAGCCCACCTAATCATGAAGGGATTCACATCTAGATCAGGGGAGGTCATTGTGCCTCTTTACTCATCCCTCATCAGGCCCATAATTGAGTACAATGCCCCTTTTGGGATGTACATTACCAGACACCTGCAGCAACTGGAAAGATCCCAAAAGTACCTCACCAAGAGGATCAAAGGTCTCAAACAGATGCCATATGCTGCCCGGTTAAAGAAACTCCAGCTCTACTCAGTGGCATACCGCCTGGTCAGAGGCGATCTGTGCCTGATGTACAAAGCCATGTCCAACCCGGAATTAATGGACATGCTGCACCTCAGAAAATCCAAATCCCATCGAGCTACGCGCTCGAGAGACTTGAACCTCAGCACTGAAATAAATAGGACATGCTGGAGGGACAGATTCATAACCCAGAGGCTCCCTTCACTCTGGAATAAAATCCCAGTCCAGGTTAGGCAGAGTCCCTCATTGACTCTCTTCAAGAGGAATCTTGATGAGTGGATGGGAGATCGTAGGTTTACCCTGGGTATCACTTCTGTGTCACTGTTAGACAGAGACACAGTATACTAACCTCAAAAAAGGGCATAGCAAAATTAATTTAAAATGGGTGGCGAAAGCCAAACACACTCTGGCTAGGCTTATAAATGCCCTAGGGCAGATAGCCTAGTATGAACCTATGAACCTATGAACTACAACCTGTGAGAGATGCACTTATATAGCCAAACTGGAAGCAAAGCTCTCTTCACCCAAGACTGGACTAGACAGTCAAGTAGAGAAGGTAAACACTTGCACCACACTCATCACATAGTCCCTCAAAACCTACACCACCAAAAACATGCATAGAAACACAAAACAAACACCTGCATTCACGGAGGCTCTCAATAAAAACCTGCCCAAGCATCAGGGACCTCCAAAGCAGAAACACAGGCAACCTCCACTCCCCAACACAACCCAAATGACACATAGCCCACAAACTCGGTGTGCCACTCAACCAGAGCCCATAAGGCATAACGTACCCAACACTCTAGTCATAGGTGACTCTATAGTCAGGCACACTGATGTTCCACTCACCAGGCTAAACAAGGAGAAAGTTACTGTCAGCTGCCTGTAGGATGCCAGGATCCACCACATAATGAACGCACTCAGGTCACTCCACAACAAGTACAAATATGGCACTGTCATTGTCCATGTTGGTGTGAATGACCTGAGATGTACCTCCCTGGACTACATGAAAAGAGACATGGAGGAGCTCTCCAATCTTGTAGCCCAGGCAGGTATTACCCTAGACTTGAGTAGCATCCTGCCATCACCCAGAATGATACTACAGTACAAGGACAAAATGATTGATTTCAACAATTGGTTAAACTTCTGGTGTCATTCTAAGGGGATCCAGTATTTGTCTGCCTGAGACGACATGATAGACAGACCGCGATGCTTTGCCAGAGATGGCCTGCATCTGTCTCCCTTGTGATTCCGGATACTGGCTAAGGCTCTTGCCACCCCTATAGTGCCTTTTTTAGGCAAGGTTCAAATAACAAATTCACCACCGTAACAAGTACAATCAAGCAAAATCTGAGGGTAATACTACTCAATGCTAGAAGTCTAAACCTCAAAATGCACTCACTTGAGGCACTCCTGAAAATGGAGAACATCGACATCTGTGCAGTGACAGAGACCTGGTTCAAAGCTCCAGAGAGCACCCCTGCATTACCAGGCTATAATTCATATCACACCTTTCGGCCACCTAACCCGGAACAAAGCACTAAAGGTGGAGGCGTGTCCATATTCATTAAGGATATCCACACCTCCAGGCTAGTTACACAACATAATGCATCCGAGATTTTCCAAGTGCAACTAACTCTGGGCAAGACCGCAGTCCAAATTGTAGCTTGCTACAGACCCCCCACCATGCCCGTGGATTCCCACTCCTCATTTCTTGATACACTGGAAAGTATGAGGGTACAACCCAATACCCTAATAATGGGCGATTTCAAGTACCCCACCATTAACCGGGAAAACTACTCATGTACCAACTCTTTTGCTCAACGTTTTTTGGAATTCATAAATTCCAACACCTTGGATCAACTTATTCACACCCCCACCAGGGGCAGCAATATCCTAGACCTGGTCATTACCAACATGGGCAACTGGTGTTCCACACCAGAGGTCAATTCCTCGTTGGTCAGATCTGACCACAAGCTAATCACCCTAGACAGCCACATCCCGTCCCCACCCCCAGTTAGGGAAAAAACTTCTCCAAAGCCAACTTCACACTTCTTAAGATAGAAGAGGCAAATTTCATGACACCCATTCAGACGGACAATAGAGGTACGACTGCTGAATCCTACACAAATGCACTTTATAAGCACACGAGTGCATGGATCATGCTGTCCTTCATAGAACCAAGATGCTATCCTCCAAAAAAAGGAAGCCAATCTGGTGGTCCTCTTCCATAAACAAACTCTACAACAGAAGAAAGAAACTGTTGCAAAAAAGAATAAAATCCCATGACTGGAGGAACTCCCTGGTCAACCTCAGTAAGAAGCTGAGATACCTCATAAAATCCTCCAAAGCTAGTTACAAAAACAAAATTGCCACTGACTCTAAAGACAACCACAAAGCATTCTATAGCTTTGTTAAGAATCTCAATGGCAACACTCAGATCTGCTCTGAGTTACAGCACAATGCCACTAAATATACAGAACCAACTGATATTGCCAACATCCTGGCAGATAGGTTCAGTGCTAACTTTATCCCCCTCTCACCCCCTAGAGGGCCCATCTCTCGGAAGGAAGAAAAGTTCCTGTAATAACGGCTGCTGCAGTTAAAAAAAACACTCTCCAAAGCCAAGAACACAGCATCCATGGGACCTGACAGTATCCCAGGCTGCGTTCTACACGAACTACAGAATGAACTGGCTCCCTACCTAAGTACCATGTTCAATCATAGCCTCACCTCAGGCTTTGTGCCCACTGAATGGTCCACCACGATGGTTATCCCACTCCACAGAGGGGTAGCCACGACGGACCCCGGGTACTACCGCCCCATTAGCCTGACGAGCCTGGTCTGCAAGGCCGTGGAACGTATCATCATGGAACTCATAAACAAAGACATCGGTAATCTCTAAACTCTGGACCCTACCCAGTTTGGATTTGTAAAAGGTAGATCATGTCTCCTAAACCTGATTGACTTCTTTGAAGCAGTCACCAAAGCCATAGATGAGGGTAAGGTGGTTCACACAACTTATGTAGATCTCGCCAAGGCTTTCAATACCATCCCCCAATCTGGAATTATAGATAAGCTCACTAAACTAGGTATAAATCCCTATGTCACAAGTTGGGTTGCCAACTGGCTCACTGACAGAACCCGCACTGTGAAAGTAGCAGACTCCAAATCCGACTTTAGACCAGTGACAAGTGGAGTACCACAGGTCCTATCCTGTTTGGTATCTACTTCTCTGATGTACAGGCTAACACAGAAGGTCTTTGGCTAACAAAGTTTGCAGATGACTGCAAACTAGGAGCCATAATCGAAACTCCTAACGGTGTGGACATATTACAAAAGGGCCTCACTGAGACAGATGCCTGGTGTTAAAGCCATGGCCTGAAGCTCAATGCCAAAAAGTGTATTGTCATCCCCTTTGGTAAAAACTCTGTACCCATGAACTACCACATAGCTGGTAGTCTACTTAACGCCGAAAATGTGATGAGACCTTGGGACACAGGTGGACAGTAGTCTCTCCTTGGATAATCACATCACCACAGTGGTCAGGAAATCCTTCTACGTGGCTCACCTCATCACAAAAGGTTTCTCATGCAGAAAAAAAGAGGTAATTGTTCCCCTCTACTCATCACTCATTAGACCCATTATAGAGTACAATGCCCCTTTTGGTATGTACCTCAGAAGAAATCTACAACAACTGGAAAGGCCACAGAAATACCTCACAAAGAGGATTACTGGCCTGAAACAGATGACCTATGTAGACTGTCTCAAAAACTCCAGCTTTACTCCATCGCATATCGCCTACTCAAAGCTATGTCAAACCCAGAGCTGTTGGACATGCCCCACTTAAAGAAAGTCCAATCCTTCCGAGCTACACACTCTAGGGACCTAAACCTTATCACCACAATAAGCAGAACATGCTGGAGGGATAGATTCCTGTCCCAGAGACTTCCCATACGCTGGAACAGACTACCTATCTATGTCAAACAGAGCTCCTCATTAGCACTCTTCAAGAAAAATCTTGATGATTGGATGGGAAATAGGAAATTCACCCCAGGGATCACTTCTTTGTCTCTGCTCGACAAGGGCACAGGAAAATAATTTTCTTGGGAGGTGAAAACCAGGGTACATTTTTGGCTAAGCTTATATAGGCCCTAGGGCCAATAGTCTAGCACCTATCTATGAACTAATTTTTCCTTTCTTGCTGTCTTTTTTGTATAAAATAGTTTCAGTACTGCGCTTTTCCTGAGAGCTAGTGTGGAGGAGGCCTCCGTGTTCAAGAAATGCAGAAATGTATTTTGAAGGGTTCTTCCACCTCCCAATTAATCTACAGAGAGGACAATAAGGGAAAAAAAGGAGACTAGAAATGCATCCTGAAGTTTCCTCATATTTGAGAAGTTTCCTCATATATGAAGCAATGCAGGCCTGAACATCCGATTACTAGAGCTTTCCAAAGTGATTCTAAAGACTCTTGGCACTGATGCACCTCTGTTAGGAGCCTCGATAGGGACCAGTTGTCACTGATTTTGATCATTCTTGCTGCTGCAGTAACTTTTAGCTGTTTGGGATGTATCCTGCCCAGGATGCAACAATTGACCAGTTTTCAAAAAGTTCTGGCTCTCTCCACCATCTACATCCTGCTGATTGGACAAACCCTTGGAGAGAAATCAGCAGTAGACCATTTCAGTGCTTTGTTGGTGCCTTGAGAGAAAGCAGCTGTGAGGCTTTGAGGAGCAGCAGTCTGCTTGAGGCTTCATTTCTGGCAACTAAGTCGCTGTGGGTGCCCTTCCTTACAGAATGTTCTGCCATTTTAAGAGGATTTGATATTAAAGTGGTATTTTCCCTTTTTAAGAATGCTGGCAATTTTTATTAATATCTGATATTTTTTGTCAGAAAATGCTGTTTTAGAAATTGGCTTATTTACTGCTGGGGACTGTTTTTGTATAATGTATTGCTTTTGAGACCTCTTATTGAAAGGTGTTGGTAGTGTTGTTTTTCAGGTCTGGAAACTGTTTTTAGTGATTGTGTACTGTACTCTTCATGACAGCTTGCCTTTACTAGATTTCTATTGGGGCACTTAAAGAGAAATTGATTTTTTGAGTTATGACATCAGTTTGTGTATTGCTTGTATTTTTATTTTTGAAGTGGGACGGTGTGGGAAAATTTAAGTTTAACTGTGGCTTGTTAACACTTGGTTAGAAGGCAAGTTGTCAGACTGTTTCCAGCAGTGCTTATCAGCGGCAATCAGGCTTTTTTCTCAGCTACAGCATGGAGACTTAATCCAGTCCTGCTGCTGCTTTTCCCACAGTAGCAAAAAAGAAAAAAAATAACAGAAGGAGCCCTTGTCTACTGCATGGGCTCAGACTGTGCCTCAGCTGCTGGTGGCTGATTCTGTTCCAGACTACTTGCTGGTTTCTCTGGTGTAGTCCCTTCTTCCAAAATGGACTGGGAGTTAGCTACCGTCCTCTGCAGTTGTTCCAGTGTCCAATACAGGCATGAGAGAACCATCCTTTTTGGGTGTGGGAGTTTCTCTGAGAGGTTCTTCCTGGAGTGGCTGGATAGAGACCTTTTTTCCAGAATCAAGTGCCATCCTGACTCGCGACCTCAACCTGGACTGTGACATCAATAGAACTTGTTGGTGGGACAGATTTGTGTCCCAGAGACTCCCCCTTTTGTGGAATAGACTCCTTCTCCAAGTAAAGCAGAGTACCTTATTAAACCTTTTTAAGCGCAACCTGGATAACTGGATGGGGAACAGAAAATGCACCCCTGGGGATTCCAACTGTGTCCCTGCTTGACAGTGCCATACGGTGCTGACTTGTTGGAATATGGGCTAAATTCTTGGCTTGGCTTATAAGGGCCTCAGGGCCAGTAACCTAGTAACTTCCTGTGATCCTATGATCCCCTAATTGGTCTTCCTAGGGATGTCCCTAGAAAAAAAAAGGAAATAAAACGTTAGACATTGTGCATCTAAGGACACTTCCTCTGTTTATAAGGATGATTTTCTTACCTTGACCAGGATTTAATTGCAGATTTTCATTCCTGCAGAACAGAAATCAATACTAAATGGTATACTGGAAGAAGAAATTCCTGAGGAAGATGTATCATACAAGTCTGACATAGAGACAGGGCTGCTTCAGCTGCAAATTCTGAAGCCATGGACTCTGATTTAGAGGAAAATTAGTTCTCTCCAACTCCTTTAGAGGAATTTTCCTTTTATGAAACTATTTCCAGGATGAATAGAGTACTTTTGTTGAAACAAGTGGTTGTTCCCCTGAGCTCAAGAGATATGTGTTGCAGTAACTCTGACTCTGTCTTCAGTCCCCAAAAGACGGACAGTTTTTACAAAGTCCCTTAAACTAATACATTCTTAATTGTATAGACAGTTTGAGGGATTGTTCTGCCTCTCTACCTTCAGAGGTATGTCCTGTCTGAATCACTATTTTTAACCTGTCTCAGGTGTCTAAACATGCTTTTTAGTGTGTGCATAATTGTATAGATACTGTGTTTAGGACCACTGCTAATTGTACTGTTTTGAGAAGTTATGCCTGGGTATCCAATTAAAAGTTTTCTGAAGTAAAGTTTGAGATTTTAAACTCTACTTTAGATAATGAAGCTTTGTTTGACCTGTGTACATATTCCATGCATATAGGGATGTTCTTCATGTTTCCCTGTTGCAGTCATTACATTTGGGTTATCTGCTTGCAGGTAGCCCTCAGCCAGCCTGATTATCAAAGTCTTGGGTCCTGCATCGGTTGCTGTCTCTTGTTCCATGACGTCAGGTAGTCGGGTATAAAGCATGCAGCCGACGCCATTACATCAGTCTTTCTAGACCGTGCGGTGCTCGAAGCAGAAGCAGTTCACAAGTGCCGGTCGGCCGACTCCTGAAATTTTCATTTTCAAGTTTCAGAACCAAAGTCTTCAAAAAAGTTAAGTACCCCGTAGGGGATCCTTTTTCTTGCTCTAAACCGATGTCAGTAAAAGTTAACAATTGTATTACTTGTGGAAAGCAAATACCTCATAAAGATTTTCATTCGTACTGCATTCCTTGCTTAGGCCCAGACCACGACGTCCTTCACTGTCGGTTTTGTGCCTTATTCAATCCTCGAACTATTCGTCGTCAGTTCATTTTTGCATCAGACTATTTTGGTACTCTTTTTAATTATCCAGAAATGGCTTTGGTAAACCATCCGACTACTGACATTCCGAAAAAACGTAAAGATAAAGACAGAGACAGGTCACATAGGTCCAAAGCTGACGATGACGCTTCCGTTAAGCTAGTCGCCAGATCGCCGGTACTCAGTGAGGTGCTTTTGCAGCCCCTGATACCCGCTACTTCATATTTGCAGGCCTCTACTGAGACCCATTTGGAGTCCGGTATGCCGCGAGATGCTTCCAACTATGGAACCTGTGGATGTCTCTACCATGGATGGGTTCGGAGCCGCTGTGCAGGCACCGGCTTCTGAGGGTGTATTCAGGCCTACTGACTTGCATATCAAACCAACGCCACCTTCTTCAAGGCCTAAAACTCGATCCACGCCTAAAAAATGACTTCCAAACTGCATGGTCAGGCCCATATGCCTAAAAAAATAAATAAGTATGGCTGAAGACCTTATTACTCTAATTAGGGGAAGCCAGCCTTCTCCCTCTGAGAGACCTAGAACTGACTTTCCTTCTGATTCTTTTGATCAGGATTCTGAAATCTTCATTTCTTTTGATGACCAGGATTTGCCCTCATCTTCCTATGAGGATTCTGATGCAGAGGACTCCATACCCTCTGCTTCCCCTCCAGAAGATTTCTCTTTTGGTTAAACTTTGCACACTCTTAGGGAGCATTTCCTCTGGGAAAGCCAGGATTACTCCGACTCCAAAAAGAGGCTTAGGGAATTCTTACTCCTACCTCAACACAGGCCTTTAGCTATCCCTCCTGTACTGGACATTGTAGATGATGCCTTCATGGAATCTAGCTTGGCCCCAGACACTTTACCTCCGGCTCCCAGGAAACCTGACTGGTATTAGAGTACCTGACTCTCACAAGTTCCTTTTTAAAAATCTTACTGTGGACCCAGAGACCATTTCACAGGGACCCAAAGGCATTAAGGCTACTACTGCCAAAATCCCTACCCCCTCTGATAGAGATTCCAGGGCCCTGGATAGGTGGGGTAAGACTGTATTCACTTCAGCTAATTTGGCCATTAGGGCCTTAACCTGCCAGTTTCATATGTTAAAGTATCAGCAACATATTATTGGATTACTTAAGCAGAAAATGATGATTCCTGACTGTGCTGAAAATAAAGAAGTACATGATTTAATGCCTTCTGCTGACAAAGTTGGTAAACATACTTTGCAATGCATCTTTGCAAAGGCATCTTGCAGGGCTGCTGTCACTGGGTCTGTTCTTAAAAGGCATGCTTAGCTTAAGGAGCAAACTTTGCCAGATCATGTTAAAGCTAAATTACTGGATGCTTCCTTAAACCAAGACCGCCTGTTTGGCACCAAAGCAGAAGTAGTACTTAAAAAGATGGAGGAAAAATCTAAATCTATGCAAACTGTTAAAGATTTCCTGCAAGTACAGCCTCCCAGATTTAGTAGGCATTGGCCTTCTAAGAATTGGTCCTTTCCTGTCTCTTCCAGGCCTTCTCCATCCAAACCCAGGAACAGCAGACCACCTAGGCTACAGTCTCAAGGTACTCACAGGCCTAAGCAGTGGGGGGCTCCCACTTCCAAAACTGGAAGTAGTAAGACATCCCCCTATGGTAAACTGTCACCATGACTTAACCTTAAACCTTCCAAGCCCTGCTCAACTGACTGCTCCTTTAGGGGGAAAGATCGCCCTGCATGCAAAAAACTGGGAACTCATTACCCAAGACAGATGGGTTTTAAATATAGTTTCCCAAGGATACAGATTCTAATTCCACACCTTACCAACCCCAAATGGTTGGCCAGACCTACCCCCTAATCAGTGGGCAGAGGCTCAACAGCAGGTTCTCTCGAAGTATCAGGGCTATTCAACCTGTCCCAGCAGAAGAATGGGGACAAGGTTTTTACTCGAGACTTTTCCTGGTACCCAGAAAAGACAACTCCTGGCATCCTATCCTGGACCTGTCTATTCTAAACACCTTTTTGGTAATTCCAAAATTCAAAATGCTAACTCTTCATCAGCTGCTTCCCATGTTGGGCAAAAACACCTGGTTGGCAACACTGGACTTAAAGGAAGCCTACCTGCATATCTCAATAAGGGAATCTTGCAGAAAATACCTATGCTTCAGAGCAGGCTACATGCAGTATCAGTTCTCTGCACTGCCTTTTGGCTTATCTACTGCGCCTAGGGTATTCCCGAAGTGCCTAGCTCCAGTCATTGCATTCTGCAGGCAAAGAAATATTCAAATATACCCATACCTAGACGATTGTCTAATTCAGGCAGAAAGCCAGGACATACTATTAAATCATCTGCCATTTGTAAAGAAACTGCTAACCTCACTGGGTTACACCATAAACGAAAAGAAATCTTGTTGTATTCCTGGGAGCAAGATTGAACACAACTTCCCAGATGGCCTACCTCACGCCAGAGAAACAAGTTTATTTGACAGCTTACTTCAAACTACTGGCCACAAAGACCCAGCTATCTGCAAGGAAAATACTGCAAGCCTTGGGGTTCATAGCCTCTTGCATCTTACTAATTCCATATGCAAGACTGCATATGAGGAAACTGCAATGGTATCTAAAAAGCCTATGGTGTCAACATTCTCAGGACCTTGTCTCAATGATTCCTATCATTCCTTGTATAAAGACAGAGGCCCTTTGGTGGGCAGAGGCCTGCTACCACAACAAGGGACTGCCATTCACTCTACCCCCTGCCACCCAAACACTAACAACAGACGCATCAGACTATGCATGGGGGGCTCACTTGGCAGGGCAGTGCATTCAGGGCAAATGGAACCAGAGTCAAATGCACCTCCATATCAGTCAAAAGGTAATGTTAGCTGTACAGAATTGTGACGGCCTTCAAGGACCACATCCTTCCAGGACAATTATTGATAAAGACAGACAACACCACTGCTATGTGGTACATAAACAAGCAGGGGGAAACCCATTCATGCCCTCTCTGCAGACTAGCCATGGCTCTGTGTAACACATTCTTGAGCTGCCAAGTGCACCTACAAGCTCAATTCCTGTCAGGCAAGCTAAATTCACTGGCAGACGACCTAAGCAGAAATCTCATGGACCTACACGAGTGGAAACTGGAACCAAAGATATTCAACATGTTGAGAAACAAATGAGGGAGCCCAGAGATGGACCTGTTTGCCTCCCCTCAGAATTGCCAGTTGGACAAATTCTGCACAAGGACTCCCCACAGTCAAATTTGGAAAGTGGATGTCCTGTCCTTCACCTGGGAAAGCCTCTCAGTTTATGTCCCCCCCGCCTCTCCTCTTGAAAGTTCTACTAAATATCAAACGGGACAAACCAAGGACAATACTCATTGCACCAGACTAGCCATACCAGCACTGGTACCCCCTCTAGCACAGTATGTCACTGCTGGAACCATAACACCTGCCTCAGACCCCTTCCCTGCTGTCCCAGCAGGAGGGCCAGATTCTGCACCCCCAGCTTCAAACCCTGAATATTGCAGCCTGGCTAATTACCTGAGCTCTCCAATACCACCCCAGAGTAAGCAAGTGCTGGATGTCATTCTGGAGGCAAGGAGGCCTAGTACTAGAAAATCATATGCTGAAAAGTGGAAAAGATACTGTTCCTGGAGCCAAACTCAGGGGATGGGCACATCTGTGCCCAGCTTACCGCATATTCTTCAATACTTAACAGAGATGCTTCACAAGGGCCTTTCCTTCTCTTCTATTAAAATTCATGCCTCAGCCATTTCAGCACATTATAATACTGAGCCTCCCCTCTTCTCTCGCCCTCTGCTGAAACAATTCTTCAGAGGGGCCAAAAATCTAAGACCACCCAGGAGAGCCCCAGCTCCTGCCTGGGACCTTAACTTTGTACTGGAAAAGCTCACTCTTCCTACTTTTGAGCCAGCTGCAACTGCAGAGTTGAAATTCCTTTCTTGGAAAACAGCCTTCCTTCTAGCCAACACTTCAGCAAGAAGAATGTCTGAATTACAGGCCCTCATGGCAGTTGAGCCCTTCATCATCTTCCATGCGGACAGGGTGTCCCTCCGGATCAGTCCTTCCTTTATGGCCAAGGTGGTATGCAGTGTGGCCCTCAATCAATCCATTCATTTGCCAACCTTCTTTTCTAATCCACAGGACAAAAGGGGAATGAATACTACATTCTTTGGATGTGCACAGACAACTTAGATTTTATTTGGACAGGACTAAGCCTCTCAGGAAAACTGAACAGCTTCTAGTTGCATTTGCTGCAGGGGCAGAGGGGAAGGCCATTTCAAAGCAAACCATTTCTAAGTGGGTAGGCCATTGCATTAATTTCTGCTATAAGCACCATGGAAATCCTACTCCACAGGGGATAAGATCACATTCCACCAGGGCTGCATCTGCTTCCACAGTCTTTCTCAGAGGTGTTCCTACCAGGGACATCCTAGAAGCTGCTACCTGGAGTTCTGTACATATCTTCACCAAGCATTACACTTGCCAATTTTTTTCAAAATCCAGAGCTGGTTTTGCCACTGCTGTCTTACAGGGCCTAATAGCTGGTCCTAATGCTCTCTAATTGCCTCCTCCCTTCCTTAGCTTTGGGAATCTACCCAAATGTAATGACTGCAACAGTGAAGCACGAAGAACATAGTACAGTTGTGTACACTTACCATAAATGTAGATGTTCGAGTGTATTCAATGTTGCAGTCCTGGTTACCCTCCCTCCAGCCCCCTGACTTCTATTGGCTATACCTCTTTTCTTGTCTACTGTATTTAAGCTTTCTGGTGTATTTGCTTTTTGTTAGAGGTGTAACCATGTATATAATTGCTTCCCATTATGGGGGCGCCTTACATCTGGGGCAAGAAAAACTGATGTAATGGCATGGGCTGCATACTTTATACCCCTGACTACCTGACGTCATGGAAGAAGAGACAACAACCGACGCAGGACCCAAGACTTTGATAATCAGGCTGGCTGAGGGCTACCTGCAAGCAGATAACCCAAATGTAATGACTGCAACAGTGAATACACTTGAACATCTACATTTATGGTAAGTGTACACAACTGTACTTTATTTGTATAACAAGTCCCCTAATTTTTGGTTAATTTTGGTAAACTAGCTTATTTCTTGCTCTGACATCTGCAGTCGAGTATCAGAGTTGCATCTATTCATACTGGGTTAACTCTTTTGGTACTGCATACATATAGGGTTATCTGTTGTATAGCAAATCTCCCACTCATGGCCTTACTACTTTCAATGTGCCTAAAGTCTAGCCATCAACTTCCCTCATTTCTTTCAAAAATATTTGAGAGGGAGAAAAGATTTCATATACTTTGGCCATGTTTTAGCAACTCTTTTGTCTTGTCAGTGGCAAGTCCTTTAAGAAAGCTGAACAGCTGTGGACTTCCTAATATGTGACAGGAAAAGGACAACCTGTGTCAGTTTGGACAAGTTCATTTGGTTGTTAATTGCTGTAGCTTCATTTGTTCTTGCCATGAACAATTCCAAGCATGATTTGGCACATTTTTGTTCTCTTTGAGTGCATATTGGAAAGGGGTGGAATCTAAAAGCTTTCAGAATACAGCTACATTGTCCTTTGTACAACCTTTACAGAACATTTATAAACTGGATTTCTTCTCCATGTCCAGAGCGATCTTTGTTAGTAACATTGTCCATGGGCTGCCAGACCCTTATCCTTCTTTCTCCCAGTTTGGATAAGCTTTGGTAATCAACCTACTACTGCGGTAGTGAGAATGTTGAAAATAGTACAGTTGTGTAAGTTGCACTTACCAGGAGATTTTCGAATTTCTCATTGCTGCAGTAATCACACCCTTTTCTCTATCCCTCATCTGTATGTAGTTAGTTGTTGGGGTATCTTTTGAGAGTTTCAGGATGAGTATGCTTTCTGTTTTCGTTTGGGCGAGAAAGTGTTGAAGTTGTCCACGCTAACTGGTGATTTCCCACCACATGCTTGTCCTATCAGTGGTCAGATTGCAAGTATGTGAGGGGGCCAAAGCTTTTTGAACACTGGTCAGCTGTATCCTGGGCAGGACACAGCACAAATAGAAGAAGGTACTGCAGTAGTGAGGAATTCAAACATCTAGTGATATAGTAAGTGCAACTTATGCTGTTTTGCTTTCCTTTACAGCAATCAACTAAAGAATTACACTCCACACCAGAATGTTAAGCATCCAGGATCCTTCTCCAGGGGAAAAATGCTATGAGCTCTTCCTTGGAGAAGGAATTATTCTGAAACATGGATTCCAAGCTTCCCTCTGTCATGTCACCCCATTTGGTGAGGTCTTTCTAGAATCTCTGGATAAAGGCATTTATTAAAACGCAGTGAAATAGGCATCATACTAGCATTCTTTGTCTCTTTAGCTCTAATTTAATTTGTTCTGTCACTTGATATCAGCCCCTTTGGCATAAAGAGTGACTACGCCTAGCGATTTTGAGGTAGGCATCATTGTCAGGGCCAATCCCATGAGGGCCATTCACAATTTCTGACACATTCCCTTTTGAAATTTTGGGGCCCAAACTAGCTTCAAGTATGAGAGTAGTTTTGGGATCGATGTCTGTCGGTACTGGACCTTCTTCGGTGCCTGCTTTGACACTGCGATCAGCTTTGGTATCAGTTGCATTGACATCTGCAAACACTTTGTCAGCATTCAAAGTGCTGGAATGCTTGACCTCACTGTCAAGACATGACAGATTAGAGACACCACTTCGTTCGGCTGTAGCACTAGAATACATATCCATGTACTGCTTTTGGTACTGATCATGATATCATTTGACAGGGTGTTGAATAGCCTAGGGAAAAGACATACCTCTGGGTCAGATCAGTCATCCCAGTTTGAATTGCCAAGGAAGAGGGAGTTCAAGAGGAAGCACTTAGCCTTCACTGGTGGAGTCCTTAACCTAGGATTAAGTAGGATTCAGATGTTAATAAAGTGGACCACCCAAAATTTTGGCATATTCTAAAATTAATGCAACAGAAGGGGTACTTGACCTGTAGAACCCCCTCCCCAGATGAGTTTATTCTGATGGAGGCTTTTCAGACTGCGTGTCTGCTTCTTGAGTAATTCTCCCTACGTGAATTAATGATCAGGTTGGTAGTGGTGGAAGGGGCAGTAGAGAACCAGATTTGGCTGAACTCATTCCTAGGAAGCTGGACAAGATAATGTGTCCACCTAAGGGCAGGCAGTATTGTAGCAAGGGTCGTCTTGCTGACTCCATAGTTGTAGCAGTGGTGGCTAAGAGAAATCTGATGAGAGTCTGATTGTCCATTCTCTGATAGGGATTCTTATAGATTGGGTACCATTCCCATCAGCTCCTTAAATGATCTGATGTGTATGAGCAGGTTCCAGTGTGGTCAAGCTGAGCAGACTGAATACATGTAAAGACAGCCAGTGACACCTTACACGTATAGGCAGTTGGATTCGCAGGTGTCCACTGTGCCTCATAATTCGTTAGTCTCCATGCGTTTCTTATACAGTGTGGCAGATGCAGTGGTAGCAGCTTTGGGAACATGCATCACCATGAGAATCTGTGCATGGTTCTGTCTGTGTGACTTTGAGGAAAACTTCATGGTAACCTTCTTGAAAGTCTTCTTTGATGGATCGTCTGTTTTTGGAAACACGGTGAAAGAGAAGCTGGAAAGATGCGAGGAAGTAGTCATGACATTATCTATTGTAGGAGTGAAGTTCAGAGCTCTCCAAAGGTCCTAAAATGTCTATCAGACCATTATTTGACCACTTTTAGGGCAGGATCTCCTGTGGAGGACTTGTAGTGGGGATTCCTCAATAGATGCAGCTCTAGCAGCAGAAGTGTACTGCAGAATCTGGGATTCTGTGGTGTCTTCCAAGAAAAAAGCAGCAGAATCCTTAGGATCTTGCCTGACTGTTCAGTCTTCAGTCAGAGGACGTCTCCCTGCACCAACCTTCTTGGATGGCCACCATGCAGAACATGTGGATCAGTGGCATAGTATCCACAAGCTTTGTTTTCTTATTTTCCCAAACTGTTCACCGTTCCTTTCTTTGGGTGTCCCACAATAACTAAATAGAGTGGTAAAAGAAGTCTCAATTGTTCTGCTTGAAAGAGCCATCCAGGTGGTCCCACCAGACCAGAGAGGACCTAGGGTTTATTCAGAGGTCATCTTGTATCCTAGAAATTGAAGGACCTCAGACCAGTACTGGACCTCTGTGGCCTAAACCAATGTATCAAAGCAAAAAAAGTTTGATATGATGAAACCAAAATCCTTCTGTCTGTGTCTTGAAGAGTACTGGATATGTTCCCTGGATCTCCTGGATGCCTACTTGCCACCTTGTACATCAAAATCACCAAAGAGTTTGAAAAGTTTCATTGCATCTGTTCTATAGTCTGTTATTACCAATTTCAAGACCTGCTATTGAGTTCCAGCACAGTTCTCATGGTGTTTTCCAAGTCCTTGGCAGTGGTTGCTTCTCACATGTGGCCCTGAAGAATTTAGATATCCTTGTCTCTGAAACCAAAGGGTCACTTATCCAAACAAGCGACTACCTTCTGCAACTTTGCCTGTCATCTAGGAATATCGGCAAATCAAGACAGATCATAAATTGGTGCCAACTGTGACTTTTTGTGTGATGCCATCTGGGCACCTTTCAAAAATGAGGCAAACCCCAAGAATGTACGTTTCTCACAATTGTCTGACATAATCTCTCTTCTCTAACTGCCTTTCAGTCCCTTAAGGACTTTTGTTTGATGCTAGCACCAGAATACTTGGTGTCACATGGGAGACATTATATGAGAATTCTTCAGCACAAAGTTCATTGACCACAAACAAAACAATATGAGTAGAACCTTCAGATTTAATTCTCACATGTAAAGTTAATCCCCTTATAGTGACTGGACAGCTGCAGCTTCACCATAGGTTTTCCATTCACACTTCTCTTCAGCCATAGTCTCCATGGATGCCTCTGCCCTCTCTAGTTTTGCTGGCCACCATGCATACACTTACTGTGCCCATTTTAAAACACTCAAGCCTTTCATCTAGGCTAAACATCAGCTGTATTCACAGGCATTTCTGATTTTTAACTGCTCAGTTCATTCCAAGCATAAATAGCATTTTACTGTATTTTCCCCATTTTTAAAACACATTGATAAATATCTTCCCATTCTAACCACAGTGTTTACACGGACTGTGGTTAGTGCCTGCTCATTTACTAGGCAATATTTGCTTGCACTGCCTGACAGCATTTTTTTTTACTTTTAAGTTTATAGTTTCTGATCTTTTACTCTTTCTTCACACAGTCTCAATTTTCCACACATCTGTCTTGTAACATTTTTTGATGTATGATAGATGCTTGATCTTCATGTTTCACTGTTGCAGTCCTGACTTGTGGGTTTTCCTACCATCAAAGACTTTGACTGACCCAATTACCAGAGAAAAAAATCTCAAAGAGCTGGTTGATTCCCTGACCAATGTCAGTACACTCTGATATATAGGGAGCCAGTTGACATCATGGTTTCATTGTTTTCTTGCCATCGGAGCCCAAAGCAGTGTTTTAGTGAGTCAGTCGCTCCACACCGGAGAAGAGTCATCGGAAAGCTAAGTACCCCATTGGTGAACCCTTTTTTCATTGACTCATGTCAGATAGGTTTAATAATTGTCTCCATTGTGGTAAGCAGATTCCACACTGAGACTTTCATTCTTTTTGTGTCACCTGTTAATGCCGAAATCACAACGTACCTAACTGCGGATGTCCTTCTATTCTCATGTTGCAGTATTCACAACAGTAGGGAGTTGCTCCCTTTACTGCCACCATCCGGCCAATATACCAAAGTCTTTTTCCAGGGGGGTACGTGTGACGTCCCTTACCAGCGCCATAAACCGACGTTGGGTATAAAAGTGACGTCTGCACGTACCCTCATCAGAATTTTTCTGCAGCAGTGAAAGTCAGACTCCTGTTTGCCAGTTTGCCGTTTCCACAAGCACATCGTGTTTCTTCAAACCGAATATGATTCCGTTGAAGACCAGACCGCTTCTTCGACCGATATAGATAAGTGCCCTGTTGTTTTTTTCTTCCTTATTTTGATTACAGTTTAGACTTGCATAGTAAAAGAGCAAATATCCAGTAAAACGCCAAAGTCCAATCTAAGCAGGTAACATGAATGAAGAAAAACAAAGCAAAGTTGGACACTGCTGACAGCTTAAAAAATCTTCTTTATTCCTAAAATCACAAGATAAGCGCTTTCGGGATGACCCTTCTTCAGATCTGAAGAAGGGTCATCCCGAAAGCGCTTATCTTGTGATTTTAGGAATAAAGAAGATTTTTTAAGCTGTCAGCAGTGTCCAACTTTGCTTTGTTTTTCTTTTTTCTTTAGACTTGCATGTAAGCTAGAAAGAGGAAGTGTGTATTTTGCTTATGCGAGGCCCACAGTCATACGTCTTGCCCTATTTGCAAGTCTTTTGTCCCCAAAACTCTCCAAAGCCGCTTGGCAGCACTAACGTTGTATTTAGAGAATCAAAGGCTACATCACTTAGTGCACGGTATGGAAGGAGGAGTAGGCCCATCCACCAATCTGCCGAGGAAGAAGGCCAAGAAAATCAGGCCAGAATCCTACGCTGCGCCTCAGGCGTCTGAGCAGGTTCTAGAGGTACATGAAAGCCTGGAATCAGCTCAGACAACTGTTACTAAAGCAGGCCCGAGAACCTTAATGGAAGCTGGGATGACGGAAACCACGTGTACGTCCACTGAGGCAATTCATCCATCAGAGACTGATGGCAGATGAGAACCACAGCTCATACCGTCGGAAGGCCCTGTTCTTTCTATTCCTACTAAGCAGACATCCACTTCTATGCTTTCTCCACCGGCAACCCCCTTGAAGAGGAAACAAAAAACTAAGCACCCTGAACCTCAACCGGTGCCTGGTTGGGATGTATTCTCTCAATGTTTCTTCAAGGATTTTCAGGCCTTGCAGACACAACAGCTTCCTCCTACTCTCACCTCAGCCATCCGTATGGGTATCTGAGGAAGATTACTCCTCTTTTGAGGAATCCTTCTCTTATGAAGCACAAATAGACTCCCCTAAGGATTTCATTACCCCAGAGGAGGAGGATTCTATTTCTCCTGAATCCCCAGGAAAAGAATTTACCTTTGGGGACACTCTCTCCCTCATGAGGGAACAGTTTAATTGGCAGGGTTCAAAGGTATCAGAGTCCAAGAAAAGGTATTTTGACCTCTTACAAATGGAGCAACCATCTCCTTCTGCTGTCCCTTCCTGTTTATCAAGATGCTTGTTTGGCCGCTTCAAAGTCTCTTGACTCACAACCTCCAGCATCTAAATGACCAGACCATTTCTTTAAGGTCCCCCAGGACACCCAGTTTCTTTTTAGAAATCCACCAGCAGATCCAGTTGTTATAGCTGTCTCTGCAGACAAAACTTCTAGGCAACTACCTTCTGCTGCCTTTTACCCAATGGATAAAGACAACAAATTTATGGACAGGCTGGGGAAAAAGGTTTATACCTACTCTACTTTAGCCATAAGGGCCTTGAACTACCAAACACACATGGCTAAGCTATGCTTTGGATACCATTTCCAAAGCCTCTACCTTTCTGTCCGAGGTGCAGGACTCCTCTGTAAAAACACAAGTTAATTCCCTATTTTCCTCAGCATCCCAAGTGACCAAGCACTCCATTAAGTGCAGTTACGATGCTGTGGAAGCCTCCTCTAAATCAGCTGCTTCAGGCTCAGTGTTAAGGTGATATTCCTGGGTAAGGCTTCACCCCTCCCTATGGATGATCAGACAAAACTACTGGATGCACCCTTGGACAATAAGGCCCTCTTTGGACAGGCTTCTGCTGAGATCCTTAAATCCCTTTAAGAAAAGGGGAAAGAATTACAGAACCTTAAACATCTTCTGGTATCCCCTATCCCTAGATACTGCAGGAATTACCCACAGAAGCCATCCTTTGTAACAAGACAGTCCTTTCACTCAGCCCCTCCATCTAAGGGACGTAGACAGCCCGGAAAAGTTATTCTCTTAGGTTTTCCACCAGCTCCTCCACTATATCCTTTCAGAGTTAGTCTGACTAATCCAGACCACCTCCAATGTGATTCGCCTCAGTTGCATCCAGAAACACCCTTATCCCTTTCCCTCACTCTCTCTCCCTACCCACCTGGCAGAGAATCACTGCAGAACAGTGGGTCCTCTCCATCATTCAGAGAGGATATTTCATGACCTGGTGGATGCTTCCACCTTTTCAAGGTATCCCTCAACCACCAAAAAGCCAAATCCACCTATTCACAACCATCATTCAACAGCTCCCAACTCCAGGGCACCATAGAACAGGTGCCTACCCCATAAAGAAACACAGGTTTTTACTCCAGAGAGTTTCTTGTACCGAGACAAGACGGCCCTTGGAGGCCAGTCCAAGACCTATCCTTCTTAAACCTCTTCCTCCAAGTTCCCAGCTTCAGTATGATCACCTTACCCCTTCTCTTACCACAAATCCCCCCCAGGCATTCATGGTAGCCCTGGACCTGAAGGATGCGTATCTCCACATTCCGATCCATCCAAATTACAGGAAATTTCTCAGATTTGCAATAGGCTCATGTCATTTTCAAGTCTTTGCCTTACCCTTTGGTCTTTCCACTGCTCCTTGAGTGTTTACAAAGTGCCTAGCCTCCTTCATTGCAGGACCCAGGGTATACAGATATGCCCATACCTAGATGACCTGCTCATCCACCACCAAGACTACCAAGTTCTACTACTACACCTACAACAGGTGTCTTCCACCCTAACTCAATTAGGGTTCACCCTAAGTGTAACAAAATCACACCTGACCCTCACAAGATTTGGTTTTCTTGGGATGCAGGATCAGAATTGACAGTATGAAAGCCTTCATTCCAAACCAAAGGATCAAGGACCTTTGCATATACTTGAGTCAGATCCTTACCCACTTCTCCTTGACGGCTCGGGAATTCCTAAGAATGCTAGGCCACATGGCATCTCTCATTCCTATGTTACCTCTGGCAAGACTCCACATGTGCAAAATCCAGTGGGTCTTGAAAAACCTATGGAGCCAACACTGCCATCCCATGGACTCGCCTCTTCCACTGTTTCTGTGCTTAAAGAAAATTCAGTGGTGGGTCTCAGAACTGCAACTTAACCTAGGAACCCACCTTCAACTCTCAGCCCCACAACAACAGGTCTCCACAGATGCATCAGCCCTGGGGTTGGGGTGCAGTGCTCCAAACAAACCAACAACAATTCTCAGTTGAAGGCAAATGGTCCACTCAAAGACAGAAGGACCACATCAACATCAAGGAAATGAGGGCATTGCTACTAGCCCTTCTAACATTCAAACCTTTTATCCTGCCAGGAATCCTGAAAGTTGTGATTACTCTGACTGTCCTGTGGTACGTTAACAAGCAAGGGGGGACCAGCTCCTACCCCCTGTGCAGCCTGGCCATCCAGATTTGGAACCTAGCAGCTTCCCTCCAGGTCCAGCTGGTGGCAATGTACGTCCCCTCAACAGAGAATGTTATGGCAGACAAGGTCAGCAGACCCTCTGCTCCCTCTCACGAATGGATGCTTCAGAGAGAGGTCTTCCAGGACCTAATACACACGTGGGGTGTTCAGAAGCAGATCTCTTTGCTTCCCCCAGAACGAGCAGATGTCCAGCATAAGGGCAATCACCACAGTTTACCCCACTGATTAGACGTGCTCACACAGGACAAGGCATCCCTACTCCACCCATAGGTCAACAACCTGAAATTGACCTTATGGGCGATAGAATTCTAATCCCTTACAGACACCTATATTCAGAGGGCGTACTCAATGTTCTTCAGGAGGCCAGAAAACCTAGTACTAGGAGAAATTATATATTAAAATGGAACAGATTCTCCAAGTGGTCACAGGAATAACCAGGACTCTCTAACCACTCTTGATACCTTTGGTCCTATCCTATTTGCGTGAGCTACTCCACTCAGGACTAACTTATTCTTCAAAGTCCACTTGTCTACCATTTCTGTCCGTCTGCCCCATTACACCCCCTCTGGCATTCAGACTGGAAGTCAAGCTTTTTCTGAAAGGAGTTCTCCACATCAGATCCCCCAGGAGACCCATTCCCCCTCCTTGGGACCTACGTTTTGTTTTAGAAAAACTAACTTAACCTCCTTTCGAACCAGCTCACTTAGTTTCCCTGAAACTATGCACCCTGAAAACAGTTCTGCTAGTGGCCCTTACCTCTGACAGGAGGGTTTCCAAGATACAAGCCCTTACGGCCACATCTCCTTACCTTGTTTTCCACAAGGCTAGAGTGTCTCTCAAGACCAACTCTTCCTTCATGCCCAAGGTAGTTAATGAGCTTTCATTGAATCAAACTATTAACCTACCAGTTTTCTACCCTCATCCACAAAACTCCTCAGAGATGACTCTACATTCCCTGGATGTACACCGACAACTCCAATATTACTTGGACAAAACTAAGTCCATTAGGAAATCTTACCAGATATTCATTTCCTTCCATCCAAGAGCCCTAGGGAAGGCTGTCTCAAAACAGACCATTTCCTCATGGATCACCAAATCCATTTCTTTGTGCTACTCCCATCGTGGGAAATCCTTGCAAAGCCAAGTTAAACCTCACTCTACCAGGGCAGCTGCCTCCTCTACTGCCTTTTTCAAAGGCATGGGACTTTACCTGCATCTTAGAAGCAGTAACTTGGACCTCAGTACACACCTTCACCAAGCATTACAAGCTGGATATGGCCTCTCGAGCAAGAGCAGGCTTTGCCAGGTCTATCCTCCAGGGCTTGGTTGATTAAAAAAAACATTCCTCCACCCAGGTTCATACTTAAAGCTCTGGTACTCTCCCTACAGTTATGAATACTGCAACATGAGAATAGAAGGACATAGAATAGTTGTTAGAACTTACCATAACCTTAGATGTCCTTGTCTTCCATGTTGCAGTATTCAGTCCCACCCTCCTACCCCCTGTTTCTTCCTAACCAGAGCTCCATGGCCTACCTGTGGGGACATAGTCATTATCTTCCCCAGTCTCAACTCTCCTCTACACAACCAGCTTACTGCCCTGGGCCTGGCCTACATGTAAGTCTAAGGGTCTCCCAATGGGACCCTCCTTTGCAATCCACAGGAGCACTACTATATGCGGTAAATCAATTCTGATGAGGGTACGTGCAGACATCACTTCTATACCCAACGTCGGTTTATGGCCCTAGTAAGGGATGTCACACGTACATTCCTGGAAAAAGACTTTGGTATACTGGCCGGACGGTGGCACTGCAGGCAGCAACTCCCTAATATTATGAATGCTGCAGCATGGAAGAGAAGGACATCTAAGGTTATGGTAAGTTCTTATACAACTATTCTTTTCTCTGCCTGTTTCAACTTTAGGACTATTAGGTGTAGGGCCGAGATCTTAGTGTTACATCTGGTTCTCAGGGTCCACTGGCATCGGCCAGTCATTCCGAGATCGAGTTCCCTAAGAGCAAAAGGGATTAAGAAAAATGACCCAGGCTTAGGGCCTCGGACAACAGTCTGTCAGATAGTCCTCCAAGGCTCGTGATTGCTGAAGAAGGTGAGGTGATTTCACAGCCCACTTCTGCGACTGAGATTGTGGTGCAGGTCTCTATTGAGACCCGTTTGGAGTCCGATATGCTGCCTGGTCCCTTAACCTCCACACAGGCCATAGGACTTGGCTTGTTCGTTGGGTCTTGGGCCGCTCAGCAGGCCTCCAATTCCAATTAATGCACTTTAACTGATGATGCTTCTTTGTGGTGCCAGCCAAATCTAGCTGCACATTCTTCTTAAGAGACTGGCATTTGAATTGCAGATGTACCTAGGGCCAAACTAAGAGACACCCCAAAGAAGGGAACTTCCTCTGGGCCTGTGTATAGGCCTGCTGGCTCCCACACACAGGGTTATCAGAAGGCTTTAGTTAGGTTAGCTGAAGACATAATTTCCCTGGTCAGATCCAGACAACCACCTGTTGAGTCTTCCCCAGGGAAAAGGAAAAGTGATCCTACACCAGAAGTCCTTTCTGACCTTTTTGAATCTGCAGAAGATCCTGACTAGGAGGAGTTTGTTTTTTGATGAAGGACCCTCCCTGACTTCCTTTGAGGAGCTTGATTCTGAAGAAAACCTGGCTTCCTCTCCCACCTCAAGGACATTACCTTTGGGGAAACTCTTCATGCCATAAGGGAGCATTTCTATTGGGAAGCCCAGGATTAGCTGCAATCCAAAAAGAAAATTTAGGGAAGTCCATGCCCTGCCAGAGCAAAAGCCTCTTGCTATCCTTCGAATTTTAGAGGTGGTAGAGGATGCTTTAGATTCTTCTTTGAATCCTGATTCACTTATTCCATCTCTTCGAAAACCAAACACATTTTATAGGGTACTGTACTCTCATAAACATCTCTTTAAGAGCCTCTCTGCTGATCCAGAGGTTGTGACCCCAGGACCCAAAGTAACTAGAACCAGTTCCTCCAAAAACCCTCTGCCAACTGATAGAGTAAGGCTCTTGAGGGATTTGGTAAAAAAAAATTTACGCCTGTGCCACCTTAGCTACAAGGGCCCTTGACTGTCAGTTCCACATGATAAAATAGCAGCATACCATTTTGGATCAGCTAATGCAAAAAATTACAACTGCTAAGGACAAGAACCTTTTTCCAAAGAATTACTGGAACTTTGTCACTCCATCTCTCAAGTTGCTAGACATTCCTTACACTGCGGCCATGATGCCATGGAAGCTTCCAGTTGGGCTGCAGCCACTGGTTTTGTTAGAAGACATGCATGGCTAAGGGAGCAATCCCTCTTTAAACATGTCAAGTTAAATCTTTTGGATGCCCCACTGGACAAAGATTTCCTCTTTGGGCTAAAAGTTGAGGCTGTACTTGGGGCGGACAAACCTAAAGGTATGCAAACTGTTACTGACTTCCTTCAGGTTCAGCCTACTAGATTAATCAGGAACTACTCCACTATACATTGCCTGTTTTTGGATTGTGAAGAAAAGGACCAGAGAAAAAAGCAGCAACAACTACCAAGACCCAGGTGGTGGACCTCAAATACTCCCAGGCAAGGGAGTTCTAGGCCACAGGACCCTGGCAGAGAGCAACAATTGACTCATCCATCCCAGTCTGTCTGAACCCACTTCCCACCCCTCCCCCAACAAGACTAAGAGGAAGACTATCCCTGTTCAGGGAAAATTGATCTCTCGTCACTTCAAACAGGTAGGCTCTAAGCATTATTTCAAATGGCTACAGACTCACTTTCAAAGAGCCACTAAAGTACTCAGGCTATCTAGACATTCCCCCAAACCAAAGGACAGAGGCCCTTTCCCAAATTCAGGATTTGTGCTCCCATGGCTCAGTGGACACCAGTTCCAGATCACCAAAAAGGAAAGGGTTTCTACTCCAGACTATTCCTGGTTCCCAGAAAGAAAGGCTCTTGGTGTCCCATTTTAGACCGGTCTACCCTCAGTCAGTTCCTGCTCGTTTCAAAATGTTAACTCTTCAGAAGCTTTTACCCATGATAGCTCATCAGGACTTCATGGTCACCCTAGATCTAAAAGACACCTACTTGCACATTCCCATAGAGGAATCACAGAAGCTTTTTACGCTTCAGAGCAGGTACCAGTCACTGTCAATTTTCTGCACTGCCCTTTGTCTTGTTTGCCACTCCCTGGGTGTTTCAAAGTGCTTAGCCCCTCTAATCGCCTTTTGCAGGACCAGAGGAGTTCAGATCTACCCCTGCCTGGACAGTTGTCTAATACAAGCCACAAGACTGTCAAAACTCCACTCAGGTCTGGTGTTTACCCAGAATCTCTTGACCTCCCTTGGTTTCACTGTAAATCAACAAAAATCAAACACAGAACCCTCCACCAGGATTGCCTTCCTAGGTGCTCTTTTGGACTCTTCACTTCAAAAGGCCTTCTTACCTCTAGACAAGGTCTCTTTCCTGACCCAGTATGTCTACAAGGTTATGCAGAGACTGTGCCTCTCAGCCATGGAATTCCTCAGAGCATTAGGCTACATGGTATCTTGTGCCCTCATGGTCCCCCTGGCCAGCTTGCACATGAAGAAGCTCCAGTGGTATCTCAAAGGTGAGTGGTGCCAGCACACACAGCCCTTTTCAACCAAGATACAGTTAATTCCTTGTCTCAAGGAGGAATTTGCATGGTGGGCACAAGCCTGTACTCAGAACCAAAGCCTTCTTTTCTGGTTCAATCCCCAGGAGCAAATCTTCACCACAGACACCTCCAGAGACAGCCTGGGGATCTCACTTCAAACAGAAGGAAAGTGGGCAAATCAGTTCAGACACAAACTAATAAACTTGAAAGAGCTTATGGCAGTTCAAAAAGGCGTGGTAGTTTTCAGATTAAAATGGAAACCAGTGGTCCTATTAGTAAAAACGGACAGCACCACAGTCATGTGGTACATAAACAAGCATAGGGGCACACACTCCAACCTTACCACAAGAAAGCGAGATGGAGGCAACGCCAATAAGGAGATGAAAACAGCAATTTGCAAGCAGTAGACTTCACTCTATGTTCAAGTACTATAAATAAACGTTGCAGATACAGCACCACGTAAAGATAACTCCTTTATTTACCTAGGTTTCGTTCGCTCCTACGAACTTCATCAGAATACAAACCACAGTTTCTGAAGCATGTTTAAATACAATTCTCTATGCAGTTAATTACTTAATTGATTTCAATTTCCTTTTTCATTGCCTGTTCAATTAATTAACTTCATTCCTTAAAGAAACACTAGAAAAACTTTTAAAAACATATATATATATATATATAAATTGCTCCAAATATATCAGAAAAACTGTGTGCCATAAAAATGTATATAAAACCATTGTGTTTTCATATTCCTGAAATATTGTTACAATTAGTTAATACTATACATACTCATATATATGAAAATGTATATTTAAATATATATATATACCAAAACTAATGTTGAAACTTTTCACTACCTAAATATTTTAACAATTGCTAATATATGTCATAAGTGGTACAACTCAATAATAATGTATAAACTATATTACTACCATATAAAATCTTCCCATCTAAAATAGTTTATAATTAATAAAAATACACAAATGCAGTGCAGGTTTGGGAGACTGCTCACTATCTGGGATTACACCTTTTGGCACAGTACCTTCCAGGTGCTCAAAACATTCCCCCCACGAATGGCATCTGCATTGGAAAACATTTTTCAGCATAGGCAAGAAATGGGGAATCCCCCAGATAGACCTCTTCACCACCAAGGAAAATGCTAAACTGATAAGATTCTGCTTCGGGAGCAACCTGCTCTCAGCCTGGAAGACAGATGCCTTTTCTGTTCCTTGGACTCACCTTTTCATCTATGCACCCCCCTTGCCTCTTCCTCTGGTGCTTCTAAAAATAAGGGAAGAGGGACCAAGTGCAATACTGATAGCCCCAGAGTGGCCCAGGCAACACTGGTATCCTCTGCTACTTTATTTATTTTTATTTATTTATCATTTGTTGACCGGGAAAGTCCGACTAGGTTCCACAGAGCCTGTTTTCAGTGGAGGCCCGGGGAGAAATGCTCCAGATGCATGTCTTTAGAATGTGGGAGGAAACCGGAGTACCCGGAGGAAACCCACGCGAACACAGGGAGAACATGCAAACTCCACACAGAAGGCACCCCAGCCGAGAATCGAACCGGAGAACCTCTTGCTGTGAGGTGACAATGTTAACCACTGCACCACTGTGCCGCCCAACTTTACTGTACTTTACCTAACCAATGAGTATCCATGCAGTTACATCAGAGTGTGGACCGTCTCTTTCAGGACAAAGGAAAGATTGTGCATCCCAGCCTGTATACACTAAAACTCTCAGCCTGGATAATTTGTCAGCATCCTTGACTGTCCCTTCCCAAAGCAAGCAGGTTCAAAACATCCTTAAAGAGGCCAGAAGGCCCAGTACTAGGAAATCTTACTCAGCTAAGTGGAAAAGATTTTCCATTTGGTGTCAACAGTGGGGCCACAATCCTCTTTAAGCTATTTGTCATCCTAGATTATCTAGCTAATCTGGTTGACAAGGGCCTATCCTATTTCTCCATGAAAGTGCATTCTTTGATTTTGGCCTATATCCATGATGTTCATCGTGCATACAGCTGCAGTAATCACATATGGGTTCTCTTCCGTCAGGCGGTCCCTCGGTCGGCCGAATTCCAAAGTCTTGGTCCGGCGTCGGTTGTTGTCACCTTCTTCCCTGACGTCAGTGTGACAGGGGTATATAAATCACAGCCAACGCCATATTCTTCAGTCTTTTTTGCTGCGCGGTGCCCGAAGCAGAAGCAGTTCGCAAGTGCCAGTCGGCCAGCTCCTGAATTTACAACAAAATCGGAAACCGAAGTCTTCATTAAAGCTAAGTACCCCGTTGGGGAAACATTTCTTGCCTCAGACTGATGTCAGACAAAGTTAACAATTGTATTTCTTGTGGGAAGCAAATACCTCATAAGGATTTCCATTCCCTCTGCATACCTTGTTTAGGCCCAAACCACGACGTCTCGGGCTGTCGCTTTTGCGCTACCTTCAATAAACGCACTATTAAGCGTCGGGCGGAGTTCGCCCAACATTATTTTGGTAAAGCCTTTGATTATAAAATGTCGTCGGATACTCCGACTACCGTTTTGTCCAAAAAACGAAAGGACAAGGACCGACATGCGAGGTCCGCGGTCTCCACCGACACCACGCCAAAACTGGCTACACGTGGTCCGGTTCTCAGCGAGACGCCTATGCAGTCCCTGACTATCGACGACACTTCTTTGGCGGTGTCTTCTGTACCAGAGACTGCTGGTACCTCGGCCCTTACTCAGACTACAACCACCGAATCCACAGTGAGTGTTGAGCCTCCTAATGTGGACAGATCCACTTCCACCCAAGGTGTATTTAGGCCCTCTTCTTCCTTTTCCATTAAGGCCTTCACTAAGTCCAAATCAGCCATGCATCCCAAGAGGCCTGTTGCACAGGGCCCATCCCCAGGCTCCATGCCTAAAAAGCAGATGCTTAAAATGGCTGAGGATTTAATTTCCTATATCAGGGGTTCCCAACCCCCTCCAGACAAGAGAACCAGAGTGGAGGAAGACTCTCCCTCTTCTGAACAGGGCTCCATTTTCTCAGAACATTCGGATGTGGAGGAACACTCGTATTCCCCTTATGAAGATTCTGATGCAGAACAGTCCATTCCTTCTGTATCTCCCCCTGAGGATTTTTCTTTTGGGGAGACCTTGCACACCTTGAGGGAACACTTCCATTGGGAAGGCCAAGACTTTTCTGATTCCAAGAAAAGGCTTAGGGAATTTCTTTTGTTACCTCAACACAGGCCTCTGGCAATACCTCCTGTCCTGGACATTCTTGATGATGTTTACTTGGAGGCTTGTCTTAACCCGGATTCCCTGTCTCCTGCACCAGTCAAACCTGATAGGTACTACAGAGTCCCTAACTCTCACCAATTTCTTTTCAAAAGCCATAATGCTGACCCTGAAACCATTTCTCAAGGCCCCAAGGGAATGAAGGCCTCTACTGCCAAGAATCCACTACCTTCCTAGAGAGAATCTAGATCCTTAGAAAGGTGGGGGAAAAAGGTATACACCTCGGCCACCCTAGCCATGAGGGCCTTAAATTGTCGGTTCCATATGCTTAAATACCAACAGTTTCTGCTATCACAATTAAGAAACAAAATGTCTCAACCTGAACAACCAGATTTGAAGGAATTGCAGGATATGATGCATAGTGCAGAACAAGTGGGTAAACACACCTTACAATGTGGTTATGATGCCTTAGAGGCCTGAAGTAGAGCTACTGCTACAGGAGCAGTCATTCGTAGACATGCCTGGCGTAGGGAACAAAACTTGCCTGATCATGTTAAAGCTAAACTACTAGATGCTCCTTTACAAAAGGATGTGCTATTTGGTACTAATGCTGAGGAGATACTACGGAAAATGGAAGAAAAAGCTAAATCTATGCAAACTGTCAAGGCTTTTCTACAGGTACAGCCACCTCGTTTTAGCAGAAATTGGCCTTCAAAAAATTGGTCCTTTCCAGCCACGGACAAGCCCCAGAGAGGTAGATACAGGCGCTCAAGGGGCAGAGGGCAATCTCAAGGATCATATAGAGGCACACAATGGCAAACTCAAGCACCAAGAGGTGGCAAAGACAGTGCACAACAATACAGAAAGCAAACCCAATGACTTCCTCCTTCTTATGCCATGCAAATCTCAGCTGGCAGCTCCCTTGGGAGGAAAGCTGGCACTATTTTCAGGAAATTGGCACATTGTCACAACAGACAAATGGATCCTGGACATTATAAACAGAGGCTACAGATTTAATTTTCACACTCTTCCAAAAATGAGAGGCATGCCAAACCTGCCACACAATCAAAGGGCAGAGGCACAAATACAAATTACAAAACTCATGGACATGAAAGCCATTCAAGAGGTTCCTACTCACGAACAAGGTTAAGGTTTTTATTCCAGACTTTTCCTGGTACCAAGAAAAGGAACCGACTGGAGACCCATTTTGGACTTATCCATCCTAAATACATTTCTACTCCTACCAAAATTCAAGATGCTCACATTACAGCAGCTTCTTCCCATGCTGGGCAAGGAGTTTTGGCTGGTAACATTGGACCTCAAGGAGGCATACCTGCATGTCCAAATCAGACAAAGCTGCAGAAGATACCTCAGATTTCTTGCAGGTTCAATCCACTATCAATTCTCTGCATTGCCCTTTGGCTTATCTACTGCACCCAGAGTATTCACGAAATGCCTGGCATCAGTAATTGCCTACTGCAGACTTCAAGGGATACAAATTTACCCTTATTTGGACGACTGCCTGATCCAAGCGGACAGCAAGCACACTCTTCTGGAACATCTGGCTTATGCAGTACGGTTACTGAATTCTCTGGGATACACAATCAACAAAGAGAAATCCAGGCTAACACCATCTCAGAAAATAACTTTCCTGGGTGCCAACTTGGACACAAACACCCAGATGGCCTATCTTACGCCAGAAAAACAAGGGCAACTAACACAGTACTTCAAAACACTAGCAAATTGTACCAGGCGTACTGCAAGGAAAGTCCTGCAGGCTCTGGGCTTCATGGCATCTTGCATTCTTTTAATCCCATGTGCAAAGTTACATATGAGAAAACTTCAGTGGTACCTAAAAAACCTATGGTCTCAACACAGCCAAAATTTGGAAACAATAATACCAATAATTCCATGTTTGCAAAAGGAATTTCTATGGTGGGCCCAAGCATGTCAAACAAATACAGGCCTCCCATTCTGCAAGCCTCAAGCAAATCAAGTCATCACAACAGACGCCTCAGATTACGCCTGGGGGGCACACATGACAGGCAGGTGCATTCAGGGCAAATGGTCCAAAAAGGAAAAGCACCTTCACATCAATCAAAAAGAAATGCTAGCAGTAATATATGCAATTACAGCATTCAAGGACCTCCTGCACCCAGGACAATTATTGATAAGAACAGACAACACCACAGTAATGTGGCACATAAACAAGGAGGAACACATTCATACCCCCTGTGCAGACTAGCCATGACACTTTGGAACTTGGCTCTGGAATGGCAAATCGACCTTCAAGCACAGTACTTGCCAGGTTTGGAAAACACTGTGGCAGACAATCTAAGCAGAAATATGACAGATCCACACAAATGGAAACTACATCCACAGGTGTTTACAAAGATAATCCAAGCATGGGGAAGGCCAGACATAGATCTCTTCGCCTCCCACAGGAACCATCAACTGGAAAAATTTTGCTCAAGGACTTCTCATCCAAAGGCCTGGAGGGTGGACGCCCTTTCATTCAGTTGGACAGCATGGACAGTGTACGCTTTCCCCACCTCTGCCTCTTCTACCCAAGGTGCTCCTCTAAGCAAGAGCAGACAGACTGAAGATGATACTGATTGCTCCAGACTGGCCAAGACAGCACTGGTATCCACTCCTAAGGAGCCTAACACATACTCCTCCCTGGCCTCTACCTCTAATGCCTCTTCTGCTGACTCAGCATAGCTACAAAACTCTTCAGCTGAAAATACTCAATCTTGCTGCATGGAAAATTCCTTAACACCTCAGCAGACCCTACTCTCCAAAGAGGTGCAGGATGTCATTCTGGAGGCCAGAAGGCCATCTACTCGGAAGACTTACTCAGCAAAATGGAAACGGTTTTGCTCTTGGAATGAGAAAAAAGGCCAGGATCCTAGAAAACTGAATTTGCCTCAGGTATTACAGTATCTAGCTGAGCTGCTGAACAGTGGGCTTTCATTTTCCTCCATAAAAATCCATGCCTCAGCCATTTCTGCAGAATTCAACACGGATCCACCGTTATTCTCTCACCCACTTTTAAGGCAATTCCTCAGAGGGGCTAAGAATATAAGACCACCAAGGAAACAACCAGTGCCAGCCTGGGATCTTAATTACATTCTAGAAAAATTAACATTGCCTCCCTTTGAACCAGCTGCCTCAACAGACTTACAATACCTGTCCTGGAAAACAGCTTTCCTTCTGGCCATTACCTCAGCTCGTAGGGTTTTGGAACTTCAAGCCCTCATGGCTGTGCAGCCCTTTCTTATCTTCTATCAGGACAGGGTTTCCCTTCAAACCAACCCGTCTTTTATGCCTAAAGTGGTATCTAGGGTAGCTTTAAATCAAGCCATACACTTACCTACCTTTTACCCCAATCCTCAAAACAAAGGGGAAAGGCTGCTACATTCCTTAGACATCCATAGGCAGCTACGTTACGATTTGGACAGAACAAAGCCTTTCAGAAAATCACAACAACTCTTTGTGTCTTATGCTGTAGGAGCTCAAGGGAAGCCTGTTACCAAACAGACAATCTCTAAATGGATAGGCCACTGCATACGTTTTTGTTACTCCTATCATGGGAAATCTGTCCCTGTAGGCATCAGACCACACTCCACCAGGGCCACAGCTACCTCTACAGCCTTCCTCAGAGGAGTTCCTACCAAAGATATCTTGGAGGCAGCCACTTGGAGTTCTGTGCATACCTTCACAAAACACTACCACCTGCCTTTATATTCCAAAACTAGAGCAGGCTTTGCTACTGCTGTGTTGCAGGGCATTCTAGCTCATCCCAGTTCTACCTAGTGCCTACCACCCTGTGTGTAGCTTTGGGATTCTACCCATATGTGATTACTGCAGCTGTATGCACGATGAACATAGTACAGTTTTGTACCTACCATAAATGTAGATGTTCGAGTGCTAATACAGCTGCAGTACAGGTTTCCCTCCCTCCTTCCCCTCTAGGTACTGGACTAGTGGCTAACACCTCCTCATACAACCTTTTTTGGGTTATCCTCCTATGGTGTATTTGCTTGCAACTACTCTTTTTTTTTTTTTTTGATAACTCTGCATTGCTTGTATATATATTACATATATATATATATATATATATATATATATATATATATAATTTATCTATTGCCTTCCTTTTGGGGGCACCTGACATCTGGGGCAAGAAAGACTGAAGAATATGGCGTGGGCTGTGATTTATATACCCCTGTCGCACTGACGTCAGGGAAGAAGGCGACAACAACCGACGCCGGACCAAGACTTTGGAATTCGGCCGACCAAGGGACCGCCTGACGGCAGAGAATCCATATGTGATTACTGCAGCTGTATTAGCACTCGAACATCTACATTTATGGTAGGTACAAAACTGTACTTTCTTCCACCTGTCTTTTCTCACTCCCTTCTCAGACAATTTCTTAGGGGAAGTGAGTCACATCAGGCCTCCCAGGAGACAACCTACTCCTCTGTGGGACCTCAGTTTTATTCTGGAAAAACTGATCCTGCCTCTTTTTGAATCAGTGGCTTCTCCTAGTTGTAAAGTTTCTGACTTGAAAAACTGCCCATTTGATGGCTGTTACTACTGCTAGAAGGCTGTTATGGTGGTGGAGCCCTTCCTCATCTTCCATGCAGAGACAGTCTTCCTCAGGACTAACCCTTCCTTAATGCCCAAGGTGGTGGAAGATCCATCCTTGAGTCAAGACATACACTTGTCTACCTTCTTTCCCAGTCCACAGAACCAGGGGAAAGAGTTCTTTATTGGGTGGGTGTTCATAGGCAGCTCCGTTACTATCTTGACAGAATTAAAACTTTGAGAAAATCAGACCAACGCTTTGTGGCCTTTGCCACCAATACTGAAGGTAAATCAGTTTCCAAACAGATGGTCTCCAAGTGGATCTCTCTCTATCATTTTGTTACAGCCATATCATGATATGAAGCCGCTTGAGGCTGTCGGGACTCACTGTACCAGGACTAATGCTACCTCTACTATCTTTCTAAAAGGATTCCCTACCAAGGACATTCTGGAAGCTGCTACCTGGTCATCTGTGCATATTTTCTTCAAACACTGCCACTTATCAGCCTTTTCCAGGTCTAGAGCAGGACTCGCCACTACCATTCTATAGGGCATCCTTTCCTCTCCTTATTCTACCTTCCATCCTCCTTTTCAGCTTTGGGAATCATCCCACAAGTCAAGTGAAACACGAAGAACATAATATAGTTGTGTATACTTACCATAAATGTAGATGTTTGAGTGTATTCACTGTTGCAGTCCTCTTTCCCTTCCTCCTTCCCCCCTAGTCTACGAGGGTAGTCTGGTACAAACTTCTTCTCAAGCCAAGGGGACACCCCCCTTTTTTGCTTTTCACCTTGCTTAGATTGTCTGTCTTAGGTCCTTTTCTTTAGGATCAGTCTTGGGTGGGCTCCTACCTTCAGGGGGCAAGAAAAAAAAAACTGAAATCTTGACTGCAGCTAGCTCCCTACATGCATGAGCATACTGACATCGGTCAGTCATCTGGCAACTGTGGAGGGCGATTTATTTTCTCTGGTAGTCGGGCCGGACAAGAGCTTTCACAGCAGGAAATCCCACAAATCATGACTGCAACAGTGAATATACACGAACAGATATAGTTATGTTAAGTGTACACAACTGCACTTTCTTCGTTATATCACTTATAGTAATCATAATTTCTGGAACTTTGCCATTGGGCATCCCATCTTTCTAGCCAGTCTTCAAGCATTCAGGTTCCTTCCCCCTGTGCAATATATGTTAATCCATAGGTATGCAAGTGAGTGCTGATGTAAGTGGATCATATGTCTGTGCAATCTTTATAAATGTTTTCCCGTCAGTTTTTGCTTGCAGAGGCCTCCATGTTAGTACACTAGTAGTGCCTTCAATTCAGTATGGCTGTGGAGCTCAGGCTATACCTCACCAGTGTGGAAAACTCGCAATGTTTAATTTCTGGATTTGGCTTTTTGGTTATTATCTTGTTGCTTATGTCTTTTAAATAGAGCATGTGTGACAATGGGAGACAAGAATGTCACAAACTCTTCCCCACCATTTGCATCTTCTCGTTGGAAGGACAACACGACATCTGGCCTGTAATGTCTTTAAAGATTTCATGCACTTCAGCCATCCTTTCTTTTAGAGCCATCAACTTCCATACCCATATGACAATGTTCCTACTCACCATACTTGATCTTAGTAGCAATTTGCATACATTGGGTCTTTACTTCAGAAAAGCCTTGTAAAGTTCTGTCATGTCCTTGTTAGGTTCTTTTTCCTCTCTCGACCCTCCTGCTTAGAAGACATGGAGGTCCAGTAGTGAAGGGTCTGCAGAATTTTTGTGCCTCTCTCTATGGCAGGTCAGAGCACCATGGAGCAGCTGTCTGCTTCCCCTTGACTCTCCTCTTTGGACGGCACTAAGCAGAGGAGCACAGCATGTCAGATCACACATATGCTGAGCATGAGGCTCAACCTGTCACTCAACCTAAGGCCAGCAGGGAAGAGCACTGTATTGTTAGAAAGGGGGAAGGAAGGGTCCACCTGCTTCTCTTATGCAAGAAAGTTGAAGGCGACACCATGGTAGTCCGGCAGCCTGAGGTGGTTCCTCACATCACCTAAAGTGGATATCCAACTGTCGCTCATCTAGTCAGGATGTAATAGACGAGACTTTGTGGATTCTGTTCAGGCAGCTTTTATTATGGACAAACGCATCACAAAATGAAACTTATTAACTTTAATTTGGGTAACTTGTATACAAACTAAGTATTACATTCCTACATGATCCTTCTCTGGCTGCAGTCTCAAAATGGCACTGGATATAGCACTTGCCTGCTATTTGTATGTGCACATTTATCACTTGCTGTGCTTCTTCAAAACACATCACACACACTGCTCTACATCCTCCCTCTTTGAGAGCTAGACCATGCAATGCTGAGAATATCATTTGACATGCAAATAATACAAATAGCTTTTGTCATGCTTTTATACAGAACTACGTATGCCTGTACAGTTATGTCCAAGTTGTGTGGATTTCAGACTAGGTCTGGAAGTGCGGCCAAATCGTGTGACATAAAACTGAGAATTAGACTTGGCAACTGTAACCGTCTCTGCTGTATGTTCAACCTTAGGAATATTGGGAACATCATTAGAGTTGGAATTGGAAGGTAAGAACACGTTGTGGAACAGGAACATTGTCTGATTTGTTCTGATATCTAGAGTCTGTATCACGGGAACAATGCTGTGATATTGATACTGGTACAGGAAGAAGTCGTCTGCGATTTCTCCTGTACTCCACAGCTTCAGATTCTACAAAGCAGGATCTTGGCTTGGTACATATACCTGTTACTTCACCAGTTCAGTCAAAACTTTGACCATTTGTATCCTCACTGTCTTTCCTTCTTTCAATGGACAAAGAAATCGGCTCAATTTATCATAACTGGACTTCTGGATAGAACGCTTCCTGAATAATTGGGCTCTGATGGTTCTGTTTTTAGCTTTAGGCCACAATAAACTGAACTAATAGGCAGTGTCATTCTAGTTTACCTGGATGGAAGTCTCTGAGCAGGCGAGGAAGTATATCATCACGGGGTATGTTTCTGAGGTTAAGTAAATTCAAAAAGACATCAGTATTGTCACGGTTTGACCTTTCAAGTAATTGCTTTGCACTCTGCACTGCACATTCAGCTTGTCCATTTGACTGTGGATATTCTGAACTTCTAGTAACATATACAGTCCCATTCTCTTGCAAATTTCTGAAACACCTGACTAGTAAATTGAGTATCATTGTCAGAAATAATTTTGTGTGGACTACCATAGACTGAGAAATGATGCTTCAACTTAGTGATAACAGTAGTGGATGCTAGATTAGGTAGCAAGCCAATCTCAAACCAGTTCGAATAAGAGTCTACCAATACTAAGTAATGCTGATTGTTCCACTTGAATAAGTCAGTGGCTACTGCTGACCAAGGTAGTTCAGGAACTTGACTTAGATGAAGTGGTTCTCTTTGCAAATGCGGTTTAGTACTATTGCATACTGAACAAGAAGAAAGTACTTTATGAATGTCTTTCACTAGTGAAGGCCAAAGTACTAGTTCTCTCGCCCTTCTTTTGGTAGTCGGAACCTGGGTGACCACGATGCAAAACCTGGATATATTCATGTCATAAGGAAGCTGGAACAACAATTTTAGGACCTTTGAAAATAATGCAATCTTCCATCAACATCTCATCTCTGTAAGGAAAATAATTTTGCACTTCAGGTGGTACACTAGATTGCTTTGGCAGCCATATGTAGGGACTGAGCTTTTGCAAAATTGGATCAGTCTTTGTATGATCTCTCTCAGCTCATCAAGTTTAGTGTTAGAAAAACTATGCACTTCCTTTACATCAAAAGTCAAAATTCTCTGTCTCAAGTTGTTCCATTGTATTTCTAGGCAATCTGGATAAGTTATCAGCCAGATAAAGAAGTTTGCCTTTTGTATAGACCATTTTAAAGATGTACTTTTGCAATTGGAGCATCATTCTTTGTAATCTCAGTGGAGCTGAATGCATAGGCTTTTTTTGAATAGTAACTTAGAGGTTGGTGATCAGTTTCAATCTGAATAGCTTGACCATAGATATACTCATGAAACTTTGAACATAAAAATACTATTGCCAAAAGCTTGTTCTCAATTTGAGCATATTGCATCTCAGTTTTGGTAAGTGTTCTAGATGCATATATTGGTCTGCCTTCTTGAAGAATAACTGTGCCAAGAGCAAATTTTGAAGCATCACAGGAAAGAGCAACTGGTTATTGACATCATAGTAGGGCAGCCATGGTGGTGCAGTGGTTAGCGTTACCGCCTCACAGCATTAACAAAATGAATGTCCTGCTGCGTGCATCTTTGTCAGAATAAGCTGCTTGTATAAAAATGTTGAACTCTTGCTCAAATATCCTCCAATTCTCTGAAATATTCTGATCAAATACAAGTGGTAAGGGCTTTTGAAATCTGTTTGCCATATTAACATTTGCCAGTGAAAGGTTTTGCAAATATGCATGAACACATACACCAGAAATTTATGTCCGTATTTGTAACTTTGCCCAGTAGCACAACAAGCCTCTGAACAACTGAACTTTGCGAAGTAAGTCTGTTGGGCACTATAATACTCTTGAAATCACTGTACTGCAAGAAATCACCTCTTAATCAGTGTAAGAAACATGTCAACATAACTGCACTGTGCGAATAAACTGAGCAGAAGATGCTCAGAGTAGGAAACATTTCAAAGTAACTGCACTTTGTGACTAAACAGAACACAGCACACTGAAACTTCCCCAAAATGGTGGTACTTTGCTAGATAATTCTTTACAGTGTAAGAAACAATTCTGTAATGGTGGCACTTTGTGAACAGACATACCCAGCACAAATTTTTCGAAATGGCTGTACTTTGACTGCACTTCATGAAATAGTTGCACTTTGTACACATATAAACTCTTTGGAATACATACACAGTGAGAAGCACACACTAAGCACTTTTCCACACTTGGACATACTTTGAATAACTGTAGTTATGCTGTGAATATAATACAGTCATAGTTATGTCAAAACACAGCACTTTGCCAAAAAACATGGGAGTCAACCTTGCTTTATTTATGCTTAATGTGCCCTTTTTTACCCTTATTATATTCGTCTGCTCGTTTAATCTCGTTTCACGCCCATTGTACTTTTCATGTGCTCGTTTTACTCTAAACATGCCAGTTTTGCTTTAAACACACTCGTTTTGTTTTTCTGATAATTTTTTTATCAAATAGCTTAATCTTAAACATTTTGCTTAATCAGTAAACCTTTTACGCCTCTCGCTTGTTTAATAATATGGTTTGTGCCCTTGTGATTCTCCGTTTTATCTTTTTTTATAAAATAAACTGTGCATGTTTCCATTACCTTTGGTTCTTTTCTGGCCCTTTTTTCATGCTCATTTCTCTTAGTTTACCTTCACTGTTATCTATACACCTCGTAGCTCCAGATACCAATCTCTGGCATCCCATTTCAGATACCATGTCACTCGTCTAGTCAGGATGTTGTAATAGACGAGATTTTGTGGGTTCTGTTCAAGCAGCTTTATTATGTACAAACACATCATGAATTGAAGCTTATTAACTTTAATTTGGGTAACTTATATACAAACTAGATATTGCATTCATACATGCTCACTCTGGCTGCAGTCTCAAAATGGCACTGGGTATAGCACGTGTCTGCTATTTATACATGCACATTCATCACTTGCTATGCTTCTTAAAGACATATCATGCACTCTGCTCTACACCAACTAAAGAAAATTCCCCAAAAAGCAAACACCTCTCTCCTCCTTGGTACCCCCTGTTCACTTAAGATGTCTGAAAACAGGATATGTTTAATGAGGGCCAAGGCCTGCTTAAGGCCCTGCAGGCCCATCAGCCTGCCGAGGCTCCTTCAGCCCATACCCCTCCCCAGTCTTCTGTTAAAAGGAAAAGGGAACTTCCCTCGGCAGAGGAAGCAAATCCATGGGGGCCTTTATTAAATCTGATGCAGAAAATATTTTTTTCATCAAATTCCCTATCTGAAGAAACTTTATTTAGAGATTGAAATAATTAGCTAAGTAGGAGGGTAATGAGGTTTCAGGTATCCAGAACAGATATAAGCTACTACATGGAACCCCTAAACATGCAGCCATTCCTTCCACTACTTAAGGGCTCCAGAGAATGCCTTTGTTCCTTTGTTGCTCCTGCTTCTGCCCCATATTCACAGCTCTCTGACCCCAAGTAATTTGATGGTGTTTATAGGAATCATAGTATTTATAAGTATTTCTATAAGAATTTAATGGTAGACCCTGCAGTAGTGTCATTAGAGCCTGAGAAAGGAGCAAAGATTGTTTTAGCCCCAAGCTACCCCCAGAATGATAGAGAGTTGTACTCTTGATAGATTTGCGAAGAAGGCCTACACCACAGTCACTTTTTCCTTTTGTGCCTTCAGTTGTAAGTCAGTTTGACTACTCCTGTCTCTCAGCTCAAGAAATCTGGAAAAAGTCTAAAATAATAGGAGGGACAAAAGCCCACCAAATAGGGAAAGATTTTAGATATTGCCGTTTTAAACTTAAAGTTGATAGAACAGCAGGTTTTGTGTTAGCATGCATTTTCTTAATGGTATAAAGTATGAAACTCAAATGTGTGTCAACATGTGGTGACTTCAGTCCTCGGTGATTTGCTAGAAAACAAATTTTATGAGGAACAAACTGACGATGAGTCAAAAATTTGGACATTCTATGAAAATCTGGACGACTGAAACATATGCCATATCACAAAGTTCTTAATTATCCTCCTTGGTATTATGGAGCAGAAAATGGGGGATGTGTCGGACTCTGACCTTTAGTCCAAGCTATTAGAGCTGCTCCAGACTGTCAGCCGGGTAGCTAAGCATGCCATTAAATGTGGCTACAAAGCTATTGATTTAGCTTCCAGAGGTGCTGCTTAGTGGCTCATTGATCAGGAGATATGCCTGTTTGAAGCTCCAGCCTCTTCCTGAAGATGTCAAAACCTGATTGATCTGTGCTTCTCTTGTTAATGTTTCATATAGACTCTGTCACCTATACCCTGAAGTATGCACATTGGAAATGATTAAAAACTCCGTGACTTCATGATCCTATATTCATGTTAAATGCGGCAATTCTCAGTTTATGTACGTTAACGTGTCCCATTTGGAACAGAATAAGTTTAAGTTGCCTCCTATTTCTCTCCTCTTTTTTTTTCCCACTATCTTACCTTATCCATTTCATCTCTGCAGACTTTGCCTCCCTACTCACCTAAGCTACCTGAAGTTGCCCTACCCTGCAGTCTTATAATCTGTTTCTTTCCATCCTTCTTCCTTTTATAACCATAATATGAATACCATCTCTCAAACTAACACATCACTCATTTTTCCCCTCACTGTCTCTTGTGTAATCTCTAATATATCTTTAAATATTGTATTAGAATTGTTTCTGGTCTTTTATCACATACTATTTCAGCTATGTAACAAATAACACGACTGAGTTTTTCCCCACATATTTTCTCCAACTCATGTTTTTGTTCCTCATTGTACTCTACTATGAAACATATAATGTGATGTTGTCCTGTCTCGCCTTCATTCTTAACTGGTTGGATTCAGAAGAGATACTCTGTTCCGACTCGACCTAATACAAAAGTTTGAGGTCTTCCACTAGCTCGTGGCTGTAACCCTGTCCTATCATGCCCTAGGAAAGCTCCCCAGATCTGATTTGCCGCTAAACAAGATTGTGTGCTTTCATACTGGCTCTGGCTAAGTGGAATTTTCTTTCTCCTTTTTGGGATAACTGTCAGTTGATTAATATAGTTGTATTCTACAAGTGTTTATTAGATAGATTTACTGTGTTTGTTTCTGTTGTTTTTTTGCTGTTGGCCATCATTTCTTCTCTAAGCCTTTTTTCCTTTCCATTCCTGGGTATAAATTTATATTTCTTAAGCCCGTTTTTAGTTAGACGGCTTCCTTCCCTTTACTTTGATGACCAGGCTCATTTAAGTTAGAGAGCTGTGGTGTCCTTTAGGTTTTTCCCCCTTGTTTCACTTTGAATTACCACGTAAGCTTGTTTAAATTAGAGGGCTGAAGTTGCCTATTTAATTTAGAGGGCCTTTCTTACTTAACTTTAGGCAGTTGTTTAATTTAGTGAACTGAGAACTGCCTTTTTCCATTCTAATTGAAGGGTTTTTTCCCTGACCGTTTTTTTTTTTTTTTTTGGTGGGTTTGCTTCTATTGTTGTTGTTTTTTATAACACACACACATATATATATATATATATATATATATATATATATATATATATATATATGTGTGTGTGTGTGAAGTAAAAAGTAGTTTTAGTATAAAAGTATATTTTTTCTGTAGTTATTAGCTGCTGCTATTTACAGCTATAATGTCTAAGGATCCTAAGGAAACTAAACCGTCTGGGTTCAAGAAATGTGTGAAATATAGTCAGAAAATGTCGCTGACTGACTGTCACACCGTTTGTATGTACTGTCAGTTCACTTGCAGGAGTCCTGTGCCATCTGTCACTCCTTTAGCCACAGAGTTCTGATGGAAAGAAAAAATAAAAACTCATTTTGAGAAGTTTGCTGTAGACCCCCTTTGCTGAAGCTATTGACGAAGGGCAGGATTCTTCAAAATTGTCTAAATCCCCTTCAAAAGCTGAAAAGTCTGGGAAGAGGTAATCTTCTTCGAGTGCTCAATCGGAGCCATTCAAAAAGTTGCCTAAAGTGTCATCTCTAGACCTGAAGGCTGTCGGGCCCGAAAAACCTGCTACCTCAGTTCCTTCTGTGCCAGTGCTGATGGAGATTCATTTGTCGAGCTGGTCCCTGGAATTGAAACCAGTTTCTCCCAATTTGAGATCCTCTTTACTGCAGTCTAATAGATTTCCTGCTCCCTCTTCTTGATCCTCCAGGAGACTCTCTGATGATGTGGATTGTGTGGTGCAGAGGCTATTAAGGACACCGGCACTTGCCAAACTGTTGTCAGCTCCAACCCAGAGAGATTTGGAACTGACCAAGCCTACCCTTTCACCATCTATTCCTCCTCCAATCTGATCTGGAATCTTGAAGCCAGATTGCCTTGAACTGATTGTCGTGGAACTGTCTGAGCAAAGACCTATCCCAGGATCTTCGGTTCCAACTACTGGTCCGACATCCTCTGTTCCATCTGAACTCGAGGAGTCTAGGAGCCGACGCTCTCCGGTCTGATCCAGGGAGGAGAGTCGGATTGGATAGTTGTCGGATCTGAACTTGCCTCTTGAGGATTTGGCGTGGGTGAGCTTGGCTCATACATCTTCCTCAGAGCCACCCTTGGTTCTGGGGATGCACTCTGGTTCCTCGGAGCCGGGAGTTTCCTCTGATCAAGGCTGGGGGGCGTTCAAGGTGATGAGAGTACTGTCTCCACAGACAGGTCCACTCTCAGGTCTGGGCATTCTTCTCCCAAAGGCACCAGTGTCTGTCTCAGCATCACTGCATCCACAGTGATGTGGAGACCCTAAATCTCAGTATGCTCATTGGGTGAACCCCTGTCTTCCGAAACCTCTCCAGAATACCCTTCTGAAGAGACCCATTGGAAGAGACTATGGAAGAGGACACATTTAGACTCCTCAGAGGAGTCAGAGAGGCGACTGGAAGCCCATCAATCCATCTGAGGAGGAGTCTGTATACGTGAAGGAATTTGGGTCTTGCCCTTCCACCACTTGGGTGTCTCCTCCTTTCGATGAACTGATGGACCTAGTTTGTCTAAAGGCATGGGAGTCTCCAGACTCAGTGGAGCCCATTCCTCGGAGCCCAAACAAATTCATAACATTTTCTCCCAACAACAATTTTCTTATAAAGGGAGTCCCAGTAGATGCTATGGTGGTGGCTACCAAAAAGGAACTTTCAAAGACGTCCTCTTTTGTCCATCCGCTGAACAAGGAGTCTCATACAATGGACAGATATGGAAAGCGCACCTTTTCTTCAGCAATCTTGCACTCAGATCGCTGAATTAACTCACTCATTTTACCAGACTTTATAGAGATCTCCTGAAGGAGCTAAGAGATGCTCTCCAAGGCTCAGTAGTTGATAGGGTTTCAGAGAAGGTCTCCTGTCAGCTCCACCTTAAATTCAGTGGTCAACTCCTCCATGAGACTCATTTCGTATGCAGTGGTTGGAGCAAGTAGGGCAGTAGGTTCAGGAATATTCCTAAGGAGACATTCCTGGATGCACTTGTGTGACTTTGTGGAGCCCTTTAAATCTTCCTTTAATGCCCCTTTTGACAGCTCGTCCCTTTTCGAGCCAAAATTCAAAGACACACTAACCAGGTGTGAACAAGAAGGAAAAACTCTGCTGTAGGAGTCCATTTTTCCTTACCTTCTAGATCTTATCCAGAAGGTCAAAAGGGAGGAAAGATGTTGTTCCGAAAATCCCAGGAAGCTTTCCAAGATGCAAGTGGTGATTCTTCCCCCAGGGACAGAGGGGGAAGCAGTAGTGGAAGACGGTGGCCACGCAGCAGAGGGGGTCCGCAAAATCAGGGCAATAGGGAATCTTTCCTTGATAAGCCCTTTCAGTGCTCTTGAAAGGAGGCACGTCTGATCCAAACTTGCCTCTTGGGGATTTGGCACGGGTTAGCTTGGCTCCTACATCTGCCTCAGAGCCAACCCCCTTGGTTCCGGGGATGGCCTCTAGTTCCTCAGAGCCAGGAGTTTTCCCTGATCAAGGGGGGGGGGTGTTTGAGGTGATGAGAGTACTGTCTCCACAGACAGGTCCACTCTCAGGTTCGGACAGTCGGGGATTGCCTATCTTTGTACCCAGAAGCCTGGCTAAAAATCACAAAAGACAAGTGGGTGCAAAGCATCGTATCCAGAGGTTACTCTATACCCTTTTCTTTCCCCGTCCCAAACATAAAAAACATCCTGGACATTCCACCCAGTCAAAGGGAACAGGCAAGTCTAGAAATACAAATGTTGCAAGAAAAGAGTGTTCCAGACAGTCGCAACAGATGAAATAGGATCCAGAACTTACTCAAGGTTCTTTTTGGTTCCAAAGAAAACAGGGGACTGGAGAAACATCCTGGATCTCAGCAAATTAAACAAGTCAGTAAGAAAGTCAAAGTTCTGGATGGTAACACTGCAGCTGATACTCTCTTTTCTGGGACAAGATGATTGGATGTGCTCTGTAGACCTCCAGGATGCGTACTGTCACATAAAAATGGACAGCCGATCCAAGCGTTATTTGCGCTTTCGACTAGGAGCTAGTCAGTACCAGTTTCAAGCTGTGCCCTTTGATCTCACTACAGCCCCCAGAGTGTTCACCAAGTGTATAGCAGCGGTCATGGCTCACTTGAGGCGCCTAGGATTCAGAGTGTTTCCGTACCTAGACTGGCTCCTAACTGCCACCACCGAGCATCTGCTAACAAAAGCAAGAGATACCAGCTTACAGCTCTGCTCGCACTTGGGGATCATGATAAATTAGGAAAAATCTACATTCTTGCCATCTCAATATATCGTTTTTATAGGAGCAGGTCTAGATGCAATAAAAATGATGGCAATACTCCCCCCCCCCCCCCAAAAGAGTTCAAGTCGTATGACATCAAGTCAACAACGTACTTTCCAAGAAAAAAGTACAAGCAAAAACAGTCCTGAAAACTTTGGGGACCATGGCAGCAGCAATAAACTTGATTCCATTAGCACGGTTACACATGAGAATCCTGCAGTGGCAACTATTCACTCAGTGGTCCATGCAGGAACTGCCCATGTCCCATCAAATTATGATAACGGAATCTTGCAAGAAAGACCTTTGTTAGTGGCTTCACTTCACTCGTGACATTAGGTTGACCCTTTGTTCTTCCACAACCTTTAGCCACAGTGACCATGGACACTTCCCAAGCAGGGGAGGCATTATCTGGGAAGGATAGTCCAAGGCACTTGGCAGGATCATGAGGCACATTTGCACATCAATGTCCTAGAGATGAGGCTGTGCTTCTAGTGTTGCAAGCATACCAAGACGCTCTTCCACTAGGAACTATTGCAGTACAGACAGACCTGTCAGTTGTGTGGTACATAAACAAGGAGGGACCAGGTCTTACCCCCTTTGTCTTGAGGCCCTGAGAGTATGGCAGCGGACGACTTCCTCCCAATGGTTTCTGATAGCAATGCAAATACTGGGGAAATCCAACGTGATAGCAGACAAACTCAGCAGAGTGATTCTGATGCCTCACGAATGGTCCGTAAAATGAGAAGTAGCGGAATTGATTTTCACAAATGGGGCCAACCTTGCTGTGACCTTTTTGCCAAGTCCACATATGCCAAATGCAGCAACTGTCTAGCCCTAATCCCCCCTCCGGGGGAGTCACCAAGGGATGCACTTGTTCACGATTGGCCCTCGGGTCTCCTCTATGCCTTTCCTCCCTTTCCATTGATATCCAAAGTTCTTCAGAAAGCTAGTTTCTTGGGAAGGAATTTGATACTTGTCGCGCCTCATACTGGCCTCGTCAAATCTGGTTCCCCTTTCTTTGGCCTCATCTCTAGGAGGAGCCGTGGATTCTGGACCTTCCAACTCATGCATCAGGGATGCACCACCCCTCCCTTCAAACCCTCAAGTTGACAGTTTGTCTGCTCCGATTCCAAACATAGCCAGGCTCCCTAACCTTTCTCCATCAGTGAAACCTATCTTGAGCTTGTCTCATAAGGATTCATTGAGGAAGTTATACATGAGCAAATGGAAGAGATTTTCTTCTTGGGCCTTGAATAACCACATTGATCCCTTCTCTCCTTATAGCTTCCATTCATGAATTCTGGGATAAGCTTTTTAATGAAGGCGCAACTGCAGCTACTATTAAGAGTTCAGTTAGCAGAGATGTCTGATTTCCATATAGGTGAATCAAGGCCGAATGTGATGTCCCACAGACTTTGTAAGGCTTTTCTTAAGGGCACTGTTTTATCAAGACCACCCATTAAAGTCCCTCCAGCACCATGGGACCTGAACTTTTGTCATATCTTGCTTGAGTCTTCCCCTTTTTGAACCTGCATCATCCTGTGATCTCAAGTTTTTAACTTGGAAGATGATCCTTTTGATAGCCATCACTTCTGCTAGAAGAGTTTCAGAGCTACAAGCATAGTCAGTAAAGCCCCCATGCATGCTTTTCCACAGAGACAGAGTATCCCTACAAACAAACCCATCCTTTTTACCCAAAGTATGCTCAGAATCTAATTTGAACCAATCCATAGACCTAACTGTTTTTCCCCCAACTGTGGCAACAAGGCAGAATATGTGCTACACCAAGTAGATGTACATAGACAATTACATTTCTACTTACATTGGACAAAGGACTTCAGAAAATCTGACCAATTATTTGTATCATTTTCAGACTACAAGAAAGGTGCTTCTGTATCAAAAGTCACACTTTCAAAATGGCTATCAGATTGTATTATTTTACTTACAAATCTCAAAACAAAGAACTCCCCAACAAAGTAAAAGGTCATTCTACAAGAGCCATAACAACCTCTTCTTTTCGGGCGAGACTACCAATTGATACCATTTGTGCTGCGGCAACATGGGCAAGGCCTCATACCTTTATCACTCATTACAATGTGGATTTGGCCTTCAGGAACCGGGCCTCTTTTGGATCCACTGTTCTGAAGAATATTCTTCCTTGAGCCACCCAAGAAGTATGGTGCTAGAAGGGATGCTGTCCCAACCAGTTAAGAATGAAGGGGAGATAGGACAACATCACATAAAGAAGTTATGTGCTCACCATAACATTCCATGTGTGTTGTCCATCTCGCCTTCATTCTTACATCCCACCCTCCTTCCCCCAATCTTTGGCTCCTGGAGGACAGAGCGGTTGCAATTGGAAATAAATGTTCTCTGACCTTCTTCCTTGCTCTCGAAGTTTTTGATAGTTATTGGTACTTACTGTTATATCAGCAAACAAGATCTGAAGAGCTTTCCTAGGGCATGATGGGATAGGGTTACAGTCATGAGCTAATGGCCAAGTCAGAACCAAGATTCAGTTCTGAACCCAACCAGTTAAAAATGAAGGCGATATGGACAACACGCATGGAACATTATGGTGAATACATAACTTCTTTTTCTATGTTTTTCTCATTACCACATTTTTTCACTCTTTTATGCTTTGTAGTGCAACATGATGCTTTGTGATTTAAAATATCTGTATTTGATTTTTTGAAAGACTCTGGAGCTTTTCTTCCTGAGCTTCTGCTGAAAATGGGTGCATTCTGGCCCAGTTGGAATTTCCCTGTAAACAAATAAAGTTTAACCTAGCACCCTAACTAGGCAAACAAAGCCGCTCATGAAACAGAGAGAGAAAACATGGTTTTCTTGGAAATGGAACAGATTTGTGAACACAGTTTCCAGAAATACAGACAGCTTAGAAATCGGGTTAAAAACCAGATCAAGTCTGACAAAAGATCATTTTAAAATAACATGCAAAATTCAACTCAAATAAACCCCAAAATGTTTTAGTTCTCATTAAGCAAACTTATCCACCATATTACTCAGCCTTCCCCTTCAGCAAACAACCAATCAGATGGTATCTCCATCATTTTTCTCCTGTTTTATTCAAACACCAGCGTCTGTCCCGAAAGGCATAAACTCAAGCTCATCACCTATCCCCTAGTATTTACCACTATCCCAACAAGTGATCCACCAACCTGTATCTAATTTTACAGTCAGAAAACTCCAACTAAAAACCCACAACACTTGCCCCAGAAAACCATCCAGCTGAATACATCAAAATGGCAGCAGATGCCCTAGCCTAACCTGTCCTGTCCTTTATCAATTAACTGGTCAAGTCAGAGGAAACTCTATTCCTCTAGTCTGAAAGAAATCCTACATACTATGTCTTCATAAAAGAAGTAGCAACTGATTTCGCCAGCTGTCAGCCCATTGCTGTCCTTTTTCTATTTTCAGAAATTCTTGAAAAAGTACATTCGAGGGCAAGTACTCACTGTTATACTTGACAATAGTTTGTTTCCTTCACAGCATGGCTTCTGATCACATCTTAGGACCCACAGGACCATTTCTGCACTTCTAAATTTCTCCACCTCCATTAATCAAAATGGGCAGGTCGAGGAATACTGCAGACACTAGATTACCAGCATTTCTAAGACGTTTGATATATTATTATTTTATTGGCATTTGTTTACCAGGAAAGTCCACTGGGCCAAAAGAGCCTATTTTCAGTGGAGGCCTGGGGAGTGAAGCTCCACAAAAAATAGTATAATAGTACACAAGTTTCAAATAGATGCACACAGTATTATATAAACAGTATTATACAAACCGTATTATACAGACGCATAAAAGTATTATACAGAATCAGAATGATGCAGTTCAGAGATGCCTACAACTAAGTAAACATATTTTTGTACATTTCAAGGTAGTATAGTGGTAAAAGCAGTCTTGTAGAAATATTTATAAGGTTCTCTAAGAGCATCAGCCAGCTCAGCAGTGCAGGGCAGTGTGTAGATGAGTTAATACTTGTTAGGCATGGGTGGATGGTAAGGCATAGATAGATAATGAGATGTAGATCGGTAACTCATATGTGATATTTAGGGTGTGAGGAAGTCAGGGTATGGCTGGATGAGAATAGTGACATCTGCATAGCCAAAAGGTAGAGAAGTGTTGCAGAGATTTTTTGAAGGAAGAAATATTGCTGGTGGTTCTGTTCGCAGTTGGGAAGAGAGTTCCATAACTTGGCAACAGTGAAGGAATAAAGCATGTCACCAGCTGGGAGTTTTGGCTTGCCTACTTGCAGGAGAAGTTGATTTTCAGATCTGAGTGGCCTGCTTGGTTGATAGTAGGTTAAAACTGAAGAAAGGGCTGGGCATTCTGAGAGTCTGTAAATTCTGTGTGCTATGATTAGTTGTAGGTAGGTTAGGTGATATGGAAGTTTGAGCCAGTTAAGTGATTGTAGGGAGATGCAGTGATGGGAAGAATATTTTGCATTTGTTACAGACTTGGCAACCTTGTCGTAGTAGGTCTCAAGCCTAGTTTTTAGGGAGAACTGGATATTTGTAAGGCGGGGAGCAGCATACAAGAGAGAGGGTAGGAGAAAGGTTAAGGTCAGAGTTCTTTTAGTAGAGCAGTTGAAGTTTGTCTATAGAGGGTGCCTAGTGTTTGGTGTGTGTTTTTTTTTTTGTTTTTTTTTTTATGATATTGCGAATATGGACGTCAAATGTCATGTTTTCATTTATTTATTTATTTCACATTTATTAACAGGGTTAGTTCAACTGAGTTAGCAAACATACCCATTTTCAGTGGAGACCCGAGGGGAAAAGACCCAGAAAACATAAGTAAAGATAAAGTGACAATATGCAAATATTAAATAACAATCACAATACAAAATAATTGTAAAAAAGAAAAGGGTATTAGCTATTTGCATTGTACTGATAGTAAGCAACCCATTTTCAGTGGAGACCCAAAGAGAAAGAGCCCCAACAAACATAAGCAAAGATAAACATACAGGACAAAAACTTATTAAAAATAACAATGCAAATACAAAATTAATTATAAAGAGAAAAACAAAAGAAAAAATTGTGAACATTAAGGGTTGCTAAATTTACTACATAGAAGAGTAAAAACAAAAGGATAATCGTTCAAAAGAAGGAAAATGTACAGACATTGATTTGATAGGAAGTGGGAGGAAAAAGATAAATTGTGTGGAGAATGGGAGGGCGGAGAGAAAGGAGGGGGCAGTAGTAGGGTTGTAGTAGTAGAGCTGAGGGTTTAGGAGGTTAGTTTAAGCAGAAGTTACTAACAGAGAAAGTTAGGAGATGCAACAGGATATACAGTTCATCTAGAATAACGCCTAATAATGTAGTGTGGGAGACCATCTCTATAGTGTTTTTATTTTATTTATTTATTGCATGTGTTAACCGGGAAAGTCTTCTGGGCCTAGGTGAGCCCATTTTCAGTAGAGGCCCGGGGAGAAAAGCTCCACAATAACATCAGTAGTACATACAAGAAAAAGCACTATATATATAGTGTATGTACAAGTCTCAGTGCATGCAAATAAATATTAAACACAATGGTACAAGTTATTTACAAACATTACACATCAACACTATACAATTTGATCATTGAGGATGGAGTTAGTCAGGTGGGTTAGCAGTTTTGATTGTTACTTGTTGGAGTTTTGCAGGCATAAGCAGTTGAATTCAGCAAGTCAGAGAGAGCTCCTAAGTAGTGATATTGTAGAGGGATATAGTAGTGGATCAGGTGTTAGGAGGTACTATTTTGGCACAAGTACATTGCCAGAGGGAAGATAGGTGTGATCTGAGAGACTTCTTAGAGAGCAGGATTTTACTGATTGTTCTGATAAAAGGTGGGAGGGCATTCCATAGTTTTGAGATGGTAAAAGAGTATAGTATTTTACCAGCTGCAAGGTTAGGTTTTTCAACTTTCAGCATCATTGTGTTTTTGGATCTTAGTGGCCTATTAGTGTGGTATGTAGTCAATAAGGAGGAGTAGGAGGGGCAAATTGAAGGCTTGATATGAGTTTGTGCAGTGGTTAATTGTGAATAAGTGAGGTAGTGTGGGAGTTCAAGCCAGTTTGGCTGTTGTAGAGATAAGCAGTGGTGTATTGAGTTTTTAGAATTTGTTACAAATTTGGCAATTTTGTAACATGAGTCCAGTTTGCTTTTCAGGGAGGACTGGATATTTGCGAGGAGTGAGGCACCATATAGTAGAGATGGTAGCAGGAAGGGTGATACTAGAGCTTTTTTAACAGTCATATTAAGGTAGGTGCCTATGAAGAGTACCTAATTTTTTATGTTTTTTTTATATATCCCTGCATAAAATGCATTTTTAATAGCTAATATTGATTGTTTTGCTGCTAAAAGTGCTTAGAAGTGCCCCAACGACCTCTAGGTTTATTTATTCTCCTTGGGCTGTAGGGGAAATGTTTTATTAGCGATATCACTGCCTAAAATACTGTTGTTTTAATACTTATTACTATATTCCTTGTCTCTCTAATCCTTTCCTCCCCTCTATCTAAGCCTGTTTTTACTTGCTCCTCCAGCTGCAGTATTCTCTTCTACACCCTGAGCTTCCTTCTTAATCTATCCCTCTTCCTTGCATCTCTCCTACTCTGCCTTGTAATTGCCTAATTTTCATTATCTCGCTTTTTACATAGGTTCATAGGTTCATAGGTTCATACTAGGCTATCTGCCCAAGGGCATTTATAAGCCTAGCCCATAGTTATGTGGCTTTCGCCACCCCTTTAGTTTGAATAAAAACTATGCCTATCATTTTTCTGTGCCTCTGTCAAGCAGTGACACTGAAGTAATCCCTGGGGTATATCTGCGATCTCCCATCCATTGGTCAAGATTCCTCTTGAACAAGGCCAGCGAGGTGCTCTGCCTCACATGTACCGGGATTTTGTTCCACAGCATAGGGAGTCTCTGGGTGATGAATCTGTCCCTCCAGCACGTTCTATTTATAACCGTGTCAAGGTTTAAGTCTCCCGCCTTGTGGTTCTGAGGGATCTAGATTTTTGAGGTGAAGCATATTCATCAAATCTGGGTTTGACATGGCCTTATATGTCAGGCACAGGTCACCTCTGAGCAAGCGGTATGAGACTGAATAAAGCTGGAGTTCTTTCAGTCGGGCAGCATAAGACATATTTTTGAGACCCTTTATCCTTTTGGTGAGGAACTTTTGGGGCCTTTCAAGCTGCATCAGGTGTCTGGTCAGATACATTCGAACGGGCATTGTACTCAATCATAGGTCTAATGAGTGATGAGTACAGGGGACGATGACCTCCTTGATCTAGATGTTAATCCCTTCATGATCAGGTGGGCGATATAGAAGGTTTTCCTAACTACTTTAGCAACATGAGTGTCAAACGAAGACTACTGTCAACTTGGGTCCCCAGATCCCTGATGACTTTTTCTGTGCTCAGTGGATTGTCACCTATATGGTAGCTAGGGTAACCTTGTTTTTCCCAAGGGTATGACTATGCATTTTTGGCGTTTAACTTCAGGCCATGGCTCTGGCACCAGTTATCCGCTTCTGTGAGGCCCTTCTGGAGGATATCTGTGTCAGATGTGTTTTCGACTATGGCCAGTTTGCAGTCATCTGCAAACTTTGTCAGCCATAACCCTCCTGTGTTTGCTTGTACTTCAGAAAAGTAGATGCCGAACAAGAGTGGACCCAGGACTGAGCCCTGTGGGACACCACTTGTGACAGGCTTTGAGTCTGACATGGCTCCAGCAACTCTGACCCTGTGGGTTCTGTCGCTTAGCCAGTTTGCAACCCATCTTGTGATGTATGGGTTTACATTCAAGCTGATGAGTTTTTCGATGATACCTGAGTGGGGTATTGTGTCAAGGCCTTTGCCAGGTCGAGGTAGGCTGTATGGACTGCCTTTCCTCATCAATGGCCTTGGTGACTGTCTCGAAAAAGTCAACCAAGTTTAAGAGGCAGGATCTGCCTTTGACAAAGCCAAACTGGGTTGGATCCAAAGTCTGCAAGTTCCCTATGTCTTTATTTATGAGTTCCATTATGATCCTCTCCATGGCTTTGCAGATAAGGCTTGTCAAGCTAATGGGGCGGTAATTTCCAGGGTCTGTGGAGGCACCGCCTTATGAAGTGGGACCACAGTCGCCGGCGCCACTCCTTGGGTACGTATCCTGAGGTGAGGCTAAGATTAAACAGCTGTCCTAACTGTGGGTTTAATTCCTCGTTGAGTTCATGAAGCACACAGCCGGGGACACCATCCGGTCCCATGGATGCTGTGTTTTTGCCTTAGTGAGGGCAGTTCTCACCTGGGCGTTGGAGATGTTTGGGGGCTACAATCCTCTGGAATAGATATCTCTCCTTTGGGGAGGGGAGAAGTTTGCACTGAACCTGTCAGCCAGTATGTTAGCAATGTGTGTAGGTTCAGTAATTTTCACATCATTTTGAACTAATTCTGAGCATATCTGGGAGTTTCCTCCTAGGTTTCTAACATAGCTAAAGAAGGCCTTATGATTGTCTTTAGAGTCCTTGGCGATTTTTCTCTCAAAATTTGCCTTGGATGATTTTATGAGAGCTCTTGCTACTTTACTTATAATGATCAAAGGTGTCTTACCTTTCAAGGATTTTGCTCTATCTTGTAGTAGCTTCCTCCTTTTGTTGTAGAGCTTGTTTATGGCTGGGGTCCACCAGACTGGACGCTTGCCCTTGGTACAGAGAGTCTTAGTTTTGTTTGGGATTGCCTGATCCATGCAGTCCTGTAGGTGCTGGTAGAAGGCATTTGTAAGTGATTCAGCGGTTTGAGTAATGTTTACCACTGGCTCAGGGGCCTTAAAGGAGACCACACTAGTTTTAGAAGTGTGAAATCGGCTTTTGAGAAGTTTTTCACTGTGGTCTTTTTGTTTCAGGTGGGGGATGAGGACCTCCAGCGAGATTAGTTTATGATCTGATCTCACCAGTGAGGGGTATACTTCGGTGTTGAACATTTTGATCCCATGTTCGTGATGATGAGATCAAGTATGTTTTCACCTCTTGTGGGGATGGTGACTAGTTGTTCCATGGCATTTGAGTTTATGAACTCCAGGAATCTTTGGGTTAGAGTGTTCGGGCTTGAGTAGTGTTCCCAGTCTATATTAGGGTAGTTGAAGTCACCTAGTATGATGGTGTTTGGAGATACATTTATCCCCTCCAATGTTTTCAGGAAGGCCATGTGAGGTTCCTGAGTTTGAGAGGGTGGCCTGTAACATGCTACAAATTGCAGAGCAGTCTTGCCTATGGTTAATTGCACCTGGATGGTCTCAGATGCATCGTGCGTTGCCACCAACCTTGAGGTGTGGGTGTCCTTTATGAATATGGACACCCCCCGTCCTTTCTTGGTGTTGTCCGGATTTTGGGGCCGGAACGTATGATATGAGGTGAAACCTGTTAGTGCTGGGGTGCTCTCAGGAGCCTTGAACCAGGTTTCTGTCACAGCACAGACATCGATGTTCTCCATATTGAGAAGGGCCTCGAGTGCGTGCATCTTGAGATTGAGACTTCTGGCATTGAGCAGCATTACCCTTAGTTTTTCCTTTTTGGTGTTCTAGGGTGGTAGGTTTAGAATTTGAGCCTTGCCTAAAAAGGCACTATGGGGTGGCAAGAGCCTTTGCCAATATCCGGAAGCCCAGGGTGACAGGTGCAAGCCGTCCCTTAGCAGCGTGGCTTGTCCAGCATGTCATCCCAGGCAGACAGACATTGATCCCCTTTGAATGACACCAGAATTTAAGCCAATTATTAAAGCTGATCATCTTATCACTGTATTGTGGCATCATTCTAGGTGAAGGTAGGATACTGCTCAAGGTCAGGGTCATACCTGCCTGGGCTACATAATCAGAGAGCTCCTCGACGTCCCTTTCATGTAGTCCAAGGAGGTACGCCTCAGGTCGTTGACACCAGCGTGGACAATGACTGAGTCGTACTTGTACCTGCTGTTGAGAGACCTGAGTGCTTGCGTTATGTGGCGGATTCTAGCGCCCGACAGGCAGCTTACTGTGACCTTCTCCTTACTCAGTCTGGTGAGCGGGACGCCAGTGTGTCTGACTATGGAATCACCAATGACAAGTGTGTCTGGCATTTTGTTTGGCCTTAAGGGCTGTGACTGTTTGACACTCTGACTGTGTGGTCTATGTGTTGCATGTGTTGGGTCGTGAGGTGGTATTTGTTTGGGTGTCTGCTTTGGTGGCCTCTGCTGTTTTGGTAAATTTTTGACCAGAGCCTCCAGTATGTCTTTGTGTGAGTATGTGTATGATTTGAAGTTGTGATGGTACCATGTGTGACTGGGTATGTATTGTGTGTGGTTGCCTTCTCCTCCTGTCTGGTCTTGCCAGTCCTATGTTGAGAGAGCTCAGCCTCCAGTTTGGCCGTATAGTTGCATCTCTCGCATGTATTTGTGTTTTGTGGGAGAAGGAGAGGATTGTCTGTGTACATGAGGCAATTGTAACATTGCCTCAATATTCCCAGGTTCACCAGTTGAGCTGGAGCGGACACTAGCAACTGATCCCTCGACATACTAGAAGTAGTAGATAAAGAACTTTCAAAGGACTCCGGGGGAAGTGGGTTTTGGGCTGGTGGGGTACTATCTATAATAAGAGTGCTTTATCAAGGTGCAAGTACTGTAGGAGTAAGTGCTAGGCTTTACAGATAGAGAATAGTCTACTTGGGAATCAAGTAGAGATGAACTTTTCAGTTATAGGATATGCTAAGCCTTACACCCGGGCGCTCCCTTCCCTCATTCTATATTCAGGGACTGCCACTGCCCCAAACAGAAGACACCTTTGAATTGTCTACTACCCAGGCGCCATTCAATCGCCAACACTGAGAATACTTTCTCTACCTAAGGAAAACTAAGTGTATGTAGCCTTAATAAGGAAACATCCTTTTGCAAAGCCTGTATTATTCTGACCTCCCGTGTGTGTGATAGTAGCATACCGCAGCCTGTTTGCCACTCTTCCCCCCTCCAGTCTTTCTCAGTGTTTCCTAGACCCAATCTATAGTGAATGAAGACTCTTCCCTCACTCTGTCCACCCTCTCCTTGCCACTAGGTGACTCCAATGTACATAGCTCTTGAGACAGTATGGGCCAAGCACTAACAAATGAAGGTACACAACTACAGGGAAATGGTTTACATAGTGTGCTCCTACATTACTACCAAGGTGTTCTGTAAATGGATTTGCCAATAAATTGCATTCCAAGTAATGATATTTATCTGCTAATCAATAACCAGATATATGGGCATTAGTCATTACAGTTAGAACCCATTAATGGCTAAGGTGTTTGCCTTAGAAACACAAGGTGCAGGGTTTGAGTCTCACAAGGGATAATTGGCTAGGCTTAAAATGGCTCGTAAGGGCAGTTAGCTTAGTACTAAACTATGAACTAGGTGGCAGCATACACCTCTACAGTCGCTTATCTTGTCTGTTCCTTCCAAACCCCCACCTACAGTTTAAAGCTATTTATCAGCTATTTTAAACATTCCAGCAGACGCTTGCTCAGTCTTTTCCCTAATAACCTCCACCAAAAAACTTTTAACAGCTATTTTATCTCTAAACTCTATCAGCTAATTTACCTCTGCTCTACCACTCTCATAACTACATAACTCCCTTTACTTCCCAGGACTATAACAATCTCATATACCTTGTTCAAATTACCTTCATTTAACTCTTCAGCTGTAGCCCATATTATTTCTTGTATTACAGTCTCTACTCTCCTGTGGCTCTAAACGTATACTCACATAACCACTCCTACTTCCTACCTACCTATTAAACTCCACCCCTTTCACCATCCCTCACTTCCTACTCCCTCCCCCTACATACCATCTATCACCTCACCCATCCCTCCCATCTTAATAAGGCAGTACCTACTCCTGTACCTTTCTCAACACCATATATCTACCTTATCTAAATCTCCACATGTTTACAAAACATACATCCTTCTCTTTTCAACTACTACTTCTTCTGAACCTTATCTATATCTACTACCTTACCCAGCTCAGCACTACTACCCACTCACCATTTCTTCATACAACCAACTCACTCCCCACAATACACTCACACTCATGTAGGTCATTATCCCCCAGCCTGTATCCCATTAACAACTATCTATTTTTCCACTACAAACTAATCACTCCTTATAAAATCTCTAGCCCCCCTCTAACCTCAAAAACTCTCCCAAATCTAATAATACACAACCTAGAAACAAAGCAATCCAAACACCACTTCAGCATAATCCAACATCTAACAACCATACTTCTATCTGGAGATATACACCTTAACCCCGGCCTAAACACCTCCTCCTCTACATCCAAATCCATCCTACCAGCTTCTCTAAATGCCCAAAGCATAGCTAACAAAATTCCCAACCTGCATGCCTGGCTACTCTACAACAAACCTGACATCTTAGCTATCTCAGAAACCTGGTTAAAACCTCATATAAAAGATGCTGAAATAGTACCACCTAACTATTCCATCAGAAAAGACAGGGCCCACAGAAAGGGTGGCAAAGTAGCTCTACTCCACTCATCCTCCCTATCCGTTACTCCCTATAATAAATCCATTCGCCAATGCAGAATTAATACTAGCTCTACTTCAATTAAATAGACACAAGCACATATGCATAGCCTCCCTTTACATTCCCCCTGGAGATAATATCTCAGTACTTGAAGATATCCTCTCCTGGCTTTCTACCAATATCAGCAATGAAACTGTAATCCTGGGAGAGACAAACATTAACTGGTCCTCCATTCAGTCCCCCTAAACATCAACCTATATAATTACTCTCAGCTCATCAACTCCATAACCAGGCCCTCTAAAGACTTCTCCAGTGGTAGCACCCTAGACTGGATCTTAGTCTCTCACCCCCACTACTACCCTGATAGTGGGACTCTTCCCGATTCCCTCAGCGACCACCTTTCCATCTTTACAAGGCATCTTCCTTCATCCTTACATGTAACTCATTACTTCACATTCGCTACCTAAAAAACTTCAACCCCAAAGCCTTCTCTGACTCCCTAAAATCACTAAACTAGAACCCTCTAAAAACTCTACCGCTGGAGAATGCTGTTGCCTACTTCAATTCAACTTTCCTAAAACTGTTAGATAGCTATGCCCCCATAAATACCAAAAGAATAAGAAACAAAACTGCCCCTTGGCTAACCAAAAACGCACTAACTGCTGTGCGCCTTAGAGACAAAACTCCCACCACCCTTAATGAGTTCAAAACACTTCACAACAGAGTTAAAAAGCTTATTACAGCAGACCGACATAATTACTTCTCCTTACTTCAAAACGACCATAAAACCAATCCACAAAGATTCTGGAAAGGTATCACTACCCTCCTAAAAGCTGTCACAACAGAAATCCCAAACCCTGGCCCACATGCATCAGATATAGATCTGGCCACCCAATTTAACTCTTTTTTTTTTTCATCGACTCTATTTCTAAACTAACTTCATCCTCCTCTAATGACACTTCACCCCCCACTTCTGCATCTCCTCTCTTGTCCACCCCCCAAACCTCCACACTCTCATACCCTCTCTTCCCAACCTCCACCATTCTCCATAAAACCCATTCCAACTTCTACCATAAAAAAACTCTTGCAAAAGCTAAAACCATGCTCCAATGCCCCCGATAACATTCCCTCATCCTTCCTTAGCATAGCTGCCAAAGCCATTGCCTTCCCCATCAGTATCCTAATCAATCACTCTATCCAACAAGGTTTTGTACACCAACTCTGGAAAAAGGCTTTATCATACCCCTGCACAAAGGAGGCAATAATAACAATATTACAAACTTACATCCCATCGCCATCCTCTTTCCCCATCTCTAAACTCCTAGAAAAATGTATCCATCTTCAACTCCTTCCCTACCTCATAGATAATAACTTATTAACTCCCACCCAACATGGATTCAGACCCAGTCACAGCACTGACTGCCCTCCTTTCCTTCCTGGAAACTGTGAATAAAGCCAGGGATTCTGGCTTTACTGTATCTACCCACCTACTTGACCGCTCTAAGGCCTTCGATACCATCTCTCACAACCTTCTCCTTACTAAACTTTCTAAACTAAACCTATCCCTTTCCTCTCTCAATTGGTTCACCAGCTACCTCTCTAGCAGGCAACAAGCAGTCAAGTGGAAAAAGGCCATCTCCTCTTTCATTAACACCCCCACTGGTGTCCCCCAGGGTTTCCTATTGGGTCCCCTCCTCTTCAATATATTCATAAATTATTTATTCTGCTCAGTCCTTTATGCCAACCTTATTCAATACGCAGATGATTCAGCTATAATCTGCGTTGCCACATCCATCCCCACTCTCTTAAAGCTTAATCAAGACGCCTTCTCTACCACATAACAGTGGATGAAAGACAATCACCTAGCACTCAATGCGTCAAAAACCAAACTCATGGTATTTACCTCCTCTAAAACCACCACCATTGATGGAAATATATTCTCCATCACTAACCAGAACAACTCACCTCTTGAACTGGTATCTGAAACCAAACTATTAGGGGTCCACATCGATGACCAGCTTAAATTCAATTCCCATCTACAACTAAACATATAAAAAAAAAAAAAAACCACCAAAAAACTTGGCATGCTGTACAGCCATAATCGCTACCTCACTGCATCTACTAAGTTCACTTTCTCTACTACATTTCTCATCCCTTCCCTCCTTTATGGTGCCCCTCTCATAACAAACCTACAATCCTCTCTCAAGGCAAAACTGTCCTCTTGTTATAATAAAATTGCCAAATTCGCCACTAGCCACAAATCATCTACCCACCACTGTGCATCTCTCCACAAACTAAACTCTCTAGAACTACCCAACTATCTCGCCTATATTCAACTTGCTTATGCACACAAACTCATTTTTCACCCCTCCCTCTGTCCCTCCCTTTCCTCTACCTTTAAAATGCACCACCCAGAACCACAAACCTCTCTTCCTTTAAAAAAAATCACTTCACTCACATCTAACATCCAAGTGGGAATTCTCCTGCTCCCACCCCACATAGCCTATTCTCCCCTTCATACAGGCAACTATCTAATTTATTCCAGACTCTAATTTCATATTTGCATCTAGCAAATACTAAGCCAATTGTAAATAACTTCTTACAATTCTTTAATTGTACTATTCCATTTCAAGAAACTGTATATTTACAAATGCAATGTTTGTTTTTTGTACTTAATGTATCCTAACATTTAATTATGACTGCTGTAATCTTTTTGTCTTGGAGCTTTTCTCCCCAGGACTCCATTGAAAACGGGTTCTTATTGGCCCAATGGACTATCCTGGTTAACTAACTGCAAATAAATAAAATAAATACATTTTTTTGATGTTGCTATGGATATGGAGGTCAAATGTTAGATTTTCATCAATAATAATTCCTAGCAATTTGGTACTTGGAGCAACTTCAATGAGAGTATTATTATGGGATTGGACAGAAAAATCATTCTTGTACAGATCAGTAGTTTTTTGGAGGGGAATATTAGAAGTTTGTTTTTACTGGGATTTAGAGCAAGATGGTTGTTTGACATCCAAGTTTCAGTTGAAGTGAAATAATTTTGGGAAGATGTAACTCTGATATAGATTTGGCAGTACAGATGATTGTAGAATCATCTGCATATTGGATAACTCTGCTATGGGTAAGGGTGGTGTGGAAGTTGTTAGTGAATATACTGGAAAGGAGGGGACCTAGTATAGATCCTTGAGGTACACCTGTGGTTTTGTTGAGAAAAGGTGAGAAGGAGTGTTGCCATTTGATGTATTGTTGACTATTGGTGAGATAGTCTGAGAGTCAGTTTAAGGTATGGGGTGAGAGACCTAAGTTGGTGAGTTTTGTGAGCAGAAGGGGATGTGAAACCGTATCGAAGGCCTTAGAGAGATATAGGAACAGTGAGGAGACTATGTAACCAGCACTGCGAGCCCTGATTACTGTGTCCATAAAGGATATGAGAGCAGTGCAGGTACTATGACCTGGCCTGAAGCTGTGCTGTGTGGGGGAAAGTATCTGCTTTTGGACAAGCTAGTTTAGTGTGAATACATTTTTCTAATATTTTAGAGATGGGAGAGAGGATAGTGATGGGTCGAAAATTGGAGATGTCAGAGTTGTTATACCACCTTTATGGGGTGGAAGAACAAATGCTTTCTTCCATAAGTTTGGTATATTAGACTCCTGAATAGATCTATTGAGGAGTATGCTGATAGGATAGGCAATGGAATTTGCAGATAGTTGTAGAAATTCAGCAGGTAAATTGTCTGGTGCATTAGTACAAAGTTTGAGTTTATGAAGTAGTTTCTTAATAGTGGAAGTTGGTATAGGTGAGAGTGAGAATAGAGGAGTAGTAGAGGAGTGTGAAGTGGGAGGTTCAGGTATAGGTGAGAAGGTAGTGGTGAGTTTAGCTTGGTGATGATAAAATATGAATTGAAAAGTGAGGCTGTCTCAGTAGGGGTTTTATCTGGATTAGGGTAAGGATAGTTATTTTTACCTGGATGGAGAAGGGAATTGGTTGTGCTCCAAAATTTCTTTGGGTTTAGTTTGTCTTGGTCTTGAAGGCTTAGGAAGAGTTTTTTTTTTAATTTTTAATCACTAGTCATACTGCGGTGGTGGTGCTGTGGTAGCGTTGTCGCCTCACAGTTAGACGTTGCCCATTCGATTCTCAGAGCGTCTTCTGTGTGGCGACATGCATGAACGGGCGTTCCTTCATTGAAGGTTGTGCGTTAGGCCCGGCAAGCCAGCACATAAAACTGTACTGCCAATCATTAGTGGACCAGAGTTTCTGCTGTGGCGACCCCTAACCGGGAAAAGCCGAAAGACACAAACAAATCAATAGTCATTTTGCCTGGTTGCGTAATTCTTTATATTCAATGAGGTCATTAAGATTTTTTTTTTTTTGCCAGGTTTTCCAAGCTTTATCCCTAGCAGACATAATTTTTGTTTTGAGAATAAATGGTGAAATCTGACTGGTTTACAGAGAGGTTTTTCTTAGGAGTAAATAGTAGCAGTTTGACTTTGTTGGGATTTAGGGCTAGCTGATTATTGGCTATCCACATTTCGGTAGTAGTAAAAGCATTCTGGGTTATATGCAGTTCTGTTGTTGATTTACAGAACAGATAATAGTTGAATCATCTGCATATTGTACAACAGATCCATTTTTGAGTGGAGTGAAAGTTATTTATAAAAATACTGAAAAGAAGGCGTCCTAAGATGGAGCCCTGAGGGACACTTGTAAGAGACTCAAGAAATGAGGAGAAGGTGTTGAGCCATTTAGTTGATTGTTGTCTGTTTTTTAGATACCAAACCATTTTAAGCATTGGAGAGGGGGAGATACCTAGAGTGGAGAGTTTACTGAGGAGTAGAGGGTGGGAGACTGTATTGAAAGTTTTTGAGAGGCCGAGAAAGAGTAAGGATACCATTTTGCCAGAGTTTCTAGCTTGATTGGCTGTGTCCATAAAGGAGATAAGAGCGGTAGATGTTCTTCGTGTTTCACTGTTGCAGTCATCACCTGTGGGTTATCCCTGCTGTGGTAGCCCTCAGCCGGCCCGAATACCAGAGTCAGTTTTCTTTGCATCGGCTGCAGTCGCTTGTAGTCTGACATCAGGTCGTCAGTGCTATAAAGCAAGGCAGCTGACCTCATTACATCAGTCTTTCTTGCCGTGGAGCCCGTAGCAGAAACAGTTCACACAAGTGCCGGTCGGTCGCTACCAAAAGTTGATTTTCAGCTGAAAACATCTAATACCCTGTTGGGTATCCTTTTTTTCTTGCACTGACTGATGTCCGAAAACGTTAACAATTGTCTCACCTGTGCAGATCCTACACTGAGACTTCCATTCTTACGGCATCACTTGTTTAGGCCCAGACCATGACGTCCCCAGTTGCTGGTTCTTTGCCCTCTTTAATGCAAGAACCATTCGCTGTAGAGCTCTTTTTGTAGAGTTATTTTCGTGTTCCATCATTGCGTTCCTATATGGCGTCTTGTCAGCCAACAATCTGTGGATATTCCAAAAAAATGTAGAGATAAAGATAGAGACAGACCACACAATGCTAAGCCTTCCAATGACACTGCCGCTAAGCAGGTCGTCAGTTCTCCGGAATTCAGTGAGGCACTTTCGCAACCCCTGATGCCCAGTTTGATATCTATGCAGGCTTTTGCTGAGACCCTTTCGGAGTCTGGTATGCTGCAGAAATCTTCATCTTCTGAGACTTTGGCTGTCTCTGCCTCAGTTGGGTCCGGAGCTGTGAAGCAGGTACTGGCTTCCAAGGAGGCCTTTCGCACTACCAAATCTAGACCGAAACCGACGTTTTCTCATCCGACTGCCGTTTGTGTCAGACCAATGGATTCTCTCAGGCCTAGAAGCCAGGCCACTCCTAGGAAATCTTCTTCTAGCCACCATCTTGCTACTGCTCCACCACCCGAAGCACAAACGCTTAAAATGGCGGAGGATCTCCTCTCCCTTATGCAGGGTAGTCAGGCCACAACTTCTAAAAGGAAGAGGCACCCTTTTTCAGAAAATATGACAGAACAGGATTCTGAGGAATCTGACTATTCAATTTTTGAAGAGGAACAGCATCCCTTAACTGCTTATGAGGATTCAGATGCAGATGAATCCATCCCTTCTGCCTCCCCTCCAGAGGACCTTTTCTTTGGGGAAACCCTTCACTTCCTCAGTGAACATTTTCTAATGGGAATTTCAGGACAGTCCCCTGGCCATCCCCCCTATTTTAGAAGTAATGGATGATGTTTTCCATGAATGCAGCTTAGCCCCTGACGCCCTCCCTCCTACTCCCAGTAAACCTGACTGGTACTACAGAGTACCGGATTCTCACAAATAACTGTACAGAAATACTGCTTCAGACTCAGAGGTCATTACACAGGGACTTAAAGGAGCTAAGACTAGCTCTGCCAAGAATCCTCTTCCTTCTGACAAGGACTCCAGAGCTCTGGACAGATGGGGTAAAAAAGTATACACCTCTGCAACCTTAGCTATCAGAGCACTCAATTGTCAGTTACACATCTTAAAATATCAACAGCACACTTTGAAGCTATTAAAACAGAAGATTGCTACCTTTCCTGACTTTGCCAATTCAAAAGAGTTAGGTTTACTGCACTCTACTTGTCAGTGTCAAACAGTCATTACAATGTAGATATGATGGCCTAGAAGCCTCTAGCATGGCAGCAGTGACAGGATCTGTTATTAGGAGACATACATGGTTGAAGGAACAACCTTTCCCTGATCATGTCACATATAAACTTATTGATGCACCCCTAGGTAAGGGGCGCTTGTTTGGGGAAAAAGCAGAAGAGGTGCTTAAAATGATGGAAGACAATGCAAAATGAACAGTAAAAGATTTCTTTCAGGTTCAACCTCCCAGGTTCAGTAAGAATTTCCCTCTTAAGCACTGGGCCTTCCCTGCACCTAGCAGATAGGGACAAGGTAAGCCCCGCAGGGACAGACCATCCAGGCCCCTATTCCCAGGGCCAGCAGAGAAGCAAACAATGGACCACTTCCGTGTCTAAGACAGGGAGTTCTAAGCCAACTTTCTATGGCAAACACTCACAATGACTCCCCCCCCCCCAGCCCTCCCTTCACTCATTAAAACTAGGAGGAAGGCTTTCCTTCTTCAAAGACAATTGGCTTTCTGTAACAAAGGACCAATGGGTCTTAAAGATCATTTTTCAGGGATACAAATTCTCTTTCAGCGAACTCCCATTTCCAAGAGGGTACCCAGATTTACCTCCAAATCAGTGAGCAGAGGCATTGAAACTGGTCCAAACTCTCATATCCCAGGAGGCAGTAGAACCTGTCCCCTTAGATCAAACAGGCAAAGGCTTTTATTCCAGACTATTCCATGCTCACAGAAAAGAGGGCACTTGGCACCCCATCCTGGATCTATCCATTCTGAACACCTCCCTGGTGGTACCCAGATTCATAATGCTAACTTTGCAGCAGCTGCTGCCTACATTAATTCCTGCACTTCAGAGCAGGCTCACAACACTTTTTCAAGTTCTCTGCGCTGCCTTTTGGCTTATCTACTGCACCCAGAGTATTCACCAAATGCTTGGCCCTGGCCATAGCATTCTGCAGACAGAGAAGTATACAGATTTACCCTTACCTGGACGACTGCCTCATTCAGGCAGAGTGGCAAAGAAAAGCTGCTCCAGGACCTTTTCTTTGTCAAATCACTCCTAACTTACCATCAACGAGAAGAAATCAAAGCAGAATCCCATCAGAAAGACCATTTTCTTGGGAGTTGTGCTAGACACAGCATCCCAAATGGCCTTCCTATCCCCAGAAAAGCAGAGCTTCCTGCCTCTCTACTTTACCCAGCTGGCTTCCAGAAGTCAACTCACTACAAGGAAGTTCCTGCAAGCCCTGGAATACATGGCATCTTGCATCCTTCTCATTCCTTTGGCCAGGCTTCATATGAGAAAACTTCAGTGGTATCTAATGAACCTTAGGTGCCAGCGCTTTCTCCCTAGAGACCTCTCTCCCTCTGGTCCCATGGATAAGGGCCCAGTTTCTCTGGTCGGCAGAGGCCTGTGCCAGGAACAAGGGTCTTCCCTTCATCCTCTGCCCTACTGGCCAGACCATCACCTCAGATGCCTCAGACATTGCTTGGGGTGCTCACCTTGCAGGCAGGTACACCCAAGGTCTTTGAGATGCCCAGCAACTTCACTTGCACATCAGGCAGTACAAAAGGCTCTGACATCTTTCAAATCCCATCTCAGGCCAGGGGTTCTCCTTATAAAAACAGACACCACCACAGTAATGTGGTATATCAACAAACAGGGGGGGACTCTATCTTACCCGCTGTGCAGGTTAGCCATGAGCCTCTGGCTTACAGCCATCTCCATGGGTCTTCACCTAATTGCCCAATACCTACCAGGGGTCAGCAACACTCTGGCAGACCACCTAAGCAGAAACTTAATGGACCCCCACGAATGGTAGCTTCACAGGGAAATCTTTCTGAAAATCATTCAGGAGCGGGGGACTCTGTAAATGGATCGCTTTGCCTCGCACCTCAACCACCAGCAAAAGTTCTGTACCATGGAGTATCAACCTCCTAGCATGGAAGGTGGATGCCTTGACCTTCCCCTGGAACTCCCTCATTGTGTACACGTTTCCTCCTCTGCCCCTTATTCCCAAGGTATTGATCAAAATAAAGGAGGAGAGACCAAAGGCTATCCTCATTGCTCCAGATTGGCCCGACAGCATTGGTACCCCTTACTGCGCAGCCTGACCTTACAGCCCCCCCCCCCCCAGCAGCTTCCCCTGATCTCAGACCTTTTGACCCAGGTGAGGGGGAATATACTGCATCCAGACTTAAAGACTCTCAATCTTTCATCATGGCTTATACCTTAAAAGCTAACAAGGAGTCCTTGTTAAGCAAACTGGTCCTGAACATCATCACAGAGGCCAGAAGGCCCAGCACCATAAAATCACATGCAGGGAAATGGAAAAGATTCTGCTCCTGGAGCCAGTCCAAAGGGGGCCAGTACCTCCCATCCTTCTACCCCTGTCATCTTGGATTACCTAGCCGAATTGCTCAATAGTGGCATCTCTTTCTCTATTAAAATCCATGCCTCAGCCGTTTCTGCCCATTACAATTCAGACCCACCCCTCTTCTCTCATCCTTTGATTAAGCAATTACTCAGAGGGGCTTCTAATATCAGACCTGCCAGAAGGCCTCCCATGCCACCCTGGGACCTGAATTATGTTCTAGAAAAAGTAACCTTACCTCCTTTTGAACCTGCTGCTTCTACAGAATTGAAATACCTCTCTTGGAAGACTGCCTTCCTTCTATCTATCACCTCAGCCAGAAGGGTATCAGAACTTCAGGCTGTCATGGCTGTTCAGCCCTTCATCATTTTCCTTGCAGGAAGGGTCTCCCTGAGGACCTACCCTCCTTTATGCCCAAGGTGGTATCTGATGTGACCCTCAACCAGGCTATACACATACCCACCTTCTTTCCCAACCCTCAAAACAAGGGGGAAAGAACTCTGCACTCGCTAGACATGCACAGACAACTCTAATACTATCTGCACCATACTAAACCATTTAGAAAAACAGACCAACTACTTGTCAGCTTTGCCGTTGGGGCAGAGGGGAAGCCCATTTCCAAACAAACCATTTTTAAATGGATATCACACTGTATCCTTTTTTGCTATAGACGACATGGGAACCCCCCCCCCCAACTCTAGCCATACCCATTCCACTAGGGCGGCCTCCACTTCCATAGCCTTCCTCAGAGAAGTCCCCACCAGGGACATCTTGGAAGCTGCCAAATGGACGTCTGTGCATACCTTTACAAAGCATTACCACCTACATCTTTTTTCTAAGTCTAGGCCAGGGTTTGCCTCTGCAGTTCTGCAGAGCCTGCTGACCCATGCCTCCTCCCCTCTCCTCAGCTTTGGGAATCCTCTCACAGGTGATGACTGCAACAGGGAAACACGAAGAACATAGTACAGATGTGTACACTTACCATAAATGTAAATGTTAGAGTGTATTCACTGTTGCAGTCCTGGTTTCCTTCCCTCCATCCCCCTTATAGCATCTTTCCCTAGGGGGACATAAGCTTCCCACTGTGGCTTTTAGCCACCAGGACCACTTTTCCTTATTTCCTTGTGTTTCTGAAGGGTTAGGGCAAGAAAAACTGATTTAATGACGCCGGCTGCCTTGCTTTATAGCACTGACGACCTGATGTCAGACTACAGGTGACTGCAGCTGATGCAAAAAAGCATTGACTCTGGTATTCGGGCCGGCTGAGGGCTACCACAGCAGGGATAACCCACAGGTGATGACTGCAACAGTGAATACACTCTAACATATACATTCATGGTAAGCGTACACAACTGTACTTTGTGCTGTGACCTGGTCTAAAGCCACGTTGGGTTGGGGAGAGGAATTGGTTTAGGAGTAGATAGTTTAGAAACCGATAATGAATAAATTTTTCCATATTTTCAGAGAGGGGGAGAGAATAGAAATGAGTCGGAAATTAGAGATAGCTGTATTACCACCTTTGTAGAGAGGACGAATATATGCTTTTTTTTTTTTTTTCTAGATAGTGGAAACACAAGACTCATGAAAGATCTGTTGAGAAGTATGCTGATGGGATAGGTAATGGATCTAGCAGACATGTGGAGGTACTCTGGGGATAAGTTGTCAGAGGCACAGGACCCAGGTTTCAGTTTTAGGAGAAGTTTAGTTATCATAGTGGTGGGTATGGGGGAGAAAGAAAGGGTGGGAGAGGTTGTAATATCCTGTAGAGGAGGAGTTAGTGGATGAGAGTTAGTGTTAGAGTTAGTTTGGGGAAAGGTAGTGGTGAGTTTAACTGTTGTGTTGAAGTGTGAGTTGAAAAGGGTGGCTATTTAACTGTTTTTTTTTTCTCATGTAATGGGTAGGGTCTGTTTTTGGTACCTGTGTTAATTAGAGTTGAGATGGATTTCCAGAATTTCTTTGTATTTGATTTGTGATGTTTTGGAGGCTTAGATGACAATATTTTCTGATATTAATGACAAGGCGCTTTGCTTTATTACGGAGCTGTCTAAATTGTAGATCAGTAGGATTCTTGTACTTTTGCTTTTTTTTTTCATATTTTGCTCTGGCAGCCATGATTTGCTTGGTGGCTCTGCAGAGCCATCTAGCGTGGTTAGTTTTTACTTTTTTTTTTTTTTGTCCTACTAGGGCTAGTTTGTTTTAGATGTTGAGGAATGTGGCGTTCAAGAACTCAATATCCTCATCAAGGGGTCATACTTTTAAAGTATTCCAATTCATGCTTCTCAGGGTTTCATTAAGACTTGTAGGATTAAAGTTGCTTAGATTTCTAGTTTGTAATGGTGTTGGGAAGGTATTGAGTTGGTTTTGCATACTATATAGGCTGGTAGGTGGTCACTAAGGCTGTAAAGAAGTGTGCCTACTGCGGAAATTTAGTTTGGGTCAGAGACTAGTTTCCAGTCAAGAACAGAGCCTGGGTTTGGGTGGATGTCTCCACATAGGAATGTGTTCGATTGCTTGTAAAGGTAGGAGAAAGGTGGGAGGTTTCTTTTGAAGTGGCTAGAGATAGATATATAGATGTTCATCGTGTTACCGTGCTACAGTCATCACTTGGGTTATCCTGTTGTCAGGCGGTTTCGCAGTCGGCCTGAATTCCAAAGTCTTGGTCCGGCGTCGGTTGCTGTCGCTTCTTCCCTGACGTCAGTGCGCCAAGGGTATATAAGAGGCATCCGACACCATTTTCTTCAGTCTTTCTTGCCGCGCGGTGCCCGAAGCAGAAGCAGTTCGCAAGTGCCGGTCGGCCAACACCTGAGATTTCCGAATCGAATTTCAGTCCGAAGTCTTCAAAGCTAAGTACCCCGTTGGGGAACCTTTTCTTGCCTTAGTCCGATGTCAGAAAAAGTTAACAATTGCATTTCTTCTTCTCATAAAGACTTTCATTCTTATTGTATACCTTGCCTAGGCCCAGACCACGACGTCACTGGTTGTCGGTTTTGTGCTAGGTTCAATAAGCGAACTATAAAGCGACGCTTTGATTTCGCACAACACTACTTCGGTAGGAAATTTAATTACACTATGCTGTCGGAGCAACCGACTACCGGCATGCATAAAAAATGCAAAGATAAAGACAGGCAGCCTAGATCCAAGACAGACTCTGAGGCCTCGGCTGGGCTGTTCGCCGGTTCTCCGGTTTTCAGTGAGGTGCCTACGCAGCCCCTGGCAACCGCAGAATTGGAACCCCAGTCTGCTTCGGATTCTCAAGCAGAGCGTTCTAGGCCGACGCAGCCATTTTCTTTAGGCCCTACCGACAACATTGCAGAAGGAGAAGCCAGTGCTGCGGAAACACCTTCGGTTACAGAAGGTGTCTTCAGACCGACTACTCTCATCATAAAATCTTATGCTAAGCTTAAGACTCCTCTAAAACCAAAAAAGACTGCACATCAGTCTCCAGTTCAAGGCCCCATGCCTAGGAAACAGATGCTTAAAATGGCTGAAGATTTGATTTCTTTAATCAGGGGTTCCCAACCCCCCCCCCCCCCGACAAAAGGTCTAGACAAGAGGAGGATTATGCCTCCTCTGATCAAGTGTCTATTTCCTCAGGCTCCTCTGAGGAACAGGATTACTCCTTTCCCCCTTATGAAGATTCTGATGCTGAAGATTCCATTCCCTCAGCTTCTCCCCCTGAAGACTATTCCTTTGGGGAAACCTTACATACCATGAGGGGACATTTCCACTGGGGAGGTCAGGACTACTCCAACTCAAAGAAAAGGCTCCGAGAGTTTCTTTTACTCCCCCAGCACAGACCACTTGCTATCCCTCCAGTTTTAGACATTGTGGATGATGTTTACTTAGAATCTAGTCTAAATCCAGATTCTCTGCCTCCTGCTCCAGTCAAACCAGATAGATATTATAGAGTGCCTGACTCACACAAATTCCTTTACAAAAGCCCTGTTGCTGACCCAGAGACAATCTCCCAGGGTCCCAAAGGGGCTAAGGCTTTTATGGATAAAAATCCTGTACCCTCTGAAAGGGACTCCAGAGCACTAGATAGGTGAGGGAAGAAGGTTTACACCTCAGCTACTCTAGCTATGAGAGCACTAAATTGTCAATTTCACACGCTGAAATACCAGCAATTCCTAATGTCTCAAATAAAACAAAAGATGAGCATGCACCCTCAACAGTCTGAATTCAAGGAAATGCAGGATCTGTTGCATGCAGCTGAACAGGTTGGCAAACATACTTTATAATGTGGATTTGATTCCTTGGAAGCTTCCTGTAGAGCAGCTGTTACTGGGTCTGTTATACATAGGCATGCTTGGTTAAAGGAACAAACTCTGCCTGATCATGTTAAAGCAAAGTTACTAGATGCACCCTTACAGCAAGATGTCTTATTTGGGGTTAAAGCAGAAGAGGTTTTAAAGAAAATGGAGGATAAGGCAAAATCTATGCAGACGGTCAAAGATTTCTTACAGGTACAACCCTCACGCTTCAGCAGAAATTGGCCAACAAAAAATTGGTCCTTTCCAGTTTCTGACAGACCACAGAGGGGTAAATACAGACGCCCAGCGGGCAGAGGACAAGCATAAATCCCTTACAAACCTCGCCAATGGGGCACTGCAACACCGAAGGGAGGAGAAGACAGGTCCTAAACTACTAGAAGGCAAACACAATGACTTAGACCTCAAACTGCCAAGCAAAACTCTCTTGGCAGCTCCTTTGGGAGGAAAATTAGCATTTTTTTTACAGACAACTGGCACATTGTCACAAAGGACAAATGGGTCCTAGACATTATCTCACAAGGATACAGATTCCATTTCCACACCTTGCCAAGGATAAAAGGAATGCCATACCTGCCACAAAATCAATGGGCATAGACACAAAAACAAATTACAGCTCTCATGGACATTGAGAGTCATTCAACTGGTACCTACACAGGAGCAAGGCCAAGGATTTTACTCAAGGCTCTTTCTAGTCCCCAGAAAGGACAATGCATGGAGACCCATTATGGACCTTTCAATTCGAAACACCTTCTTGCAAGTACCCAAATTCAAGATGCTAACACTACAGCAGCTTCTTCCCATGTTGGGCAAGAAAGCTTGGCTAGTAACGTTGGACCTCAAGGAGGCATACCTGCATGTCCCCATCAGACAAAATTGCAGAAGATACCTCCGTTTTATTGCAGATTCAACCCATTACCAATTCTCTGCACTGCCCTTTGGCTCATCTACTGTGCCCAGGGTCTTCACAAAATGCCTGGCACCAGTAATTGCATACTGCAGACAAAGAGGAATTCAAATATACCCATACCTGGATGACTGCCTCATCCAAGCAGAAAGCAAGGACATTCTCTTACAACATCTGACTTTTGTAAAACACCTTCTAAGTTGCCTAGGGTACACAGTAAACAAAAAGAAATCAAAACTAGTGCCCTCACAAAATATGACATTCCTGGGTGCCAGCTTGAATACAGCGGCCCAGATGGCTTATCTGACGCCAGACAAACTACAGCTAACTCAATACTTCAAAATAATGGCAACAAAGACCCAACTCCCTGCAAGAAAAATTTTGCAGGCCTTGGGCTTCATGGCATCTTGCATACTACTAATACCATTTGCAAAACTGCATATGAGGAAATTACAATGGTACCTAAAAAGCGTATGGACTCAACACAGCCACAGCTTGGAAACAATGATACCTCTCATTCCCTGCCTTCAACAGGAGTTTCTATGGTGGTCACAGGCATGTCAACTCAACAAGGGTCAGCCTTTCACTTTACCCCCAGCCAGGCAAACTATGACAACAGATGCATCGGACTATTCCTGGGGGGCACACATGGCAGGACGGTGCATTTAAAGCATATGGACTGCAGATCAAAGGAATCTGCACATCAATCAAAAAGAAATGCTAGCTGTACAGAATGCCCTGACAGCCTTCAAGGACCTCTTACATCCAGGACAGCTTATAATAAGGACAGACAACACCACAGTAATGTGGTACATAAACAAACAAGGGGGTACACACTCCTACCCTCTATGCAGGCAAGCAATGACCTTGCGGAACACAGAACTGGCTTATCAAGTTCAATTACAAGCTCAATTCCTGCCAGGAAAAAAGAACACATTGGCAGATGACCTAAGCAGAAACATCATGGATCCCCACGAGTGGAAACTGGATCCACAAGTATTTGCAATGATAACTCAAAAATGGGGACGCCCAGACATAGACCTGTTTGCCAACCCCCAAAACTATCAGCTGTCAAAATTTTGCACAAGGACATTTCACCATCAAGCTTGGAAAGTGGACGCACTCTCATTCAGTTGGAAAAAGCTGACAGTATATGCCTTTCCTCCATTGCCCCTTCTCACAAAGGTGCTGCTAAAAGTCAGGATGGAGAGACCTCGAATGATACTCATTGCCCCAGACTGGCCACACCAGCACTGGTACCTACTACTAAGGAACATGGCCCAGGGCCCACCATGGATTTTACCACAAATTCCTCATCTGCTCACACAGCAAGGCAGTCGGATTCTACACAGCCAGCTCAAAACCTTAAATTTGGCTGCATGGCAAATCACCTAAGCAACCAGCCAGCTCCTCTTTCACAAGCTGTTATGGATGTTATTCTGGAGGTCAGGAGGCCCAGCACCAGGAAAGCCTACTCAGACAAATGGAAAAGATTTTGCGCCTGGAACCAAGCTAAAGGCCAAAATACCCTTCAGCCAGACATACCTCAGATTCTACAATATTTAACTGAGATGTTACACAAAGGACTTTCTTTTTCATCTATTAAAATCCACGCCTCAGCTATTTCAGCTCACTATAACACGGATCCTCCCTTATTTTCACATCCACTTCTAAGGCAGTATCTCAGAGGGGCAAAAACATTAGGCCTCCCAGGAGAGCATCAACACCAACTTGGGACCTCAATTTTGTTCTGGAAAAACTTACGCTGCCACCTTTTGAGCCAGCTTTCTCAGCTGACTTAAAGTTTATATCATGGAAGACTGCCCTGCTGCTAGCAATTACTTCAGCCAGAAGACTCTCAGAGCTACAGGCACTAATGGCAGTAGAGCCTTTCCTCATTTTTCATCAAGACAGAATTTCTCTATGAACTAACCCCTCCTTTATGCCAAAGGTGGTATGCAGTGTGGCTCAGTCAAACCATCCATTTACCCACCTTCTTTCCAAATCCACAGAACAAAGGAGAAAGACTCTTACATTCCTTGGGCATTCACAGGCAACTACGTTACTACTTGGATGAAACTAAGGTTTTCAGAAAATGTGACCAGCTTTTTGTATCCTATGCTACAGCATCACAAGGAAAGGCCATCTCAAAACAGACCATTTCCAAATGGATAGGACATTGCATACGTTTTTGCTACACCCATCATGGAAAACCAGTTCCTGCTAGCATAAGGCCCCACTCCACCAGGGCAGCAGCTACATCTACAGCCTTCCTCAAGGGGGTGCCAACCAAGGATATTCTGGAAGCTGCAACTTGGAGTTCAGTACACACCTTCACCAAACACTATCACTTACCACTTTACTCTAAGACTAGAGCTGGCTTCGCCACTGCAGTTTTGCAGGGCCTTCTAGCCTCCTCTAACCCTGTTTGACTCCACCTCCCATCCTTAGCTTTGGGATTCTACCCAAGTGTGATGACTGCAGCAGGGTAACACGATGAACATAGTACAGTTTTGTACCTACCATAAATGTAGATGTTCGAGTGTGTACCCTGCTGCAGTCCAGGTTACCCTCCCTCCATCCCCTCTGACCTAACTAAAACCTTTCAATACCTTAAAATCTGATACAACCTTTGTGGTGTATTTGCTTATAGCTGGAGGGATGTTTTGTTTGTGCTAAACTTTTATTATTGGTACTATCTACTGACCACCTTTTGGGGGGGCACCTGACATCTGGGGCAAGAAAAACTGAAGAAAATGGCATTGGATGCCTCTTATATACCCCTGGCGCACTGACGTCAGGGAAGAAGCGGCAGCAACCGACGCCGGACCAAGACTTTGGAATTCAGGCCGACTGTGGGACCGCCTGATGACAGGATAACCCAAGTGTGATGACTGCAGCAGGGTATACACTCAAACATCTACATTTATGGTAGGTACAAAACTGTACTTTATAAGTATGTTTTTTAGGGGAAGTAGTTTTAGTTTGGTCAGTGAACGTATGTCGAGTGCTTACAGGCTAAGGGATATTTCTGAGTAGCTAGAGGGAAATGAGGATTGTATGATAGTTATAGATGTGGTTTCTATGGGTGTAGGAGCTGTATGTAGGGTTGTTATTGAAATGAGGTGTATAGTAAGATGTTGAGGGAGCATAGAAAAGAGATAAGTGTATGGATGGGGTATTATGTTATGTTGGATGAAATGAAGGGATATTGGGAACTGTAGTTTGTTGGTGATAGTTTGGAAGTATTAGAGAAAAAGTAAGGATAGCAGGTGTAGTAAGTAGAGTGGTGTGAGAGTACTATTGCTTTTTGATGTAGTATCGAATGGGAGAATGTTTTTCTATTGGATGATGGAGTGGCAGGATGTGGATTGTTATTGGATGAATGAATGGTAGGGGAGTTAATTGTTGTTGTGGGAGGATTTACGGTGAGAATAAATGCAACTGATGCAGGTATGGGTTGGAATTGGGCTAGGGTAGGAGAGTGGGCTGGTCCAAGTCAAGCAGAAATCACTCTAAAAACAATAGTAAGACAGGTAAGTAAAGTAGAATGTAGTGTTACAAGAGTGTTAGAGAAGCGTGGATGTGTTTTGACAATGGTAGAAAGCTTTGTATAGGATAGAAAGCGAGGAAGCTTTAATGCAAAAAGGTTGGCATGGTGGAAGATAGAGTTTAGAGAGAGCTTAAGGTTACCAGGACAATAAAAAATGTTAGGGTGAATTAGAGAACTAGAGTCATAAATGAATCAGTGGAAGAGATTCCCTTATGATCACAAGAGTACAAGTATGGGTCAAGGAAGGCAGGTGTGGGTGGGGAAACCAGAACCTAGAAGCAAGGAGGAAAGGGGGGGGTAAGGCTTGAGCAGTGGTGATGCACAGGGAGCCGTTAGCTTCAACACAGGGGAAAATTAGCTAATAGAATATTATTTAAACAGAGCAATGTATACATACAATGTACAGATGGATAAAGCAGTCCCGGCATGCAGCTTGTATTCTTGGCTGCAGAAGACGGTGGTGCACTCTAGAATGCAGGTAAGAATGTCCCAAATAAGTGGTTCCTCACTGTGTCTTATGAATTTTGGCAGAAGAGGAGGAATACAGGGATGAGTATAACAATGTACAGTTGGATAAAGCAGTCGCAACATGCAGCTTGTATTCTTGGCCGCAAAAGACAGTGGTGCACTCTAGTATGCAGGCTGTCATCAGTAGGACTTGACAGCTGTCAGTCTTTTTTCTTTTTCTCACACACACACACACACACACACACACACACACACACACACACACACACACACACACACACACACACACACACACTCTCACTTCCTCTCTCTCTTTTTCTTTCTTCTGCACTGTCTCCCCCAGCCCGGCCCCCCCCCCCCCGCATGCTTCTCTTTACCCATGGGGAATTTGCAACAGCTGTAGGTCTCTGCATTTGAAAGTCACCCCATGTTTCTCCAAACAAAAGTATTGCAGGAAAATATTTTCCCACCTAGGAGCCTGAACCCCCACTAATGATACCCTCTTGCCTGCCTTCAGCCATAACCATGGCTATTACTGTCTGTCTCAGAAGGCAATCCACTGCAGTGTCTTTGTTTTCTAATTCTGTCCCTGGCTCTGCATTCTTGTCCTTTTTCTTCTGATTCCAAAAGTTTAAAGGCCCACTGATACTCATCTACACACTCTTTTCCATTTAATCTGTACTATTGTGGTTCTTTCTGTGTTTTGTCTACCCTCTCATGATTTTTCATTATTTGTGTAGGTTCCATCTTTAATTCCTTTATTCCACTATTCTGTTGTCCACTCCCACACCCATCTTCCTTTAGCCTCTATCGTCTTATTAGTATCTTAAGTTGAGGAAGCTACCTAATTTCATCTCTAATTCCTGCTAAGTTTCCATCCATTGTAGTGTCCTGATGTCTTTTTGCTATTACACCTGTTCCCGTGTTTGCACTCAAATGCTCTTGAATCTCAGCGGGGTAGGGATGGGGTTGGGGGTGAAATTTACTCCTGAGTGATTTCTTAATTAAATCGATCGCTTGCTCATTTTGAGGTGGCTAATGGGTGTTATGTCTTAGACAATTGCAGATAGTTTAGATTCCGCCTGCATTTAATAGTCCTTTCCCTCTCTCTCCTTCAATTAGTTTCAGGGTTCTTGGGCAGCAGATTACTAACCCAATTTCTTTCTGTTTTTTCCTTTCTTTAGTCGGTCAAGACCTCCCTCTTTTTCTCTAATATAGATGGGCCAGCCTTCACTATGCAGTTTCCCTTTTTAGTACCATCTTGTGGTGGCACACCATAAACAAATTATTTTTACCCTGTAATAAAATCAATACACATTTCCTCTCATGGTGTAAATTCTGTATTACTATGTCGTTTATTTTATTTTGGGGATGCTACCCTTTTAGTTTTTTATTTCGTTTTGCACGTCTTACCAATATCCCGGTGTCTCTCCTCTACCATGCCTTGGATATATCCTCGCCTCTCTCTCTCCAGTCCACTGACAGCTTCTTGTGGGGTCAGCATTTAGCTGCAAGATGTATTTATACTATTAAAAAGATTCTGATAAGTAAGCCACAACATTTTCAGTGTGGTGGGGGACAAATAGGTCCATTTTCACATGCAAGCTGACTAACGATCATTGGGGGTTTTGCAGATGCATAGCCATCTTCTTTACTGAATGGCAAGTAGTTACAGTTTTTATTACCTTTTAAATTTGAAGCCAGTTGTCATAAGTCCTTTCTTCCATCAATAGTCTCACCTTTATTTTCACATTTACAAATTGGTGTCCCTTATTTATCATAGATACATACTAGGTTAATGACCACCATGTTCTAGCCGTGCAGTCCAGCCTAATTGTGTCTCTATATATCATGGGTTTTTACTAATCGGGGATGTGTTAGTGAGGAGGTTTGTAGAGGTTATGTGTTGTGGGGTATATTTTGGCAATACTGTCTGCCTCTGCCCATCAGAGATACAGGAGCCATACCAAGGTGAATTTCCGATTTCCTATCCATTGGTCAAGGTTGTACTTAAATAGGGTTAGGGATGGACTCTGCTTCACATGTGTGGGGTAAGCCTGCTCAAGAGCATGAGGATCCTGTGAGATGCATCTGTTTTAGCAACAAGTCTTAGTGTTGACCCAAGCAAGATTTAAATACTTGGATCTAGTGATTATGATGCTTTTTGCTTTGCAGATGTGCCAAAGGTCCATCAGAGGTGTATCCGAGGATGCCTTGTATGCCAGGCATAGATTGCCTCTCAGTAACCTGTAGGAGACAAGAGTATAGAGAGAGGACCTTAATGCGATCCGTATAGGACAATGTATTTATACCCTGAATTCTCCTGTTAAGGAACCAAGACAGAATCTAAACTATCTACAATTGTCTAAGACATAACACCCATTAGTCACCTCAGTCATATCCTATTTTATTTCTCCTTTATTATTACCAGCTGAATGGATAGCCTTCACTTCTTTGCACTTCCATTTCCTGTCTGCAGATTTGCAAGTTTTTGCATACCTGCTATTGCTTCATTTGTGTTTTACAGACCTCTTTGGTGTACCAGAGAAGAAGATTATTTGGGTTGTGTATAATACCTTCCATTATAGCCCCTTTCATCTACGGATTCTGATTACCACCATTTGAGCTCCCCTTCTGTTCCTCATTTCTACTGCAAAATTTATTTCTTTGTAAATCTGCTGTTCCCCCAACATTAGCTTGGTTCCTGTTTTCCAAACCTTTTTGAAGATTTTCTTTTGCTCTGTACATAAGTTTGGAACCATACTATGATTGGCCTTGGATAGCTGTTTCCTTCTTGTCTCTGATACCATGCCTTTCCTGTGTGCCCTTCCAGTCTGATCTCTGTAGGGTTTGTCTGTTTTGCCAGCAGACCCTTTACATACTCCAAACAGCCCTTTAACTTCTTTGTCTGGTATCCCACTTAGCATCAGATTTTTTCTTTTTTGTCTGTCTTCCATGTATTCTTGGTTGGCCACTGTAGTCTTAGCCCTTGCTAGTAACTCGAGTTATTCTCTGACATATTTTGGAGTGCTTCAAAATGATCATTCTTGTGCTATCTGCCATTTCTGTTCTTTGGATCATAGCTGCTCTCTTGGTGATTGTTTCATTTCATTGACTTCTTACCATACTCTAAGTGAAACTTGTGGATGTTCATCATACTGATCAGTGCTGCAATTGCCTTAGCTGTATGGGCTAAATCCTGCCAAGGGTATAACAGCCAGACCGTTTCCAAAGCTTCAGGGCACCTTCCAGGTGCCCAAACTGTCAGGCAGCTTGAGTTAAGCTGAATAAAAGACAAGTTTGTGTACCAACACGTCAGAGCTTTACTGTCACTGAAGAGTATGCTCCTCTAAGGCTTTTGAGGATCAATCATCGGCTTGGTGGTGCTCCTTTGCTGGACAAATAAGTTGCCTTTAGGGTAAAACCTTCCATTTTGTAAATATTGCTTGTGTGTTATCACTTTCCTCTTCAGTAAAGTTATTTTTAAAGCCAGAAGTTTTGTGTATTAATGGACTGTCATGAGACTATCTTACTTTTAAATGGGAATGCTCTTTTTTTCTGTCAGTTTAAAGTTGTGTAAAATACTTGAAAACTTTTTTTTTCTGTGGAGAAACTATTTACTTTACTTTTGGTGTCTAGCAAAATTTTTAAAATGCTCTTTAACTGTGTTTTTATCTGAAAAAAAATACTTTCAAGGAAGTTTTTACCAGCACTTGCTGCTTGTCTTCTCCAGGAAAAAGGCGTCATTTTAGCTTGACAATGGGACAAATTACCGATCCTATGACAGTCCTTCATCCAGCCACAAAAAGGAAAAGTTGAGCATTAACAGCTTTTCTCACCACAACAGGCTAGGAATTTGCCTCAGATGCCGATGGGCGACTGTGCCGTGGCCATATTTTGTACCTCAGACCACTCATCTTTTACCCCAGATCCCTCTGGTGTAGCACCAGCAGCCGTTATGGACTGGGGGTTAGCCACTTCTGTCAGTAGGCAGGGGAGGGCCACTATTGTCTGTCCTGGGGGGTGGAACAGGGAAGGCTAGTCTGTTGTGATGGAATGTTGTGGTCATCCCTGAGGAAGCTGCTGCTGCCATTAATAACACAGTTGGCCCAATTTTTCCTGCCAAAAAGAAACAGACAGCTAAGTAGGTATCTACTCCTCAAATTTCCTTAGACAGGAGTGTTTGACCGGATCTGTCTCTGGGATTAATTCTTGCCATTGATCTTTCTTGTAAAGTGGTTTCTGGTAAAAGAAAGAGGGATACCTCTTTTCCTGAAGAGATTAAAAATGCTGAAACTGAACAGGTTGATGATGAGACAGATGCAGAGTTTGCTCCTCAGATTTCTGATTAAGACTCAGAGGAGAGTTTTTGATTCCCCCTGTGGGGGGTTTCTTTCTCTGAGTCTATTGCTAGAATATGCCAGAATTTTAAGTGGGAGAACACTGAGGGTTTCTCTTCAGAAAATACTGTGAGTTGCTACAGAAGGAATTTCCAGAACCTACACCTATTCCTCAGATTTCCTCTGCTTTAGAAGATGTGTATGTGTGTTACTTACTGGAAGCAATTTTCCTAATAGCCAGCCAGTGTCCCCTTTTATATATATATATATATATATATATATATATATATATATATATATATATAGACACTTCCCAAACCTGCAGCTATAGCTTTAGTCGATCTCACTGCTAACACTTACTTAATTCCAGTACTCTTTCTGATAAGGATGTGAAAATGTAAGTATGGGGAAAAAAGTGTATACTTCTGCAACTTTTTCAGAATTTTGAATGTTTAGGCTCCTATGTTTGTTCTGACTAATTATAAAAGTTTGAGAAATGTTTTGTCTGCAGTCTTTTCTTGTGAGGAAAAATCTGCTTTAAATGATTTAGATTCTTCTATTGCTATGGTCACAGCTCATTGTTTACAGTGTGTGTGTGTCTGACTCTGATACTTCTTCCAGAGCTATGGCCTCTGATAGTGTTTTAAGGAGTTTTTCATGGCTGCATTCTCAGAACTTCCTAGATGATATTAAAAATGAGATTTTAAATTCTCCTTTGGATCGAGACTTAAGTTTTGTACTTCTCTGATATAGAGGTGATAAAATGTAATAAACGGGTATGCTGATCCATGGAGTCTCTCTCTTAAGATTTGTCAGTCCTCCTTTTCTAAATTTTTAAGGGATTTTCTAACTCCTCATCCAATTTTGGCAAAACAGAATAAACAGTTTCTTCAAAATACAGGTAAACTGATTAAGAACAAAATGGAAAAATGGCAAGGAGATTCCAAACAGAAACCTCAAACAACCCAAAACCAAGGACATTCCAACAAGTGTGAATGACTGTTCAACAGATTTTGTGCCCCCACCCTTTTATTTCTTTCAGAAAGTCAATGGGGGTTTTGAAGTTCTTTCATCAAGGTTACAGATGCAAGTGGGAGGAAATTCTTCTTTAACAGAGGCATCATTCCTCATCCCCAGATCAGACTGTCTCATTTCCACTGGTTCGTCATCACATGCTCACCAAAGGAGTGAATAGAACCAGTTCATCCTTCCCTGGTGGGGAAGGGTTTTCATTCAAGGAAGTTATTCGTGCCAAAGAAGGAGAATGAGTGGAGAATAGTTTTGGAGCAATCGTTCTTAAACCTGTTTGTGATGGTGCTCAAATTCAAAATTGTGTCACTTCACAACCTGTTACCTCTTTTTCCTCTTTCCGGTTTCATGATAATACTAGGCTTAAAAGATGTTCATCATGAAATCCCTATTCATTCAGACTTGACATTCCTTAAGGTTTTGTGTATCTGGGTCACATTATCAGTTCTCTGCCTTACTGTTTGGATTATCCACTACACTAAGACTGTTCACAAAATTTCTAGCTCCAGTTATAGATCACTGCAGGCTACAGGATATCCACATTTCTCCATATTTAGTGACTTTATCTTTGCAGAACCTTTTTCAGTGTGTCGGGAATCTTTCTCTATGTCTCTCTCTCTCTGGTGAGAGATCTTTTACATAAGCTGGCATTCCAAGAAAACATTCAAAAATCTTTCTTGATCCCTCCACACAGGATTGTATTCTTGGGATGTCAGTTCAAAGAGCTTTTCTTCAATGGGGAAAAATAGATACATTTTTAAGGTTTTCCACTTAAACGTCACCCACTGCAAGGGAATGCCTCAGGAGTTTGAGTCCATGGCTCCTGTGAATTCTTATGATACCCCTGTCAAGACTCCACATGATAAAGATACTGTGGTATCTGAAGTCTCTTTGGTCCCAAGACCAACATTGTTTGTCTTTTCAAATCCCAGTGCTGGGGTTTTGTCAAGAGAGAAATCATTTGGTGACGACAACAGATCTCCTTAAATCCAAGTCTCCCTTTCTCCCTCCTTGTACTAAGCAGTCATTCACCACAGATGCCTCATACTTTGCTTCGCAAGCAGTTTCAGGAGGGATGAAAGTTTAGTGTGTGTGGTACACCAAGGACAGAAGCACGCATGCACATAGATATCAGAAATGCTTACCCTGATCAAGGCACTCTACTCTATGGATCATCTTTGGTCTCTGAGAGCTCTTCGAATAGTTACAGACAATACCACAGCCATGTGATCTGTCAACAAACAGAGGTGAACCAGGCTGTACTCACTTTTGCAGACTAGCGATGTTAGCTTGTGATGTAGCTTCACAACTCAGTTTCACTCTATAGTCATCCAACATTCCCTCAGAGCAGAAATGTGTGAAAGAGCTGAGCAAGACCTGGGGCAGGCACTGACAAATGGAAACTAAATCAGGGGGTCTTCCAATATTTGATCTGTCTGCAAGGAGTTTCCTAAGTAGATCTCTGTGCCTCCTGTCTGAACAGTCAGCTGGCAAGATTCTGTTCCAGGACTCCATGTCTCTTTTTCATTACTTTCCATTTATTTGCCTTGGAGAGGAATGTTCCTGTATAGTGGATATAAAAAGTGTACACACCTCTGTTAAAATGCCAGGTTTTTGTGATAAAAAAATTAGACCACAATAAATAATTTCAAAACTTTTCCCACCTTTAATGTGACCTATATCCTGTACAATTCAATTGAAAAACAATTCTATTAGGGAAAAATATATAAAAAATAAAAAATGTATGTAAGGTGGTTGAGTGTGCACACCCTGAAACTAATACTTTGTTGAAGCACCTTTTGATTTAATTACAACATTCAGCCTTCTTGGGTAGGAATCTATTAGCGTGGCACATTTTCACTTGGCAATATTTGCCCACTCTTCCTTGCAAAAGCATTCTAAATATGTCAGATTGTGAGGGCTTCTCATGTGCACAGCCCTCTTCAGGTCACCCCACAGATTTTCTATTGGATTTAGGTCTGGGCTCTGGCCAGGCCATTCCAAAACTTTAAATTTCTTCTGGTGAAGCCATTCTTTTGTTGATTTGATGTATGCTTGGGGTCTTTGTCATGTTGAAAGGTGAAATTCCTCTTCATCTTCAGCTTTCTAGCAGACACCTGAAGGTTTTGGGCCAAAAGTGACTGGTATTTGGAACTGTTCATAATTCCCTCCATTTTGACTAAAGCTCCAGTTCCACCTGAAGAAAAGCAACCCAAAGCATGATACTGCCACCACTATGCTTCACTGTAGGGATGGTGTTCTTTTGGTGATGCAAAGTGTTTTTGCACCAAACCTACCTTTTGGAATTGCGACCAGAAAGTTCAACCTTGGTCTCATCAGACCATAACACATTTTCCCACATGCTTTTGGGAGACTTGATGTATTGTTTTGCAAATTTTAGCCAGGCCTGGATGTTTTTTTGTGTAAGAAAAGGCTTCCATCTTGCAACCCTACCCCGTAGTCCAGACATATGTAAAATATGGGAGATTTGTTGTCAAGGGTTGGGAGGATGGCCTAGTGGTTAAGGTATTTGCCTTACAAACACAAGGTGTAGGGTTTGAGTCTCACAAGGGATAATTGGCTAAGCTTAAAATGACACACAAGGGCAGTTAGCTTAGTACTAATCTGTGATCCTATGAACGTGTCCACAACCAGTACTTAACAGAAATTCCTGCAGCTCCTTCAGTGTTGCTATAGGTGTTTTGGCAGCCTCCCTGACCAGTTTTCATCTGGTCTTTTCATCAGTTTTGGAGGGATGTCCAGTTCTTTGCAATGTCACTGTTGTCCCATACTTTCTCCACTTTTTGATGACTACAACTGTTGTCACTGTGTTCCATGGTATGTCCAATGCTGTGGAAATTTTTTGTACCCTTCTCCTGACTGATGGCTTAAAACAATGAGATCCCTTTGATGCTTTGTAAGCTCTCTGTGAACCATGGCTTTTGCTGTAGCAGGCAACTAAATAAATGTCGGGAAAATCCTACTAGAACAGTTGAACTTTATTTGGGGTTAATCAGAGTCTCTTTAATTGATAGCAGGTGTCTACCCAAAAAGACTGAATGTTGTAATTAAATCAAAAGGTGCTGTACAAAATATTAGTTTAAGGGTGTACATTTTTGCAACCAGCTTATTGTACATTTTTTATATTTTTTTTCCTAACAGATTTGTTTTTCAATTAAATTGTATAGGTTATAGGTCCCATTAAAGGTGGGAAATGTTTTGAAAGGATTTATTGTGGTCTCATTTTTTTAAATCACAAACACCTGGCATTTTAACAGGGGTGTGTACACTTTTTTTATATCCACTGTATGCTTTTTCATCCTTTCCACTAATATCCAGGGTACTTCTGAAGATCAGAACAAATCCCTTCCGGCCCAGGCAAATGTTCTCCCTTCTTTTGCAAATGGCCAGGGACAATTACCACAGGCTTCCTCACACACTGGATCTACTCACACAAGAACATGAGTGTTTGATACACCCCAACAGCAGTCAACTACAATTGACTGCATGGATGATAGATTCTTAATTCCTTTTAGGCACCTGTTTACTGAGAACGAGCAACAGGTACTAATGGAGGTAAAGAAAGCCTGTTACTAGAAAATCGTAAATTAGCAAATGGAAAAGGTTGGGGGCCAACAACATAACCAGCACCATCCAGGACTTGTTGTTTTCTGGTTTTGCAATATTTTGAGTTAGTATCCTAATGCCTTTCTTATTCCTCTGTCAAACTTCATTTATCAGCCATTTCAGCATGTCTGCACATGGATCCTCTATCTTCATTTAAGTCTCCAGTCAAAATGTTTTTAAAAGAGGTTTAGCACAAGAGGCCCACAAGTCAGCTGGTGGCCTCTTCTTGGTATCTTTTGTGTTACGAAAAGCTAGCACTTGTAAACTTGGCTGACTTGTTCTTAACATGGAAATCAATTTTAATGATTGTTCTGACCTCTGCAAGAAAAGTGTCTGAGTTGCAAGCTCTTATGGTCAACCCTATATCCTTTTCCACAGGGACGGGTTTTCTTTGAGAGCTAATCTTTCTTTCCTTTTTTTTTTTTAATACCTAAAGTGGTATCCAAGTTAACTTTAAGCCAAACTATCCCTCCTGATGTTCATCGTGCATACAGCTGCAGTCATAACAGATGGGTTCTCCTGCCGTCAGGCGGGTCCTCGGTCGGCCGAATTCCAAAGTCTAGGTCCGGCGTCGGTTGTCGTCGCTTCTTCCCTGACGTCAGTGCGACAGGGGTATAAAGGATCCAGCCAACACCATCTTTCTTGCCGCGCGGTGCCCGAAGCAGAAGCAGTTCGCAAGTGCTGGTCGGCCAGCTCCTGAGATTACGAAATTTGGAAACCGAAGTCTACTTAAAAGCTAAGTACCCCATTGGGGAAACTTTTCTTGCCTCAGACCGATGTCAGACAAAGTTAATAATTGTATTTCTTGTGGGAAGCAAATACCGCATAAGGATTTCCATTCCCTCTGTATACCTTGTTTAGGCCCAGACCACAACGTCTCGGTCTGTCGCTTTTGTGCTACATTCAGCAAACGCACGATTAAGCGTCAGTCAGAGTTCGCCCAGCATTATTTTGAGAAAGCATTTAACTATACTATGTCGTCGGATACCCCGACTCTGGTTTTGTCTAAAAAACGCAAAGACAAGGACCGACACACGAGGTCCGCGGCCTCTGCCGACACCACGCCAACGCCGACTACACGTGGTCTCAGTGAGGCGCCTACGCAGCTCCTGATTACCGACGACACTTCTTTGACGGTGTCTCCTGTGCCCGAGGTCGCAGGCTCCTCGGCCCACACCCCGACTACAGATACCGAAGCCACTCTTGGCGTTGAAACTCAGAATGTGGACAGGTTCACCTCCACTCAAGGTGTCTTAAGACCTTCCTCTTCTTTCTCCATCAAGGCTTTCACAAACTCTAAAGCAACCATGCACTCTAAGAGACCAGCTACACAGGGCCCATCTCCAGGCCCCATGCCTAAGAAACAGATGCTTAAAATGGCTGAGGATTTAATTACTCTTATCAGAGGTTCTCAGCCCCCACCGGACAAAAGGCCCAGAGTGGAGGAAGATTCCCCCTCTTCTGATCAGGGCTCCATTATTTCAGAGCACTCTGATGATGAGGAACATTCTTACTCCCCTTTTGAAGACTCTGATGTGGAGGAGTCCATCCCTTCTGTATCCCCCCTTGAGGATTACTCATTTGGGGAAACTTTGCATACCTTAAGGGAACACTTCCACTGGGAAGGCCAGGATTATTCAGATTCCAAGAAAAGGCTCAGGGAATTTCTCTTGTTACCTCAGCATAGGCCTCTGGCTATACCTCCTGTCTTGGACATCCTAGATGATGTTTACTCGGAGGCCTGCCTTAACCCGGACTCTCTACCTCCAGCTCCAGTTAAGCCTGACAGGTACTACAGGGTTCCTGACTCAACCAATTTCTTTACAAAAGCCATGCTGCTGACCCAGAAACCATCTCACAGGGCCCCAAGGGAGTTAAGGCCTCCATTGCCAAAAATCCATTGCTTTCAGAGAGAGATTCCAGATCCTTAGAAAGGTGGGGAAAAAAGGTATATACCTCGGCTACCTTATCCATGAGGGCCTTAAACTGTCAGTTTCATATGCTAAAATACCAACAGTTTTTGTTATCACAGTTGAAGAGTAAAATGTCACAACCTGAACAACCAGATTTGAAGGAGTTGCAGGATTTGATGCATAGTGCAGAACAAGTGGGTAAGTATACCTTACAATGTGGTTTTGATGCCCTAGAGGCCTCATGTAGAGCTGCTGTTACAGGATCAGTCATACGTAGGCATGTCTGGCTCAAGGAACAAGCCTTGCTTGATCATGTCAAAGCTAAATTACTAGACGCCCCTCTTCAAAAGGATGTACTGTTTGGTGCTAATGCTGAGGAGGTATTAAGGAAAATGGAGGAAAAGGCTAAATCAATGCAAACTGTGAAAGAATTTCTACAGGTTCAACCCCCACGTTTTAGCAGAAATTGGCCTACCAAAAACTGGTCCTTTCCTGCCACAGACAGACCCCAAAGAGGCAGATACAGGCGCCCAGGGGGCAGAGGACAATCCCAAGGATCGTATAGAGGCAGACAATGGCAAGCTCCTACACAAAGAGGTGGTGAGGACAACTCGCAATCTTTCAGAAAGCAAACCCAATGACTTTCCCCTTTGCATGCCAACCAGGTCTCAAATGGCAGCCCCCTCAGGAGGAAAGCTGGCATTATTTTCAAAAAATTGGCATGTTGTCACAAAGGACAAATGTATCCTGGACATTATAAACAGAGGCTACAAATTCCATTTTCACACCCTTCCAAAAATGAGAGGCATGCCAAACCTGCCACACAATCAAAGGGCAGAGGCACAAAAGCAAATTACAGATCTCATAAACATGAAAGCTATTCAAGAGGTACCTATGCACGAACAAGGTCAAGGTTTTTATTCTAGGCTATTTCTGGTGCCAAGGAAGGGAAAAGATTGGAGACCTATTTTGGATCTATCCATCCTAAACACATTTCTACTCGTACCAAAATTCAAGATGCTCACTCTACAGCAACTTCTTCCCATGCTGGGCAAGGAGTCTTGGCTGGTAACATTGGACCTCAAGGAGGCATACCTGCATGTCCCAATCAGACAAAATTGCAGAAGGTACCTCAGATTTCTTGCAGGTTCAACCCATTATCAATTCTCTGCATTGCCCTTTGGCTTATCCACTGCGCCCAGAGTATTCACAAAATGCCTGGCATCAGTAATTGCCTACTGCAGACTTCAAGGGATACAAATATACCCCTATTTGGATGACTGCCTGATCCAAGCGGACAGCAAGGACATTCTTCTGAAACATCTGGCTTATGTAATAATGTTATTGAAATCTCTGGGATACACAGTCAACAAAAAGAAATCAAGGCTAATACCCTCTCGGAAGATAATTTTCCTGGGTGCCAATTTGGACACAAACACCCAGATGGCCTACCTCACGCCAGAGAAGCAGGGGCAACTAATACAATACTTCAGAACACTAGCAAATTGCACCAGGCTGACTGCAAGTAAAATCCTGCAGGCTCTGGGATTCATGGCATCTTGCATCTTACTAATCCCATGTGCGAAGCTGCATATGAGGAATCTACAATGGTACCTGAAAAACATATGGTCACAACACAGCCACAGTTTGGAAACAATAATACCACTAATTCCATGTCTGCAAAAGGAATTTCTGTGGTGGACTCAAGCATGTCAAACAAACACAGGTCTTCCATTCAGCAAGCCTCAAGCAAATCAAGTCATCACAACAGACGCCTCGGACTACGCCTGGGGGGCACACATGACAGATCGGTGCATTCAGGGCAAATGGTCCCAAAAAGAAAAGCACCTTCACATCAATCAAAAAGAAATGCTAGCAGTAATAAATGCTATTATAGCTTTCAAGGACCTTCTACAACCAGGTCAACTATTGATAAGAACGGACAACACCACAGTTATGTGGTACATAAACAAACAGGGAGGAACACATTCTTACCCCCTATGCAGACTGGCCATGTCACTTTGGAACATGGCCATGGACTTACAAATGAAACTACAAGCACAGTACTTGCCAGGCAAGGAAAACACGCTGGCAGACAACCTAAGCAGGAATGTGACAGATCCACATGAATGGAAATTGCATCCAAAAGTTTTTACAGAAATAATCCAAGAATGGGGAAGGCCAGACATAGATCTCTTTGCCTCCCACAAGAATCATCAATTGACAAAATTCTGCTCAAGGATCTTCCATCCAAAGGCCTGGAGAGTGGACGCTCTTTCTTTCAGTTGGACATCAATGACAGTTTATGCCTTCCCTCCTCTTCCTCTGCTGGCCAAAGTTCTATTAAAGACCAAAGATGACAGACCAAAGATGATTCTCATTGCTCCGGACTGGCCAAGGCAACACTGGTACCAACTCCGGAGGAGCCTGACTCATTCCCCACCATGGACCCTGCCTCTAATGCCTCTTCTTCTGACTCAGCACAGTTTCAAAACTCTTCACAGCCAGCTAAAAACACTCAATCTAGCCGCATGGAAGATTCCTTAGCATCACAACAGGCCCTACTCTCCAAGGAGGTGCAGGATGTCATTTTGGAGGCCAGAAGGCCATCAACTAGAAAAGCTTACTCCGCAAAATGGAAACGTTTTTGTGTCTGGAATGAGAAAAAGGGCCAGGATCCTGGAAAACTGAATTTACCTCAAATACTACAATATTTGGCTGAACTGCTAAGCAGTGGACTTTCTTTCTCCTCCATCAAAATACATGCCTCAGCCATTTCTGCAGAATACAACACTGATCCACCTTTATTCTCTCACCCTCTCTTAAGGCAGTTCCTCAGAGGGGCTAAGAATTTAAGGCCTCCAAGGAAACAACCAATACCTGCTTGGGATCTTAATTTCATTCTGGAAAAATTGACCTTGCCTCCCTTTGAGCCAGCTGCCTCATCAGAATTGCAATATTTGTTCTGGAAAACAGCTTTCCTTCTGGCTATCACCTCAGCTCGTAGAGTTTCAGAACTACAGGCTCTTATGGCTGTCCAGCCTTTTATCGTCTTCCATCAGGACAGAGTTTCCTTACGAACCAACCCGTCCTTTATGCCTAATGTGGTATCCAGGGTAGCTTTAAATCAGGCCATACATTTACCTACTTTTTATCCTAATCCTCAAAACAAAGGGTAGAGATTACTACATTCCTTGGACATCCAAAGACAGCTGCGTTATTATTTGGACAGAACAAAGCCTTTCAGAAAATCAGAACAGCTCTTTGTGGCCTATGCGGTAGGAGCTCAAGGGAAGCCAATTTCCAAACAGACAGTCTCAAAATGGATAGCCCACTGCATATGCTTTTGCTATTCCTTTCATGGCAAAACTGTTCCTACAGGCATTAGAACTCATTCCACCAGGGCCACAGCCACCTCTGCAGCCTTCCTCAGAGGAGTTCCTACCAAGGATATTTTGGAAGCAGCCACTTGGAGTTCTGTGCATGCCTTCTCCAAGTACTACAACCTACCACTATACTCCAAATCTAGAGCAGGCTTTGCCACTGCAGTCTTGCAGGGCATGTTGGCTCCTCCTAGTTCCAACTAGTGCCTACCACCCCTTTCTTAGCTTTGGGATTCTACCCATCTGTTATGACCGCAGCTGTATGCACGATGAACATAGTACAGTTTTGTACCTACCATAAATGTAGATGTTAGAGTGCTAATACAGCTGCAGTCCAGGTTTCCCTCCCTCCTGTCCCTCTTGGGACAGGTCTATAGGCTTACACATCCTCATACAACCTGATTGGGGTTTTCATTTATGATGTATTTGCTTGCAACTACTGTATTTTGATTATATAGCACTGCATTATCACACAAATTTATGTATTGCCTTCCTTCTGGGGTCACCTGACATCTGGGGCAAGAAAAACTGAAGAAAATGGCGTCGGCTGGTTCCTTTATACCCCTGTCGCACTGACGTCAGGGAAGAAGCGATGACAACCGACGCCGGACCTAGACTTTGGAATTTGGTCGACCGAGGACCCGCCTGACGGCAGGAGAACCCATCTGTTATGACTGCAGCTGTATTAGCACTCGAACATCTACATTTATGGTAGGTACAAAACTGTACTTTTTTCTTTCTGGAACCTAAAAATGAAGGGGAAAAGATAGTTCACACCTTGGATGTCTATAGACAACACTGGTACTATCTTGACAGAACTAAATCATTCAGATCTTTGGATCAGTTATTCATTTCTCGTGAAGGTACGAAGGAACAACATGTGTCAAAAGACTATTTCCAAATGGTTCTCTGACAATGCTCATCATAACAAAACTATTCCAGGTAGGGATAAGGACAACTGTACCAGGGCCTTTGCTTCAGTTATGTCTTTTTGGAAAGGGTTGGATTCTAGAAGCTTCTACTTGGTCCTCTGTATATACTTTTACAACACACTATAAGCTTGATTCTTCTAGGTCCTGATCAGGTATTGCTAGTACTATTCTCAAGTGGCTCCTGGATTCTTCCCCTTCCATCTCCCAAATGTAGTAAGCTAGTGTAGTCTACCCATGTAGCTAAAGACACTGCAGCATGGATCAATATGATGAGCATAGTACAGTTGTGCAAGTTGAACTTACCATAACCGTAGATGTTAAATTGATCACTGATGCAGTAGTTGCTCCCTCCCTTCACTCCCTTGGTTTTTGGTGTACTTTTTATGCCAGGGTGTGGACATTTATTTTTTAGTTGCTCCTAGCATTGTCCTTTCAGGTCTCAGCCTCCCTCTCTTTGTTGGCAGGAAAGCTCTGAAGAGCTTAGCACCCTAAATTGTCTTTTTGTCAGCTTAGCACAAGTTGACTGACAGTTTGGACTAGCAGAAGATGCCCTGAAGCTTTGGAAGCTAGATGGCTGGTGTAACCTTGGCCGGATATATAACCCATATCTCTAAGGCTTTTACAGCTTTATCATTGGGACAACTACTGTACCATACAGTCTCATTGTCATTCCCTCTCTTATCAGACATTTCCTACTGTTCCCACCTGCTTTCAGTACCCTTTTTTGTTTTTGATTTCTTTTTAACATTTTGTATCATTCTTTTCATCATTCATGTTGTCTCTTTTCCATTACCTTTCCAGTATGTATAGTCTACTTTTTGTTTGTGTCTGGGCCAAGTATGTACAGTCTTCTCTCTTTCTGGGCACAGCATGTGGAAAACTGTTACCTGGGGAATCCACCAACAGTTCTTAAATTATTTTTAAGCACTGTAATTCAAAATTTGAAAAAAAGTAAGGTTGTCTAAAAGTGTGTGTTCAGATGTTCCTCTGGCTTTCTGTAATGGTGCAGCCATTGAGAAACACTAGCCGTGGTACAGAAAGACTAAGAACAGGCTGAGCAAATTTACTGCAGATGTTCACTAGATCATTGTTGTAGTAATCCTTACATATGGGATATACACAGGCCAGACTAACAGTATCCTTGGCAGGATACAAAGCTTCAGGCACCTCCCTCTTGCATGCTTCATATGAATGGATTACTGCAGTATTGATCTATTAGAACAGCCATAACTAAACAACTATGCTTTTCTTCATGCTCAACAGGAAAAATGCTAAGCTTAATAACATGTAATGTCTGCAAGAGAGTATTTGGTTTCAGGATGGCTTAGAGGCATTAGATGCACACAAACAGAGACACTAGGATGCTACCGTGATGAGCTTTTAGAATTCTGTCCTGTCATGTGATTCACCCTTTCAAAGGACTCTGTTTTATATATAAAAGTACCTTTGTGTACCTAGTATGTAACGGTGAGTACCCTTAAGGAGATCTAGCTTTATGAAGAAAATCTGTATATCTAGTAGAAGTGAGGAGTAAGGCTAACTAATGAAAGGAAAAAAACATAGTGTTTTCCTTAATTTGCAGCATTTGAGTGGTAAACATGACCTAGATATCCAGTACTTAAGTTGCAGGTATGTCCATTGATGTAGAGAGAACTTCTTAGAAGGTTTAGCACAGAAGACATGACATATGTAGTTTGTATGCGTGTCCAGTGTCCGCAAAGAGATAGTGGTACATAAACATTACTAAATAAAGCATGTTTGTGTAATTGGAAGAGATGGTGTGTGGTCAGTCTGTAGGGTAATAGGAATAACTTTTTAAGTATTCACTTTCTCACATACTGCTGCTCATACAGTTTTTGCCTTAATAGAAAACAAAGTGTAATGACCAAATTACGTGCTCTTCCAGATTTTATACAATGAAGTCACTGACATTAGATATGCACGTAAGCATCCCATTACAAGCAATAAAAGTAGTGTACAGCAAGTCAGTAAGAGTACAAAAGGCATTTAAACTGCTTATGAAAAGTAAACTGAAACAGATTTTGGCAAAAGATCAGAAGACTTTTTTTTTTTTTTTGGGCAGACCTTACAGCGCATGGAAATTATATGATTTAGTTTTCCTTATCCTCTGTCCCAAGTTCAGATGGTCTGTATGTAACACTCCTCATGCATTTCTTCAACAAAGGCACTTCATGTGAGTAAGACTTTGGCTCGTTTCCAAGTAGTAAAGAGAATTACAAGCTTTTCCGTTTGTCATTAGGTAAATGAAGATGTATTGAGCAAACTTCTGGGTCTTGTAGTATAAGATAGGCTGTACGTATTGCTTGAATTGCTTTGTGTAAAACTTACAAAAGTTTGTATAATGACAGAAGAATTAAGATGAATCCTAGACTGAATAATTGGTTTTTAAGGTCCACCTTCTGCAAGCTGAAAGCCTCCATAAACTGCTTTTAACTTTAGGTCTCTTACTTTTAGTTGTAGTTGCATAAGCTGGGAAATGCAGTACACTTGTAGGTGTGGCTATGGAGTTAAAGAACAATTACGGATTAGTGAGCATAAAGATACAGCTGAAAGTCTAGAATAAGTGGGTTTTGCAAGAACTGGAAGTTTAACAACCATATGAGAGTCAGCATTAAACTTAAAAAAAAAATTAAATTAATTCTGAAATAGTATGAGGAACAGATGTCTATTTCCACACATCATAACTAGCCAATTTTTATTTTAAATATTTTATACTTGGGCCTGCTGACCATCAAGCTTTAGCCGTCTGATCACACATTCATTTTCCTTAACGATTCAGATGCCTGGGGTGACAGTTTGAGGACATTCATTTGCTTGTAAAACATGAAGTACTAGAAAGAGAGGTAGTCAGTGGACGGTCTGTCAATGGATAGTAATGAATTATTACTGCTTTTCCCTTTTGACAGCAAAGTCAGCTGATGGCAGTTCTTTGCCTTTTTCCAGTGATGGCATTCTTTGTGACAGTATATGGATCTGTGTGTGTTCAAAATGGCGTCTGTACATGCATTGCTGAATATGCTTGGTGGATGAATGTTCTCCAGTCTGCTGGTTATGTGCCTCATGCTTTTGTGTGTGAGCTGGCAGTGCAACATAATGGAGTTGCCATCCCTTCTCCCAAAACTGGCAAGTCATCATTGGCTACACTTTCCCATTTCCACCTACAGATGCCTCCAGCTGTTAGACCTGTTGGTCACAGTCGGCTTTATCCCCCTGTATGCTCTGGAGATTATATTAAAAACATTTAAATAGCAGTATAAGGGACTGACTGCTTAAGTATGTACATTTGGGCTGCCAAATGGGGAAACCTACACCAAAACAAATGTTAAAAGCACATTTCCTTGTGTAGGAGTGTTAAAATGTAACATCTGAATGTTATTTGTGTAAGGAATATGATTTAAATTGTGGTATTTGTGGTCTGTATATATTGTGAAGGCAAATGTGTTTGTTTATACTTGTGTTTTATTAATTTGGAATGAGTGATGATGTTTCTGATTTTGTTGCATCTGTGAAACTCCTCTGTTTGCCTTCCCCTTTCTTCCATGTCTTTAACAGCAACAGAGTTAAAATAGTAAAATAAGAACGTGGTCGTGGTGGCGGCATTGGGTGACTTGATCTTCCCACTTCCATGTGAAATAGTTTGCACATGTGTTACTCTACCTTAATTTATGGTGGTGTTTGGTTTAGTAGACTGTGTGTATATGTTTTTCTGTACACTGTGAGATACTTTTACCTACAAAACTTTAGCCCCTGATGGATGTTCTTTATAGTCAGTGTTGCAGTACTGATTCTTTGGTCTTCCTACAATGCAGAAGCTCGCACCTGGCCCGATTCATGGAGTGATTACATAATCCCTAGCCGTCCGATATCAGAGGACTGACCTCTGGGTATAAGCGGGGTGTCTGTCGGTGCCATCTTCAGTTCTTTCTAGCAGTGTCATCAGATATGCTACCATGTTTTATCTAACACTCACAGTCCATTGGTTACCATGTTTTTTCCCCAGAGTTTCCTACAACCTGCATTCAAAAAAGTACCCCATTAAGAAAAATTTCTTCTAATTAATGTTTAAAAATGTTCAAAAATTGCTTGAAATGTGGGTAGCAAAACCCACATAATGATTTCCATTCCTATTGTATTATTATTATTATTTTTTTTAACCTTAGCACAACATTTCTAGTTGTTGAGACTGTGCTAGAATTTGTGCAAATATGGAGTCCTTGAACTAAGCCCCATTCACTTCATGTGCCTCTGCTTCTTCTGGTTCCTTGCACAAGAAATGCAAAGATAAGAAAATGGAGAAGTGGATGATGGGGGAACCTTCCACGCCAGCAGTCAGGTCAGCTGATGACTCAGGTGAGAGGCACCTTTGCAGCCCCCCTGGTCCAGTGACCACTAACTAGGCCTGAGCCCCCTTGAGAGACCACCATGGAAGGAAGCCTTATGATTACGGCCAGAGTTCCAAAGTCTTGGTCTGGCATCGGTTGCTGTCGCCTCCTCCCTGACGTCAGTGCGTCAGGGGTATATAAGAACCAGCCGACACCATTTTCTTCAGTCGTTCTTGCCACGTGGTGCCCAAAGCAAAAGCAGTTCGCAAGTGCCAGTTGGCCGATTCCTGAGATATCATATTTGATTTTCAGATCCAAAGTCTTCAATAAAGCTAAGTACCCCGTTGGGGAAACTTTTTCTTGCCTCAGACCGATAACAGTAAAAGTTAATAATTGTATTTCTTGTGGGAAGCAAATAACTCATAAGGATTTTCATTCTTACCGTATTCCATGCCTAGGCCCAGATCACGACGTCACTAGTTGTCGGTTTTGTGCTAGATTTAACAAACGCACTATTAAACGTCTTTTTGAATTTGCTCGCCATTACTTTGGCCGAAGGTTTAATTATACCATGCCTTCGGAATAACCGACGACTGCAATTCACAAAAAACGCAAAGACAAGGATAAGGGCAGGCATCCGAGGCCCAAAACTGACGACGAAGCCTCTTCTAGGCCAGTTGCCGGTTCGCCGGTTCTCAGTGAGGCGCTTTTGCAGCCCCTGACAACCGCTACCTCAGAGCCACAGGCCGCTGCTGACTCCCACGTGGCAGTGCCTAGGCCTCTGGATACTCAAGGTGTTGGGCCTACGGAGACTAACCCTTCAGATGGGTCTGGAGCCGCTGAGCAGGCATCGACTTCTGAGGGTGCTTTCAGACCTTCGCAACTTACCATTCCAACTACAGCCAAGTCTAAAACTACATTAAAGACAAAGAAGCAAGTACAGCATTCACCTGGACAGGCCTCCTTGCCTAAAAAGCAGATGCTCAAAATGGCCGAAGACTTAATTACTCTGATCAGGGGTTCCCATCCCCCTCCTGACAAAAGGCCTAGGCAGGATACAGACTAGGATTCCTCTGACCAGGTTTCTATTTCTTCTGATTCCTCTTCAGACCAGGGATACTCTTTACCCCCCTGAGAGGACTCAGATGCTGAAGAATCAATTCCTTCAGCCTCTCCTCCTGAGGATTATTTTTTTGGGGAAACTTTACATACCATGAGGGAGCATTTCCATTGGGAGGGCCAGGATTACTCAGAATCCAAGAAAAGGCTCAGAGACTTACTTTTATTGCCTCAGCACAGGCCCCTTGCTATCCCGCCAGTGTTGGATATTGTGGATGATGTGTTCTCTAAATCCAGTTTAAATCCTGATTCTTTACCCCCTGCTCCAGTCATGCCAGACAGGTACTACAGAGGCCGTGACTCCCACAAATTTCTTTATAAAAACCCTGTTGCTGACCCAGAAACTATTTCCCAGGGTCCCAAAGGGGTAAAGGCTTCCATAGCTAAAAATCCAGTTCCCTATGACAGGGATTCTAGAGCATTAGACAGATGGGGGAAGAAAGTTTACACCTCTGCAACTTTAGCAGTGAGGGCTTTAAATTGCCAGTTTCACATGCTTAAATATCAACAATATTTACTGTCTCAATTAAAAGAGAAAATGACTACAAGTGCAGAACAACCTGACTATAAGGAAATGCAGGATTTATTGCATGCAGCTGAACAAGTTGGAAAGCATACTTTGCAATGTGGTTTTGATTCATTAGAGGCTTCTTGTAGAGCAGCAGTTACAGGATCTGTGATTCGAAGGCATGCTTGGTTAAAAGAACAAAGTTTACCAGATCATGTTAAGGCAAAATTACTGGATGCTCCTTTACAGCAGGATATTTTATTTGGTGTTAAGGCAGAAGAGGAATTAAAGAAAATGGAGGATAAGGCAAAATCTATGCAAACAGTGAAGGATTTCTTACAGGTACAGCCACCTCGATTTAGCAGGAATTGGCCTACAAAAAATTGGTCCTTTCCAGTGTCAGACAGGCCACAAAGAGGCAGATCTCAGCCCCAAGTCTCTTAGACCATGACAGTGGGGTGCTTCAACCCCAAAAGGAGGGGAAGACAAGTCACAACCTTACAGGAAGCAGTCCCAATGACTTCCCATTCCAATGCCAAGCTCTTCCCTTTTGGCAGCTCCCTTAGGGGGGAAACTAGCACTTTTTTCACAAAACTGGCAAGCAATCACCCAAGACAAATAGGTCCTGAATATTGTGTCTCAAGGTTACAGGTTCCACTTTCACACTTTACCAAGGCTAAAAGGAATGCCAGACCTGCCACAAAATCAATGGGCAGAGACACAAAAGCAAATTACAGCCCTCATGGACATGAGAGCTATTCAGAAAGTGCCACAGCAGGGACAAGGATTTTACTCAAGACTCTTCCTGGTCCCCAGAAAGGACAAAGCCTGGAGACCCATACTAGACCTGTCTACTCTAAATACTTATGTGGATGTTCTGAAATTCAAAATGTTGACACTACAGCAGGTCCTTCCCATGTTGGGCAAGAAAGCTTGGCTTGTTACTTAGGGACATGCAGGTATGCCTCTTTGAGGTCCAATCAGACAAAATTGCAGAAGATACCTCAGATTCGTAGCTGGTTCAATGCACTACCAATTCTCTGCACTGCCCTTTGGCTTATCTACTGTGCCCAGGGTCTTCACAAAGTGCCTGGCACCAGTAATTACATTTTGCAGACAAAAAGGAATTCAAATATATCCATACCTGGATGACTGCCTCATTCAAGCAGAGAGCAAGGACATTCTTCTAAAGCATCTGGCGTTTGTAAAAAGGTTGCTAATTTGCCTAAGGTACACAGTAAACGAAAAGAAGTCAAAACTAGTGCCCTCACAAGAGATAATATTCCTGGGTGCCAGCTTAAATACAACGGCCCAGATGGCTTATCTCACGCCAGACAAACAAGGACAACTGACTCAGTATTTTCAATTGATGGCAAAGTCCCAACTCCCTGCAAGAAATATTCTGCAGTCCTTGGGATTCATGGCATCCTGCATACTACTAATTCCATATGCCAGACTGCATATGAGGAAATTACAATGGTACCTAAAAAGTGTTTGGACTCAACACTCTCACAGCTTGGAAACAGTAATACCACTAATTCCCTGCCTACAACAGGAGTTTCGATGGTGGGCACAGGCATGTCACCTCAACATGGGTCAGCCTTTCACTCTTCCCACAGCCAGGCAGACTTTAACAACAGATGCTTCGGATTATGCCTGGGGAGCACACATGGCAGGAAAATGTATTCAGTGCAAATGGACCACAGACAAAATGCATCTTCACATAAATCAAAAAGATGTTGGCTGTTCAAAATGCCCTAACAGCTTTCAAGGACCTTCTGCATCCAGGACAATTATTATTAAAGACAGACAACACCACAGTAATGTAGTACATAAACAGGCAGGGCACTCATTCTTACCCCCCATGCAGACAAGCCATGACCGTGTGGAACACAGCTCTAACTTATCAAGTTAATCTGCAAGCACAATTCTTGCCAGGAAAGAAAAATACTCTGGCAGACGACTTAAGCAGAAACATCATGGATCCTCACGAGTGGAAATTAAATCTACAAGTCTTCAGCACGATAATGCAAAAATGGGGGTGCCCGGACATAGATCTTTTTGCCTCCCCACTGAATTGCCAGCTACAAAAATTCTGCACAAGGACTTATCACACACAAGCATGGAAAGTGGATGCTCTTTCGTTCAGCTGGAAAAGCCTAAAAGTTTATGCCTTCCCACCTCTGCCTCTCTTTTCAGAGGTACTCCTAAAAGCCAGACAAGAAAAACCACAGACGATTCTGATTGCTCCAGACTGGCCACGCCAGCATTGGTACCCAATCTTAAAGAACTTCGCTCAAGGCCCACCTTGGATTTTGCCTCAAATTCCACACCTACTGACTCACCAAAACAATCAGATCCTGCACAGTCTGCTCAAAACTTTAAACCTGGCTGCATGGCAGATTCATTAGCCAAACAGACAACACCTCTCTCTAAAGCTGTTATGGATGTCATTTTGGAAGCCAGGAGGCCTAGCACCAGGAAATCTTATTCAGAAAAGTGGAAGAGATTCTGTGCCTAGAACCAGGCTCAAAGCCTTGACCCTCTTGTCCCTAACATTCCTCAGATACTACAATATTTAACTGAGATGTTGGACAAAGGACTATCCTTCTCATCCATTAAGATCCACACCTCTGCCATCTCGGCTCATTACAACACAGATCCTCCTATTTTCTCTCATCCATTGCTAAAGCAGTACCTCAGAGGGGCTAAAAACATAAGGCTGCCCTGGGGAGCACCAACACCTACTTGGGACCTCAGTTTTGTCTTGGAAAAGCTCACTTTACCTCCTTTTGAGCCAGCCAGTTCAGCAGAATTAAAATATGTATCATGGAAATCTGCTCTGCTCCTGGCAATAACCTCAGCACGAAGAGTCTCAGAACTACAGGCACTAATGGCAGTGGAGCCTTTCATCATTTTCCACCAAGACGGGGTTTCTTTAAGAACAAACCTTTCCTGTATGCCTAAGGTGGTATCTAGTGTGGCTCTTAACCAAACTATTCACTTGCCAACTTTTTATCCAAATCCCCAGAATAAAAGGGAGAGACTTCTACACTCCTTGGACATACACAGGCAATTACGCTTCTAATTGGACAAAACAAAAGCTTTCAGAAAAACTGAACAATTGTTTGTATCATATGCTGCAGGATCACAGGGAAAGGCTATTTCAAAGCAGACCATTTCAAAGTGGATAGGACACTGTATCCGGTTCTGCTACACACAGCATGGGAAACCTGTACCATCTAACATTAGGCCACATTCCACCAGGGCAACTACCACTTCTGCTGCATACCTTAGAGGAGTACCTACCAAAGACATTTTGGAAGCTGCAACTTGGAGTTCAGTGCACACCTTTACCAAGCATTACCACTTGCCTCTTTATTCCAGATCCAGAGCTGGCTTTGCCACTGCAGTGATGCAGGGCCTCATAGCCACACCAAATCCTCTATAGAACCAACCATCCTGACTCCGCTATGGGATTCAACCCAAGTGTAATGATTGCAGCAGTGAAACACGATGAACATAGTACAGTTTTGTACCTACCATAAATGTAGATGTTAGAGTGTCTTCACTGCTGCAGTCCTGGTTACCCACCCGCCATCCCCTCTTTCTTAGCTAGGTCTAATCTATACCTTTCTACACTATACTACCTATGTGGTGTATTTGCTGGTTACTGAAGGTTTTGTTTTTACCTTACTGTATGTTTTGTAAGCAATATGTATTGCCTATCTTTTTGGGGGCACCTGACATCTGGGGCAAGAAAAACTGAAGAAAATGGCGTCTGCTGCTTTTTATATACCCCTGACGCACTGACGTCACGGAGGAGGCGACAGCAACCAACACCGGACCAAGACTTTGGAACTCTGGCCGACTGCGGGACCACCTGACGGTAGGATAACCCAAGTGTAATGACTGCAGCAGTGAAGACACTTGAACATCTACATTTATGGTAGGTACAAAACTGTACTTTCTAGCTCTTCATTCACAGGCATCCAAATTGCTGACTGATCTCCCAGACTCTGCAGCAAAAACCCAGCTCTCTCCTCTCTTGGAGGCTTCATTCCAGGCTACTAGACATTCCATTAAATGCAGCTGTAATTCAGCAGAGGTATATGCAAGATAAGCAGCATTTGATTCTGTCCTCAGGAGATATTCCTGGTTGAGAGTGCAGCCTTTTCCTTAGGATTTCAAGACAAAGACCGTGGCTTTGGACAAATGCTGCCTTGGTTGGTTCAGTTGCTGCAGCCCTCTTCAAATCCCTTCAAGAGAAAGGGAAAGAACTGCAGGAGCTAAACCAGTTCCTATATTTTATAGGAACTATCCCTCTAGAGCTATTTTTTAAGGAGGAAGACCCAGCAACACAAGAAGAGCACACGTAGGCAGATGCCTCCTAGGTCCCAGTCTTCCTCTACTCAGAAGACCCTCTTTCCAGACATGCCAGGTGGTCTTTGACTACCTGGCAACACATTAACAAATCATTTCCCAGCATCTTAACCATGGACAAATGGGTCCTGTTTGTTGTGCTAACAGGGTTACTACATGATTTGCAAAAACATTCCACCTTTCATGGGAATTTCACAACCACCAAAGAATCAGATCTACCATTTCCCTCAAGTAATTCAAGACTTGAAAACACAAGGAACCATACAGGAGGTTCCCACTTCGGAAAGGGGAAAAGAGTTCTATTGCAGAATGTTCCCAGGAAAAGATGGCATTGGAGACCAATTTTAGACTTGTCCCAACTCAATTTATTCTTTCATGTACCCTCCTTCAGGATGCTTACCCTGCAGACTCTGTTCCCACTCTTGCTAACACAAGCTTACCTGGTCTCCTTAGACATAAAGGATGCATACCTTCACATTCCCATCCACCCTCTCTTGAGGAAATTCTTAAGTTTTTCTGTTGCTTCCTCTCATTTTCAGTTCTCTGTTTTGCCCTTTGGACTCTCTATGGCTCAAAGGGTAGTCACAAAGTACTTGGCTCCTGTCATTACCTTTTGCAGACCCCAGAGAATTATTATTTACCCTTACCTGAATGACTTGCTAATTCAAGTAGAACATCCAGTCACCTTGCAACAGAAACTTCAAACCCGCCAGCTCCTTGAGCCTCAGTTTGGTATTCACACTCAACTACAGCAAGTCTTCCCTGATCCCTCTCAGGAACAGGTTTTCCTGGGTTGCAGGATAAATACAGACCTAATGATGGCCTTCCTACCCTCACTAAAGATGCAGTCTCTGCAGACTTTCTTCCTACAGTTGCTTCCAATGCCCTGTCTGACTGCCAGGGAATTCCTCAGGATGCTAGAGTTCATGGCTTTGGTTATAGCAGTGCTACCCCTAGCCAGGCTTCACATGCAGAAATTCCAGTGGTACTTGAAAACACTCTGGTCACAGTATACTCTGAAATTTATCTTTCCACTTCTACCTTGCTTAAAGAAGGAATTACTTTGGTGGATTGAACAAATTTCCCTGAACCCAAGACTTCCTCTGCAGCCACTCCCTCCAGTTCAAGAAATGTTCACAGATGCTTCAGATCTGGGGTGGGGGACAACTCTGGGAAACGCAAAAGTGCAAGGTCTTTGGTCTCCCTTCATAAGGAAGCAACACATCAGTATCAAAAAATGAGAGCTCTGATTATGTCTTTTCAGGCCTTCAAAACATCTCTTCTTCCAGGTCCTTTGAAGCTGTCCACAGGCAACCCCACTGTTCTCTTGTATGTGAATAAGCAGGGGGGAACACAGTCTTATTTACTTTGCAGATTAGCAATCCAAGCCTGGGAGATTGCTCTTCAAGCAAAGGTAACTTTGACAGCTGTTTACATTCCATCAACTCAAAATGTTCTGGCAGACACACTGAGCAGATCAGTGACAAAGGCCCATGAATGGAAAATCTACAAGGATGGATTTCTGGACATTCTTCACCAGTGGGGTACTTCTCAAATAGATCTCTTTGCCTCCCCAGTGAACAGACAACTTTCAAAGTTCTGTGCCAGGGTCCCTCATCCTCTGGTTTGGAAGGTGGCCGCCCTGTCATTTTCATGGAAGGGGATGTTTCTCTACGCATTCCCACCCCCCCCTAATTCAGAAGGTCTTTCTGAAGATTCAGAAGGACAAACCAAAAATCTTGTTGGTGACTTCCTTTTGGACAAGACCGCATTGGTTCCTTCTTCCTCGCATTTAGCCAAGGGCAATCATCATAAGTTACCTCAAAGGGTGGATCTACTCACACAAGACTTCATCAGTTCTAATGCACTAGATCAGCTGGTCTCATCCCCCACAAGTGGAGATAACATTCTGGAATTGGTTCTCACCAACATGGGTGACCGCTGCACCACTCCCATAGTATGCTCTTCCCTGGTGAGATCAGATCATCGGTCTGTTTCATTCAAAGTTTGTATCCCACCCAACCCTACCCCAGCCATAACGAAGCTAAAACACTTCTCAAATGCTGACTACAACCTAATAAGGGAGGGTATCTGCAGCTTCACACCACCTTCCCCACCTCAGATGATGCAGTCAACTATGCTGAACAGTACGCCAGGGCAGTATACAAGTACCTGTACAAATGCATGGACTCAGCCATACCCAGCAGAACTAAAACCTGCTCCTCAAGGAAACAAACCTGTCTGGTGAACATCCTGTATCAACAGGCTTTACAACAAAAGGAAGAAACTGTTGTCCAAGGGAAAAAGGAACAAATTCCAAATAGGAAAAACTCCCTCCTCCATCTCAACAAGCAAATTAGATCACTAGTGAAAACCACCAAAGCCAATTATTATTTCCCTTTGTTTTGGAGGCTAGTTTCAACTCATAAGTCCTTCTTTAGTTATGTTAGGAACCTCCATGGCAAAGCCCAAGTTTGTTCCAAATTAGTACTTAATGGTATCACTTGCACTGATCCTGCTGACTTAGCCAACCTACTAGCTGATAGGTTCAGCGCAAACTTCACCCCCTTATCGCCCCCCAAAGGCCCAGTCGATGTTCCCGATACTTGTCCTACATCTCACATCTCTGTAGATTGTGTTAAAAGCCCTACCCAAGGCAAAGAACACAGCCTCTATGGGACCTGATAGTATCCCAGACTGTATTCTGCACAATCTCCAGCAAGAACTAGCTTCGCCATTGAGCACCCTATTCAACCACAGCCTGATTACAGGCTTCATTCCAGCAGAGTGGAGAACTGCCATTGTAATCCCATTGCACAAAGGTGGTGCTACTACTGACCTGGGAAACTATTGCCCCATTAGCTTGACAAGTCTGATCTTTAAAGCCATGGAGCGTATTATTATGGATCTCCTAAACAAGGGCATAGGCAATCTCCAAGCACTCTACCCCACCCAATTCGGATTCATCAGGGTCAGATCTTGCCAATTGAACCTAGTTGACTTCTTTGAGATTGTCCCCAAGGCCCTGGATGTAGAAAAGTCAGTACATACAGCTTACCTTGACCTGGCTAAGGTCTCTGACACAATCCCCCACTTGGGCATCATCAAAAAGCTAACACAATTTAGTGTTATCCGTATCTAGTCAGATGGGTGGCCAACTGGCTCACAGATAGGACCCACAAGGTCAAAATAGGTGCCGCCACTTCTGATAGTAGACCTGTCACTAGTGGTAGCCCCCCAGGGATCTGTCCTGGGACCCCTACTGTTTGACTTCTACTTCTCAGAGGTCCAGGCAAAGACAAAGGGCCTGTGGCTGACCAAGTTTGCGGATGACTGTGAGTTGGGTGCTGTTATTGACTCCCCAAAGGATGTTAACGTACTGCAAGAGGGTCTCTCTGCTACAAATAACTGGTGCCAAAGTTACGGCCTTAAGTTAAATGCAGATAAATGTATTAACATACCATTTGGCAGAAACATAGCCCATGCTGATTACCACATCAACGGCATCCCCCTAAGCACACAACCTGCGGTGAGAGACCTAGGTACTCAGGTTGACAACAGTCTCGCATTCATCCAACATGTGGCGGCAGTGGTCATAAAAGCCTTTTACTTAGTTTATTTCATAAGTAAATGGATTGCATCCAGAAAAAAGGTTACTACCTCGCTGTACTCTTCCCTTATTACACCTTTAATTGAGTATAACGCCTTGTTTTGTATGTACCTCTCCAAACACCTGCACTTACTAGAAAGGCCACAGAAATATCTCACAAAGAGAATACATTAAATCCAACACCTCTCCTATGCGGACAGGCTGAAATCACTATCACACTACTCAGTATCCTACAGATTGCTCAGAGGTGATCTCTGTTTTGCCTACAAGGCAATATCGGACCCTGCCCTACTAGAGATGATCCATATCTGTAAGTCTAACTCCTCGCGCATTACCCACTAAGCCTAAATCTAATATGCGACATCAACAAAACCTGCTGGAGAGACAGGTTTGTCTCCCAGAGGCTGCCCCTTCTTTAGAATAGACTTCCCATACATGTCAAACAGAGTACATTGCCGACCCTCTTCAAGCGCAACCTTGATGAGTGGATGGGAAACCACAAATTTGTCGCAGGGGTTCCACCTTTATATCTCATTGACAGGGGGACAGGTGCTTACTGAGGTTTTTTTGGGGGGGATTAACTCTTGGCTAGGCTTGTAAGGGCCCTAGGGCCTTTAGCCTAGTAGCCTTGTATGATCTCAAGAAGACAAGGGATCTCTCATTTGTTCATCACTGAACCTGACCTTATGGTCCTGCAGGAGGCCAGGAAACCTACTACAAGGAGATCCTACTTGTCCAAATGGAAGAGGCTCTTCATCTGGTGTCTTAGTAAGAGACTAGATCCATTTTCAGTGCAACTGGGAAAACTACTCATGCACCAATATACTGGCCCAATGCTTCCTGGAATTAATCGGTTCCAGTGCCCTGGACCAGCTCATTCTTACCCCCACTAGAGGAAGGAACATCATTGACCTGGTTATTACTAACATGGGCAACCATTGCTGTACAGAAGTAGTCAATTCTTCCCTGGTTAGATCTGACTACAAACTAATCACAATGGAAATCCACATCTCACCCATAGCCCCCTGCAAAGGTAACCACCATGAAAAACTTCTCCAAAGCTGGCTTTGGGCTCCTAAAAACAGAGGCGGCTAACTTCACGGCACACATGTCAATGGAAAATAGATGCATGACTGCAGAATCATACACCGATGCACTGTACGAACACATACATAAATGCATGGAACTAGTCATACCCAACAGAACCAGGATGCCATTACTAAACTCTACAACAGAAGGAAGAAACTGTTGCAAGACTGGAAAAACTCCCTTATTAGCCTCAACATAAAGTTGAGATCCCTCATCAAATCCTCTAAAGGCAGTTATGAAGGCAGAATTGCGGCAGACACTAAAAACAATCTCAAAGCCTTCTGTAGTTATATCAAGAATCTCCACGACAATAGCCAGGTTTGCTCTGAGTTACTGCACAATGCTGCTTCCTATACTGAGCCAACATACTGGCCGACAGATTCAGTGTCAACTTTACCCCCCCTCAAAGGACCAGTCTCAATACCAGAGGAATGCCAGGCACCCAGCATTACTGCAGCACAGGTTAAAGCTGCATTGTCCAAGGCCAAGAATGCAGCTTCCATGGGACCCAACAATATCCCTGGATGTGTTCTACATGAACTACAAAGTGAACTGACACCACTTCTGTGTGCCCTGTTCAATCACAGCCTCATCTCAGGCTTTGTCCATACTGAATAGTGCACTGCTACAGTCATCCTTCTCCATAAAGAGGGAGAAATTAAAGACCCCAGGTATTATCGCCCCATTAGCCTGATGAGTCTGATATGTAAGGCTATGGAGCGCATCATCATGGACCTAATTAACAAGGATATAGGGAATCTCCAGACTCTAGATCCCATGCAATTTGGTTTTGTGAAAGGTAGATCATGCCTGCTCAATCTGGTTGACGACTTTGAGTCGGTCACCAGAGCTGTGGATGAGGGAAAGGCAGTTCATACAGCCTACCTTGATCTGTCCAAGGCCTTTGATATCATTCCCCACTCATGAATTATTTATAAACTCACCAAACTAGGCATCAACCCCTATATCAGTAGGTGGGTTGTAAATTGGCTCACAGATAAACCCACAGTATGAAAGTAGCGGACTTCAAGTCAGACTGCCGACCAGTCATGAGTGGAGTCCAACATGGACCTGTCGTGGGTCCTCTCCTGTTTGGCATCTGCTTCTCAGAAGTCCAGGCCAACACAGAGGGACTCTGGCTTACCAAGTTCACAGATGACTGCAAGCTGGGAGCCATTATTAACTTCCCAAGGAATGTAGGCATCGTACAGAAAGGCCTCACTGAGGCCAATGACTGGTGTTGAAACCATGGCCTTAAGCTTAATGCCAAAAAATGCATCATCATCCCCTTTGGGAAAAATTCACTTCCAACTAACTACCACATCGATGGAAGCCCACTGAAGGCATTATAAGAGATCTGGGGACACAGGTTGACAGTGACCTCTCCTTTGATCACCACATTGCCACTGTGGTCAGAAAGTCCTTCTATGTGGCACATCTCATTATCAAGGGTTTTGCATCCAGGAAGAAAGAGGTCATCCTCTCTCTCTACTCTTCCCTCATTAGGCCAGTCATAGAGTATAATGCCCCATTTGGCATGTACCTCACTAGACACATGCAACAGCTGGAAAGGCCACAAAAGTACCTCACAAAGAGGATCCTAGGCCTTAAACGCATATCCTACATGGACAGACTCAAAAAAACTCCAGCTATTCTCTGTATCATATCGTCTACTAAGAGGCGATCTGTGCTTGACTTTCAAAGCCATGTCTGACCCAGCTGTGTTAGAAATGCTACATCTAATGAAATCCAAATCTGTCCACACCACATGCTCCAGAGACCTCAACCTCGGTACCACAATCAACAGAACATGCTGGAGGGGCAGGTTCATAACCCAGAGACTGCCCATGCTCTGGAAAAGACTTCCCATACAAGTGAAGCAGAGCAAACTCACTGGCTGTCTTCAAGAGATCTTGATGAGTGGATGGGAAATAGAAAGTTCACCCCTGGGATCACTGCAGTTGCTCTACTTGATAGAGGCAATGGGAACTAATGTTGGGAGCATGATGCCAGGGCACTTCTGTGGGCTAGGCTTGTAAAGGCTCCTGGGCCATTAGTGTAGTACACACCAATGAACATTCACCTCCATCTCTTCTGACAAATCTTACTCCAACATATCTTCTACTCGCTACTCCATAAATACATTGCTATTTCTCAAACCTAAAATCCTTACGCACACGCAGACACACACACACACACACACACACACACACACACACACACACACACACACACACAACGCACAACTTACAGCATTGTTTAACCCTAAACGCAAACTGCTACCAACTCTTTATTCAGCTAGTACCACTACCCTATCCCAATGTGGGGACATCCACCCCATTAGCCCCCCCCAATGTCATAAATCTCTAAAAATCACCACCGTTAACATACTTAGTATTAGAACAAAATTCCATGCATGGATATCCCATTCCAGACCTGATATAATTGCTGTAACCGTGACATGGCTAAAACCTTATATAAAATACACCAAATTCCTCCCTCCAGGTTTCTCCTGCCTAAGAGCAGACAGACCCCACAAGAAAGGGAGGAGGAGTTGCACTCCTCTACCCTAACTCCATTACCATCATCCCCTACTCAAACCCTATTCCACAATTCTTTACAGCTGAACTCACCATAGCTTATCTAAAAATGAATGAATTTGAATGTCTCTGCTTGATTGCCCTATACATCCCACCTGGTAATAATATCCCTATACTAGAAGAAATCTTACCCTGGACCTCAAACAATATCCATAACGAAACAATAATTTTAGGCGACGTTAACATCAATTGGCTAGATCACTTGACTACCTCTCCTAATGCATCCATCAATCTCTATATCTACAGAGCTAATCACTAGCATAACCCAACCAAGTAAGAACAATAACAATGGCTCCATCCTTGACTGGATTTTAGTTTCTGACCCTAACAAAGTTTCTTCAGCAGGAACTCTCCTCTGCAATATTAGTGACCATCAGCCTGCTTACATAACACGCAACACTACCTCAGCCTAAAACCATCACCAATATAAACCTACCAGAAAGCTAGCTAACTTCATCGTAACAGATTTCAATGAAACACTGAGTAAAATTAACTTGAGTATTCTGAAATCCCTACCCTTGGACGAAGCTGTTGAATTATTCAATTCAACATTCCTAAGCTTCCTTAATAGAATGGCTCCTCCTCGAAACAAGAGAATAAAAACAAATCATACAAACTGGCTTTCTAGAGAAACCAAACAAGTCATGATCACAAGAGATAGAATATGGAATAAGTGGCAGTAAAGTAAAAACCCCTGGGATCTCCAGCTCTTTAAACAGCTCTGCAACCAAGTAAAATGTCTAGTCATTAAAAACAAAGGACAGTACTACCTTCATCTCCAAAATGACTGTAACCATAACCCAAAAAGATTCTGGAACTCCATTTCTACTCTACTAAACCCTGGCACCAAAAGCAACCCCTGCCCAAATCCTGACAGAACTCCAGATGAACTTGCTTCACTTTTCAATTCCTACTTCATAGAGACTATATCCAAACTATCTGCCTCCTTTCTTCAAACTACTCAACAATAACCCATTAACTCATCTCTCACGAACACATTCTTCTCACCAGCCATTTAATATCTCTCCTATTCCTACTTCCACTATAACTAAGCTCTTACTAAAACTCAGACCTGGTAGTACTGCTTCAGATGTCAGCCAAATCTATCAGCTACCCCATCAGTATTCTCATAAACAGATCTGTTCAAGAATCCTATGTACCCTCCATCTGGAAAAAAGCCTACATCTTACCCTTAAATAAAGGTGGCAACAACGTAGACATCTCAAATTTCCGCCGTATTGCCATACTATCCCCCACCTCTAAAATAATGAAAAAATGCATTCAAACTCAACTTATGAAGTTTCTACAGCAAAACCAACTGCTAGCCACCACTCAGCATGGCTTTCGACGTGCTCACAGTACCAGAACTGCTCTCATATTCTTTTTGAGCACTGTCAACCTCAGTTGTAATAACTCATCTCAGCACTATTCCTCGATCTCTCAAAGGCCTTTGACACCATCTCCCATTCTGTTCTCCTTTCTAAGCTCTCACACCGAAGTATGTCCATTTCCACTCTTGAGTGGTTTACAAACTATCTCACAAACTAACAACAATCTACCAAATGGCTAAACTCCCTCTCACCTTTTGTTACTAATGCCACTGGAGTTCCCCAAGGATCTATCCTGGGAACCCGTCTTTTCAGTCTTTTTATTAACAACTTTCATTCTACTATCACTCGTAGATCTGTAGTACAATACGCAGATGATTCTACTGTTATCTGCTCCGGAACCTCAGAAACTGAACTTCTGACGTTGACCCAAAATGCTTACTCCATTACATAAATTGGATTACCAATAACCACCTTGCCCTTAACCCTAACAAAACCAAACTCCTGATCTTTACACCTCAAAAAAAACACTACTCTCAACAAATCAAACTTCATCATCTACTCCTCTAACAAAACTCCCTTAGAGGTAGTACCCCATACCAAGTTACTTGGTGTTACTGTGGATGATAACTTAACTTTCAACCAACACATCCACAATAATAATACAAAAACCCACCAAAAACGAGGTAACTTTTACAGACATAAACAGTTTTTAAACTACTCAACTAGAAAAACACTTACCTGTACCTTTCTCCTACCCTCTTTCCTCTACAGTGCCCCCATTCTCACATACAGTCCTGCTTAATAAATAAGACGGACACCTGTTACAACAAAATTGCTAAGTCTGTCACCGGTGCAAAATATTCTTCCCATCACTGCTCTTTTCAATCCTTGAACTGGCTTGAACTGCCACAACACCTCACATATATATATATATATATATATATATATATATATATATATATATATATACAACTATCTACAACACACAATCTTATATACAGACCTATAGAATGCCCAGCCCTCACCCCACTTCTTACTCTCTCTTAACCAAACCAGCATCTCAGATCTGAAAAGCAATCTCTCATCCAAGTAAATAGACCAAAACTCCCTGCAGGGCAGTATCTGTACTCTTTCACTGTAGCCAAACTGTGGAACGCTCTTCCATCTCATCTCCGTATCATAAATAGTGCTTCCTTATTCAAAAAGTCTTAACATTAATATCTCTCTTCTCAGTGGCTGTGCCCATGTACCATCTCCAAATCCTCAACAACCTGATTTCCTGATTGACCCCCTCAAACCCATCACTCATCTCTTTCTACTGTCTTAATATGTCACCTTTGGAAATCTGTCTATACCAAATTTTGCCTCAATTGGCATACAGAAATTATTGTAGTTACCTACTGTTGTTTATGCAGTCTATATAAGGTACTCTGAATAGTCCCTGCATTATATTATTGTATATGTGTATGGTTATCTGTATTATCTATAAACTTTTTATACTGATACCCTGCCATGAATCAATGTTCACACCTTAACTAATAGCCATCAAATTGTACAGTGTTCAAGTTACTGTCCTGTTTATACATTTTTTTGTAACTGAACTGTATTTTAGATACTCTTGTTTAATATATTTCTATTATCTTGTATTCTGTTATGGAGTTTTTCTCCCTGGGCCTTCACTGAAAATGGGCTCATTTCAGCCCGGTGGTCTTTCCCGGTCAACAAAAGCAAATAAATAATTAAATTAAAGTATCAATTTTATTCTGCCATATATGTGCTTTGTTCATGTCATTTTTTAGTGTTTGGTAAGTTTTTAAGGTACACAGCAATTATTCAAGCTAGGCTGTTCGTTTTCACAACTTTTAGTACCCGTACCTGTTTTTTAAACGCCCCAAATAACCTTGCCACTCTACATATAAAAACAGTAAAAATAAAAAAACTCCACTGTCACCAAAAACATTATGCTTAAAAGATACAAGGCTTGGAGGGAGTGGCTAAATAAAAAAAAAACTTACAGCCATACAGGGAACTTTGTAATCAAAGTAAAAACAAATATACAAAGATAAGAAACAATATTATGACCCACTATAATCTAATCATAAAAATAATCCCCAAAAAATCTGGTCCCCTGTTCACACATTACTGAATCCTGGCTTAAAAAAAAAAAAGTCTGCATCCCTGTCAGACCTGCTCCCCCTTGAAATAGTGACTACATTTTAATAAATACTTTGATAGAGAGCATTACCCTCTCCTGCATAAACCCATAACATATTACCAACTGCCCCCCTCCACTACCACATTAACCTCTGAAAATGTGAATACAAACCATCCTTGGCTACAGATGCTAACATCTTTACTTAAAAACCTGTAACAATATCTATTATAAACAAATGCCACTTAAACCTTCCTCCACAGCTGCCAACAGCCTTCCAACTGAATACCTCAAGATGGCAGCAGAAGCCATATCTTACACAATAGCTATCTTAATCAATTGATCCATACAGGAATCTTTTGTCTCGGCCATTTGGAAAAGATTATCCCACAGCACAAGGAAGAAAACTCTACAGAATTTCCAACTTTCATCCCGTTGCAGTTCTCTCCCCTCTCTCAAAAATCCTAAAAAAATGTGTCCACATTCAACTTCTTAACAATCTCCTCTCAGAACAGCACTTAACTAGAACTCAACATGGATTCCACCCTGGCCATAGCACAACTACTGCATTATTATCCTTTTCAGATAACATAAACAAGAAGAGGAACTCTGGCAAAATTATCTGTTCCATGTTTCTGGATCTTAATATTAATTAACTCAAAGCAAAAATATCTAGAACTTGGAAACAAAGCCAAAACAAATTCTTAGAACAGAATAGCATGGTTTCACAGTTATCCAACAAGTAGACAGCAGGCAGTTAAATGGCACCAGGAAGCATCTCCTCTGCTCCCAGTAACAATAGGGGTTCCACAAGGTTCCGTCCTCTGACCTCTGTTGTTCACTATCTTTGCCAATACCCTCTACTCTCCACTCCTCAGTCATCCAGTATGCAGACGATTCTACATTAGTCTGTGCCCCCACTTCACTCCAGGATCTACACCAATAAACTCGAGCCTCCGATCTTTCTGTCAAATCTTGGGCTCACTGACCACCAGCTAATACTGAACCCAAACAAAACACAGCTCGTCTTCCAACCCACGCAACATACCAATCCCGACTTTTCATTCAACATCATATCTATTAACAAGACTGTCGTATCTCCTGTTACCCACACAAAGCTTCTCGGTGTTGTGATTGACTCAAACATGAAATTCGATATCCATATCTCTCTAACAATAAAGAAAGTCCACAAGAAAGTAGGTACTCTATATAGAAATAAACAGTTTTTAACAGACGCTACTAGGGCCACTATGGCATGCACACATCTTATCTTAGCACTACTATATGCTTCGTCAGTCCTAACCAACCTTCGTAAATCTGACCTAACCAAACTAGAAGGCTGCTACAACAAAATTGCCAAATCCGATACCAACAGTTCCTACAGATCACACCACTATCTAGCTCTCAAAAAGCTGAACTAGCTAGAACTTCCGCATCTACTACTATATAATCAACTTACCCTGGCACACAAAATTCCATATCATCCTGAGAAAACTCCCTCACTACGAGAACTGATATTTCATACTCTTGTACCAAACACTACGTTCCACTAACAAATTTCTCTTCAAAGTAACTAAAGATAATAATGCAGCAGGTTCATCCCTCTACTCTAGCACTATAACAACACACTGGAACAAACTCCCACCCCCCATCACAGCCACAGCTTCTATACTTGAATTTAAAAAGTCCTCAAAATCACATTTGTTGTACTCCAGGCTCTGCAAATGTGACAGTTTAGGCTAATACTAAGACCCACCCTTCCTACTCTTTTATCTTCTTTCATGTGACCATCAATTACACTTTCACCCCATTCCTCTCCTCACATTTCTCATATAATTACATCTATCCATGTCTTATCCTTGCTTACCCTTGGGCAGCTGCTAAAATGTAAAAGATACTTTATAGTGAAACTAAGATGGCTGATTGTTGATCCTATTAATATACAATGTTAAGTTGTCAATCTCGCCTTCATTCTTGCTTGATGGGTTCGGAGCCGATCCTCGGCTCCGACTCGGCACTTTGCTAAGCTCGAGAGTCACTTTTACCAGCTCGAGGCAGCCCCATATCCCATGATGCAAGGCGGTAAGTACCCAGATCTCGTTTGCCGCTTCGCTGATGAGGTCCTCCTTTTACCAGCTCCTGGTAAGTGTTTTATATTAAACTGCTTTTAGCCCCTTTTCACTTTTAAACTTTTTTCTCTTAAAGATCTTTCATTTTTAGTTAATTGTAAGCCCCTTTTTGACTAAAATTATCCTTCCTCCTTAATTTTTTTTTAGTCAGGCCTTCCTTCCCTCCCATCCCCCCCTGTCAGGGTGAGTGTGTGTGAGAGGTTTTTACTGTTTAAACTATAATTTAATTGTTTGTTTGGGACTGTGTGGTTCTGTTTTTGTGTCCACTATGTCCAAAGAGCAGAGGGTCTCAGGCTTTAAGAAGTGTGACACGTGCTGTCAGAAGATGTCTCTGACAGACGGTAACACTTCTTGTTTATACTGCCTGGGACCTCTCCACCTGCAGGACTCCTGTGCGATATGTCATTCTTTTAGCCAGAGAGTCCTGCAGGAGAGGAGAAACAAATAGATTTTAAGGGGACTCCTTAAACCGGAGGGCTCCCCGGCCAAATTGGCTCCGGGAAAGCCTTCTAAGTCTAAGGCCCAGGCTTCTGTATCCAAGCCTTCGGCCTTGGCTCCGACTTTGTCGGAGTCGAGATCGGCTCCGACTGGAGCCGATCCGACATTGGCTAAATCTTCGGCACCGATGGCTATCGGTGCCGATACTTATTTGGTCACTTTGGTGTCGGTTCAGAGTACTGGCTCCGACCACCATGTGGCCCAGGCTTCGGTGTCGGCGCCGACCGGCTCCGACACCACTATTTCGATGCCTGCATCGGCTCCGGCTGGAGCCGATACGTCTAGATCTTCTCTCGGAGCCGAAAAGTTATCGGCTCCGACTGGATCAGTAACCTTGTCGGCTCCGATGGTTCCTTCGAGGAAGAGGTCCAAATCTCCCTCGGAGCCGATTCTGTCTGCTCCGGCCTCACCTCTTCTTTCGGAATGGAGCCATCGGAGCCGATCATCTAGGTCGTCCAGGTTATCTGACCATGATTTAGAGAGGGTGGTAAGTAGATTATTAAAATCACAGGCACTGGCCCAGATGCTTCATAGTCCGTCTCAACAGACGACTATTAGTCCACACCCTCTTCAAGTTCCTCCTTCGACTCTACCCCAGAGTTTGGAGCTGGAGTCTACGGGGATAGTTACTGCTATGGCTGAGGGGCAGATACCCCCCCCCCTTCTGCACCCTCGGCATCTACTCTTATCTCCTCCTCGAGACCTTCCTTGGAGGGATTCGGTGGTTGGGCTTCCCTGGTCTCCTCCGGGGGGGTGAGTGGCATCGGACCCTTGTCTGACCCCGCTCTTCCCCTTGGAGCTTCGGCCTTGGTGAGCTCGGCTCAGACATCTGCCTCGGAGCCTTCCCTTTCGGTGGGCCTGGGAGTCCCGGTTTCTTAGGAACGGGTTCGCTCGGATCTTCCTGGGAGGGGGGCCTTCGAGGTGATGAAGAGTGTGCTGGCCACTGGGCTCAGTCAGCAGTCTATTCCCTTAGCTCCTCCCTCTACAGTGCCTGTCGATATCTCTTCCATCTCTCTTGCTCCCGGACCTAGAGATCCACTGCCTCAGGCTTCCCCACTGGGAAGAACCCCCTCTTCTGAGGATTCTCCTGACCAGTCAGGAGATCCTCCGCACAAGAGGACTTGTAAGAGGAAACACCTGGACTCCCCTGAGTCTACCACTTCAGATACTGACTTAGATGAGTCGGAGGGATTCCCAAGATCCCTCTCTGAGGATGTCTCCTTTTCAGACATCCTAGAACTTTTAAAACAGAAGGGAAACTGGCCCTCCATAAATCCCTCCGAGGATGAGTCTGTATACCTAGAGGCGTTTGGATCTCGACCCTCCACCTCCTGGGTGTCTCCACCTTTCGACCCCCTTATGGAGGTTATTGCTCGAAAGGCTTGGGCTGCTCCTGATTCTGTACAGCCAGTTCCTAGGAGGCCGTCTAAATTTATTACAGCCCCTTCTGAAAAGCAATTCCTCACGGAAGGTGTCCCTGTTGATGCCATGGTGGTGGCGGCCGCCACTAAGAAGGAACTTGCAGATCCTTCCGTACCAGTCCATCCTCCTAATAAGGATTCTAGGACCATGGATAAGTATGGTAAGCGGATGTTCTCCTCAGTGACTTTTGCCATGCGCTCGCTGAACTATTTATGTCACTTCACCAGACTCCAAAGGGACATCCTTAAGGAACTAGGTGAAGTAGTGCAGGATCCTACGGCTGCAGGGGCTCAAGAGAAGATTGCTTCTCAGCTAGGAATCCTTAATTCTATAGCTAACTCCTCCATGCGACTGATCTCGTATGCAGCAGATGGAGCGAGTAGAGCCGCGAGTACAGGAGTGGCTCTTAGACGTCAATCCTGGATGCGGCTCTGTAATTTTGCAGATCCCTTTAAGGCGTCCTTCACAAATTCTCCCTTTGATGGGTCAGCATTGTTTGGCCCTCAAGTGAAGGATACATTGACCAGGTGTGAGCAGGACGGCAAGACTCTTTCTGCCGAGGGGTCCGTTTTCTACTCCTCTAGACCTTACCCCAAAGGTCAGAAGGGCGGAAAAATGTGGTTCCGTAAATCCCAGGGAGTCACGCCGGACGATGCGTGGTCAGTTTACCCCTAGAGGCAGAGGGGTAATAATAACAGACGCGCTCTAGAGGCAGAGGGGTCCACAAAACCAGGGAAGCAGAGAGCCTCTCTCTGACAAGCCCTTCCAGCATCCCTGAGATGTTGCCCGACTGTCCATCCTTGGAGGCAGTCGGGGGAAGACTATCGCTGTACCCAGAAGCCTGGCGTTCCCTCTCTCAAGACAGATGGGTACAGTCGATTATATCCGAGGTTACAAAATTCCTTTCGAGGAAAGTCCTTTCTCTCACAAAAATTCCCTTCCAGATGTACCACCCGGTCTAAGGGAAGTTGCAGAGTCAGAAGTATTAAAGCTTCTACAAAAAAGAGCCATTCAGCCAGTTACAACAGACCATTCAGAGCCCAGAATCTACTCAAGATTCTTTTTGGTCCCCAAAAAGACAGGAGACTGGAGACCAATATTGGATCTCAGCAGACTCAACAAGTCTGTGAGAAAGACAAGATTTCGAATGGTCACACTTCAATCAATTTTGCCCTTCCTAGAGAAGGACAACTGGATGTGCTCAATAGATCTTCAGGACGCGTACTATCACATAAAATTCACAGGCGGCTCCAGAAGATTTCTCCGCTTTCGGCTGGGGTCCAGTCATTTTCAATTCAGAGCCCTGCCCTTTGGTTTCACTACAGCCCCCAGAGTGTTCACCAAATGTATGGCAGTGGTCACGGCTCACCTGAGACGTCAAGGATTCCAGGTGTTTCCGTATCTCGACGACTGGCTCCTTTCAGCCACCACCAGGCATCAACTTCTTCAAGCCAGGGATTACACCCTAAATCTCTGCACTCAATTAGGAATTTCGATCAACTATGAAAAATCCTCCTTATTGCCCTGCCAGTCTATTACTTTCATAGGCGCAAACTTAAACACTGTTCGGATGTCAGCAACCCTCACAGACCAAAGAATCTCGGATATCCAAAGTCACGTGAGGATCATCCTTGCCAGCAAGAAGGTGCAAGCCAGAATGGTTCTGAAGGTGTTGGGCCTCATGGCTGCGGCTATTACCCTTCTTCCCCTGGCCCGCTTCTACATGCGTCTTCTTCAATGGATGTTGTTCACTCAGTGGTCTTGCCAACAACTTCCCATGCGTCACCGAATCCTGGTGACACAAATTTGCAAGAATCATCTATCATGGTGGATTACTTCTCCCCAGATTCACCAAGGCAGACCCTTTGTATCCCCGGCCCCGGTAGCCACAGTCACTACGGACGCCTCCCTGATCGGGTGGGGGGGGGTCATTATCAGGGCAGGATGGTTCATGGGACGTGGCAACCGTTCGAATACCACCTGCACGTAAATGTCCTAGAGATGAGAGCAGTGCTTTTAACGTTGCAAGCCCTCAACGACTTTCTTCCCTTGGGAACAATTGCAGTTCACACAGACAACATGTCTGTAGTATGGTATATCAACAAACAGGGCGGAACCAAGTCCTACCCCTTGTGTCGAAGCTCTCAGACTTTGGCAATGGGCGATCTCCTCTCATCGGTTTCTGGTAGCAACGCATATCCCTGGGAAAACCAGCATTCTAGCGGACAAATTGAGCAGAGCTATTCTCATGCCTCACGAGTGGTCTCTCAAACAATCTATAGTGGAGGAGATTTTTCTAGAATGGGGCCCATGTTGCAATCTTTTGCTACTCCCCAAAACAGCAAATGCCCGGACTTCTTTTCTCTCTTCCACTGCCAGGCCATCCCCAGAGACGATATAACACAGGATTGGCCACAGGGACTTCTTTATGACTTTACTCACTTCCCGCTGATTCCACAAGTACTCCAGAAAGCCACCGTTTTGAGAGCCAAAATAATTCTCATTGCTCCCTATTGGCCTCGACAAATTTGGTTCCCGTTCCTCCATCGTCACCTTTTGGTGCAGCCGTGGCATCTGGACCCAGTGCCAGACCTTCTGATTCACCAATCGGGTCAGCTGCATCGGTCTATTCCTTCTCTCAACCTCACAGCGTGGTTGCTCCACTTCCTTCCTTAGCCAGGCTTCCTATGATCTCTAATCCTGTTAGGGATATCATAGTGGCTTCCCTGAAATCCTCTACTAGAAGGATTTATACCAGCAAATGGAAACGCTTCTCTTGTTGGGCAAAAGCTAAAAATATAGATCCTTTTACTGCCCCTGTTCAAGCAGTTTTGGATTTCTTAGCGGAAATCTTTCATGCGGGCTCTTCATCTTCCACGGTCAAAGTTCAGTTGGCTGCTATCTCGAACTTTCATGTCGGGTTTGCAGATCACAACATTATGTCCCACAGGCTTTGTAGAGCCTTTCTAAAAGGAATTTTTCTCCTGAAACCTCCAGTCAGGAGTCCTCCTCCTCAATGGGACCTAAATCTAGTGCTGACATCCTTAATTCTTCCTCCCTTCGAGCCAGCTGTTTCATGTTCCCTGAAATTTCTTTCATGGAATACACTCTTCCTTGTTGCTATTACCTCGGCAAGGAGAGTGTCTGAACTTCATGCTCTCTCTGTTCGTCCCCCTTATTTGGTCTTCCACAAAGACAGGGTATCCTTGAGAACTAATCCGACCTTTTTGCCTAAGGTGGCCTCGAAAAATAATTTGAACCAATCTATTGACCTCCCTGTATTTTTCCCTGATTACTCAAACAGATCAGAACAAAAATTACATTATCTTGATGTTCACCGCCAACTCAGATATTATTTGGACAGAACAAAACAATTCAGGAAATCCGATCAGCTCTTTCTTTCTTATGCTGATAACAAGAAAGGCCTTCCTGTCTCCAAAGTGACCTTATCTAGATGGCTTTCTTCCGTCATCTCTGAAATCTATCAGCTTAGGGGAAAACAGCTGTGCTCAAAACCTAAAGCGCATTCAACCAGAAGCTTAGCCACTTCCACAGCTTTTCAGGCTAGACTTCCATTAAGACACTATTTGTGCAGCAGCCACTTGGGCCACTCCTCATACCTTTGTTTCTCATTACAAATTGGATTTGGCCTCCAGGGATAGAGCCAGATGTTCTTCATCTCACATTGCTGCAGTCCTTACACTTGGGTAGTCCGCTGTCCTCGGTCGGCCCGAATATCAAAGTATAAGGCTGACGTCGGTCAAGGCGCATTTGACTGACATCAGGACGTCAGGGTACAAATGCGCATGACCGACGTCATATCCTCAGTCTTTTTTGCCGCATGGTCCGATGCAGAAGCAGCTTTGCAAGTGCCGGTTGGCGTTCTGAGATTTTTTCGATTTCGAAGTTTCAGACCGAGTTCAAAGTTGGCTAAGTACCCCGTTGGGGAATATTTTCGTTTTTTCTTGCCTCAGTGATTTACCGGATGTCAGAAAAAGTCAATAATTGCATTTCTTGTGGGAAACAGATACCGCATAGAGATTATCATACTTTGTGTATTCCTTGTTTAGGGCCTGAGCACGACGTTGTTGGGTGTCGCTCTTGTGCTAGATTCAATAAACGCACTATAAAGAGAAGGTTGGATTGTGCCAGGTTAGTCTTTGGGAAGCGGTGCAATTATAAAATGCCGTTGGATGCTCCGACGCCCGCTTCTTCGAAGAAGCGCACGGACAAAGCAGTTAAGCCTAGGTTAGAAGAACCGTCTGTACCGGACGCCGCTTCTTTAGAGGTATCGGTGGAGCCGGTGGCTCCACCGGAGGTTTCTTTGGGTTCCCAGGGAGAGACTTTATTATTGCAAGATGTGGCCTCTCAGGAGGCAGGTCAGGCTGAAGGGGTTCTCAGGTTACTATACTCCCCTCCCTACCTAGGGTGGCTAGGCCCTCTCCTTCTGTTCCCAAGGCTTCTCCCAGAGGCAGGCCAGGTTCAGCTTCAGTTGGTGTCACCCCTAGTTCTTCTGGAACTGTGCCCAAGAAGCATATGCTTAAAATGGCAGAAGATTTGATTTCTTTGATTAGGGGTTCTTTGCCCCCTCCTGATAAGAGACCTAGGGTGGAGCCTGAGCCAGGGAGTTTTGAGCAGGCTTGGATGTTTCAGAGTCTTGCTGAAGACTTGCAGGAGTATTCTCCTTATTCTGACTCTGATGTGGATGATTCTACTCCTTCTGCTTCTCCTCCTGAGGATTTTTCTTTTCAGAAACTCTTCATTCTATGAGGGAGCATTTTAAGTGGGAAGGTCAGGACTTCTCTGATTCCAGGAAAAGGCTTAGAGAATTTTTGTTTTACCCCAGCATAGGCCTTTGGCTATACCTCCTGTTTTAGATGTGGTGGAAGATGTTTTTGCAGAGGCTTCTCTTAATCCTGATTCTTTGCCTCCTGCTCCTGTTAAACTGGATAGATATTACAGGGTGCCTGAAGCTCATAAGTATCTTTTAAGAGTCCTAGGGCAGACCCAGAAACTGTTAGTCAGGGGCCTAAAGGTGTTAAGGCTTCTGTTGTCAAGAATCCGGTTCCTTCAGACAAAGAGGCCAAGGCTTTGGATAGATGGGGAAAGAAAGTTTATACTTCTTCCACTCTAGCTATGAGGGCTTTGAATTGCCAGTTTCACATGTTAAAATACCAAAACTATCTCCTTTCACAATTGAAGTCTAAGGTTGATGCTCTGGCGGAAGGTATTGATTGTAAAGAGTTGCAAGATTTAGTACATGTTTCTGAACAGGTGGGTAAGCATTCTTTGCAATGTGGTTTTGATGCTGTACAGGCCTCGTCTAGGGTGGCTGCCACTGGGTCAGTTCTTCGCAGGCACGCCTGGCTGAGGGATCAGAATTTATCTGACCATGTTAAATCACGGATTTTAGATGCTCCTTTACAATCTGATGTGTTGTTTGGTTCTCCTGTTGAGACAGTCTTAAAGAAAATGGAAGACAAGGCTAAGTCTATGCAGACTGTTAAAGATTTTTGCAGGTTCAGGCTCCAAAGTTTAGTAGAAATTGGCCTACTAAGGGGTGGATGTGTCCTTCTTATGATTCCCAGTCTAGGGGTAGATCTAGACGTGGTAGGGGCAGAGCTCAGGGCTCTTTCAGGCCTAGAACAGGGAGTTCTCCTGCACAGTCTTCAGGTGAGGGCAGGGGTCAGTCCTTTCGTAAACAGACCCAATGACCTACCTTTTCAGCTGCCAGAGCCTTCTCGTCTGGCAGCACCTTTGGGAGGAAGGTTGGCACTTTTCAAAGAAAATTGGAGTTTAATTACCCAAGACAGATGGGTATTGGATATCATACACCACGGTTACAGGTTTTATTTCCATACCTTGCCTCCTTTCAAAGGCATGCCAGACGTTCCTCCTCCACAAAGAATAGAGGTTCACAAGCAAATTTCTCTGTTACTCCAAATAGGGGCCATTCAGCCGGTCCCTATGCTAGAAGTGGGCCTAGGATTTTATTCTCGCCTGTTCCTAGTACCAAAGAAAGGGAACACGTGGAGACCAATTTTGGACTTATCTATCCTCAACACTTATCTGGACATTCCCAAGTTCAAAATGTTGACGTTACAGCAGCTTTTACCTCTGCTAGGCAAAGATCATTGGATGGTAACTTTAGATCTCAAGGAGGCTTATCTTCATGTTCCTATCAGACTCAGTTGCAGGAAGTATCTGCGTTTTCGAGCTGGGACTTCTCATTATCAGTTCTCTGCATTGCCCTTTGGCTTATCTACTGCGCCCAGAGTGTTCACGAAGGTTCTGGCTCCAGTGATAGCTTTCCTCAGGTTAAAAGGAATACAGATTTATCCCTATTTGGACGATTGCCTGATTCTGGCTCAAGAAAGGGACGAGCTTCTTCATCATCTGGATTATGTGATAGCAGTGCTAAGATGCCTGGGGTATTCTGTGAACGAAATAAAGTCCAGTCTAGTACCCTCTCAAGACATGTGCTTTCTGGGTGTGAGACTGAATACAGTATCCCAGATGGCCTTTTTGACCCCGGACAAGCAAAAGAATCTTTCCCTTTACTTTCATCAGTTGTCTCATCAGTCCGGGCTGACTGCAAGGACAGTCCTTCAAGCCTTAGGGTTCATGGCATCTTGTATTCTGGTGCTTCCCAATGCCAAACTGCATATGAGGAAGCTACAATGGTATCTCAAAAATGTATGGACACAGCACTGCTAGGATTTGGACACTGTCATTCAAATAATACCTTGCATTCAAAAGGAATTTTTGTGGTGGGCTCAGGAATGTCACCTAAACAAGGGACTCTCTGTGACCCGACCAGAGGCGAGTCAGATTCTAACGACAGATGCCTCAGACAAAGCTTGGGGAGCTCATCTGAATGGAAAGTGGATACAAGACATGTGGCCTGCCAGACTACAACATCTACATATCAACTTGAAAGAGATGTTAGCAGTCCAGTTTGCATTACTAGCCTTCAAGGATTTACTTCTTCCAGGGCAGGTGTTGATTCTAACAGACAACACAACTGTCATGTGGTACATCAACAAGCAAGGCGGAACACATTCTTATCCTCTATGCAGGCAAGCAATGATTTTGTGGGAGACTGCTCTCAGTTTACAGCTAAATCTTCAGGCAAGGTTTCTGCCGGGAGCACAGCACTTCTTAGCAGATGTGTTGAGCAGACAAATTATGGATCCCCACGAGTGGAAATTGGATCCTCATGTATTTCGGAAATTGACAGTGTCATGGGGAACTCCAGACATAGATCTGTTCGCTTCCCCACTAAACCACCAGCTGCCAAAGTTTTGCACAAAAAGGTTTCATCCCACAGCTTGGAAAGTGGATGCTCTTTCTTTCAATTGGAGCAGTCTTCATGTGTATGCCTTTCCGCCTCTGCCTCTCCTCCCAAAGGTACTACTAAAGGCCAGACAAGACAAGCCAAGGATGATTTTGATAGCTCCAGATTGGCCTCGACAGCATTGGTACCCATTACTTCGGAGCATGGTACGGAAGCCTCCATGGCCTTTGCCTTCGATTCCACACCTGTTGTCTCAGGAGGACAGTCATTTGCTCAATGTCAAGCTTCACTCTCTGCACCTAACAGCCTGGCATATTCTGTTTTGAACCATAGTGGGCCTCCACTTCCACAACAAGTTTTAAATGTTATTTTGGAAGCCAGAAGGCCTAGTACAAGGAAAGTGTACGCAGACAAATGGAAGAGATTTTTGTTTTGGAGTGCAGCAAAGGATTTTGATGTTTCTGGGCCTAATTTAAGTGTGGCTCTTCAATATCTTACTGAGTTACTGGACAAAGGTTTGTCCTTCTCTTCTATTAAGGTTCATGCTGCAGCAATTTCGCTCACTATGATTGTGACCCACCATTGTTTTCTCATCCTTTGTTCAAGCAATTTCTTAGAGGGCAAAGAATATAAGACCCCCGAAAAGCTCCTACTCCTGCTTGGGATCTCAATTTTGTGTTGGAGAAACTCACTCTACAACCTTTTGAGCCTGCAGCTACTGCTGAATTGAAGTTTTATCATGGAAGACTGCTTTTTGTTGGCTATTACCTCTGCAAGAAGGGTTTCTGAGTTGCAGGCCCTTATGGCAGTTGAGCCTTTCTTAATTTTCCATAAGGATAGGGTATCTTTACGTACTAATCCTTCCTTTATGCCTAAAGTGGTTTCTAGTGTGGCTTTAAACCAAACTATTCATTTGCCTACCTTTTATGCAAATCCCCAAAATAAAGGGGAAAAGATTTTGCACACTTTAGATGTACACAGGCAGTTCGTTATTATTTGGACAGAACTAAAGGGTTCAGGCAGTCTCAGCAGTTATTTGTTTCTTTTGCTTTGAGTTCTCAGGGCAAGCCTGGGTCAAAACAAACTATTTCTAAGTGGATTGGGTTTTGCATTGCTTTCTGTTATTCCCATCATGGCAAGGAAGTTCCAGCTGGGATTAGGCCTCATTCCACTAGGGCTACTGCCACTTCAACAGCTTTTTGAGAGGGTGGCAACTAAGGATATTTTGGAGGCAGCTACTTGGAGTTCAGTGCATACTTTTTCCAGACATTATCACCTACCACTTTACTCTAAATCCAGGGCTGGTTTTGCCACTGCTGTTTTGCAGGGCATTTTAGCAGCTCCTGCTTCCTTATAATTTGGCCATCCTCCCTTTCCTCTGCTTTGGGATTCTACCCAAGTGTAAGGACTGCAGCAATGTGAGATGAAGAACATAGTACAGTTTTGTACCTACCATAAATGTAGATGTTCGAAGATCCACATTGCTGCAGTCCAATCCCTCCCTCCCTCTGTTGTTAGAGGCGGTTGTGTGGGTTGGGTGGTCAATTGGGTGTTTATTGTCTATTGTATATATTGTACATATTTTTAGTGCTAGGATGATTGGTTGTTGGTTTGCTGTCTTTTGGTTTTTGACCTTTATTTTTAGGGTCTTCTGACATCTGGGGCAAGAAAAGACTGAGGATATGACGTCGGTCATGCGCATTTGTACCCTGACATCCTTATGTCAGTCAAATGCGCCTTGACCGACGTCAGCCTTATACTTAGATATTCGGGCTGACCGAGGACAGCGGACTACCCAAGTGTAAGGACTGCAGCAATGTGGATCTTCGAACATCTACATTTATGGTAGGTACAAAACTGTACTTTTTGGCTCTACAGTTCTCAAGAGTCTGTTCCATTGAGCCACCCAGGATAGAGGTGCTAGGGACGCGGTCCCATCAAGCAAGAATGAAGGCGAGATTGACAACTTAACATTGAGAAGTTATGTACCTACCATAACGTTCCATGTTAGTTGTCTTCTCTCGCCTTCTTTCTTGTGACCCTCCCTCCTGCCCCCTGGCCTGGACAGACCTTTTTCTCCCTATATGGAAGAATGCTTCTTAAGACCAGATAGTTCTGGTCAGCCTTAGCCCATCCTTCAATCTTTTTGCCTTTCTTTCCTTCTGGGAAGTTTTTTATGCTAGGTGTTATTGCCTATAGATAACAAACGAGATCAGGATACTTACCGCCTTGCATCATGGGATATGGGGCTGCCTCGAGCTGGTAAATGTGACTCTCGAGCTTAGCAAAGTGCCGAGTCGGAGCCGAGGATCGGCTCTGAACCCATCAAGCAAGAAAGAAGGCGAGAGAAGACAACTAACATGGAACGTTATGGTAGGTTCATAACTTCTCATTTTGTTATATGATAAATACTGCTACTCCTCATTTGTACTGCGCTGTGTGAGCTAAATTGTAAACTATTATTGTTTATGTAAATGTTATTTGTGGAGCTTTTCCCCCCAGGCCACTGCTGAAAAAGGACCCATGTCCAGTCGGACTTTCCCAGTAACCAAGCATAAAGTAAATAAATCTGTCCGAAGACTTTCATTCCATTTCTCGCATAGAAAACTGCTTTAACAACTGTACCATCTCAGCATATCCCCTCTTTCACTACAGTGATTTAAGAAACACCTAACTGACACTGTCATAAACACCTACCTGACAGACAGCAAACTGTTAAATGGCAACATACTTTCTCTCCTTACCTCCCTGTTACCACTGGCGTATCCCAAGGTTCAAATGTTCTTCGTGTTTCAGTGTTGCAGTCCTAGCATATGGGTTATCCGGATCCCGGTAGCCCTCAGTCGGCCCGAATACCAGAGTCTTCAGATAAGTACCCAGTTGGGATCCTCTTTTCTTGCTTTAACTAATGTCGGATAAAGTTAATAACTGTCTTGCCTGTGGAAAACAGATTCCACACCATGATTTTCATTCCTATTGTATAACTTGTTTGGGTCTTGAGCACGACGTCCCTAACTGTGATCCCTGTGCTTCCTTCAACCCGCGTACCATATGCCGTAGAGCTAAGATTTTATATAAGCATTTCGGAGTCTGGCCTAAGTTCATCGGTATGGCATCTTCTGGTCTCCCGACTTCGGATATACCTAGGAAATGTAAGGACAAGGGCCGCGACAGGCCTAGGGTTAAAGCTGCGGACGACATGCTGGTGAAATTGGTCGTCGGCCCAGCGGTAGCTAGTGAGGCGTTTTCGCAGCCCCTACAGTCCGCAGATTTTCAGCCGCAGGCCTCTGCCAAGACCTTTACGGAGTCCTCCATGCCGCAGACTGCTATCGTCTTCAGACCCTTTGCCTGTCGCCGCCTCAGATGGGTCCAGAGCCGCTATGCAGGCACTGGCTTCTGACGCCTCCTTTCTTCGACATAAGACAAGAGCCAGACTGACTACCTTAGCTAAGACTTTTGCAGTTGCTAGGCCTTCCGAGTCCCTCCGGATTACTAGTAACCTTTCAAGCCATAAATCTACCCACAAAAGGGCCTCGGCTGTGGAAAACAAATGCCACACTGAGACTTCCATTCTTACTGCGTCACTTGTCTAGGCCCAGACCACCACATCCCCCATTGTTGCCTCTGTGCTTTAATGCCAGAACTATCTGTCATCGAGCCCTTATTGTAGCCAGATGTTTTTGTTTACCGTCCTCGAAATCTGATATGGCTTCAGTAAGCCATCCGACAGCAGATCTTCCGAAAAAACTTTGACAGAGACAGACCGCACAGGTCCAAACCTTCCGACACTTCCGTTAAGCTAGTCGTCAGTCCTCCAGTACTCAGTGAAATGCTTTTACAGCCCGTCATGCCCTCGTCATTTGATTCGCAGGCCACTAGTGAGACCCTTTCGGAGTGTGGTATGCTGCAAAACTCTTCTTCATTTTAGGATCCTGCAGTAGTCTCTACCTTGGATGGGTCTGGAGCTGCTGAACAGGCACGGCTTCCAAGGAAGTCCTTTGCACCTCTGAATCTTGACACAACCGACGTCTTCTTTCCCGACTACCATACTTTCGAATACAGAGTTTCTTAGGCCCAGGGTTTGAACCACACCCAAGAAACTGACTACCCACTCTCAAGCACCTGCTACCTTGCCTCAGTCTCAAATGCTTAAAATGGCATTCGACCTTATCATGCTGATCAGGGGAAGCCAAACTAATACTCCTCAAAAAGGAAAAAGAGATCTGTCTCCAGTAGTTTTGTCTGAACAAGAGTCAGATGAATCTGATGCATCTGACTATGAAGACATGCAGCCCCTCTCCACTTATGAGGATTCTGATGCAGAGGAATCCATTCCTTCATCCTCTCCCCCTGAGGAGTTTTCCTTTGGGGAAACCCTGCATACTTTAAGGGAGCATTTCCAATGGGAGAGTCAGGTCTACCCACAGTCTAAAAAGAGACTCAGAGAATTCCTAGATCTTCCACAACGCAGACACTTGGCCATCCCCCCAGTCCTGGATGTGGTGGATGATGTTTTCCGTGAATCCACCTTGACTCCTGATGCCCTACCCTCTTGCTCCCAGAAAACCAGACAAGTAGTAGAGAGTCCCTGACTCACACAAATATCTTTTTAAAAAGGTAATTTCTCAAGGGACATAAGGGATTAAAGCAACCTCTGCTAAGAATCCCACCCCCTCAGAGAGGGTTTCCCGAACATTGGACAGATGGGGTAAAAGTATACACCTCAGCTACTCTTTCTGTCACGGCACTAAATTGTCAGTTCCATATGTTAAATATCAGCAACATACCTTGGAACTCCTTAAATAAAAAAATGTCCTCCCTTCCTGCTTGGGCAGAATCTAAAGATTTACAAGACTTAATGCATTCTGCAAGTCAAGTAACTAAACACACCTTGCACTGTGGTTTTGATGGCCTAGAAGCTTCTTGCAGGGCAGCAGTCACTGAATCTGTCATTAGAAGACATGCATGGTTTAAGGAACAACCCCTGCCAGACCATGTCAAATCTAAATTGTTGTATGCAACCTTGCATAAATATAACTTATTTAGCACTAAGGCAGAAGAGGTCTTAAAAAAGATGGAAGAAAAAGCGAAATTTATGCAAACACTTAAAGATTTCTTACAGGTCCAGCCCCCTGGGTTCAGCAGGCATTTTCCCTCCAAGCACTGGCCCTTTCCTGCTCCGAGTAAACAGGCCCAGCTTAGAACCCGTGGAAACAGATCCCCCCCCCCTAGACAGCAGCCCCAGGGAATGCAGAGATCTAAGCAGTGGACTACCTCCACTACAAAACCAGGGAGTTCTAAGCCACCCCTTTATGGTAAGAACTCAAAATGACTCACCTCCTCCCGACCTCCCCTTTAATCACTTTCATTTATCCCATAGGCGGAAAACTCTCCTTTCAGTTAAGCACCTGGGCCTTCATTACCAAGGACCAATGGATTCTGAACATTGTGTCTCAGGGATACAAATTCTCCTTCCACACCCTTCCAACCCCAAAAGGGTTCCCAGATCTACCGCCAAATCAGTGGGCAGAGGCTCAAAAGCAAATCCATTCCCTGCTCTCTTTGAGGCAGTAGAGCACGTTCCTGCAGAGCAGATTGGCCAAGGACTTTTTCTCGTGCCCAGAAAAGAGGGCACCTGACACCCCATCCTCTATCCATCCTAAACAACTTCCTGGTGATTCCAAAATTCATAATGCTCACCCTCCAGCAGCTGCTACCCATGCTCTCCAAGGACGCTTGGCTAGCCACCCTGGATCTAAAATAGGCCTAACTCCACATTCCTGTCAAGGAATCATGCAGAAAATATCTCCACTTCAGGGCAGGATCTCAACACTTACAGTTCTCTGCGCTTCCCTTTTGCTTATGTACTGCTCCCAGAGTTTTCATAAAATGCCAGGCTCTGACCATTGCCTTTTACAGACAAAGAAATACTCAAATTTACCCCTGGTTAGATGACTGCCTTATTCAGGCAGACAGCCAGGAAAAGCTGCTCAAACACATGGCCTTTGTAAAGAGCCTACTAACCTCCCTAGGGTACACAATCAACGGAAAGAAATCAAAACAGGTGCCCACCCAAAGGATAATCTTCCTGGGAGCAAGTCTGGGCACAGCATCCCAGAATGGCATACCTTACACCAGAGAAACAAATTTTCCTGTCAGCCTACTTCTGTCAACTAGCCACCAGGCCCCAGCTTTCTGCAAAGGAAAATCCTGCAAGCTCTGGTGTTTATGGCATCTTGCATACTCCTCATTCCATATTCCAAACTGCATATGAGAAAACTTCAGTGGTGCCTAAAGAGCCTTTGGTATCAACACTGTCAAGACCTGGAAACTCTTCTGCCTATAATTCCTTGCCTCAGAAAGGAATTTCTTTGGTGGGCAACAGCATGCTCCCACAACAAGAGACTGCCCTTCTTCCCACACCCCGCTGCCCAGACCCTCACCGCAGATGCATCAGACTACGCTTGGGGTGCACACCTGGACGTCAGGTGCATACAGGGCCAATGGAGCCCACAGCAAATCCCCCTGCACATCAGTCAAAAAGAGATGACTGTGCAGCACACCTTGATAGCTTTCAAAACCCTTCTCTCTCCAGGGGTTCTCCTGATCAAAACAGACAACACCACTGTGATGTGCTACATCAGTAAGCAGGGAGGGACTCACTCCTACCCTCTATGCAGGCTGGCCAGGACCCTTTGGCTCACAGCCTCTTCCATGCAACTCCATCTGTTAGCACAGTATCAAACAGGCTCTCTCAACTCCCTGGCAGACCAATTAAGCAGAAACCTTTTGGACCCACACGAGTGGCAGCTCAATAAAAGTACCTTCTTCCTAATAACTCAGAAATGAGGAACCCCGAAGGTCGACCTCTTTTCCTCCCACACCAACCATCAGCTCAGCAAATACTGCACCAGGGAGCATCACTGCATGTCTTGGAAAGTGGATGCCCTGTCCTTCCCCTGGGTCAGCCTCTCGGTCTATGCTTTTCCTCCCCTACCTCTCATCCCCAAGGTACTACTCAAAATAAGGGAGGAAAAAATAATGGCCATTCTTATAGCTCCAGACTGGCCCCTACAGCACTGGTACCTCTTGCTGTGCAGCCTGTCCCCACTGCCTCCATGGCATCTTCCTCAGATTCCAAACCTCCTAACACAGAGGGAAGGGGAATTCATGCATCCCCAATTGCAGACACTCAGTTTGGCAGCTTGGCTTATTCCCTAACCCCGAACCAATCTGCTATCCTCAGTAAACGGGTTTTGGATGTTATCTGTGAGGCCAGACGCCCTAACACCAGAAAGTCTTATGCAGATAAATGGAAAAGATTCTGCACCTGGAGCCAGGCTAAGGGGGCCAATATGTCACAGCCTCCATCCCTCTCATCCTGGATTACTTAGCTGACCTACTCCATAGTGGTCTCTCTTTCCCCTCTATAAAAATTCGTGCCTCTGGTATTTCTGCTCATTTTCCCACTGAGCACCCTCTTTTTCTCACACCCTTTGATCAAATCGCTCTTCAGAGGGGCTAGCAACTTGGGGGCCCCCAGAAGGGCACCAACACCAGCTTGGGACCTTAAATGTGTCTTGGAAAAGCTCAACCTGCCTCCTTTCAAACGAGCTTCTTCTGCAGAGCTAAAATCTCTCCTGGAAGACAGGCTTCCTTCTGGCCATCACTTCAACCAGAAGAGCCTTTGAACTGCAAGCACTCATGGCTGTGGAACCCTTCATCATCTTCCATGCAGACCGGGTATCCCTCAGCACTAACCCATCCTTCATGCCCAAGGTGGTGTCCAGTGTGGCTCTCAACCAATCCAGTCATTTGCCCACCTTCTTTCCTAATCCCCAGAACAAGGGGGATAGGCTTCTTCAGTCTCTAGATGTGCAGAGAGAACTCAGATACTGTCTGGACAGGACTAAACCCTTCAGAAAGTCGGATCATTTGCTGGTCAGCTTTGCTACAGGGGCAGAAAGCCATCTCCAAGCAAACCATTTCCAAATGCATAGCACACTACATCCTTTTCTGCTACAAACAGCATGGTAAGCCTCCCCCCAAGGGGTCAGGACACACTCCACCAGAGCAGCCTCCACCTCTGCAGCTTTCCTCAGAGGAGTCCCCACCAGGGACATCCTGGAGGCTGCCACCTGACATATGTTCACAGTTTTACCAAGCATTTCCACCTGCCTCTCTTCTCCAAATCCAGGACAGGGTTTGCTTCTGCAGTCTTGTAGGGCATCTTAGCCAGCCGCTAGATTCCTTGACTGCCTCCACCCATTTCCTCAGCTTTGGGAATCTACCCAAATGTGATGACTGCAATGGTGAAACATGAAGAACATAGTACAGTTGTGTACACTTACCATAAATGTAGATGTTAGAGTGTATTCACTGTTGCAGTCCTGATTTCCCTCCCTCCCTCCATCCACCTTTTTTCTCCTTCTCCTTTTGTTACCACTTGTCCTTTTTGTTGTTCTTTCCTTACAAGGGACATATTGGCATTTATTTTCCACTAGAACCTGGCCTCTGACTTTGTGGGCTCCTGACAGGTTAGGGCAAGAAAAACTGATGTAATGGCGTTGGCTGCCTTACTTTATACCACTGACAACCTGATGTCAGTCCTCAAGCGATGATAACTGATGCAGAAATACTAAGTCTCTGGTATTCGGGCTGGCTGAGGGCTACCCTGGCAGGGATAACCCAAATGTGATGACTACAACAGTGAATACACTCGAACATCTACATTTATGTTAAGTGTACACAACTGTACTTTCTGCATCACCAAAACAGACCCCTTTGTTCTAATGGTAAACTTCTCATCATGTATAAACCCGAGAAAGCAATTGCAAGTAGCCTGTACTGCTACTTTGTTAAAACACAGAATTGAATTCCACAGGCTGTTACAACTTTTAACTACAATCCTTCCTTCAAGCATCCTCTGAAAGGCTACCTGTCAAACTCATAGCTCTGCTCATGCTGTACCCCTAGTTGAACATAAAATCTTTTCTACTTTTCTCCAGTCTGTTTGTACAGATTCTCTACTAGTCTCCTTTTCCTTACTTGGCTGTCCTACCTTCTCTACCACTTTATATAACCTTTTCCTATCACGTCCTCCCCATTTATACAAATCCATCTTAATCTTTCTCCCCTTTTATATTTACAATTGAACTAAAGATGACTTTTACTATTTCTTCTTTCGGCTTTTCCCGGTTAGGGGTCGCCACAGCCTGTTCGCTCTTGATTGGCAGTGGAGTTTTACGGTGTCGAGTTGCCAGCCCGGTGCCCAACCTTCCACAGAATGCACACACATGCACGCACTCATGCCTAGGGCCAATTTAGTGTGTCCAATCCACCTACAGCATGTCTTCAGGATGTGGGAGGAAACTGGAGCACCCAGAGGAAACCCATGCGACCACAGGGAGGACATGCAGACTCCGCACAGAAGGCACCCCAGCTAAGGCTCGAACCGAAGAACCTCTTGCTGTGAGGCAGCAAGTCTAACCGCTGCACCAGTGCAGCCGCCCTATGACTTTTACTTATTACTACTGTGAATTGCAAAAAGAATGCTGTCCAGAATTGTATATAGTGTTTTACTTGGTCTTTTTTCATTGTTCTATTTGTAACCTATTTTTAGTACATCTTTTTGCCTTTCAGTATTTATTTTTGAAATGTGTAATTGTCAGCTGCTTCTTATGTATATAGATATATATATATATATATATATATATATATATATATATATATATATATATATATATGTTTTAAAATGTTATTTTCTCTGTTAAGTGGAGCTTTTCTTCCCTGGTTTCTGCTGAAAATGGACTCTTGTGATCCAGTTTGACTTTCCCAGTAAACAAATATCAATAAAGTACATAATAGTATCATGTTTGTTTTTATTAATGTAGAAACATAACTTATTTAATATTTTACATAACCTTTTGAAACATTGTTCAGTAACTGAAGCACTGTACATCCTACATTGGTGATCACTGAGGATGATTTCTGTAACACATGGGCAATGTATAATGTGTGACGGGCTCTTTAAGGTATTGATTGGACATTGAAGATGGCTAATTGAATGTACTAAATATGATCTATATAAGAAAGCTGCTTGATGTAGTAATTTATTCTTTGAAGGCGTAAGCCGAGGTACCAAACACATTAGTAAAACCTTTTCTATCCTGATGTTTTGTGGGTTTTGTGGATTTTTTGGAGGTGTCTGTTTTGAATTATTTTGGAGGATTATGGCAGCTGAAGGGGCCCGTTCCACCTGCGAGGACATCTGGAAGGAAAGAGAGTCTAGAATGATGGAAGTTGATCCCTTAATGGCAGAGGAAACAAGCCCATGTGAGGTGGATTTCATTAAACTACAAAGACTTCTTACTAAGGGGGTAACGTTACATTATGACATTAGATTTACTAGAAAAGTACTTGTTACTGAATATCACGCCCAGAAGCCTGAGAATAAACAAACTACCCACCTATAAGTTTGCAGAAGATGAGGTAGATCTGTTGAGTGAATGGAATGAGGCATTGTTGGCGTGTACAAAGGTTTGGTTGAGAGTCCTAGTGAAGCGGAATCAGAGGCAGAAAGAAAGACTGAGAGCGGAGATCTTGAGGGTGCAAACAGATTTAGCTGGAAAGGTGCCTGCAGTGGTTTTTGACAATAAAGTGAAGGAGGTGAAAGAGAACATGGTGAAGGTGGAGGAAGCAGTTATAGCCCATAAGAAAGGCAAGCTCCAAAGGGATGTAAAAGATTACAACAATAATGCCATTTTCTCATGGCAGTGCAAAGAACCTAGGGGCAGGCAAAACAACAGAAGGTCCAGCAGTAGAAATCAAGAGTTTTGTGATTCCTCAGTATTTTCTGGGGATTTGGCATCCAATAGTAAGAGTGTCTCATTCGAGGAGCTCAACTTGGAACTGGAGGCCATGGATCCAGTGAAGGAGAACTCAGATTTTGGAAGGGGCTGAGGGCGAAGATGGCGGCGGAACACCAGCGACGAGGAAGGTACGCAGGGAGAGGGATTCCTGCAGAAACGGAATAGGTGAAGGAAGAGATATTGAGCAAAATCGTGAGATCAACCATATCGACGACAATGAGAGGAACATTTTAGTGGACGTTAGGACTAATATTGGTGTGGACAATTTAAAAGTGGTAAGTTTGATTTAATTCTGGACTCTTAACACTTTATCTGTCTTGGAGAAGAGTAGTAAGTATGTTCCTACACATGAGCTTAGCTGATGTGCTTTTTGAAATAGATAGGTTTTGTTGTAAGTTGTATTTAAAAATATATTTTGAAAATAAACGAAGGCAGGGTGCAAGAGGTAATAGTGATACATTGATGAAAATGATTCTTTTGATAGTACTGATAGTATTTTGTTAAATCTGTCCATTTATGATTATGATGACATGGATTTGTATGATAAAACTATGGAAGAAAAGAAAAACAAAATGGAGGTAATTCCGGGTATTTTTTTTTTTTTACTGGTTATGGTAAAATGACAATACCATCTGTACCTTATAACAGTACGTTCATGCCACCTAAGATGTCTAATAATGTTTTAATGTTAGAGAATGTATTAAGTAAACATGTGGAAAAAGAATATGATGCATTTAAAAGGCGGTTCAAGTCCTTTAATTTAACTAAAGTACAATGGTAAACACTTTAATGACTAAAAAGTTGTAGAAGGGAATATGTGTTTACAGAAGCTGTTAAGGGTGGGAATTGGGTAATCATGAATGAGGCTGAATATAAGGAAATGCCGTATGCTTTATTGAATGATGTTACTGTTTATAGGAGACTTTTGTGGAACCCAGTTTCAGAATATAATGGAGAATTATTGGAAATTCTGGAGAGAGCAGAAAGACTGGGTTTCTTAAATACCTCTGATGTTAACAAGCTTCATATAAAACGCCCTAGGGATGCTATGTTTAAAACTATTCCCAAGATGCATAAAGCCATTCAAAAACCACCAGGGAGGCCAACAGTTTTGGGGAAGGAGCTTTCCTTGAAAATGTAGGGATATTTTTGGATTTTCATTTAAAGAATAATCTAAATAAGGTGAATTCTTACATTAAAAATGGTAAAATGTTGGCTGAGTTGTTGAAGGGAAAGGAGTGGTCCGAAGATTTATATTGGGCCATGGTAGATGTGAAATCCTTATATACAAGTATAAAAAATGAATGGGGTTTAAGAGCCATTAGCAACATGTTGGGTGATGGTCCGAGAACAGATTTCTTAATTCGTCTCCTTGAATTTTCGCTAACGCATAATTGTTTTGCGTTTGATGGAAATTATTACTTGCATTTGGAAGGGACTGCAATAGGAGCTGCGTATGCTCTCGTATATGCAGTAGTATTCTTGGATTATTTTGAGAAAACGAAATTGTATAACGTGTCGTTTTATAAGAACAAGGTGGTATTTTTTAAGAGATACATTGATGATCTCATATTTATTTGCAGAGGAGACCTAGAAGAGTTTGGAGACTTCATTAACATGTTGCAAGATAACAATTTTGGCATAGAATTTACATATAAAACAAGTAAGGAAGCAATACATTATTTGGACTTGGAGTTCTTTGTGGATGATAATTTCAGGGTGGCTAATAGACCATACAGCAAGGAAACAGCTGTGAACAATTTTTTGACAGCAGATAGTATGGACCCCCCCCCCCTCATCTTTTGGCATCTTTGTCATATGGCGAGTTCTTAAGGATAGTAAGCAATACATCAGATAAGGAGGAACTGGTGAATGAGTTCAGTAGAATAAAACAATAGATTACATGTAAGAGGCTATCAAGACGATGTCCTAATGGCCGCAGAAAATAAGGCCAGGAGAAAATTAGGACCAACATGGAGTACCAGGGAGGGAGTAAGATATATTAGAGGACATCAAGCCGATTCAAATAATAAGATGGATGAGCAAAATCCTCTTTTCTTTTTGTTACTAAATATTCTCCCTTTTCAAACAAACTAAAGGAGTTAGTGTGTTGATATTGGCCAATAGTTTTGAATGATGAAAGGTATGGAGACATTTTCCGGGAAAGGATAGTGTTGTTTTCTTATGGGAGATCTAGCAGTCTAAAAGACCCCTTATCATATGGCAAGGTGTTTAGAGTAAAAAAAAAATAGGGGAAGTTTTCTGTGCAGAAATTGTGTAGTCTGTGAGAAAATTAAAAACTTAGATGGGATCAACATTAATGGCAAGGTCTATAAAGCCAGTGAAACATATACATGTGAATCTAGTGGAATTGTCTATATCATAGGTTGTGGGTGTACGTAGACAAAATGGTATATTGGACAAACTAAAAGAGCTATCAAGAAAAGAATCATGGAACATCTAAGTGACATAAGAAGGAATAGGACAGAAAATCCGGTGGCACACACATTTTATTTAGGCACATAACAGCTCTGTAGACACTTTCTTTTTTAGTGTGTTGGCAAAACCCAAATCTTGTAATGGGGGGTGGACACTAGTAAGTTGTTAGTGCCGGAGTCCAAGTGTATAGTAAACTTTAGGACATTAAATCCTAAAGATTTAAACATGGAATTAGATAACCAGTGTTTACTGTAAGTAAACTAATATTGTCAGTTGTATGGTTGAAATCTCACATTTTATTAATGGAAATGGAATGATGTTGTTATCTCATTTAACATCGGAAATAGTTGGGATTCATCTCAGTAAAGTTTAATAAATATGTATAAAAAATGTTATACATGGCTAACACATGGGCAATGTATAATGTGTGATGGGCTCTTTAAGGTATTGATTGGACATTGAAGACGGCTAATTGAATGTACTAAATATGATCTATATAAGAAAGCTGCTTCATGTAATAATTTATTCTTTGAAGGCATAAGCCGAAGTACCAAACACATCAGTAAAACATTTTCTATCCTGATAGTTTGTGTTTTGTGGTTGATTTCTATACCGTCAGCTTGTAGATGACACTGTGCTCTGTCATGCATGACACATTATTCATGTGATATTAGTCTCAGAAGATTTCTAATAATACTTTGTACTTCAACCAGTTACATCTCTGCCTGTATTTAATGCAATTTTGTTTCCACTCCCCAAACATCTGCAACTCCCATGCACAACCTAATGTTACTGCAAGATTAGCTCTAATGGTGAAATATTGTTAACATCACTAGCTTGTGACTCAAACACTTTCAGCAATGGGTGTCTTGTTTGTCACATTTTACTGTCATTTTTTTCATAACACCCACCGCTTTCATACGCTACCAAACATGACAGTGCACGCACTGTTTTGATTTAGAAGATTTTTCATATTTTTCATAACTTTTTGCAAATCCTCTGTGTAACTCAGGATGTGTGCATCTTATCCACCTTAGGTAATGTGTTTGTAGCAAGGGGACAGCAGTGGTTGGTATATGTTCTTCACCCCCAGGACAGACAAATGCTTTGTATAGTTGCCAGCAGTACAGTGATTGTCTGTCCTGAGTGGTAGTTGTGACTGGGTAGTATAAACATAAAGTGGCATTGGCTCAGTGTAAATGGTAACAAAGTCTACACTCTCCCACAGCAAGAACAAACAAAACTATTTAAAATAAAGCATGTACATATTATAAACTTTATTAACTTCATAATAATAATGGAGTGGTGCTATTTAGTAAAGTGGGTACAGTAGTGAAATGTGTGCAAGAGACCAGTATTTAAAAATCATCAACAGCCCCCTTTTCCCCATTTTCTGCATGGAGTCGGGTGTTGCTTCACCTGTTGCCATCTTTCTCTATTGAGTGCCACCTTTCTACCTTCTTTGGGTCATGCCTGACTGTTAGGTCATCTCTTACACAATCTTTCTATTTGTGGATGCCCTTGTTTCCTGTTTACTTCTTCCTGTCTCACCTAAATCTTCTTCACTAGATTGTTCTCTGCTTTCCTGATCTTCTCTGCATTTGTAGCTGCTTTGGCTTGTCTTCTTTGATGTTCTCATTTCCCTTCATTTCTCACAGTGTGTATCTTACCACCTGCCTGATGCACTTCATCTCTGTCACCTATAGCTTCCTCAACCGCACTGCCTTCACTGGCCAGGTTTCTGTATCCTGTAGAATTAGAATTAGAAATGCACCACTGTTTTGCACACCTTACTTTTCAGATTCTGTACCATTCATGTGTTATATACTACCCGTGATGCTGTGTGCCAGTAGCATTGACAACCTCATTCATACTTCCATTCTCTTCAGTGTCCCCCTCCCAGGTAACCAAAGCTGTTCACCTGTTCCACTGTCTTCCCTTCTATGTAAATTTTTAGCACTGTTGGAAAAAGAAGTACAGCCTGCTGTCAGTAACACTGGATTGGGGCTGTCACATAAAACAGGCAGTAAAATATTTAACAGCATTTAAAACTGTAGTGTAGGGTTGTTTTTTTAGAACTTTGCATAATTAGTAAAGCACTGATTTTATTGCATGATTAACTGAATTTGTATAGTAATAGTAGAATTAATGGATTAAGGACCCATTGTTAAGAATTAACAGATTTGGTGAAGGAACTTGATAAGAGTCGCCAAAATCAGAATACCCCAGCAGAGATGAAGGATAGTAGTTGAGGGCACTGTTTGTTATTCTTCCATGATTAACAAAAGCATATCCTAAGTAGGATGAAGTAAATCTGAGAGCACCAGCCATGTTAAGGGTCAGATGGGTCACAGCAGAATTGGCTCATGGAATCCAGGGAAGCAGTAAAAAAAAGTCAGATGTTCCTAGCAAGATTAACTCTTTTTTTCAAAAATGTTATCCGTCTTGAAACTGGAGAACCAGTATCATTAAAATAAACTTTATAAAACTGATACGAAATCAAGAAAAGAAATGAAACTTTTAAAAAAAAAAAAAAATATATATATATATATATATATATATATATATATATATATATATATATATATATATATATGTATGTATATATATATTGACATGTAACAATAACTGTTAGACCTAAGATTGAAGCATGATCACATATGTCAAGGATTTTTGCAATTATGTTACCTTAAAAGGAGAAAAAGAATTACTGACCTGAGCAACATGCATAAAGCACTGCAAAATTTAGATATTGTTAGAATAGTGACATTTCAGAACAGGTGACTAATAGACTTGGCCTAAATTGTCTCCCAATATTGGTTTATAAAAAAAGTCTGCTGTATCCTTATTTTATAAGTAGCCGATAAATTTAGTTCTTTCCCTTACATTACTAGATTGCATACCCACATCTTCACCACCCTCCTCAAATTTCCAAAGAACATGTACTCAAAGCATACTACTAGAAGCCACCAACAGCTACAATAGCTTTGGAGATGCACTATATAGTAGTTCAGTAGCTAAAAAATGGAACTCTGTCCCTACAAGCATTCAAAACACATCATCCAAAGCCTCCTTTAAAGACCTCATCAGGCAACATCTCAAGGAAAGTTGGCAGTACCATGTTTGCTCCCCAGGCTAGTGAAAGCGGATAACACATACATACAAAATCTAGAGCACTTGATAATAGTTTTCAATCTTACTCACAAAATCTACAATGTATGTACTGTACCTCTGTACTATGTATGTATTCTACCTTTGTTCCAAATTTCAGCTGTACACCACAAATCTATTAATTACCTTTATTTTTAAAATTAATGTTTGTTTGATGTCCTTCAAGGATGCAACTGCAGTCCTTACATATGGGTTGTCCTGCCTCAGGCAGCCCTTCGGTCGGCCGGATTCCAAAGTCTGGGTCCGGCGTCTGCTGATGTCGCCCTTTCCCCGACGTCAGAGCGCCTGGGGTATAAAAGCGTCAGCCTACGCCATCTTCTTCAGTCTTTCTTGCCGCGCGGTGCCCGAAGCAGAAGCAGTTCGCAAGTGCCGGTCGGCCAGCTCCTGTGTTTTCAGCTACTGAAGTCTTCAAAAAGCTAAGTACCCCGTTGGGGACCTTTTCTTGCCTTAGCCGATGTCAGATAAAACTACAAAAGTTAATAATTGTTTAACTTGTGGGAAACAAATACCTCATAAGGATTTCCACTCTTACTGCTTACCCTGCCTAGGCCCAGAACACAACGTCTCGGCCTGTACAGCTTGTGCTTCTTTCAATAGACGCACTCTTAGACATCGGTCAGAGTTTGCACAGGATTATTTTGGGGAAGATTTCTGTTATATCATGCCGTCGGAGCTTCCGACAGCACATTTACCTAAAAAACGGAAGGATAAGGACCGACACCCGCGGTCCGTGGTCTCGGCCGACACCACACTTAGGCCTACCGCGAGTGTCTCGGTCTCTTCTGAGCCGGTTTCACAACCGCTACAGACCGACTACACCGCCCCACCGGTTACTTCGGTACTGGAGGCCAGCCCGGTGCCGGTTTCTGTTCTCCTCTCTGAGACCGTAGTTTAGGATATTTCTGACACCATTTCAGTGGATAAGACTACTCCAGCATGTGGGGCTGCCAGGCCTCCAGTGTCTATGTCCATTAAGGCCTACACACATGCTAAGGCTGCCAAACAGGCTAAGTCTCTCCCTCCAAGATCTGTTTCTCTGGGATCCACTTCTGGTTCTCAAATTTTAAGTTTAGCTGAGGACTTTATTTCTTTAATTAGGGGTTCTCAGCCACATCCAGATAGAGGCTCTCAGCCACCTTCTGTCAAGAGGCCTAGGGTTGAGCAGGTAGATCCCCAGTCCTCCGATGAGGCCTCAGATGATTCTGCACATTTAGACTACCAGGAGGAGGCCTTCCTGGCCTACGAGGATTCTGATGCGGAGGAATCCATTCCCTCTGCTTCTCCTCCTGAGGAATTTTCCTTTGGGGAAACGCTTCATTCCATGAGGGAACACTTCAAATGGCAAGGCCAAGAATACTCAGATTCTAGGAAAAGGTTAAGGGAATTTTTAAAGCTACCTCAGCATAGACCCTTAGCTATTCCTCCAGTTTTAAATGTTTTAGATGGTGTGTACTTAGAATCTAGTGTTTCCCCTGACTCCCTCCCCCCTGCTCCTGTCAAGCCAGACAGGTACTACAGGGTCCCAGACACACATCAATTTCTGTACAAGGGCCATACTGCTGACCCTGAAACTATTTCTCAGGGGCCTAAAGGGGTTTCCTCCACTACTGCTAAGAATCCACTTCCTTCGGAAAGAGATTCTAGGGCTTTAGAAAGGTGGGGCAAGAAAGTATATACATCTTCCACCCTTTCTATGCAAGCATTAAATTGTCAATTTCATATGATTCGGTATCAAGAATACATGTTGGATGACTTGCAAAAGAAATTGGCTTCCCCTGAACTATTAGATAGAAAGGGGTTACAGGAATTGGTTCATAATACTCAACAGGTTAGCAACCATTTCCTTCAGTGTGGATATGATGCATTGGAAGCTTCATGTAGAGCAGCAATGACAGGTGCGGTCATACGCAGACATGCTTGGTTAAAGGAACAAACACTGCCAGACCATGTGAAAATTAAGCTTTTGGACACACTACTAGAGAAACATAAGCTATTTGGTGCTACTGCACAAGAGGTTTTAAAGAAAATAGAGGAAAAGGCAAAATCAGTGCAAACAGTCAAAGATTTCCTCCAGGTACAGCCTCCAAGATTCAGTAGGAATTGGCCTTCTAAGCATTGGTCCTTTCCAGACACAGACAAATTTCAAAGAGGCAAAAACAGACATGGCAGAGGTAGAGGGCAAACTCGAGGCTCCTACAGAGGACGTCAGTGGCAGCCACCGAACCAGAGAGGTGGGGCAGGACCTTCCACTGCTCCGCCAGGACAATCTCAATGACTTGACTTTGACTCCGCCATCCAGGGCTCAATTAGAAGCACCTTTGGGCAGAAAGTTATCTTTATTCTCAAAAAATTGGCACAGTATTACAAAGGACAAATGGATCCTGGACATAATAGACAAAGGATACAGATTCCATTTTCATACACTGCCAACAAGACATGGCAGGCCAAACCTGCCACCAAATCAAAGGGCAGAGGCACTCAAACAAATAACAAACCTACTTCAGATAAGAGCAATAGAAAAGGTTCCTTCTGCAGAACAAGGCCAAGGATTTTATTCAAGACTGTTCCTTGTTCCAAGAAAAGATAACCAATGGAGACCCATTCTGGACTTGTCCGCACTGAATACTTACCTTATTGTGCCAAAATTCAAAATGCTGACTTTACAGCAACTCCTTCCCATGCTGGGCAAGGGGTCTTGGCTGGTAACTCTGGACCTCAAGGAGGCATACCTGCATGTCCCAATCGGACAAAGTTGCAGAAGATACCTCAGATTTCTTGCAGGCTCAGAGCATTATCAATTCTCAGCATTGGCCTTTGGCTTATCTACTGCGCCCAGAGTGTTCACGGAATTCTTGGCATCAGTAATTGCACATTGCAGACTTCAAGGGATACAAATATACCCTTACCTGGACGACTGCCTTATACAAGCAGACAGCCAACAAGCCTTGTTAAAAAACTTGGACTATGTCATTCACCTACTGCAGGCCTTGGGATACACGGTCAATATTCAGAAATCAAGTCTCATACCATCCCAACAAATACCTTTCCTGGGTGCCACACTGGACACAAACACCCAGATGGCATTTCTGACAAAAGAAAAACAAAAACAATTACCAGAATACTTCAGAAAATTGGCAACACACACCCAGATGACTGCAAGGAAAATCCTGCAGGCCCTGGGTTTCATGGCATCTTGCATTCTTCTGATTCCACACGCAAGGCTGCATATGAGGAAACTACAATGGTATCTAAAAAGTCTATGGTCTCAACACTGCCACAGCCTGGAAGCATTGATCCCACTCATTCCATGCCTTCAAAAGGAATTTCTGTGGTGGGCTCAAGCAAGCCAGATAAACAAAGGTCTGCCTTTCAGCAAGCCTCATACAAGTCAAACCATAACAACAGACGCCTCAGACCATGGATGGGGGGCGCACATGGAGGGCAGATGCATTCAAGGACAATGGACACAAAAAGAAAAGCACCTGCACATCAACCAAAAAGAAATGCTGGCAGTGATACATGCAATCAAGGCCTTCGAAAAGTTCATGCATCAGGGCCATCTACTAATAAAGACAGACAATACCACAGTTATGTGGTACATAAACAAGCAAGGAGGTACCCATTCCTACCCTCTTTGCAGACTGGCAATGAATCTCTGGGATATTTCCCTACAATTGAAAATAGAGCTACAATCCCAGTTTGTACCAGGGAAGGACAATGTCCTGGCGGGCAGCCTAAGCAGAAACATCATGGATCCACAAGAATGGATGTTGCATCCAGACATTTTCTTACAAATAACTCAAGCATGGGGAAGGCTGGACATAGATCTTTTTGCCCCCCACCTCAATCACCATCAGAAAAAGTTTTGCACAAGGACATACCATCCTCAAGCATGGAAGGTGGACGCTCTCTCCTTCAGTTGGAACTCTCTAACACTATATGCCTTCCCACCTCTTCCTTTGATGACCTAGGTGTTACTAAAGATCAAGACAGAGCAACCGAAAGTCATACTGATAGCTCCAGACTGGCCAAGACAACATTGGTACCCACTGCTACGGAGCTTGACACACACCAATCCGTGGCTCCTTCCTCAATGGCCACTTCTTCTGACACAGCACAATTACAGGACACTACACCCCAGCTTGAAAACATTGAAGCTGACAGCTTGGAAGATTCCATGACTATTCCTCAGGATACACTTTCCAAAAGGGTAAAAGATATCATCCTGGAGGCGCACAGACCTTCCACTAGAAAAACATACTCAGCAAAATGGAAGAGATTTCTTATTTGGAACAGCAAAAAGGGTCAAGACTCATCAGTGATGAGCATTCCACAGATCCTAGAATATTTGGCTGAAATGCTCCACAATGGCCTTTCATATTCTTCCATAAAAATACATGCTTCATATATCTGTATCTGCCAAATATAACACTGATCCGCCTGTATTTTCTCACCCATTGCTAAGACAGTTTCTAAGAGGTATAAAGAACATCAACCCTCCAAGGAAACCACCAGTGCCTGCATGGGACCTCAACTTCATGCTGGAAAAATTAACTCTTCCTCCCTTTGAACCAGCAACATCTTTAGAGTTAGAGTTGCAATTTCTGTCTTGGAAGACAGCTTTTCTTCTGGCAGTAACCTCAGCAGGAAGAGTCTCTGAGCTACAGGCCCTTATGGCAATACAACCATTTCTCATTTTTCATCAGGACAGAGTTTCTTTGAAAACCAATCCGTCATTCATGCCAAAGGTGGTATCCAGGGTGTCCCTGAATCAAGCTATTCACCTGCCTACCTTCTTTCCCAATCCTCAAAATAAAGGAGAGCGACTTCTGCACACCTTGGACATACACAGACAGTTGCGCTACTACTTGGACAGAACAAAGTCTTTCAGAAAATCTGACCAGCTTTTTGTAGCTTGCACTGCTGGATTGCAGGGAAAAGCAATTTCCAAACAGACAATTTCTAAATGGATTGGAAATTGCATTCGATTCTGCTACTCTTTTCATGGAAAAACTGTGCCGGCTGACATCAGGCCACATTCCACCAGAGCTACAGCCACCTCCACAGCCTTTTTAAGAGGAGTGGCAACAAAGGACATTTTAGAAGCTGCTACATGGAGCTCCGTGCATACATTTTCCAAACATTACAACCTGCCTTTATATTCCAGATCCAGAGCAGGGTTTGCTTCTGCAGTCCTGCAGGGCATTTTAGCTACACCATCTTTGTCTTAGTGCCTACCCACCCCCAGGTTGGCTATGGTATTCAACCCATATGTCAGGACTGCAGTTGCATCCTTGAAGGACATAGTACAGTTTTGTACCTACCATAAATGTAGATGTCCGATAGGTATGCAACTGCAGTCAGGTTTTCCCTCCCACCAACCCCTCTGTGGTATTCTTTTGGGTTTCTACCCCTCATTTTAGCTACCTGGGGTAATCTTTTATGGTGTATTTGTTTTTATGTTGTTGTACTTGTCTGGAATTTTTTCTCTGTTTTCAAAATTTAGCCTTCCTTAGAGGGCACCTGGCATCTGGGGCAAGAAACACTGAAGAAGATGGCGTCGGCTGATGCTTTTATACCCCAGGCGCTCTGACGTCGGGGAAAGGGCGACATCAGCCAACGCCGGACCCAGACTTTGGAATCCGGCCGACCGAAGGGCTGCCTGAGGAAGGACAACCCATATATCAGGACTGCAGTTGCATACCTATCGGACATCTACATTTATCGTAGGTACAAAACTGTACTTTCCCTACATGCCAGCCTGAAATAGGACTTGTCACACCACTTCTAGAGGCTATTGAATGTCAGTTTCTCAACAGGCTTTGTGCCAGGTGAATGGATGACAGCAGCAGTCAATCCTCCTGCACAAAGGTGGGCATCAACAGACCTAGGTAATTGTAGATTCGTATGTCTGACCAACCTCATCATTAAGGGTATGGAGAGAATCTTTATGAATTAATAAATAAGGACGTAAATAAATCTACAAACTTTTGACCCAAGCCAGTTCTGTTTTTTTTGCTCAACTTGGCTGGCTGACTACTTTGATAAGGTTACATTAAGAATAGATGAGGGAAAATCAGTGCAGACTGTATATCTAGACCTCGTAAAGGGTTCAACACCATCCCTCTCTTGGGTATTTTTGATAAACTCTTCCAGCTAAATGTTAATCCCTGTGTAACTTGTCAAATGGCAAATTGACTAACACAATGAACCCAGGAAGTTATGGTAGACATCTGTACCACCTTCAGAAAACCTGTCACTAGTACTTTCCCCCATGGTTCAGTCCTTGGAAATTCCTGTTTGGTATTTGTTTCTGATGTGTAAACTAATGTTAAGGGTTTATGGCTGACCAAATTTGCAAATGACTGTATACTTAGTGCCATCATACACTCACTAGAGAACACCAAGGTCTTCCAAGACGGCCTTTCCTAAATAACTGATGTTATAAACATGGACTAAAACTTAATGCCAAAAAATATGTAATAGTCTCCTTTGGGAAGCATGATGTTCTCTGTAACTATCACATCAACAGAGTAGGGATCCTGGGAACCTGTGTGGTACAACAAGCTGTCCTTTGATCACCATTCATCCACTATTGCAAAAAACAGTTATTCTTCATTGTGCATCTTAATAGTAAGGGTATGGAGTTCTAGGTCTGGGGAGATATGATCACTGTATTCAGCACTTATTAGGTCAATCTACGGAGTGTAATTTTCAGTTTGGTATGTTCCTGAACAGACACTTAACACTTGAATGACCACAATGCTTTTTTTTACCAAGAAAGTAAAGGTCCTAAATCATAAAAATTACACTGACCATCTGAAAGCCATGTTCTTCTCAATATCACACAAGCTCCCTAAGAGGCTGTCTCTGCCTTGAGTACAGAGCGTCAGCAGACCTTATTCTCTCAGCTCTACTGCACGTCGGATGGCGCAGTAGCCTTGTCACCCCACAGCAAGAGGTTCTCCGGTTCGATTCTCTGCTGGGGTGCCTTCTGTGTGGAGTCTGCATGTCCTCCCTGCGTTCATGTGGGTTTCCTCTGGGTGCTTCGGTTTCCTCCCACATTACAAAGACATGCATCTGGAGCCTTCCTTGAAAATTGACTTCATTCCAAGTTGGAATTTCCCTGTTAAAAAATGTTAAGTAAATAAATAAAAAGTACACAAGTCCAGTGGTACCACAAACACCCACTCAAGAGACTTTAATCTGTTCTGCAAAATAAATATGACATGTCTCAGGAACAGATATATTTCAGAGAATACCACTCGTTTAATATGTCACCTTCTCCAAACAAAGAGTATTTCCTGTACTCTAGTCAAATGTAATCGTATGGCTGGGAAACCACAACTTCACCTGTAGTTTAGCATTGTTGTCCCTTATGGATAGGGGTAACGTGTAAATATTCTGCCCATCTGGGGGTTATTCATACTTAAATTACAAGGACTAAAAACTTCATAAGAAAATCAGGGCTGTCCTTCTAAGGAGCCTCGAGGATTAATAGCCTAGTAAGAACCTATGGAACCTAAGAAAGAAAAAACAGTTGCTTTCTGCTTTTACAGTGTTAAATATTGTTTCCTTACTCCCTTCTAAAACAGTAACAATTTTTTTTTCTCACATTCTGACATTGATTCCCAGTCAAATGTGTAAGGAGAGAAGGGGGAGGAGGGTTCTTCAGTTAATTCTCCTCAAGCTGAAAGTTTTCTTTTTCTGAGGAAAGTGTTTCTTCAGCTTCCTCTACAGAGGAATTTTCTTTCTGACACGGGAAATAACATGAAGGATTTATTTTGGTAGGATCAGAATGAAATCCCTATATCTTAGCAAAATTATTATGATTTGATACAAATGGATTTTCCACAGTTTGTAGGTGTTCCTCATGTGTTTGTCCGCCTTTGAGGATGTTTTCTTAACAGCTTGCAGTATGCCTGACAGTCAGCCCCCCTGCCCACCAAAAGTCGGATAAGTTATATGAAGTACCTCAGATAAACAATTTGTTGTATACTAATTTCAAATCAGCTCCTTAAGTGATTTCTTTTTGTAAGACTTCTACTGCTAGACATATTGTGATTGCTACTGATATTGTGACATTCCATCTGACAAGTATAGGAAAGCGTTTCACATATTTGGGAGGAAAGTACATTCTCTGCCACATTAACTTTAGGAATTTTAAACTGCCAGGCTGACATGTTAATTTTTTTCTGGTTTGTTTTGAAAACATGAAAAAATTGTTAGCCTTCTCTATTTGAAGGTTAAAACAGCACTGACTTATTTAATTGTGTCTGCTTATCAGGTAACCAAACAATCCTTAAAGTGCTCTTATGACTCTGCTGATGCTATATCTAGAATGGCTGCTGCTGTTTCAGTTATAAGAAAATTTGCTTGGCTACATTCTCAAAACTTACCTGAACATATTCAAGCTGAGATTTTAAATTCTCTCCTGGACAAAGATGTGGTGTTTGGTCCCCCTGCTGCTGGGGTCCTTAAGATTTGATTGGGAAATTAATTTAAGGGGTTACTCAGATCTTTTAGCCCTCCTTTTCCAAGTTCATCATAAAATTTTCTTCCTTTTCAGGATCCTTTTCCAGAAAGAAGAGTAAGCAGTCTCAGCAAAGTTCTAGCAAGCAGAATTTCAAAAAGCAGTGTCAGAGGGTCAAAGAAAAAAGAGGAAGTTTCCCAGAAACGATGCCATTCCAGAAAGTCTGTATGACTGTTTGCCTCTTAACCTCCCCCCCCTCCCCTGGCAATCCTTTAAACCTCTGCCTTAGTCTAGGTCTTTATCTTCCCCTGTAGCATCAGATTATCTCAGCAAGTGGGTTCTGAGACTTATCTAACAGGGGATTCCCCAATCGTCCAACAAATGAGGCATTCCTGTTTTCTCCTGGTTTAGAGCAACTGTTTGCTCAGGGGACTAATTGTACAAGTTTCCTCAGTTTAGACGGGGAAAGTTTTTTTCTCAAGTATTTTTCTGTCCCTAAAGAAAGAGGGAATGTGGACAATAGTCAAGATTCCAAAATTCAAAATAATATTCCTTCAAACCCTTTACCTTTCATACCTCCTGCAACATTTTGGTAAGATTTGGCTAAAATATGCTTACGATCAGATCCCAATTTGTAAGAAATTCAGGTGTTTAACATTTCTGTGTTTGGCTCACATTCAGTCCACTGTCTTAAACTTTAGTCCAAGGGTATTTACAAAGTTCCCTTCAGAGCTTTCTTGCCACCAAAGAATATGTTCCTCTGATGCTTTCGAGGAAAAACCTTCTGTAAAAAAAAAATGTTTTACTGATGAATTCCTGTTCAGGAAAGTTATAATAAAAGTAAGAGTTTGTGTTTTAACAGACGGTCACAAGACTGTGCTATACTTTTAAATGAGCTTTTTTTACTCTGTTTAAAAGGTGTTTAAATTGACTGAAAACCATTTTTCTGTGGAGAAATTGTGTTTATTTTACTTTGAGGGGCTGGTAAGAGTGTTCTGCCTTTTACTGTATTTTTATATGAAAAACTGACTGTTAAAAGATATTTAAGTTTTGCCAACCTTTGCTGCTGCTTTTCCACAGGAAAGCGTTACCAATTTTGGGTTGACCATGGAACATGCTTGCTGTTCCAATTGATGGTCCTTCTTCCAGGCATAAAAATAGAAAATTAATCAAATGATCTATGCTACCCCAGCAGGTAGCAATTTGCCTCAGCTGCAGGTGAGTGACTCTGCTGTGGCCATTTGTTGTACCTCAGACTACTTATCTTTTATCCTGAATACCTCTGGTGTAGCACCTACAGTCACTATGCACTAATGGTTAGCCATATCCTGTGCAGCTGTTGAGGTCTTTTCAGTGAGTAAGGGAGAATCACTGTTGTTGGTCCTGGGAGAGGCAACAGAGAAGTCTTCCCTGTTTTGTTAGAATTTTGTGCACATCTCTGGGGATGCTGCTGCCATTAATAACACAGAATACTTAACATGCATCTACTTCTCCTGAAATTTCCTTAAACAGTAGTAGTTTAATTCAAGCCATTGATTCTTCTTATAAAGTATTTTTTGTTAAAAGAAAAAGGCATACCTCTTTTCCTGAAGAGATTCAAGATTTTGAATCTGGGCAAGATGATGAGGCGATTGATGCAAGGTTTTATAGGTTCATAACTGAATACTAGGCTAACTACCATTAAGGCCCATTTTAAGCACAGCCATTATTTCAAGATCGGAATCAAACCCTGTCATACCTGTCAACCTCTCAGAGCAAGAAATCTGGACAAAGTTAAAAATAATGGGGGGGACAAAGTTACAAAAATAGGGACACTTTTTAAATACTGTTCTTACAAACTTAGAAAGTTGATAGAATAACAGGTTTCGGATTATGTATTTTCTGAAGGACATGAAGTCTAAATCTCAAATGACTTTCATTATTTATTATTTAATAACTTAAACATTCAGTGAATTACCAGACAAACACATTTTATGAGGAACAGACCAAACATGAGGCAAAAATCTGGACATTCTGTGAAAATCTGTACAGTTGAGAGGTATGAACCCTGTCCTTTGTGTCTATGAACTAAGACCTCAACTATTATGCCAAACCTCTACCCCCTGAGATTTCTTTTTCAGACTTGAGACCTCAATGGAATTCGTAGATGGCTGCACACTGAGTTGCAGCTCAGCTCTCCCAGTGTGAAAACGGAAACTGTGAAACCAGAGGCAATGAATTTGCCTTTTGGGGTAAATTTCAGTTACTGGCTAATAAGTGCATTACCTGGATGCCAGCAAAGAAGAAATTTGGAGAACCTTAAAGAAAATTAACCATAAAAGGTGAAGAGAAGAAATGGTTGAGAAAAATTGTGCAGCTGTTCAGCAAAAAAGGAGTTCAAGCTCCAACTTTGGTGCAAGACATGACTTCCAGTAATCTAGAGGAAAACATAAGTAAAATGCCCTCGAATCTGATTAAAATGAGAGAAATCTGGTTCAAAACTGCAGAGAGCACCCCAACCTTACCAACCTTACATAGCTACTCATCCTATCATACATTCAGACCCCAAACAGTGGCAGTAAACTCAAAGGAGGTAGAGTTTCAATACATATTAAAGATGTGCACACCTCCAGGCTTCTCACAGTATGACGTACAGGATTCACTCCAGATGCATTTAACCATTAACTAGACCCCTATACAAATCATAGCTAGCTACCAGCCCCCAAATCTGACTGAAGATGCCCAATCCACCTATCTGGATCTCTTCAAATCCATCAAAATTCAGCTCTTTACCCTGATCCTGGGTGATTTTAACTACCCAAACATAGATTGGAAGAACTACTTATGCCAGAGCACAAATGCCCAGAGATTCCTTGATTTTGTCAATGCAAATGCCTTGGAACAGCTAGATGATACCCCCACAAGAGGTGATAATATATTGGACTTGGTGTTAACCAACATGAGTAACCACTGCAGCATCCCTGCAGTGTCATCCTCCCTGGTAAGAGCAACCATAAAGTGGTCACTTTCGAAGTCACCATCTCTTCCGACCCCTCTCTAGCTAGGGTCAAACAAACTTCTCCAAAGCTGATTACAGCCTCATGAGGGATGGTATAAACAGCTTCACAGCCCCCTCCCTTTCTCTAGGAACTGACGCCAGTATCCAAAACTATACCAAACCACTATATGAGCATTTATATAGATGCATGGAATCAGGAATACCCGACAGGACTAACTCATCCTCCGCATGGAAGAGTAAACCTGTCTGGTGAGCATCTGCAGTAAATAAACTCTGTAACAAAAGGAAACAATTGCTGTTCACGACCAAGAAAGAGCAGGTGCTCAACTGGAAGCAATCTCTCCTTAGCCTGAGCAAACAAAGGCGCTAACAGAATCCTCCAAAGCAAACTTCAAGTCCAAATTGGCCACATCTACTACAGACAATCATAAAGCCACCTTCACATATGTCAGCAATCTTAAAGGTAGCACCCAGATTTGGTCAGAACTGGTGGTCAAGGGCACCACATATACAAATGCCATAGATATAGTAAACTTGCTGGCTGACTGAGTCAGCAAAAACTTCACCACTTTGTCCCCCTATCAGTAAATCAGGACATCCCTAGTACCTACCCCCTTCCCTTTATATCCAGGGAACAGGTCATCACTGCTGTCTCGAAGGCAAAAAATACAGTCTCCGTAGGACCCAATAACATCCCAGGCTGTATCCTACATGAACTCAGACAAGAACTTTTGTAACACTATTAGATGCCCTATTCAACCAAACCTGAGTGCCACCTTTGTCCCAGCTGAGTGGAAGACAACTGCCGTCATCCCTTTGCACAAAGGTGGAACATCCACCGATCCGGGAAATTGTAGACCCATCAGCCTTACTAGCATGATCTGCAAGGCCATGGAGTGGATTATCATGGGCCTCATTGACAAAGACAATGGTAACCTCCAAACACTTGATCCCACACAGTTTGGCTTTGTCAAGGGGAGGTCATGTCTGGCAAATTTGGTTGACTTCTTTGAGACAGTCACCAAAGTCATGGATGAAGGAAGACTGTGCACACTGCCTACCTCGACTTGGCCAAAGCCTTCGACACTATTTCCCACTCAGGCATAATAGATAGTCTTTCAACTGGGCATCAATCTGTATGTTACCAGATGGGTAGCAAACTGGATCAATGATAGAACCCACCCAGTCAAAATACTGGAAGCCACCTCAAACAGTAGACCCGTAACAAGCGACGTATCTCAGGGTCCGGTCTTGGGGCCTCTGTTATTTGGGATATACTTTTCTGAGGTGCAGGCCAAAGCCAGTGGGCTTTGGCTGACCAGGTTTGCAGATGACTGCAAGCTGGGTGCTGTCCTCAGTTCCCGTAGTGATTTAGTGATGTGGACAGTCCTCCAAGAGGATCTCACTCGAACAAATGACTGGTGCCAGAAACATGGCCTCAAGCTGAATACCAAAAATTGCATCACCATCCCCTTTGGGGAGAGTGACATCTCCACAAATTATCACCTTGGACATCCAGGTTGATTGCAACCTTACTTTTGACCACCATGTTGCTTCCGTTGTACGTAAAGCTTTCCACATGGCCACTCAGATAAGCTGGTAAAACAGCAAAAATTAGAGGTTGAATTAAAGAAAAGGCTGGATGAGTATGAGACTGCCCAAGAAGACATGTTTCAAAAAATGGTAGAATTAGAGCACAGAGCATGTAGGGGAAAACCTGATATATTCTGCAGTAGCAGAGATTGAAAGGAACAGACTGTGTTAATTTTAAAAAAGCACAAATAAGCAACTGGACTGGTGTTCCACAGCAGGAGTTATTATTTGAGTGGGCACAGCATGTGTATGCTCCAATCCTGGCCATGATAAAGCAGCCAAGACTTCTAATAGTAAAGATGCAATCCTACCAGCAGAAAGAGTTGAGTCTGAGTGTAGCAGAAGGACAAAGTACTAGAAATTTGAGACAGTAAAGCATTTGTGGAGAATGATTACTCACTGTACACAAGGCTGAAGAGGGGTAAATGTATTCCAGCATTCAGGGAATGTTGAGAGGCCGATGTGAGATTCAAACTACTACATCTAGTTATCTTCAGAATCTTTTTTTTTTTTTCCTGGAGGGTCTAAGTCATTTTTTGATGCATAACATGCTATGTGTGATTGGGACACAGGTGGACAGTAGTCTCTCCTTTGATAAATCACATCGCCACAGTAGTCAGGAAATCCTTCTACGTGGCACACCTTGTCACAAAAAGTTTCTCATCTAGAAAAAAAAGAAGTCATTGTTCTCCTCTACTCATCACTCATTAGACCCATTATAGAGTACAGCGCCTCTTTTGGTATGTACCTCACAAGACATCTACAATAACTGGAAAGGCTGCAGAAATACCTCACAAAGAGGATTACTGGCTTCAAACAGATGCCCTACGTAGACAGTCTCAAAAAACTCCAGCTTTACTCCATCGCATATTGCCTACTCAGAGGTGATCTCTTCCTAACATACAAAGCTATGTCAAACCCAGAGCTGTTGGACATGCTCCACTTAAAGAAGCCCCAATCCCTCTGAGCTACACTCTCTAGGGACCTAAACCTTGTCACCACAATAAACAGAACATGCCGGAGGATAGATTCCTGTCCCAGAGACTTCCCATACTCTGGAATAAATTACCTCGCTATATCAAACAAAGCTCCTCATTAGTACTCTTCAAGAAAAATCTTGATGATTGGATGGGAAATAGGAAATTCACCCCAGGGATTACTTCTGTGGCTCTGCTCAACAGTGGCACAGGAAAATAATTTTCTTGGGTGGCAAAAGCCAGGGTACCTTTTTGGCAGGTCTTGTATAGGCCCTAGGGCGGATAGCCTAGTACCTACCTATGAACCTATGCTAAGGAGGAACTAGAAAAGTTTGTCCAACAAAAATTGAGCTATTAAAGAGGGGGGGGGGCTGTGCTTTTTATTCTTATGATGATAAAGCTTACAGAGACTGTATCCGTGAAACCTTTTCCAGTGTTCCAAAGAAAAATAGGAACCAAAAGAGCAGCACCACTGCAAACACTGTTGTTTAAGGATAGCGAGGACACACAGTTAATCGAGGAGATTGCCGCCAGCAAACAATACAGAATCCAACCACAGCACGATGAGGAAACAAGTGATGTAATAAGTTGTTGAACCAAAAACAAAATTCTTTATTGTTCCACAAACGAAAGGTAGCAAAAATAGCTTGCACTGTTATAGCTTATGATATAGCACTGTGCTAACCTTGGAAAAACTTACAAGATGGCAGCCAACTACAGTCCCAATACATTTCACAAGAAACACCACCATGTTACACATGTAATGCAAAAGCTGAAACTAGACATTTAAAACAAGCTGTTTTACATGACAGATGGGAATATTAGCTTATAATGGCAAAACATTACATATTGTCTTTGAATAGGAATGTTCTCACTGGTATGTAAATAAAAAGTAGTGAGCTGTATTAAGAAATGCAGAGTGCAAATAGCTGTGATGCAGGCAAAGTATTTGGAAATAACTGAGCATGAGAATTTGAAAAAGAAAGGATTTCAGGGTGGTTATTCAGCAGGATATCTGAGACAAAGAAAAAGAGGGGTACATATTTTAATTGCTAGAAGGTCTCCATTTGTGATAGAAGAGGAGAAAAAGCTAATGGTAGATTTGTAGTAGTAGGGACCTATTGGCAAGGAAGGATGATTACATCAGCATGTATTTATATTCCACCTAAAACTGTTACACTGGAGCTTAAGAAAATTCTGGGAGAAATAATCGGCTTTTAGCAGGGAATATTAGTTATAGGTGGGGACTGGAGCTTGATTTGCAACAATGAAAATGGATCTGGGAGGCCTAGAAGGAAAAATAGATTTTTCAAGAAGTTTATGAAAGTATTTGGTGTGGAAGATATGAATTTAGTAGTGCTTTAAGAGAATTTACATATTCCTCAAGGTACAAAAACTGGATTAGGCTAAATAGAAATTATATTTCACTGAAATGTGGGCATTTAATTGAAAGTGTTGATGTGCATCCAGTAACTATTTCAGATCATGCATCAGTAATAGCTAAAATAAAAATGCAGGGTAATAAAAATGAGACACTGGCTCTTCTCCACCTATCTGTTAATCAGAGAGGAATTTGAGTAGTGGAAATTTTGTAGACGTTATTAGGGAAGACAGAAATTTCTTCAGAAAATATAGCTAGGGAGTAGGTAAACTGAAAGTTTAAAATAGGGTAGAAATAAAAGAAAAATAGATGTGGTTAAGAAGTAACAAGAATTATTTTTAGGGAATGACAAAGGTTAAAGTATTGCAGACTGGCAGGAATCTACCAGAACAAGAAGAGGCACAATTGCTGAGTGCTAAAGAGAAAATAAGGGATTACATGGATAATATGCATGTGTTAAGAAAGAATGCTGTCAACTCCAGAGCACAAAAGCTTTTAGCACAGTGGCTCAGGTAACAGAAAGTAGAAAAGGTTGTTCCCAAGCATATAGGGCTTATAACAAGGAAAATAACCAGAGAACCTGTAGACGTATTAGAATTATTTTGTTAATTTTATGAAGATCTGCATAAAGCAGAGAAATGTGAAAATCGAGAACAAGTAGAAATGGAATTGTTTATGGAAAAATTAAATATGCTAAAGTTAAAGGTAGATGGAGCGCAATTATTAATAGTTAGGATAAGAGGAGATGGGATAAAAATGGTGATGCATAACTAATTTACAGGAAAGACTCCAGGAATATATGGTATTCCTGTGGAAGAGGGAAGAAAGTGATAAACATCGGGAAGGTCTTGTTTAACATTATTTTAAAAGGAGGAGCAACACCAACATCCTGGAAGAAAGCTTTGATGGCTGTAATACCTAAAGATGGTAAAGACCCATCAGATGCAGCTTCATTATACACCCATTTCAATTCTAAACCATGATTACAAAGTGTTTGCATATAATGGCTAAAAGCATGGCAAGGGTAATTCCAAAATAGCTAGTTATGGATCAGTGTGGTTTTTGTGGAGGGGAGGCAAACATTTGACAGCATTAGTAGAACAGTGATGATCCAGAGAGAAGCAGAATGTAAGAAAATACCACTGTTGTTGGTGGGCTTTGATGCAGAGAAAGTATTCAACAGAGTGAGCTAGGCTTTTATGAGTAGGACAATGGAAGCATTTGCATTCCCTTACACAGTAATAAGGTTAATTAGGGGAATACATGAGGGATTGGTGGCGAAAATTAAAGCTGGGGTTGGGGATTCCTCTCTGATAAGTTATGTTTGAACAGAGGAACCAGGCAGGCTTATTCTTTTTCCCCTTTGTTGTTTGTGTTATATTTATAACCGTTGACAAAGAAAAAAGGGGACTCAGAAATTCAAGGATATAATTGCTATGGTAATCAAAAAAAAAATGGCCTTATTTGCAGATATGATTATTTTGTATTCCAAGGTAAATGGCGGTACAATTAGTGCTCAAAAAACACTAGTAACAAAAAAATAAAGCACTAAAGTTGCAAGTCAAGTTGCGAGTCCAAGACGCTCTTTATTTTCACAATAATTCCACAGAAAATTAAGCGCTTCCGTCAAAATAGGTTTGACTTCATCAGAATTGGTCAGTAAACCACAAGACACTTTTTTATATACTATTAATTATCCTATGATTAGTTAACCCTATCACAGCATCCAACAAATTAGTTAAGCAATTAAAATTTTAAAGTTACCAACCTAAAAAAGCATACATGGATAAAATATTCTTTTTGTATATAAAAATACTTTCTAAAACCTGTCTTTACATCACATTTCCCTTGTAAATCCAAACTTTTATAAACAAAAGTGTGTGTATTACAAGAAGGCTATTTAAGAATTTCTGCTTTCTCTTTTAATACGCAGTGTATGCTCAAATAATCATTAAGCCAGGAGGAAGGTTTGCTGCCAACCTCAGTTGCCACATAAGCTAAAAAGGAGCCTGTTGAACAGGGCTAGTCCATCTTGTAATTGTTTAAGACCAATATTGGGCCAAATTTTAGGAAATTTTACCTTGGTTTACTTACTCAGTTTGTATTTTCAGGGAGTTGTTCTCTTTGTATAACATTATTATTATATGTTTTCAGTCCATACAATGTAGATAGATTCTATGATTCTCTCATAGTCATTTGGTTACACAATATTTATTATATTGGGGTAGTATTTTATTCTTTACACTTAATTTTTCTTGGTGCATATATATGCTGAGTTTCACATCAGGGGATTTCACAGACCAGCAATATTGGTTTATATTGTCCATAATAAATTGGTCTTTATACATCATATTTTATCATACTGTGGTGCTGATGGTGTCTGTTGTCCATAGTCTTTTCAGAGTTAGGTTGTTGTTGTACTGATCCAGTGGTCAGCTATTTTCCTGTCTCAGCATTTTGTTCTATCTTATTGGCCTCAGCCATATTATTTCTTAAGACTATATTTGCTTGTGCACTAATTATTTTATATATTTAAGGGGTTCAGCCGTATTTATTCTGAGCTGTTATTATCCCTTTAACATTTTTAGTTAGTAGCTGACATAGTTTTGTATTACTATTGTCAGCATTTATTGTGAACCATGGATCTTTCCAGTTTGGTTACAGGATTATCTGCAGATAGGGTGGACCTCAGAGCATTTGGCCTGGGTTCTCTTTTACAGGATAACTCCAGTATTATGGAACAATCAGACTCCGAATCTATTTGTGCACTAGCATTTGAACAACTACATAAACATCTCAGATCACTTAGATCAAATATATGGCACTCTAAATTGTTTAAGGCTTATATGGCCAAAGGGGATCACCCCCAGGGGCCTTAGAATACGTATTCAACCCCATGTGGGGTTTGCTGACCAGGAACTTACTGACTGGTGGTTATCAATACAACAACAGGCCACTATGTCCTTTGTGGATGCTTTATCCAAGTTCTATGATAGAGTTATTGACTCGGAAATAGACACGGTTACCAAGCTGGTTGATGATGTGAAACCCTTTGAAGGTGAAACCTTCTTTAATAAACAATTGAATAAGGTAGCGACAGACCTTAACATCTTAGAGGAGCAATTACGCACTAGGAAAATTAAGAAATTTCAGAGGGATCAGGGTGACTATCAGAGTGCTAATCCTTTTGCAAACCATATCAAACAGGTTAGATTTACACCCAATTCCACAAGGACTCCCAAAAGAAAAAGACCTCGTTCTATCCTTAAAAAATCGAGCCTGGTCTCTGGCTCTTCAACTGAGGACATCTCATCATGTACTGACAATGAAGTACAGTCAGTATCAGGCTCACCGTCCCCCAAAAGGACACCTGGCCCAACCCCTTTAGGCCCAGATACCAACGTGGGGGAGGAAACACAGGAAGTATAAACAATATACAGAGTCTTTTGAAAATGGTCATGCAGAAATAAATATCAATGTTAACAACAATGTTTTAAATCTGTCTGACTTTGTTCTATCACCCATTCAAGTGTCGGTATTGAATAAAGGACTTTCTTTTGTACCTGGTTTCATGGTTTCTGAGGATGTATTGGCTCAGGATGTGGTATCATTTTGTCGAAATCTTAATCTAAAATTGTTTTTGGTGATACTGGAAACTACAGTGGTGACAAATTTGTATATCATAAATCTTCCCTTAACCCACCTATGCATCCATTGGTACATCAGTTTCAAAATAGTATTCTCAAAGATCTTCATTTTTCTGGATCTGATATACGTTTCAAGTCTAACAATATTTTTTTGGCTGAAAAGGAAGTTATTTTGGAACTACAGAATAACAAAAATATTGTTATTATTTCTGCTGATAAAGGTGGGGCTGTTATCCTCAACTGGTGTGATTATGACAAAGAGGCCAATAGACAATTGTCGGATCAGAGATACTACTCCCCCATGGCTATTAATCCAACATTTAGGTTCAAAAAACAAATTGAGGATTTCCTGTTGTGGGCTAGGGATGAAGCTATCATTACCAATGAATACTGTACAACAGCTTATGGTTCAGGATTCAGTAACCCAATATAATTATTTTTTACCCAAAGTCCACAAGGACCCCATCAATCCGCCTGGTAGACCTATAGTTTCAGGAAGAGGGTATATCACGGAACCTTTGTCGTTATATCTCACCAAACATCTGAAGCCGTTACTTAGTCTGATACGTTCACGTTTACATGATACTACCAATTTTTGCAAATTATTTCAGATAGCCAGTTGGAGCCAGATTGGTTGTTGTGTACTCTTGATGTTAGTTCTTTATATACTAACATTCCACATGAGGCGGGTTTGGAATCTCTGTCCTATTGGTTGGACAAAGCTAATTTATATCAACCGAATTTTAATTCTTTTTTGGTTGAACTAGCCAAATTTGTCCTCACCATTAACGTCTCCTTTTACCAGAATAATTGTTATTGGCAAATGAAGGGTACCGCTTTGGGAGCTTCGTTTGCTCCTATTTACGCGGATTTATTTATGGCTTATGTTGAAAAACATATTATTTACAATTGCCATAACAACTCTTTCTTGGAACACATTGATATATGAAGACGTTACTTGGACGATTGTTGCATGGTGTGGAAAGGTGATATACAAGGCTTACATGATTTCATATCTTATTTAAATAATATTTGGGGCTTACAGTTTACTGTTCACTATGATATGAACACTATCACTTTTCTAGATGTTTCAATTACTAGATTACCCGATCATACATTAGGTACAGAAGTATTCAGGAAGCATCCTGAGTACAACACCATCCTTCATGCTTCGAGTTTCCATCCGCCTCATGTTGCACGCAATATCCCCAAATCACAATTCATTCGGATAAAGCGTATCTGTTCCAATGATTCTTTGTTTCAACTACAGCGGAAGGATCTTATCAACAGGTTTAGTTCTAGGGGCTATTGCATGGGTCATGTTTTAAGAGCTAGCAATTTGGTCAATTCCTTAGATAGGCAAACTCTATTGCACTATAGGGACCATACTAGTACAAATTCTGTACCCCTTAGGTTTACCACTACATATGCCAGGAATACTGACCAGTTAATACAAAGTGTACACAGGCATTGGAACATTTTGCAATGTGATCATGAAGTAGCAAATATGTTACCTGAGAGATGTTTATTCTCTTTCCGTAAAGGGAGAAACCTTGGCTCTTGTTTTAACCATTACAAACATGGTACTATGGATCAGCACCCACAATTTCTGCAGACAGGTGATCCACTTACTGGTTGTTTTCCATGTGGCCATTGCACCAACTGTGACAAAGTAAACAAGTCCAAGCAGTTTTCAAGCAGAAATTGTGCAACGGTTTATGACCTCAATTTCTTTGCCAATTGTAGTAGTGACTGGGTGTTGTATTTGGCCACATGTCAGTGTGGCTCATTTTATGTTGGCCAAACTTCTCGATCATTTAGAATCAGAATTTCTGAGCACATTAGTAACATCAAAAATAAGAAGGCTAACAATGCACTTTATAAACATCACTTGGTTCATAAATCTGCTAAGTTCTCTTTTATGATTATTGACATTATACAAGGTAATAGATCGAATAAGACAGGGTGGCATTCTATCTTAAACACCAAAGAGAAAAAATGGATTGTGAAACTGGGTGGATTATTTCCACCTGGTCTGAATGAATATTTTTAGACACAACCAATGAGATTACAGATGGGTATACCTAAGGTTCAACAATTGATGTTTTTTCTTTACACTGATGAAGGCTATGATTTAATCTGTCCGAAACCGGTCTGAGTCTTTTGTTGTTTTTTATTGTTTTCAACCAATAAAATTGTTTCAGGTCACTGTATGCTGGCTCTTTTTGTTTTTGTTTGATCAAGTTTCTGTTTTGAGCCGTGCATTTGCCCACTATAGGGACCATACTAGTACTAAACAAAACATAATACCAAAACTGAGAAACTGGAAGTTCTGTTTTATGGATAGCAAAATACAAGCAACAAAACTGTTTAGTTCATTTAGTTTTATACATAGGTCAGGCTTATTTTTACCAACCTGAGAATAAATTGTGGATAGCAATAAAGCGTTAAAGGATTCTATCTGGGAGGGGAAGAGGGCAAGAGTTGAGTGGGATATGTTGATCCTTCCAATATAACAAGGTGGTTTAGAATTACCTGCTTTGAAGGGGTATTTCAGAGGTATAAGGTGTAAGGCTCCTGTACATAGCACATGTGCAAAGCTGCAAGTCAAAATAGAAAAGGATGATGAAACTGGGGAAAGATGAAGAAAGAGAGAGACTGGGATTTTGGATGCAGATCCTTAAAGAGAATAAAAATAGCCGTACAGAGTGTTAGATAGGAAAACAAGAAAGATGCTTTATGCTTATCAGATTCATAAAAATCGGTGCATACTAAGACTATATTCCCCCCTTCTGAAGGAGGTATGGGCCTCCTTGAAATCGATGTGTAGATCTGCAGTCTTTGGACTGTACACATCTGCTGACCTCACACAACCCAAATATAGTGAAAGTTTTGAAACATTAGGAGAATAAGTCTAAGATGACTTCCCAGCGTAGTCTAGCAGAAGTGTCAAGTAGGAATGGAAATCAAACCAGAAGTAGATAAAAATCAGGCAGCAACTGAATGTGCCAAAAATCAAAAGAAAGAATATAAGGTGAAGGATCAGAAGAGAAGGCAAGAAATGTGGAAAATGCATAAATATAGTTGCAAGTATAGAAAACTTCTGGAAGCACTTCATGTTAATCAGGATTTAACCCAGGAATGCTTAAGGAGAGGTGAATTCAAATCAAAAGATGAAAGGTTAATATTGCCAGCCCAAGATAGCCCATTGAACAGGTGGGAGAAACAGACAAATGTATTTTTTGTAAAACAGAATTAGAAACAGTTGCATACCTTTCTGCTGGTTATGACATAATAATGGCAGAATGACTGTATACTGAAAGGCATAATAATGTGGCAAGAATGTTGCACTGGGGAGTGTGTAGTCATTATAGTATTGAAGTGGCTGAAAAACACTGGAAACATGAGCCACAAAGCCTCATAGAAGATGTAGTCTATATCGCATGGGATCACCCATTACCAACAGTTCAAAAGATAGATTTGAGAAAACCAGATATAGTGGTCCATGAAAAGAAGACAAAAGTAGCATTGATCATTGAAATTGCTACACCCAGTGACTACAGTGTCTTGCTTACAGAGAGCCAAAAAGTCAAAATATCAGGATTTGCAGGTAGAAACAAGAGCAATGTGGAAGAAAGATACCCAGACAGTTCCAGTAGTAGTAGGAGCAATGGGTCTTATAAAAAAGAATCTACAGTCTTATTTAGATATGTTACCGATACGTGTAACTCCATACAGATTGCATTACTGGGCACATTGCGGGTGCTGCAAAGAGCCCTTCTGGCTGACATCAAGGATTGAAACAATATTAATTTCATGAACTTTAATCGTACTTTGACTTAGGAATGGTGTCTGTTCCCATCATGGTGTTAGAAACACAAAAGACTTGGAGAAATTAAAAAAAGAAAGAAAGAAAATATATATTTATAAAGTAGCAGAAATTTTTCTAAGAGCTAAGCCAACATGGGCATGGAGAAAGGCGATTCTGCCAATAGGGATGTCTGCAGTTAGGGGTGCAGAGAATAGGCAAGAGGAGGGCTGGAATTTACTGGAGGAAACAGACAAAGAAACCAAGTTATTGAGAGGAAATGATTAGGAAAGGAAAGGTAAAAGAATGGAAATAGGCCAAGAATATATTTGGACCGCAGGTTAAAGATTGCCTTCCCTGTCAAGGATTGATATTAGAGATTAGGCAAAGAGAAAGAAATAGCGGGGAAGGGGGTCCTAAATGAAAGATCTGCACTAATATAGTTTTTAGTAGAATGTGGAACAAAAGCTACTGTTACAAAGGGAATGGTTAGTAGGGCATGTAAAATATTGCATGTTAACTGCAGGAATCAATCAGAGGAGGTCAGAAAGGATTGGGAAAAGAGGTTGGGTAAGCAATTTGTGTGTGTGCGTGTGTGTCTCCAAAATATGCAAAAAAAAAATCTAGAAGACTTAGAATTTTTGCTTGGAAGTGTCTGCATAGCTATTCTATACCCCAGGCAGACTCCAAATAATTTTTCCTTTGGAACAGTTTCAGGGAGAATAAAAGTGTAAGGTGTGTGGGATTGAAAATTCATATTATAAAAAAAAAACTCACCAGAAACTTGGAGTGCTTTAGAGACATAAAAACTTTTGTTAATCTGATAAAATCACCCTAGCAATCAAATTACCTTATTTCTTCACTCTTATTCAGTGCCCCTATCCTTACTAATTTGCAGATGTTTGTTAAAACTAAATTTGAAATATGCTTCAACAAAGTTGCTAAATTTGCTGCCAATAAACAGTACTATACACACCACTGCAAGACCCTTAAAAGTGTGAACTGGCTTGAACTACCCCACTACCTGGACTTTGTACAACTAGCTACTGCCCACATCATCATTTCTAAACCCCATACCATGATCAAGGCATTCAACTCTCTGGATCATCTTCCCCCAGTTAGATTGTAAATGTTGGAGGTGTGATCAGGCTTAAGAGGTAATTGAGAACATATTTTTTTGGGAGTGTAATGAGTTGGCAGACTTTAAAAATTATGTGCAGACTACTCTGTCAGAAATACTGGGTGAGCAAATTGATGTAACTAAAAAAATTGTTTTTTTTTTTTGAGCTGTGATATAGAATCAGAATTGCCTATACAAAGTAAGTCCTTGATGACTTTACTTCTGGTGGCGACTAAACAAGCAGTTGCTAGAAAATGGAAGTCAGTCTAAACCAACTGTGGTAGAAGTAGTGAGTAAAAGAAGTAGGATATTTAGAAAAGGGTAGGAGCAACTTGTATAATAAAATGGGAATTGTGGGAACAGTACATGTAGAATAATGTTTTTGAGGAGGAATGAAGTTTAAGGGAAGGCAGGAATTGAATGAGCTATGTAATGTCCGATAGACAATGACTGTATAGAAAATTATATGTAATCTATAATGTTTGCAACTAAGAATGGCATTGTGGTTTGTTTTTATTTCTATAAATGTATGATTGCTTGCGTCATAAGTGACGGTTTAATAAAGATTTTTTTTTTTAAAAAAGAGAGAGAGCTCAGTTTGTTTCTTCATGCAAGGTTTTTTTTTTTTTGAGACCATTTCCTGAATGTGTTAGTTTTTTGGAAACAAATAGTATGCTTCTGCAACTTTGATTTTCAGAATTTTGAATTGCCAAGCTCATATGCTACTAAAGTATGTGGAATATTTCCGTGAGGAAAAAAATCTCCTTTAAGTAATTCAGTTTCTTCAGTAGTACAAGTCACTGCTCGATGTTTGCAGTGTGTGTATGACTCAGTTGTTACTTCTTCCAGGGCTATGGCCACTGGTACTGTTTTGAGGAGGTTTGCCTGACTGTGTTCTCATAACCTCCCAGATAATGATAAAAATGAGATTTTAAATTCTTCTTTTGGTAGAGGTTTAGTTTTTGTCCCCTCTGTTGCACAGGTGATCAAAAAGTGTCATGAAATGGATAAGTTGATTCAAAGAATCTCCAAGATTTTTCAGCCCTCCTTTTCCAAATTTTCAAAAGGATTCTCTAATCCCTTATTCAGTTTTGGCAAAAAAACAAATAAAAAAAGAAAATCATTTTCAACAAAATATAGGTAAACAGATGTTTAAGAAAAAATGGCAAGCTGGTTCCAAAAGCAAGAACAATCCAACAAATAAGAATAGCTGTGTAAGGGACCTTGCCCCCCCCCCCCCCAACACCACCATGGCAGCCCAATTTCCCTTTCAGAAAGTCTGAATCTCCACTTCGTTCTTTGGCTGCAAGATAGTTTCGGACAAATGGGTTGTGAAGATCATTCATCAAGGTTACGGATGGAGGAGGAATTTCCAAGATGGCTGCACATTTAATAACACCTTAACTCTAGCTCTCCCAGTGTGAAAACAGAAACTCAGAGTACAGTAGACTTTTGTGTTTGTGATATTTCAGTAACTAGCTAGTAAGTGTACTACTTGGATGAAAGGAAAAAAGAAATATAGAACACCTAGAAAAAATGAGCTACAAAAAGCGAGGAAGAAACACTGAGTGGGGAAAGGTCTGCAGCTGTTCAGCAAAAAGCAATGCAACTTCCAGACATGACTTCTGTAACCTACAGGAAGATATAAGACTGTGCGCACACCTGGTTAAAGTAAACAAAACAGTGATGGAGTATATCAACGTAAACAACAAAAGGCTGGAAAGCTTTAAACAGATATTCCAATGAGATGATAAAGCTACAAAAAACAGAGGTGGAAATGAAGAAAAAGCTAGCTGAATGAGACTGCTCAGGAAGACATTTTTCAAAAAAATAACAGCATTAGAGGGCAGAGCACGTAGGGGAAACCTAAGATTTTCAGCTATACCAGAGAAGCTGGAAGGAACCTGCTGGATTCATTTTATGAAGGCACAAATAAGCAGCTAGACTGGAATTCCATAGCAGGAGTTCTTAGTTGAAAGGGCACATAATGTGTATGCTGGAAACCTGGCTATGAGAAAGCACGCTAGACCTTTAATAGTAAAGATGCAATCCTACCAGCAGAAGGAGTTGATTATGACAAAACTGTGGCAGAAGGACCAAATACTATCAGTGGAAGACAGCAGAGTGTTTGTGGAGAGTGATTACTCATTGTACACCAGCCAGAAAAAGAGTAAATTCATTCCACTATTCAGGAAATGTTGAGCCACAGGTGTGCGATTCAAACTGCTGTAACCAGCTGTCTTCAAGGTATTCTTTCCTGGAGGGACAGAATCATTTTTTAATTAAAATAAATCCAAACAGGTGGTATCTGGATGGTAAGTCCACCGTTGCTAATCAAAAATAAACCAAGATAGTGAAAATAAACGACTAGCAACGGATTGAGCCAGACATATGCAAAGTCCAAAAATCCACACTGTAGACTTCATGAGTAAAATAACTCAAAGTACAGACATTGAAAAATCACAACGATGTAAAAAGACATAAACACCTTTATTGTAGTCAACAAGAGGTAAGCACTTTCACTGTTTCAGCTTCATCAGACTAAGTAACAACTACAAACACACAACCCATTTTAAATCAATCATGAGAAAAATGCAGCCAATGAATAAAGGACATGAATCCAACAATTAATTCAAATAAAATGCTCACGCCCCATAAAGTGTGACAAAGACAAACATATATAAGTAAATATACAGAGGTACTAATCTCTATACCATATCTAAAGGCATAAATAAAAAACTAAAAATATATATTTTGTAAAACATATATATATATCTATATATATATATATATATATATATATAAGAATAATGTATATAATAAATAAAAATGTATATATGTTTAAATGTACAGACATATGTACATAGAAATATATAAAAAAGCTCTAAACCACAAAAAGCACATATAAACATAAATAAGTACAAATACTAAAAAATGTGTACAAAAATATATCATACAAAGACACAAAGCAGGTGCAGTACTGATGGCTACCTATTTACTTAAAAAGTCTCCTTTTCTTTAGGGCAGGCTTAATAGAGGCCCTTGCATTCAACCCCTTGCCCCGATCAGCACGGAGCATAATAATCCAATGGGCCTCCCTGTACTCTGTGTGTATGAACATCACCTCCCCTAATACTCGGACTAATAGTCTCAATAACTCTAAAACAAAAAGTGTGGGATGTACCAGATTCCAACACATGCTTAGAAAGTGCATTATGTAGAGAGCCCTTCCTGATATGATACAAATGTTCCCTCATTCTGTCACGAAGGATCCTGTTGGTTTTGCCAACATAGAACGAACGGCAATGGGTACATTCTGCCAGATAAATCACATGGGGGGGTCATGCAATCCACAGAAGCATGGAATATAAACTCTGTATGCAAATCAGGATGCAAAAAAGTTGCAGAGGTGTTAATGAACGCACAAAAACTACAATTACTGCAAGGTAGTGTTAAACCAGAAGATGGGGACATATTGCTATGATTCTTGTCATAGCACAATAGTCTCTTCAAATTCTTACAGTTCCTGAACCTAAAAGTCGGTTTCTCACCTACAATTCTGTGTATATCATCATCCACTTGCAGAATTACCCTGTGCTGACCAAACAACCTAGTAATATCACTGTGATCACTGGTATAAAACAAGGAAACCTTCACCTCAAGGGCATTAGGGCACCCTTCCCTGTCAATCCTTGAGTCAACAGCTGGTCCAAAATATGGACCTGCTGTAGTCAGTCTCAACTGATCTAAATCTGCCCATTGTTTGTCTATTTCAGAGAGGCTATACCCACGTGCCAACAATTTACATTTCAAACCATCAATCTCCTGTAAAAAGCCAGAAGAGGTTGGATTCAGTCTGGAGGCCCTTATCCCTTGACCACTGATTAAATTCTTAAAAATATAGCCAGGATGCATACCAGATCTAAACAAAAAAGCATTCCTATGGCAAGTCTTATGGTAAACTCCAGTGTTAATAATGTTACCCGGCAACTTTTCAATATATAAATCCAAAAACTCAACGCGTGTGAACGACCAAGTAAAAGTAAACTTTAAACAGTCAGGTTATTCATCATCTCATGGAAGGCAAATAATCTGTCCACTGGGCCTTTCCACAACAAGAACAAGTTGTCAACAAAACATCGGTAAAACAAAACATGTTCCCTAACATCAGTGATGGGAAACAAGCTGTTATTATCCCAATGTGCTAGGAACATATTGGCGTAGCTATTTGCACACAAGGTGCCCATAGCTACACTGTGCTTCTGAAGATACATACCACCATTAAAGGTGAAAACATTGTTCTCAAGCACCAACTCTAAGAAATGGCAAGTAAGATCTATCTGTGCTAAAGTATATTCACTATGCAACAAAAGATATTCATGCACAAACTCAATACCCAACCCATTGGGAATCATAGTAAACAAAGATTGCACATCAGAAGTAACCAATATAGCATTCTCAATATTACTGATAGAAGAGATGTACTGATAGAGAATTGTTTGGAGTCCCTAAGGACCACAGGGTTCAAATTAACTATAGGTCTTAAAAACTTCGCAACATACAAGGAAAGAGGTTCTGTTACCCAACCACCACCTGCCACTATAGGTCTCATAGGTGGATCGGTGGGGTGCTTATGTATCTTTGGAAGACCTTGTATGAGAGGAATTAATGGATTAGTCACCTCCAAAAATGAAAACACACCCTCTGTTACAAGATGGGTAAGAAAAACATCAGATATACAACAACTCACCAAAGACACAACCTTATGAATATAATCAATGGTAATTTTCTCGTAAAAACCACCATCACTCAACATTGAGATCATAGAATGCTCATAATTTAACCTATCCATAACTACTATTAGGCCGCCTTTGTCAGCAGGGCGAATGACTATCTGTTCATTACACTGTACGGCTCTCAACGCTCCCTTTTCAGAAAAGGTTAAGTTGTTCCTCTATTGTGCATGAGTATCGTGAGTGTCATAAAAACTAAACACCTCATCATCAGTTAATTTTAAGTAAGCCTCAACCAGAGGATGATTGATAGGAACATAACTACTCAGTTTCCTAAAGCCGGATGAACCATTAACTTCTGTGCTTACAGGGGAGCGTTGATTCATATCCCCATAAAAAAAACATAGCATGACATTTCGACAAAACACCCTTAAATCTAATGTAGTATCCGAGAATTTACTCCTGCAAGTAGGAATAAAACTAAGATCTCTACATAAAACACATCTCTCATAAAGGGACAGCTCATATGTTGAAATATTCAAAATTAATGAATCGGGGCCCTCCCCCACATCTTTTTCAAAGTTTGATACTGATTCTGTTCGCCAGAACAGCTTGTTTCCCATCACTGATTTTAGGGAACATGTTTTGTTTTACCGATGTTTTGTTGACTACTTGTTCTTGTTGTGGAAAGGCGAAAGGCCCAATGGACAGATTATTTGCCTTCCATGAGATGATGAATAACCTGACTGTTTAAAGTTTACTTTTACTTGGTCATTCACACGCGTTGAGTTTTTGGATTTATATATTGAAAAGTTGCCGGGTAACATTAACACTGGAGTTTACCATAAGACTTGCCATAGGAATGCTTTTTTGTTTAGATCTAGTATGCATCCTGGCTATATTTTTAAGAATTTAATCAGAGGTCAAGGGATAAGGGCCTCCAGATTGAATCCAACCACTTCTGGCTTTTTACAGGAGATTGATAGTTTGAAATGTAAATTGTTGGCACGTGGGTATAGCCTCTCTGAAATAGACAAACAATGGGCAGATTTAGATCAGTTGAGATTGATTACAGCAGGTCCATATTTTGGACCAGCTGTTGACTCAAGGATTGACATGGAACGATGCCCTAATGCCCTTGAGGTGAAGGTTCCCTTGTTTTATACCAGTGATCACAGTGATATTACTAGGTTGTTTGGTCAGCATTGGGCAATTCTGCAAGTGGATGATGATATATGCAGAATTGTAGGTGAGAAACCGACTTTTAGATTCAGGAACTGTAAGAATTTGAAGAAACTATTGTGCTATGACAAGAATTATAGCAATATGTCCCCATCTTCTGGTTTTACAGTACCTTGCAGTAATTGTAGTTTTTGTATGTTCATTAACACCTCTGCAACTTTTTTGCATCCTGATTTGCATAGAGTTTATATTCCATGCTTCTGCGGATTGCATGACCCCCCCCCCCCATGTGATTTATCTGGCAGAATGTACCCTTTGCCATTCGTTCTATGTTGGCAAAACCAACAGGATCCTTCGTGACAGAATGAGGGAACATTTGTATCGTATCAGGAAGGGCTCTCTACATAATGCACTTTCTAAGCATGTGTTGGAATCTGATACATCCCACATTTTTTGTTTTAGAGTTATTGAGACTATTAGTCCGAGTATTAGGGGAGGTGATGTTCATACACACACAGAGTACAGGGAGGCCCGTTGGATATTATGCTCCGTGCTGATTGGGGCAAGGGGTTGAATGAAAGGGCCTCTATTAAGCCTGCCCTGAAGAAAAGGAGACTTTTTAAGTAAATAGGTAGCCATCAGTACTACACCTGCTTTGTGTCTTTGTATTATCTATTTTTTGTAGACATTTTTTAGTATTTGTACTTATTTATGTTCATATATGCTTTTTGTGGTTTATATCCTTAGAGCTTTTTTATATATTTGTATGTACATATGTCTATACATTTAAACATATATACATTTTTATTTATTATATACATTATTCTTTTTATATATGTATATATATGTATATATATATATATATATATATATATATATATATATATATATGTTTTAAAAAATATATATTTTTATTTTTTTATTTATGCATTTAGATATGGTATAGAGATTAGTACCTCTGTATATTTACATATATATGTTTGTCTTTGTCACAGTTTATGGGGCGTGAGCATTTTATTTGAATTAATTGTTGGATTCATGTCCTTTATTCATTGGCTGCATTTTTCTCATGACTGATTTAAAATGTGTTGTGTGTTTGTAATTGTTACTTGGTCTGATGAATCTGAAACAGTGAAAGCGCTTGCCTCTTGTCGACTACAATAAAGGTGTTTGTCTTTTTACATCGTTGTGATTTTTCGATGCCTGCACTTTGAGTTATTTTACTCGTGAAGTCTATAGTGTGGATTTTTGGAATTTGCATATGCCTGACTCCATCCATTGCTAGTCGTTTATTTTCACTATCTTGGTTTATTTTTGCTTAGCAACGGAGGACTTACCATCCGGGTTCCACCTGTTTGGATTTATTTTCATTGTTGTATTTATGCTATTGTGATTATGCGAGAGGACATGGCATCAGAACAGTCATCTTCTATTGAGTTAGACTATAACCCTATTGGTAAGGCGAATGCCCAGCCGAAAGGAGCCGGAGCTCCTTTTTTGGAAAGGTTCTCCCTGTGTTTGCAGAGAGAAAGGAGTTGTCTTTGGCAACTTGATGTTCCAGCTACCGGTGATGTGGCGAATGAGATGGGAGAATTGGAGGCCCTCCAGCAAACCATGGAAAGCATCGAGCGTGATTTTATGAAATTGAAAAGACTACAAGCGCAATGCTTGCATTTTGAACTTTGTTTGGAAAAGAAAATTGTACCATGAGGCTTACATGTGTTGAATATGCCGACTCAAGGTGTACAACACCCCGACTTGTTAATTCGGTGGCAGAAACTGAATTTAGAGGTAAGCGCGAGCTATATGCGCCTCTTGATTGATTATTTTTGTCCAGAAGAGGAGAAGTTGAGGGAGTCGTTGCGTGAGAGGCAGGAAACTCTGCTTAAAAACTATAGAGTGGATGTTTTGAATCCTTTATTTGAAAGCTTTCTAGGTGGCATTGCCATATTTGAACGGAAACTTGTTTAACAAAAGAAAACTAAATTGTTATGCGACATTAACGATTTTAGCGCAGGCCATGTATTTATGTGGCCGTGCACAGGACAAAGTGCGGATGGGCATAGTAATGCCAATGGTTCAACTTCTGTTATTAATGCAAATGAGACTATTGTTTCTAGTCAACACTCTGCAGAACCATTGGGTTCTGCCACTAGTAAAGTGCATGATTGTATGTCTCTGAATAATAATGCTGCTAGTAATAATGATACTTCTAGTAATCTTGGTACATTTAGCAATGTTAATGCACATAATTCAAGTGGCAATGCAGATAAGGGCTGCCGGTTACAAGACCATGGTGCAGTACAGGTGATTGCCCAGTCTGCTTTGCCACCTTGCGTTGACAGAGTTGACGATGTTCCTTTAGATAAGTCATCTACACATAATTTATATCCACACATTATTGTTGATAACCATGGCAAAGCTGATAGCTCAGAGAAGGTAGTTAGACCTAAATGGCGAGGTACAGTCTTGACTGATGTTGATTCCTTTAATGTTCTAAGAAATGGGAATATGGATGGTCTCCCTTTTCCTCTACCTGTTCGGTCAGAAAGAGGAGGAGGGCGTACAAGGTTAGCAAGCAGAGGACGCCAGAAACGCAAACTTTCTGGCAAACAGAATCAGCATCAAACTTTGAAAAAGATGTGGGGGAGGGCCCTGATTCATTAATTTTGAATATTTCAACATATGAGCTGTCCATTTACGAGACATGTGTTTTACATAGAGGTCTTAGTTTTATTCCTACTTGCAGGAGTAAACTCTCGGATACTATATTAGATTTAAGGGTGTTTTGTCGATATGTCATGCTACGTTTGTTTCATGGGGATATGAATCATTGCTCCCCTGTAAGCACAGAAGTTAATGGTCCTTCTGGCTTTAGGAAACAGAGTAGTTATGTTCCTATCAATCATCCTCTGGTTGAGGCTTACTTAAAATTAACTGAAGATAAGGTGTTTAGTTTTTATGATACTCGTGATACTCATTATGCACAATATAGGAACAACTTAACCTTTTCTGAAAAGGGAGCGTTGAGAGCCCTACAGTGTAATGAACAGATAGCCATTCACCCTGCTGACAAAGGCGGCCTAATAGTAGTTATGGACAGGTTACATTATGAGGATTCTATGAACTCAACGTTGAGTGATGGTGGTTTTTATGAGAAAATTACCATTGATGATGTTCATAAGGTTGTGTCTTTGGTGAGTCATTGTATATCTGATGTTTTTCTTAAACATCTTGTAACAGAGGGTGTGTTGTCATTTTTGGAGGTGACTAATACATTAATTCCTCTCATACAAGGTCTTCCAAAGATACATAAGCACCCCACCGATCCACCTATGAGACCTATAGTGGCAGGTGGTGGTTGGGTAACAGAACATCTTTCCTTGTATGTTGAGAAGTTTTTAAGACGTATAGTTAATTTGAATCCTGTGGTCCTTGGGGACTCGAAACAATTTCTCCTAGATCTCTATCAGTGCATCTCTTCTATCAGTGATATTGAGAATGTTATATTGGTTACTTTTGATGTGCAATCTTTGTTTACTATGATTCCCAATGGGTTGGGTATTGAGTTTGTGCATGAATATCTTTTGTTGCATAGTGAATATACTTTAGCACAGGTAGATCTTATTAGCTATTTCTTAGAGTTGGTGCTTGAGAACAATGTTTTCACCTTTAATGGTGATATGTACTTTCAGAAGCACGGCGTAGCTATGGCACCTCGTGTCCAAATAGCTATGACAATATGTTCCTAGCACATTGGGAGAATAACAGCTTGTTTCCCATCACTGATTTTAGGGAACATGTTTTGTTTTACCGACGTTTTGTTGACGACTTGTTCTTGTTGTGGAAAGACCCAGTGGACAGATTATTTGCCTTCCATGAGATGATGAATAACCTGACTGATTGTTTAAAGTTTACTTTTACTTGGTCGTTCACACGCGTTGTGTTTTTGGATTTATATATTGAAAAGTTGCCGGGTAACATTATTAACACTGGAGTTTACCGTAACACATGCCATAGGAATGCTTTTTTGTTTAGATCTAGTATGCATCCTGGCTATATTTTTAAGAATTTAATCAGAGGTCAAGGGATAAGGGCCTCCAGATTGAATCCAACCTCTTCTGGCTTTTTACAGGAGATTGATGGTTTGAAATGTAAATTGTTGGCACGTGGGTATAGCCTTTCTGAAATAGACAAACAATGGGCAGATTTAGATCAGTTGAGATTGACTACAGCAGGTCCCTATTTTGGACCAGCTGTTTGACTCAAGGATTGACAGGGAAGGATGCCCTAATGCCCTTGAGGTGAAGGTTCCCTTGTTTTATACCAGTGATCACAGTGATATTACTAGGTTGTTTGGTCAGCATTGGGCAATTCTGCAAGTGGATGATGTTGTACACTGAATTGTAGGTGAGTAACCGACCTTTAGGTTTAGGAACTGTAAGAATTTGAAGAGACTATTGTGCTATGACAAGAATCATAGCAATATATCCCCATCTTCTGGTTTTACACTACCTTGCAGTAATTGTAGTTTTTGTACGTTCATTAACACCTCTGCAACTTTTTTGCATCCTGAATTGCATAGAGAGTTTATATTGCATGCTTCTGCGGATTGCATGACCCCCCATGTGATTTATCTGGCAGAATGTACCCTTTGCCATTCGTTCTATGTTGGCAAAACCAACAGGATCCTTCATGACAGAATGAGGGAACATTTGTATCATATCAGGAAGGGCTCTCTACATAATGCACTTTCTAAGCATATGTTGGAGTCTGGTACATCCCACACTTTTTGTTCTAGAGATATTGAGACTATTACTTTGAGTATTAGGGGAGGTGATGTTCATACACACACAGAATACAGGGAGGCCCATTGGATTATTATGCTCCGTGCTGATCGGGGCAAGAGGTTGAATGAAGGGCTCTATTAAGCCTGCCCTGAAGAAAAGGAGACTTTTTAAGTAAATAGGTAAATAGGTAGCCATCAGTACTGCACCTGCTTTGTGTCTTTGTATTATATATTTTTTGTACACATTTTTTAGTATTTGTACTTATTTATGTTTATATGTGCTTTTTGTGGTTTATATCCTTAGAGCTTTTTTATATATTTGTATGTACATATGTCTATACATTTAAACATATATACATTTTTATTTATTATATACATTATTCTTTATATATATATATGTATATATATGTTTTACAAAATATATATTTTTAGTTTTTTATTTATGCCTTTAGATATGGTATAGAGATTAGTACCTCTGTATATTTACTTATATATGTTTGTCGCACTTTATGGGGCGTGAGCATTTTATTTGAATTAATTGTTGGATTCATGTCCTTTATTCATTGGCTGCATTTTACTCATGATTGATTTAAAATGGGTTGTGTATTTGTAGTTGTTACTTGGTCTGATGAAGCTGAAACAGTGAAAGCGCTTGCCTCTTGTCGACTACAATAAAGGTGTTTGTCTTTTTACATCGTTGTGATTTTTCGATGTCTGCACTTTGAGTTATTTTACTAGTGAAGTCTATAGTGTGGATTTTTGGACTTTGCATATGCCTGGCTCCATCTGTTGCTAGTCGTTTATTTTCACTCATTTTTTATTTAAGTACATGCTAAGGAGGAAATACAAAAGTGTGTCCAACAAAGTCAGCTGTGAAACAGGAGGAGATTCTGCTACTTCCTGTTCTGGTAAGGGACCACAGAGCGACTGTACTTGTTGAACCTTTTCCACTGTTTCAAAAGGAAAATATTGGAGAGAAGGAAGGGACCACAAGAGTTTACTGGAAGAATTGGGAGTACATTGGAAATGAAGCAGAGACTGTATTTGGGAGATGGAGATGAACAGTAATGAAACCAGTAACTTAGTGTGGGATTACAATGCAGTAATTATATTTGAGAAATTTGACAGAATAAGAAAATCTGGAAATATTGGATTTTTTCAGAATTTTGTTGGACATGTGGAGGGGACTGTAGTATAATACCGTACTTCATGTCATTAATGTTCGGAAAAATGCCTTTGGGAAGGTGTAGTTCGATATGTGTGTATATTCCTTTAAGAAGCTTTCCAAGGGCTTGCACAAGTGTATAAATACTGAGCACAGGGCTTGCAGAAGTGTATAAATACTGAGCATGTGCAAGTCTGACTGTCATTTTGTTAGCTGTTGAGATGTAAGAATGTATGTATGTAAGGGCTGTCTGTTAACTAGATGTTCATCGTGTTACACTGCTGCAGTTATTACACTTGGGTTATCATCAGGCGGTCCTGCAGTCGGCCAGAGTTCCAAAGTCTTGGTCCGGAGTTGGTTGCTGTCGCTTCTTCCCTGACGTCAGTGCGCCAGGGGTATATAAGATGCATCCAACGCCATTTTCTTCAGTCTTTCTTGCCGTGCGGTGCCCGAAGCAGAAGCAGTTCGCAAGTGCCGGTCGGCCAACTCCTGAGATTTTCGAAGTCGAATTTCAGATCCGAAGTCTTCAGTAAAGCTAAGTACCCCGTTGGGGAAACTTTTTTTCTTGCCTCAGACCGATGTCAGAAAAAGTTAATAATTGTATTTCTTGTGGGAAGCAAATACCTCATAAGGACTTCCACTTTTACTGTATTCCATGCCTAGGCCCTGATTACGACGTCACTAGTTGTCGGTTTTGTGCTAGATTTAACAAACTCACTATAAAAAGACGTTTTGATTTTGCTTTGCACTACTTTGGTCGAAGGTTCAATTATTCTATGCCATCGGATCAACCGACGACCTCAGTACCAAAAAAACGCAAAGACAAGGATAAAGACAGGCATCCGAGGTCCAAAACCGATGACGAAACCTCTTCTAGGCCAGTCGCCAGTTCGCCGATTCTCAGTGAGGCGCTTTCACAGCCCCTGACACCCGCTACCTCAGAGCCACAGGCCGCTTCTGACTCCCACGTGGAGACAACTAGGCCTCTGGAAACTCAAGGTATTGGGCCTACGGAAACTAATCCCTCAGATGGGTCTGGAGCCGCTGAGCAGGCATCGGCTTCTGAGGGTGTTTTCAGACCTTCACAACTTACCATTACAACAACAGCCAAGACAAAAGTACCATTAAAGATGAAACAAGTACAGCATTCTCCTGGACAGTCCTCCATGCCTAAGAAACAGATGCTTAAAATGGCCGAAGACCTCATTACTCTAATCAGGGGTTCCCATCCCCCTCCTGAGAAAAGGCCTAGGCAGGATACAGACTATGATTCCTCTGATCAGGTTTCCATTTCCTCTGATTCCTCTTCAGACCAGGGATACTCTCTACCCCCCTATGAGGACTCTGATGCTGAAGAATCTATCCCTTCAGCCTCTCCTCCTAAGGATTATTCTTTTGGGGAAACTTTACATACCATGAGGGAGCATTTCCATTGGGAAAGTCAGGATTACTCCAAATCCAAGAAAAGGCTCAGGGATTTCCTTTTATTGCCTCAGCACAGGCCCCTGGCTATTCCGCCTGTGCTAGATATTGTGGATGATGTGTTCTATGAATCCAGCTTATCTCCTGATTCTTTGCCCCCTGCTCCAGCCAAGCCAGGTAGGTGTTATAGAGTCCCTGACTCTCACAAGTTTCTTTACAAAAACCCTTCTGTTGATCCAGAAACTATTTCCCAGGGTCCAAAAGGGGTTAAGGCTTCCATTGCAAAAAATCCAGTACCCTCTGATAGAGATTCCAGAGGTTTGGATAGATGGGGGAAGAAAGTATGCACTTCTGCAACTTTAGCAGTAAGAGCTTTAAATTGCCAGTTTCACATGCTTAAGTACCAGCAATATTTAATGGCTCAGTTAAAACAGAAAATGCTTGCAAGCTCAGAAGCTCCTGATTGTAAAGAAATGCAGGATTTATTGCATGCAGTTGAACAGGTGGGAAAAAATACTCTGCAATGTGGTTTTGATTCTTTAGAGGCCTCTTGTAGAGCCGCAGTTACAGGTTCTGTGATTCGAAGACATGCTTGGTTAAAAGAACAGAGTTTACCTGATCATGTTAAGGCAAAATTATTGGATGCTCCTTTACAGCATGATACCTTGTTTGGTGTTAGGCAGAAGAGGTGTTAAAGAAAATGGAGGATAAAGCTAAATCTATGCAAACAGTCAAGGATTTCTTACAGGTACAGCCACCTCGATTCAGCAGAAAATGGCCAACAAAGAATTGGTCCTTTCCAATGTCAGACAGGCCACAGAGAGGCAGATACAGACACCCAAGAGGCAGATCTCATCCCCAAGGCTCAAACAGACAACGACAGTGGGGCATCTCAACCCCAAAAGGAGGTGAGGACAAGTCTCAAACTTACAGGAAACAGTCACAATGACTTTCCCCTTCGTACGCCAAGCACTTCCCTTTTGGAAGCCCCCTTAGGGGGAAAACTAGCACTTCTTTCTCAAAACTGGCAAACAATCACCCAAGACAAATGGGTTCTGAATATTGTGTCTCAAGGTTACAGGTTCCACTTTCATACTTTACCAAGGCTAAAAGGAATGCCAGACCTGCCACAAAATCAACGGGCAGAGGCACAAAAACAAATGTCAGCCCTCATGGACATGAGAGCTATTCAAAAAGTACCACAACAGGAACAAGGACAAAGATTTTACTCAAGACTCTTCCTGGTCCCCAGAATGGACAAGGCCTGGAGGCCCATACTAGACCTTTCAATTCTGAATACTTACCTGGATATTCCGAAATTCAAAATGTTGACATTACAGCAGCTTCTACCCATGCTGGGCAAGAAGGCTTGGCTTGTTAGTCTGGACCTCAGAGGCATACCTGCATGTCCCTATCAGACAAAATTGCAGAAGATACCTCAGATTCAAAGCTGGTACAATGCACTACCAAATCTCTGCACTGCCCTTTGGCTTATCTACTGCGCCCAGGGTCTTCACAAAGTGCCTGGCACCAGTAATTGCATTTTGCAGACAAAAAGGAAATCAAATATATCCATACCTGGACGACTGCCTCATTCAAGCAGAGACAAAGGACATTCTTCTACAGCATCTGGCATTTGTAAAAAGGTTGCTAATTTATCTAGAGTACACAGTAAACGAAAAGAAGTCAAAACTAGTGCCCTCACAACAGATTATATTCCTGGGTGCCAGCTTAAATACAATGGGCCCAGATGGCTTACCTCACGCCAGACAAACAAGTTCAACTAACTCAATATTTTCAATTACTGGCAAAAAAAGTCCCATCTCCCTGCAAGAAAAATTCTGCAGGCCCTGGGATTCATGGCATCCTGCATACTATTAATACCATATGCCAGACTGCATATGAGGAAATTACAATGGTACCTAAAACGTGTTTGGACTCAACACTCTCACAGTTTAGAAGCTGCAATACCAATGATTCCCTGCCTACAACAGGAGTTTCGATGGTGGACATAGGCATGTCACCTAAACAAGGGTCAGCCTTTTACTCTACTCACAGCCAGGCAAACTCTAACAACAGATGCTTCGGATTATGCCTGGGGAGTACACATGGCAGGAAACTGCATTCAGGGCAAGTGGACCACAGACCAGATGCATCTTCACATCAATCAAAAAGAGATGTTGGCTTTTCAAAATGCCCTAACAGCTTTCAAGAACCTTCTGCATCCAGGACAATTATTACTAAAGACAGACAACACCACAGTAATGTGGTACATAAACTAGCAAGGGGGCACTCATTCTTATCCCCTATGCAGGCAAGCCATGACCTTGTGGAACACAGCTCTAACATATCAAGTTCACCTGCAAGCACAATTCCTGCCAGGAAAGAGAAATACTCTGGCAGATGATCTAAGCAGAAATATCATGGATCCTCATGAATGGAAATTGAATCCACAAATCTTCAGCATGGTAACGCAAAAATGGGGATGCCCAGACATAGATCTTTTTGCCTCCCCACTGAATTGCCAACTACAAAAATTCTGCACAAGGACTCATCACAAGCAAGCATGGAAAGTGGATGCTCTTTTGTTCAGCTGGAAAAACCTAAAAGTTTATGCCTTCCCGCCACTGCCTCTCCTTTCAAAGGTACTCCTAAAAGCCAGACAAGAAAAACCACAGATGATCCTGATTGCTCCACACTGGCCACGCCAGCAATGATACCCTATCTTAAGGAACTTAGCTCAAGGCCCACCATGGATTTTGCGTCAAATTCCACACCTTCTGACTCAACAAAACAATCAGATCCTGCACGGTCAGCTCAAAACCCTAAACCTGGCCGCATGGCAGATTCATTAGTCAAACAGGCAACACCTCTCTCTAAAGCTGTTATGGATGTCATTTTGGAGGCCAGGAGGCCTAGCACCAGGAAAGCTTACTCAGAAAAATGGAAGAGATTCTGCGCCTGGAACCAGGCTCAAAGCTTTGACCCTCTTGTTCCAAACATTCCTCAGATTTTACAATACTTAACTGGGATGCTGGACAGAGGCCTATCCTTCTCATCCATTAAGATCCACGCCTCTGCCATTTCAGCACATTACAACACGGATCCTATTTTATTCTCTCATCCCTTGCTAAAGCAGTACCTCAGAGGGGCTAAAAACATAAGACTGCCCCGGAGAGCACCAACACCAACTTGGGACCTCAATTTCGTTTTGGAAAAACTGACCCTACCACCTTTTGAGCCAGCCAATACAGCCGATGCAAAATTTTTATCATGGAAAACAGCTCTGCTCCTGGCAGTAACTTCAGCACGAAGAGTCTCAGAGCTACAGGCATTAATGGCAGTGGAACCTTTTATAATTTTTCATCAGGGCAGGGTTTCTTTAAGGACAAACTCTACCTTTATGCCAAAGGTGGTGTCTAGTGTGGCTCTTAACCAAACCATCTATTTGCCAACTTTTTATCCAAACCCCCAGAATAAAAGGGGAGAAACTTTTGCATTCTTTGGACATACACAGGCAGCTACGCTTCTACTTGGACAAAACAAAAGCTTTCAGGAAAACTGAGCAACTGTTTGTAGCATATGCTGCAGGATGACAGGGCAAGGCTATCTCAAAATAGACTATATCCAAATTTATAGGACACTGTATTCGTTACTGCTACACACAGCATGGAAAATCAGTCCCAAATAACATTAGGCCACATTCCACCAGGGCAACAGCCACTTCAACAGCCTTTCTCAGAGGAGTACCTACCAAGGACATTTTGGAGACTGCAACTTGGAGTTCAGTGCACACCTTTACCAAGCATTAACACCTGCCTCTTTACTCTAAATCCAGAGCAGGATTTGCCACTGCAGTTCTGCAGGGCCTCATAGCCAATCTTAACTCCTTATAGACCAGCCACCCAAACTTAGCTTTGGGATTCTACCCAAGTGTAATGACTGCAGCAGTGTAACACGATGAACATAGTACAGTTTTGTACCTACCATAAATGTAGATGTTCAAGTGTTCACACTGCTGCAGTCCAGGTTACCCTCCCTCCATCCCCTCTGAACTAGCTGGACTTATCTATACCTTTCTATCCTATACATCCTTTGTGGTGTATTTGATTGTAACTGAAGGTATTGTTTTTATTTTATATGTATATTTTTTATTAGCAATATGTATTGCCTACCTACTTGGGGGCACCTGACATCTGGGGCAAGAAAAACTGAAGAAAATTGCGTAGGATGCATCTTATATACCCCTAGCGCACTGACGTCAGGGAAAAAGCGACAGCAACCGACGCCGGACCAAGACTTTGGAACTCTGGCCGACTGCGGGACCGCCTGACGGCAGGATAACCCAAGTGTAATGACTGCAGCAGTGTGAACACTCGAACATCTACATTTATGGTAGGTACAAAACTGTGCTTTCATTTGTATTTAATGATGCTACTATCCATCCTTATGTGTTTCTGTGTATTAAAGCATCTAAATGAAAACCTCAAGCCTTTTTGAAATCTGCAAGTGAAGACTTTCAAATTGCAATGGAGCAACTATTTTCTGGGTATCTTTGTGCTGTTATAGCAGACATACTAGTAGGAAGTCGTAATGAAGCAGAACGGAAACCTCTGAAAAGTTCTAGAAAGGGCACATCAGGTGAATATTAAGCTCAACCCAAACAAATGCAAAATTCAGGCTACAAGAAATTCCTTATGTTGGTCATTTATTTAACAGTACTGGCTTATGACCAGACCCTTCAAAACAAAAAGCCATCCTTAGATGCCAGCTCCAGACAACATTCAAGCCCTGCAATGTTTTCTTGGCATGGTCAACTACCTAAGGAAGTTTATTCCAGACTTAAGCCAACTTTCAGCACCACTCAGAGAGGTGACATGTAAAGATGTAGCATGGTCTTGGTTAGAGCAACACCAGAGAGTATTCACTGTCCTGAAACAGAGAATTGCTAGTCCACTAACTCTTAGATACTGTGATGTTCATAAACCAGTTACACTTTCCTGTGATGCCTCGAAATTTGGTCTAGGTGCAGTCATTCTACAAGAGGGATCAACCTCTTGCCTATGCATTGAGAACTCTTACCCAAATCGAGAAAGAGCTTTTGACACTTGTTTGCATGTTCGAAGTTTCATGATTGTTTATGTTAGACCTATCCAGATGAAACAGACCACCAACCTGTAGTTACTATCTTGAGAAAGCGTATGCATTCTGCTCCAGCCAGACTGCAATGTATGATACAGAGATTGCATAAGTACAATTTCAGTCTAGTCTACAAGAAAGGCAATCCTCTTTATCTTGCTGATACATTATCCAGATCACCCAGAAATATCACAGAACAGCACAAGAATGAGAACCTTAATTTTGAAGTCATGGAAGTGAGAAATTTTTCTTCCACATGGCTTGATGAGCTAAGAGATCACACAGCTACAGATCCAGTTTTACAAAGGCTCAGCCACTTTATCAAACAAGGATGGCCATCAAAGCAGTCTTGTTTATCTCAAGAAGTGCAACCTTATTTTCCATACAGAGATGAGATTTTGTCTGACAAAGGTATCATTATGAAAAGTCAAAAAGTAATTGTTCCAAAGTCCTTGCAACCAGAATACATTACTGTCTTCTATTGTGGTCACCCAGAAACCAAATCTACCAAAAGAAGGGCGAGAGGACTATTATTTTGGTCTTCTGTGTCACAAGACATTTAGAGTGCACTTTCTTGTTCAGTGTGTAATAGTACAAAGCCATATCAACAGAAAGAACTGCTTCAGCCTAACAAGATTCTGGAACTACCTTGGTTGACATTAGCTACAGATATTTTTGAGTGGAATGGTCAACATTATTTGGTGTTAGTAGACTCTTATTCCAATTGGTTGGAGACTGACTTGCTGTCATTACTAAGATGAAGTGTAATTTTGCTGTTCATTGCAGTCCATACAAAGTCCTTTCTGACAATAGCACCAGTTTACAAGCCAACAATTCAAACGATTTGCTGAAGAATGATACTTTACTCGTGTCACAAGTAGTGCAGAGTACCCGCAGTCAAATGATTTGGCAGAATGCGTAGTTCAAAGTGCAGAGCAATTACTTGAGAAGTCAAAACAAGATAATAGTGATGTTTTCCTGAATCTCTTGAATCTTGGACATGTTCCTTGTGATAAACATCTTGTTTCACCTGCTCAGAGATTTCTGTTGAGACAAACTAGAAACACATTACCAGTCAATAGTCAGTTGTTGGTTCCATGTGTCAAGAGCAACAGATCAGTGAAAGCCATTCTGTTGAAGCACCTAACCCAGAAGTCCTACGATAAGACCAGTAAACTTCTCAGTCCATTATGAGATGAAGAAGCAGTAAGGATGCAGACATCCAAAGGTTATGATTGGATTGGTGTCCTGAAGAATATTGGTCCAGAGCGAGAAGGTACATTGTGGAATCAGGAGGAGCAGTTTTTAGGCAGAATCATAAGTATTTGAGACCAGTGTCCGAGCCTATACCACAGCAGATAGCCTATGAGAAAGATGGTTTATCTCAGAGTGAGTTGTCCTGTGTTCCAGTTAATGAGGAAGTGCCAGAGGACATTCCTATTCCTGTTATGAATCCCGAAGTTACTAATGCAAGTTCTGCGTGCAGAATGTCTCTGTTTCTAAATTTGGTCCCAACTGTTATGTTACGCGATATGGTTTACTCTCTAAACCCTGTAGCAGATATGAAGCAATTAGGACATGAACATGGTGTTTTATTCCTGATATATGTAATAATGCACGTCTGTCTCTGATGGTGTTTTTTCAAAGGGCAATCTTTTTAAGAGGGAGGATGTAGATCAGTATGTGTCTATATACCTTTAAGAAGCTATCCAAGGACTTGCACATTTGGATAAATACTGAGCATGTGCAAGTCTGATTGCCATTTTGTAGTTAGCTGTTGAGATTTAAGGATGTATGCATGTATGTATGTAAGGTTTGTCTGTTAACTAGTTCCTTTATATTTAATGATGCTGCTATCCATTCTGATGTTTGTGTATTAAAGCATCTAAACAAAAAATCCAAAGCTGCCTTGTTATATGTGTTATAGACGAATGAGCGACAGAGGGGAAGATGGGAGAAAGTTAATTGTAAGTAAAGAAAACATTTTTCTCTTAATAGTGCTATTTTTTGTGGTGTATGGTTTGCTTTGCATGCTGTAAAGTAGAGTTTTCTCAGTTATTTTTTAAGCATAATAGGATTGCAAATAGGTGCTGCTGTTATTTTTTTCCCGTCTCTCTTTCTCCTTGTTCAGTTGTAAGAAAAGTAGCACTGCAATGTTAAAAAAAAAAAAAAAAAAAAAAACATGTTTAAAAGAGCATGACAAAAGAAAAATTAATGTGCTTTTTCTCATTCTTGCATAGGGGAATGACTAGATTAAGGACCTTAAATTGATTTAGTAACAAGTTTTAAGAGAAAGCAAATAAATAAAAAAGAATATTATGAGGTATTTTGCAGTAAATGCATGTATTCTTAATAGCAGTTCTGTACCTGGCCATTGTGTCTCCATGGAGACAATCTGATAATGAGTAATTGTCTGTCTGGTTCTGTCGTCTCCATGGAGACAGTCTGATAAAGAAAAATTGGTTACAGTCTGGTGGAGAGGGATTGGCTGGGGGAAAAAAAGAAGAGAAACTGGCTAGGAGATAATGTTCTCTGAAAGCATTCAGGGAGTTCCCAGCTGGGAGAGTTATAAAGATAAGGCAAAAGGAGTTCGCATTTAGTAGAAGCACAAACTACTTCACAATGAGTTTTAGCATGGATACCCTTTCTTTTAGGTTAACTCAAGTCAGTGGTATGGCTGTCAATTTGGGACATTTGTCCCTATTAGTAGGGTAAAACTTCATTATTTTGAAGATGTATATATATTTTTGCATTCGTATTAAATTAGTAGGCTTTGGGGGGTATTAGGGTTTGTTTTGTTTGAGGGCTTTCAATAAAATAAAGTCTTGTAAGATAGTGACATAGGCTCAAATAGATATAAGAAAGAACTGTATAAAAGTTCAACTTGTCAAACAGTGTATGCATGTAACATAAAAACTGGAACTAGACATTCATCAAAAAAGATCTGATCATGAAGGGATTCACATCCTGATCTAGTGAGGTCATTGTTCCCCTGTACTCTTCACTTATCAGACCAATGATCGAGTACAATGCCCCATTCGGGATGTATCTCACCCGACATCTGCAGCAATTGGAGAGACCCCAAAAGTTCCTCACCAAAAGGATAAAGGGACTCCAAAATCTGTCATATGCTGCCAAATTGAAGAAACTCCAGCTCTATTCAGTCTCATACCGTCTGCTCAGAGGTGACATGTGCCTGACATACAAGGCCATGTCCAACCCGGAATTAATGGACATGCTCCACCTCAAAAATCCAAATCCACCAAAACCAGTAGAGCAGGCGACTTAAACCTTAGCACGGATATAAATAGGACGTGCTGGAGGGATAGATTTATCACTCAGAGACTCCCTATGCTGTGGAATAAAATCCCGGTTCATGTGAGGCAGAGCACCTCGCTGGCTCTGTTCAAGAGAAATCTTGACCTGTGGATGGGAGATTGTAGGTTTACCCCGGGAATCATCTCTGTGTCACTGCTGGACAGAGGCACAACAAACTAATGGGCACAGTATTTTTTCATATAAGGGGTGGCGTAAGCCACAAAAATTTGGGCTAGGCTTATAAATGCCTTAGGGCAGATAGCCTAGTATAAACCTATGAACCTATAAGATGTTATACATAAAATGTGGGAATAATAACTTTTTAATACAATGATGCTTTCTGTAATGTCTTTAAATGCCAGTGATTTTACAAATAAATACAAAAAAGAAAATAGTGAACTGTATTAAAAAGTAAAGTGCAAATAGCTGTGTTATAGGAGACACACGCAAAGAACTGAATGTGAATTTAATAAAGAGGTTTTTCAGGTTGATTATTCAGCACAATATGTGGGATAAAGGAAAAGAGGAGTACTTGTATTAATTGCAAGAGGAGCTCCAATAGTGGTGGAAGAGGATAAAAAAAAGATAATAATGACAGATTTGTAGTGCTAAGGGGCGACTGGCAAGGGAGGAGGATTACACCGACATGTATTTATATTCTACCTAGAATGTTTATTATAGAGCTTAAGAAAATTCTGGGAGAAATAATTCATTTTCAGCAAGGAATAGTACTAATAGGTGGAGACTGGAATTTGATTTGCAGAAGTGAAGATATGACTGGGGGGGGGGCAGAAGAGAAAGTATAGCAAAGGATGGTAAATATTTAAGAAATTTATGAAGATATTTGGCATGGAAGATGTGAATTCAGTAATTGGAGTTTGGAGTAAATTTACTTATTATTCCCCAAGTATAAAAACTGGGCTTGGCTAGACAGAATTTACACTTCATAGGAACATGTACATTTAATTGAAGGTCTTGATATGCACCCAATAACTATTTCAGATCATGCGCCAATAATAACTAAAATAAAAACATGGGGTAATGAAATAAAAATGAGACACTGGCTCTTTTCCACCTATCTGTTGAAAAGAGACAAATAAGGAATGGGTAGTAGAGATTATTCAGGAGCTATTTGAGAGGATAGAAATTGTTTCTGAAAGTATAGCTATGGAGTGGACAAAATTAAGGTGGAGTTTGAAAATAGGATGGAAATAAAAGAAAGGAAGCTATGGTTAAGAAGTAAAAATATTTTTTTAGAGGAACTGACAAATGTTAAAGTATTACAGAATAGGGGGAATCTCACAGAACAAGAGGAGGCTCAACTGCAGAATGCTAAGCAGAAAATAAGGGATTTACTTTGTCAATATACACGAGTTTAGAAAGACTGCTAAGCAACTTTTTTTTTGACAACACTGCAGCACAAAAACGTTTAGTCTAATGACTCAGGCAACAGAAAGTAGGAAGGGCTGTTACCAAGCTTAGGGAGCCTATAACAAGGAAGGTAACGAGGTCCTGTAGAGGTATTAGAAATATGTCAGAAATTCTATGAAAGTCCGTATAAAACAGAGAAATATGGAACTCAAAAAAATATACAACTGGAAATGTTTGTGAAGGAATTAAATATGCCAAGGTTAGAGGTAGATGAGGCTCAATTACTAACTGTTAGAATAGAAGGAGATGAGATAAAAATGGCGGTGTATAACCAATCTACAGGAAAGTCCCCAGGAATAGATGATGATGTATAACCAATCTACAGGAAAGTCCCCAGGAATAGATGATGATCCTGTGGAACTTTGGAAGCTAGGAGGGAAAAAAACTGATAAATCTGAAAGGCTTTGTTTAACAGTATTTTTAGAGGAGGAGAAGTACCAACATCCTGGAAGAAAACAGTGGTAGCGATAATACCTAAGGTGGGTAAAGGTCCATTGGATCCAGCTTCATGCAGGCCCATTTCAATACTAAATCATGATTATAAAATGTTCATGTCTGTACTGGTTAAAAATGGGAAAAGTAATGTAAAAATTGATAGATATGGATCAGTGTGGTTTTGTGGAGGGGAGGCAAATATTTGACATTAACAGAACACTGGTGGTCTAGAGAGAAGCAGAATGTAAGAAAATACCATTGTTGTTGGTGGATCCTGATGCAAAGAAAGCATTTGCACCTCCTGCAGTCTAATCTTTAATTAGACATTTTCTCTAAAGGAAACAAGATTAATATCTTCAGTTGTATTAAATAAGCTGGGAATTAGCAGTGTAGTGTTCCGCTTGGGAGCTCGCAGCACCAGCATTATCAGATTAGGATTCCCGTACAACTCCCCAACCAGAAATTAATACAGGCTCAAACAAAAGTAATTCCAAGGGAAGCAGATACTCTGAACTTACTCCACTTATTCAGCTTTTCCTGCTCTCCCTCGAATAGAGCTCACAGATTCTCTGTAGTCTCGTGGTGTATGGCTGAAACCACGAGGAAATGGATACACCAGTCAGGACATTGTTACCGTAGCAGTCCTAACTGTGGAAGCGAGGCTTTTTAAGCTCCCTATCTCGTGCCATTTTATTTCAAATCACCCAAGTTGCTAGTGCGTGCAAAACCCATTTTACGGCGGTAAGACCGCTCATCCACTTAACTGCAACTGTTTTTTAATGGAATAATGTATGTTTCTATGGTCATTGATGTAAAGTGTAACTGATTTTATGGTTTTTGATGTAAAGTGCAACTGTACAGTAACCTGCCTGTATGTAAGTGTATTAGACTAAGTAGTAGTGTCCAGCAATTGCCTTAAACAGTTCACATCCATAAATACTGCTGATCAGTCTGCTGCGATAGAAAGGTAGATGTAAAATGTTCTTGGGGCATAGGGGAACATAGGCATACTTGTCGTTTTCACTGTTAAACTGATATAACTGCATATTAAATGGAAACGCTTAGCGTGAGGTTTCTGAATTATACTGTATAATGTTAGCATGGTCTAGTGTTAGTATCACGAGAAAGGAACCAAGCGACATAGTGGATCAATGTAAATCACTGTGCTTTTGCCAAACTAATGTCTGAAAAGGGGCATACTACTGATTGAAATCCTAGAATAATTTAATGTAAAGTGATAGTCTAGTTTGTTGGTAACACTGGGGTTGCTATTAGTGTAACTGAAATGTGTATACATAGTATTTATAAACAGTGACCCACTACCTCATTGAAATGCTGTGATTTTGGAATCATAGTGAGTGACTGACTTTCATTATACACCTATAAGGAATATTGGCTAATGTATGCTGTTAAATAATTGTTAAATACGACTAATTATAGCTGTGTATACCTTATTATAATTATTATATTCTGCTATGTAACTGATTGTTCCACTGTATTACACTTTTTTTTTTTTGCACTGTAATTTTTTTTATTATTTCCTCTGTTGCTTATGTCTGCACCTTAAGGTCTACTTCACTAGTTTAAGCTGCATCTCTATTTTTTCTTTCCTTCTCCATAGGAACACCACTCAATTTTAACTACCTTAACTCAGCCCACCCCTACGAAAGGCTCGCAAAGTTAACAGACTGCTGTGCATAACGCCTATAATCCTCCTGCAGTCTAATCTTTAATTAGACATTTTTTTTCTAAAGGAAACGAGGCTAATATCTTTAATTGTCTTACATAAGCTGGGAAGTAGCAGTGTAGTGTTCCACTCGGGAGCTCGCAGCACTAGCATTATCAGATTAGGATTCCCATATAACTCCCCAACCAGAAATTAATACAGGCTCAAACAAAAGAAATTCCAAGGGAAGCAGATACTCTGAACTTAGCCCACTTATTCTGCTTTTCCTGCTCTCCCGCGAATAGAGCTTGCAGATTATCTCTGTAGTCTCATGGTGTCTGGGCCCCGCTACAGTCGGCTCATTCTGCTCCCCTACCCTGCCATCATTTCCCACCCACCCCCACTATATCTGCATTTATTCTTATCCCTTTTCACCTGACCACTCCCTACAGCCACTCAGCTGCATCTACCCAAACCACACCCCGTAGCTTTCTCCGTATACAATAATCCCACACAATAGTATACCATACCACCCCATAGGCACAACACTACTTGCATCCAAATACCACTTCCACACACTATGCAAGTCTTAGTAACATCTCTCCTTTTAACCCTCACAACCCTAAGATATATTACATTCATACATACTAACACACCAGTACCCCACACCACCTATCATACATCGCATACCTCCACACCTATAGTAACCCACATAAACCTTCCAGTAGATCCCACTTTATTTAATGACAACTTAATACTACACATACATAAGAAGTACATTCCACTATCCTACACTAGAAAAATATCATTTAAAAGCCATATAGACATAGTACAAACAATCAAACTTACACTACTTTTAAAGAAGTGCCTCCTAACCTCAGGAGATATTCACCCAAATCCAGGGCCATGCAACATCATGCCCCTACCAAACACACATCAGATCTACTTATCATTCTTAACTCTAAGTATATCAAACAAACTTACTCACTCACACTCATTCATAACCAACTACTCCCCTGACATTCTAACCATAACAGAGACCTGGCTAAAACCCAGAGTGAAGAAATTCTCCCTCCAGGATATAACATCCTAAGACTAGATAGAGTGGGAAAGATGGGAGGGGATATTGCAATTGTCTATAAAAACACACTTACTGTCCAACCTCTACAAACTCCTCTACCTATATTTCATAATGCTGGGACCTAAGGCTCTGTGCTACTGCTAAACAAGAAAAAGAGCATCAATATTCTTTGTGCTTATATCCCTCCAGGTAGTAACTCTCCAACAATTGAGGAAATTCTACAATGGACAAGGGATAACCTCCCCCAAGAGACTATTTTACTAGGTGACCGAAATACTGATTGGCTAGCCTGTAACTCCGAAACCCCACTAACCACATCAACCTATACGGATTCTCTCAACTCATTCATGAACCCACTAGAGTAGATGATAAATCCCAAAAGAAATCTGTACTAGATTGGACACTGGTTAATTTATTATTTATTTATATTTGTTGACTGGGAGTGTCCGACTGGATGTAGGTCCATTTTCAGCAGAGGCCCGGGGAGAAAAGCTCCAAAGTTAAAATAGACAGACAGTAGTTACATTGGATTACATAGCGATTAACAATTTACATAGCAATTACTTACAACATATTTACAGATGAAGAACATAGTACATCAGTAGACAACTGGAATCTTTATCTGTGAAGTACATAACAGACATTAACAAATGTTACAAGAAGAAGTTCCTGCTGTATAATAAGTACTGGCTTATGAGCATCTGAGCTTGCTATAATCAAGGTAGTTAGTGGAGTGGAAAGAAAGGAAGTGGTTGGATGGGGAGGGTGATATTAGAGTGGGAGTTGCAAGGGCATAGCCAGCATGTTTTTAGGTGCACTTTTAGTAAAGTTTTGAAGTGGGTGCATGATGGTATGGCGGTAATTGTGGGTGGGAGGGAGTTCCATAATTTGGCTATGGTGCAAGAGAATAGTGCTTCACCAGCAGAGTTATTGGCTTTAGTGATCTGCAAGTGATTTTTGTTGCTGGATCTTAGTGGTCTGGTGGTGCGATAGGGTTGGAGTAGATTCTGGAGGGATGGGACATTTAGTGGATGATTTACTAGATTGTGGGCGAGTGAGAGTTGATACCATTGAAGGAGGTGAGGGAGTTCAAACCAGCCCAGTTCAGCAAGTGAGAGACAGTGGTGACTATGGTAGGATGCCCCTGTGGCAAATTTGGCAATTTTGTTGTAGCAGGTCTCTAGCTTGTTTAGATCGATTGCCTTAGGTTGGTATATATTGGACATGCATAAATTAAGGTGGAGATAAGGTGGGAATTTGCTATTGAAATCTTTGCTGCATTGGTGAGAAGTTGCTTATTTCTGTATAGCGCTCCTAGTTTTTTGTGGACCTTTTTATGGTCAAGGATATGTGAATGTCAAATTTTAGTTTATTGTCTATTTCCACTCCTAGCAATTTGGTGTGTTCAGTTGGGTATATAGTGGTGTTGTCTTTTGCTGTGATGTTAAAGTGAGAGTTGGTTTGAGTATGTTTGGTGGGTTGGAAGATGAGTAGTTTGGGTTGAGTATTAATTGGGCATCAGATAACCAAGTTTCAACAGAGGAAAAGGCTTCCTGTGTGACTTTTTGCAGTTTGGGTAGGGACTGAGCTGAGCAGATGATGGTTGAGTCATCTGCATATTGCATGAGTGTGCCATGTTTGCTGGCAGAGGCTAGATTATTGGTGAAAACAGAGAAGAGTAGGGGTCCAATGATGTATCCTTGGGGAACCCCTATGGAGACAGGTAGTTGGGGAGATATGTCATTCTGCCATACAACAGATTGTTGGCGGTCAGACAGGTAACTCTGAAACCAGTTAGTGACTGATTGTGAGAAGGATAGGTTATTGAGGACAGAGATAAGTTGTTTGTGTTGGTTAACTGCCCTGAACATAATTACCAAATAGGTTGTCTGCCAGATGGGCTTAACAATCACCTCCCAACATTCCTCCTATGGAAACGCACAAACTTACCCAAACCCATAGTTTATAGACTAGTTAGAGATTATCACAGTGTAAATCCTCAGGATCTTAACATTACTTTAAAAAATGTAACTGGGAACCATTATGCACCCTTGATTTAGACCAAGCAGTTGACTACTTTAGTACTCTTACTAGTATCCTTAATTTAGTAGCCCCATAAGAAAACTTAGAGCTAAACTACATTATGCTCCATGGCTTAGTAGGTCCACTAGAGCCTTATTAAAGTCCAGAGGTGAGGCATAGAAAACCTGGAAGAAGGATAACACTAATCTATCTAAACAAAACTATCAACAACTTAGGAATCAAGCCAAAAAACAAAGCTTGATAAACAGAACTACTTCCTAGGTATCCAAAACAAAGGCTCTCTAAAGACCCCCAAAAGTTTTGGCATGCAATTAACTCCCTACTAAAACCTGGCAAAACCACCACACCAGCTCCCACCTCCATTACAAATAGCAACATAGCCTCCCAATTCAATCATCACTTTACTGAATTCATTAAAATCACTGTCCACCCAACTATCCAAAATAGCTATTTATCCATGCCAGTAACAACTAACAAAACACCTTCCTTTACCGCTCTCACCTGTACCCAACCCTACAGTAAAACAAATACCTCTAAAACCCACTACTCTTGCAGCAGATGGTATACCAGCTAATGTCCTAAAAATGGTCGCTGTCTCCTTATCCTACCCTGTCTCAATCCTTATCAACCACTCCATACAGGAAGCCTATATCCCTCAGCGGTGGAAAATCTCCTACATTATTCCTCTTCATAAAGGTGGCAATTCCTATGATTTCTCAAATTACCACCCCATTGCCATTTTGTCTCCTTTATCAAAGATACTCGAGAAATGCATTCACTCTCAGGTCATGCATTTCATAAATACAAACAATCTCCTCTCCGCTACACAACATGGCTTCCGCCCACACCACAGCACAACTACCGCTCTTCTCTCTCTTACTAATCTGGTTGCCCAACATAGAAATAGTAACAATTTTGTGTCTGCTATATTCCTAGACCTCTCTAATGCATTTGACATGGTTTCTCACTCCATACTAATAGATACACTAAGCTCTTTATCCTTTGCCCCTGATACTATTACCTGGTTTAAAAACTGTCCATCTGACAGACAACATTTTGACCAATGGCAGGGTGTTATATCACCTTTCCTTCCAACCACCATAGGTGTACCTCAAGGTTCTATATTGGGTCCACTTCTCTTTTCTACCTTCACCAATAATCTGCATACCTCTACCCTGAATGCCTCACTCATACAGTATGCAGATGATTCGGCCCTAATCTGCTCAGCCCCATCTCTTACCATTCTACAACAACTCACCCTAGAATCCTTTACCTCAGTGGAAAGTTGGATCACAAATAACCAACTTATCCTAAATCCCAATAAAACTAAATTACTCCTATTTATCCCTAACCAATCAAAAACCTCTCCTCTCTCCTTCTCTATCTCTTCCAAAAACGGTACTGCCATTTCACCCTCTCCCCATACCAAACTCTTTGGCGTTGAATTAGACAATAACTTCCACTTTGACATCCATATCTCTCAAGCTATCAAAAAGGTACACAAAAAAATGGGTACCCTGTATAGACATAAAAACTTTGTCAGATCAGGCTCGGGTCACCCTAGCCCAAACTCACCTTCTGTCCACATTAATGTATGCAGCACCAATACTGACTCATGTCAGAAAATCTGACCTTGACAAACTTGAGTCTTATTATAACAAAATTGCCAAGTTTGCAAATAATTCCACCTTTAGAACCCATCATTGTATACCTCTAAGGCAACTTCAGTGGCTTGAACTCCCACAGCTGTTAACTTTCCACCAACTAGTCATATGTTCATAGGTAGGTACTAGGCTATCGGCCCTGGGGCCTATACAAACCCAGCCAAAAAGTGGACTCTGGCTTTTGCCACCCAAGAAAATTATTTTCCTGTGCCACTGTCGAGCAGAGCCACAGATGTGATCCCCGGGGTGAATTTCCTATTTCCCATCCAATCATCAAGACTATTCTTGAAGAGTGCTAATGAGGAGCTTTGTTTGATATAGATAGATAGTTTACTAAGGCAATTACTGACTCACTATACACCAAATCGTCCACTCCGCTCTACCAGCAAATCACTCCTCTCTATCTTTTCAGCTGACAACACAGCAGGTAAAGCTCTGTTTTCACACACTATAGCTAAAACGTGGAATAACCTCCCCATTTCTGTGACTTCTGAATAAAATACTGCACAATTCAAAAACTTTCTTAAGTCTCATTTTATAAGTTCATGGCTTTGTCCAATGTGTTACATAATCCTACATTATGCTTTCTTCATCTTTTATTTCTCCTACTTCAGACCCTCTGTAAGCATAGTATTGATAAATGGTATCCCTTATCCTTGGTATGTGGTTTTGTAGTGATTTTTGTCCTATTCACAACTAACAAAATGTATATATGTAAATTTTCTTATGAGGATTTTTTTTTCTATTTTTTTTTTTCTTTTCCTCAAATGCTGCTATGATGACTCTGTCTTCCTTTTGTATAATATTATTATTCTGTTAATTATGTGGAGCTTTTCTCCCCGGGCCTCCGCTGTAAATGGACCTTTACCAGTCTGACCATCCTGGTTAACAAATGTAAAATAAAAATACATCAAATAAATTTGACAGAGTAAACTGCGACTTTATGAGCAGAGCAATGGAAGCATTTGCATTTCTTTGAAAAAATTATAAGGTTGATTAAGAGGATATAGGAGGGATCAGAGGTGAAAATTAAAGTGGGTGTGGTCCTTTCTCCAAAAATTTCTGCTTGAGCAGAAGATCCAGGCAGGGGGTGTCCTCTTTCCCCTTTATTTGCATTGTGTTTAGAACCATTAGCAAAGAAAATAAGGGACTCAGAAATTCAAGAATATAATTGGTGTGGTAATCAAGAAAATAATTGGTATGGTAGTCAAGAAACGCTAACTATTTGCAGATGATGTTATTTTATACCTGACAAAACTAGAAAGAGATTTTGCAGTTTTGTGGAACATTTTAGACATATTCACATCTTTTTGGGATACAAAATTAATGAAGTTAAAACAAAGGCAATAGCTGTCAATTATGTACCCACATATGAACTGGTTCAGCAATATCCATATTTAAATGGAGGGGACATGACTAAATATTTAGGAGTATGGATTAAAAATGATTCTGGTGTGGCAGCTAAAGATATGTGGGAAAAGACTAAACAAAAGATAATACAAAAACTGAGAAAATTGAAGCTTTGTTATATGGCTATGGATAGTAAGATACAAGCAGTTAAAATGTTATTAGTCCCTTTAGTCTTGTGCATAGGTTAGGTGTATTTTTATCAACTAGAGGAGAAGTTGTTGATAGTAATTAATAAAGACCTGAAGGAATTTATCTGTGAGGGAAAGACGAGAAGTGTCAAGTAGGATAAGCTGATTCTTCCAGTAGATCAGGGCAGATTGGGATCACTTGATTTGAAGGGATATTTCAGAGCTACACAGTTAAGGCTCCTATACATAGCCCAAGCAGGAAATTATAATTCAAAGTGGAAAGGGATGATGAAACAGGTGGGAAGCTCAAGAAAGAAGGAAAGAGTGGGATTTTGGATGCAAGCCTTTTAGAATAACGATAATCATACAGAATATTATATCTATAAAGTAGCAGAAAGTATCCTAAGAACTAAGCCAACACAGGAATGGAGAAAGGAGATTTTGCTGATAGGGATGACTGCAATTCGGGATATGCACAGTAGGTGAGAGGGGGCTGGAATTTATTGGAGAAAACTGGCAAAGGAACCAAGGTGTCGAGAGCAAATAACTTGAGAGGGAAACATGATAGAATGAAAAGATGTCAAAAATTTATTTGGACTGCAGATTAGAGATTGCCTTCCCTATTAGGTATTGATATCAAAGTATAGGGAAAGAGAGAAATGGGGAAGTCCTAAATGAAAGAGCAGCACTGGTAGAGTTTTAGTGAAATGTAGAACAGAAGCTGCCATTAAAAAAGAATAATTAGTAGAGCATATAAAGTATTGCATGATAACTATATGAATCAATCAGAGGAGGGTAGAAATGATTGGGAAAGGAGTGGATGAGCAATTCACCAAGAAACATTGGAAGATATATGTATGTGTTCCAAATATGCAACATCATCTAGTAGATTTAGGATTTTTGCTTAGAAATGTTTACTTGGGTATAAATATATCAATGTAGACTCCAGAGAGTTTTTCCTTAGGTAGACAGCAAATGTTGGGGAGTTGTGACAAGGAAGAAAGAGGTAATTGGGAACATATCTTCTGGAAGTGTGACAAGTTGACCAACTTTAAGGATTTCCTTGGGGATGCACTGTCGGAGATGTTGGGTGGGCAGATTGGTGTGACGATGAAGATGATTTATCTGACCTATGATACAGAGTCGGAATTGCCTAGACATTGTAAGGCCTTGCTGTATCTTATTATGGTGGCTGCCAAAAGAAAAAAAGCAATTACTAGAAAATGGAAATCAAAATCTAAACCAACTATACTAGAATTAGTGAATATAGTAACAGAGATAAAATAACTGGAATTGAGATCTTTAAAAAAGGGTAAGAGCAAACTTCATAGGAAAAAGTGGGAATTGTGGGAAGAGTATGTACAGGGGAGGAATGAGGTTTAAAGGAAGGCAGGACTTAAATGAGCTATGTAATGTTTGACTGAAAATGAATGGGTACATGCTAAGTGATGTGTAATGTTTACAACTGGGAGTGTGTCCGTATGGTTTGTGATGTAAAATGCTTGCAGCGAGGATTTGTCGGTGTGGATTTTTTTTCATTTATATAAATGTAAGATTGCCTATGTCCTAAGTATATGGTTTAGTAAACATGTTTCTTTAAAAAAAAAGGGCGACGATTGAATATTTATATAATGTTTAGATTATATGATGTATCACAACATATGTGAGGTATAATGTTTGTAAATATGAACTTAATAAAGTTTGATTAGTTTTATATAAATGTAGATTTGTCTGTCAGAAGTGATAATTCATAAAGGTTTTTAACGTTGCAGGTGGAGGAAATTCCTCTTTTCCATGGGGTAATTTCTCATCCACGAGAAGAGCTGTCCCTCACCAAATGCTGTCCCAGAGAGTGATAGAACCAGTTCTTCCTTCCCAGATTAGGAAGGTATTTTTATTAAAGATGTTTTCACGGCCAAAGAAAGAAATGATTGGAGACCAGTTCCTAAACCTGTTTTTGATTAGTGCCCATACTGAAAATGTCACTTCACAGCCTGTTACCTCTTTTTCCTCATTCAAGTTTCCTGATAACACTAGATTTAAAAGATGCTTATCGTGTCTCTATTTATCCAAACTTCATGTTTCATAGGGTTTTGTATGTTTGATTGTCAGCGCTGTGCCTTACAATTTCGGCTACCCACTGCACCAAGAGTGTTAACCAAGTGTCTAGTTCATAGGTTCGTACTAAGCTAACAGCCCTTGCGAGCCAATTATCCCTTGTGAGACTCAAACCCTGCACCTTGTGTTTGTAAGGCAAACACCTTAACCATTAGGCCACCCTCCCAACCCCTAGTTATAGCTCATTGGAGTCTACAGGGTATCCACATTTTTCCATATTTAGATAACTTGCTTATTTTTGCACAGACTTTTCCAGTGTGTCAGGAATCTGTCAGTATAAACTAGGATTCTAAGAGAACATTTAAAATTGTTTTTTGACCCCATCACACAGGATTGTGTTTCTGGGCTGGCAGCTAGATACGTGAGTTCAAAGAGATTTTCTTTCGCAGGAAAAAGTAGAGCTTTCATCTAGATCAGTTTCTAAGGTTTTCTTTTCAGACTTCTGTCACTGCAAGGGAGTACTTTAGGATTTTGGGTCTCAAGGCATCTATGATTCTCTCTGGTAAGACTCTACACGATAAAGATACAATGATATCTCAAGTTTCTTTGTCCAAGCACCAACTTCTTCTTCTTCTTCTTTTGGCTTTTCCCAGTTAGGGGTCGCCACAGCGGATCACCTTGTCTGCTCATGATTGGCAGTGGAGTTTTACGGTGTTGTTGCCAGCGTGGCGCCCAACCTTCCACAGAAGGCACATGCACGCACACACTCACACCTAGGGCCAATTTAGAGTGTCCAGTCAACCTACAGCATGTCTTTGCGATGTGGGAGGAAACCAGAGCACCCGGAGGAAACACACGCAACCACAGGGAGGATATGCAGACTCTGCACAGGAGGCACCCCAGCCGAGGATCGAACCGGAGAACCTCTTGCTGTGAGGCAGCAATGCTAACTGCTGCACCACTGTGGCTGCCCTTGGTCCCAGCACCAACATCTTTTGTTTTTTCAAATCCCATTGCTGGGTTCTGTTAAAAGAGAAATCCATTGGTTGAGACAGCAAATGTCCTTAAATCTGTGTTTCCCCTTCTCCTTCCCTCTTCCAAAGCAGTCAGTCACCACAGATGCTTCAGACTGTACTTGGGGAGCATTTTCAGGAGGGATAAAAGTGTAACAACTCCAGTATTAAATTGACAGAACTAAATCTTTCAGATCTTTGTATTAGTTCATTTCTTGTGAAGGCAAGAAGGGACAACCTTTGTCATGAAAGACTGTTTTCAAATGGTTGTCTAAGGCAGTTGCTTTTTGTTATGCTCACCACGATTACGTTATCCAGACAGGCTTAAGCCCACTCTTCCAGGGCCATGACTTCATGTATGTGTTTTTTGGAAAGGTTGGGATTTTAGAATTATTCTAGGAGCTGCAGCTTGGGCCTGTACTTTTACAAAGGACTGATTCTTTTTCTAGCTCTGGATCAGACTTTGCTAGGCCAGTTCTCCAGGGGCTCATTGACCCTTCATCTTCCACCTCCCAAATGTACAAATGTAATAAGATAAGATAATCTACCCATATAGCTAAGGCTACTGCAGCAATGATAGATATTATGATTTTTGTACAGTTGTGTAAGTAAACTTACCATAGCAATAGATGTTCAGATGATCACTGTTTCACTAGCTGCTCTGTCCCTCCACCCCCCATTGTGTTTTGGTGTTTTTATACCAGAGTGTGGATACTTACTTTTTGTTCCTAGCATTATCCTTTCAGGGCTCAGCCATTCCCCCCCCCCTCTCTCTCTCACTATTGAAAGCTCTGAAGGGCTTTGTGCTCAGACTTGTCTTTTTAGCCAGCTGAGCTCGAGCTGACAGTATGGTTTAAGTACATAGAACATGCCTTGCAGCTTTGGAAGCAGGCTGGCTGTTCTAGCCTTTTCAGGATGTAACCAGTATAGATAAGGTTACTTAAACAGTGGTCATTCTGACATTTATTGTTATGGCAAGTTTGCTTACTTAACTCTGTCTGTTCATCATGTTGATCACTGCTGCTAGCTGGTCAGCTTCCAAAGCTTCAGGTCACCTTCCATGCACCCAGACCATCAGACATTTATAGTTGAGCTGGCTAAAAGACAGGTTTTGGTGCCATGCCCTTTGGACTTTTCCTGCTGTTGAAGAGAACTCCTCTGTGAGCTGTCAAGGATCAATAGTTGGCTAATAGAGTTCTGTTGCTGGACAGGTAAGTTCCTTTGGGGAGGGTTGACTTTACTGTTTTTTTATGACAGAAAAACAGTTGTTTTTGTAGAATTTTTTATTTTACTTTAGTTTTAAGTGCTTTATTTGACTTTTAAATGTTTTTTAACACTTTTAAACTGGAGCTTTGCTTTCATTTTGGTGTAAAAGACGTTAAATCTTGTTTTTAGGTACTTTTTCTGTTGTGAAACTTTGTTAATACACTTTTGGTGGCTGAAGTAATTCTGTAAAGTGATTTGTACTGTGTTTTATCAGGGGAAAGGTTCTATTTTTACTACGTTAACTGTTTTACCGACTGTTACTGCTTGGCTTGCTTTGGAATCGGGCACCTTGTTCTGCTTACCCATGGAACAAAATACCAGTTCCTCAGTTCTTACTTTTTCCAGTCATAAAAAGAAAATTGTTAAACAGCCTTTACCACCACAGCAGGCTCTAAAGTGCATCAGTTAGAGGTGTGTGACTCTGCTGTGGCCTAAGCTGGTTCCTCGGCTCTTCATATTTTTCCTTTGGTCCCACTGGTGTAGTCTCTACAGCCACTATGGACTGGGGGTTAGAAAGGTCTTCTGCAGCTGTTGAAGTGCCCTTGGTGGGCAAGGAAGAGCCACTTTTGGCAGTCCAGGGAGAATGGGGAGAGAATGTCTGTGTCTGGCCATAAAGTTGTGGCCATCCCTAAGGAGGTTATTACTGGCAATTCTGGGTCTATCGAAAAGGAACAGACCTTAACATGCGTCTTCTCCTGTCTTAGTGATACTGGACAGGAGTAATTTATTTGTTTTATCTGAGTTTAGTGAAGGCTCTTGACCATTCTTGTTTGGTAGCTCCTGGTAAAAAAAAAGTAAATAATGGTTTCTTCATTTTCTGAAGCGATTCAAGAAATTGTATCTCAAATGATTGTGAAGTGACAGATTGTATTATCCACAGATTCCGAGTATAGTATGGCTTCCACCAGTCCCTTTGAAAGATTCTCCTCTGAATCTGTTGCCACAATGAATCATTTGTTTCATTGGAGAAACAGTGAAGTTTCTCAGTCTCCAAGTATAGATTTGTTACATCTGGAATTCCCAGAAGCTACTCCTGTTCCTCATGTTCTGTCTGCTTTGGAGGATGTTTTTTTTTGCAGCATGCTATTTTCCTGTCAGTCAGCCTGCTGACCCACCAAAAGCAGACAGATTATACAAAGCACCTCAGTCTTAAATTGTTGTATAATCCTCTTCCTAGGTCTGACCCTGCAGCTGTAATTTCAGTGAATCTAGCTAGCTGCTGCTAATCATTTGGTTAGTAAAAATCTCTCTCCTGACAAGGATGGGAAGATTTTTAATAAGTTTGGGAAGAGGTGTCTTCTTCTGCAGCCCTTGCTTTTAGAAAGCTCATATGTTGAACTTTATGCTTGTCACTTGTGGGAATATAAGGAATATTTTGTATCTGTTTCCTCTTGTGAGGACAAGTCTGCTCTGTGTAACTTGTTTTTTTCTTTGTCTCAAGTGACTACCCAATGCTTGAAATGTACATATGGCTCTGCTGATGCCACTTCCAAGTATGTCGCTGCTGGTACTGATGAAGTTTGTCTGGCTGCATTCTAAAAACATCAAGAATGAAATTTTGAACACCCCGTAGAAAACTAGTTTTTGAACTATTTATGTTCATAAGTTAGTACTATGCTAACTGCCCTTGTGGGCCATTTTAAGCCTAGCCAGTTACCCCATGTGAGAATCAAACCCTGCACTTTGTGTCTACAAGATAAACACCTTAACCATTATGCCATCCTCCCACCCCTTATTGCAGAGGTCTTTAAAATATACGATAGAGGGAAGCTGATGTAAAGGATTGCGCATGTTTTTTAACCTTCTTTCTCCAGATTTACCAAGGATTTAATGCTCCCTCTACAAATTTCTTTAAAAAAGCGAAATAAACAGTCCCAGGAAGCAGCTGATAAGCGAACGTTTAAAAAGCAATGGCAGGGAGGTTCCAGAAAGAAAGCAGCCCCCCCCCCCCAGAAAGTATAAAGGACTATTTTAATAAGTAAGAGTGACTGCATGAGGAACTTCCCTTCCCCCTCCCACCCTGACAGCCCATTAATCCTTCCAGAAAGTATCACCCTCCATTTTTCTCTTTGGCAACATATAGTTTCAGACAGATGGGTCCATGGTTACAGGTGGCAGTGCGAGTCTTTCTCCCCTTTACAGGGAATTCCACAGACCCACCTATTCTTTTATTTCTTGTCATCCAGCATATGCTAGATCAAGGGTAGTACAAGGTTCATAGGTAGGTACTAGGCTATTGGCCCTAGGGCCTATACAAACCTAGCCAAAAAGGTACCCTGGCTTTCGCCACCCAAGAAAATTATTTTCCTATTCCCTTGTCAAGCCGAACCACAGAAGTGATCCCCGGGGTGAATTTCCTTTTACACATCCAGTCATCAAGATTTTTGAGTGCTAATGAGGAGCTCTGTTTGACATAGGTAGTCTGTTCCAGAGTATGGGAAGTCTCTGGGACAGGAATCTATCCCTCCAGCATGTTCTGTTTATTGTGGTGACAAGGTTTAGGTCCCTAGAGCGTGTAGCTCGGAGGGATTTCTTTAAGTGGAGCATGTCCAACAGCTCTGGGTTTGACATAGCATTGTATGTTAGGCAGAGATTGCCTCTGAGTAGGCGATGTGCGATGGAGTAAAGCTGGAGTTTTTTGAGACTGTGTGTATAAGGCATCTGTATGAGGCCAGTAAACCTCTTTGTGAGGTATTTTTGCGGCCTTTCCAGTTGTTGTTGTAGATGTCTTGTGAGGTACATACCAAAAGGGGCGCTGTACTCTGTAATGGGTCTAATGAGTGATGAGTAGAGGGGAACAATGACCTCTTTTTTTCTGGATGAGAAACCTTTGTGATGAGGTGTGCCACGTAGAAGGATTTCCTGACTACTGTAGCAATGTGATTATCAAAGGAGAGACTACTGTCCACCTGTGTCCCATTGTCTCTTATCACATTTCGGTGTTAAGTAGACTACCGCCTATGTGGTAGTTCATGGGTACAGAGTTTTTACCAAAGGGGTTGACAATGCATTTTTTGGCATTGAGCTTGAGACCATGGCTTTGACACCAGGCATCTGTCACAGTGAGGCCCTTTTGTAGGATGTCCACATCATTAGGAGTTTCGATTATGGCTCTTAGTTTGCAGTCATCTATGAATTTAGTTAGCCAAAGACCTTCTGTGTTAGCCTGTACTTCAGAGAAGTAGGTACTAAACAGGAGAGGACCCAGGACTGAACCCTGTGGTACTCCACTTGTCACTGGTCTAAAGTCTAATTTGGAGTCTGCTACTTTCACAGTGTGGGTTCTGTCAGTAAGCCAGCTGGCAACCCATCTTGTGACATAGGGATTTATACCTAGTTTAGTAAGTTTATCTATAATTCCAGAGTGGGGGATGGTGTCAAACTCCTTGGCGAGATCTAGATAGGCTGTGTGAACCACCTTACCCTCATCTATGGCTTTGGTGACTACTTCAAAGAAGTCTATCAGGTTTAGGAGACATGATCTGCCTTTTACAAACCTGAAGTGTGTGGGGTCCAGAGTTTGGAGATCTCCAATGTCTTTGTTTATGAGTTCCATGATGATATGTTCCATGGCCTTGCAGACCAGGCTCGTCAGGCTAATGGGGCGGTAGTTCCTGGGGTCTGTTGCGGCCCCCCTCCTTCGTGGAGTGGGATAACCATCGCGGTGCACCATTCAGTGGGTACAAAGCCTGAGGTGAGGCTATGATTGAACATGGTACTTGGGTGGGGTGCCAGTTCATTCTGTTGTTCGTGTAGAAGGCAGCCTGGGATGTTGTCAGGTCCTATGGATGCTGTGTTCTTGGCTTTGGAGAGTGAGGTTTTTACCTGTGCAGCCGTGATTACAGGAACTTTGCATTCTTCCGGTATAAAGATGGGCCCTTTAGGGGGTGAGAGGGGGTTTAAATTAGCACTGAACCTATCTGCCAGGAAGTTGGCAATATCAGTTGGTTCTGTATATTTAGTGTCATTGTGCTGTAACTCAGAGCAGATCTGAGTGTTGCCATTGAGATTCTTGGCATAACTATAGAATGCTTTGTGGTTGTCTTTAGACTCAGTGGCGATTTTGTTTTCATAACTAGCTTTGGAGGAATTTGAGGGATGTCAGCTTCTTACTGAGGCTGACCAGGGAGTTCCTCCAATCGTGGGGTTTTACTCTTTTTTGCAACAGTTTCTTTCTTCTGTTGTAGAGTTTGTCTATGGCAGAAGACCACCAGATTGGCTTCCTTTTTTTGGAGGATAGCATCTTGGTTCTGTTAGGGATAGCACGATCCATGCACTCGTGTAAGTTCTTATAAAGTGCATTTGTGTAGGATTCAGCAGTCGTACCTCTGTTGTCCATCTGCATGGGTGTCTTGAAGTTTGCCACTTCTGTCATAAGAAGCATGAAGTTGGCTTTGGAAAAATTTTTAATGGTTGTTTTCCTAATGGGTGGTGGGAGCGGGATGTGCATGTCTAGGGTGATTAGCTTGTGATCGGATCTGACCAACGAAGAGCTGACCTCTGGTGTGGAACACCAGTCACCCATGTTGGTGATGACCAGGTCTAGGACATTGCTGCCTCTGGTGGGGGTGTGGATAAGTTGATCCAAGGCTTTGGAATTAATGATTTCCAGAAAATGTTGAGTAAAAGAGTTGGTACAGGAGTAGTTTTTCCAGTTAATGGTAGGGTAGTTGAAATCAGCCATTATGTTGGGTTGTACCTTAATATTTTCCGTGTATCAAGAAAAGAGGAGTGGGAATCCTGGGGCATGGTGGGGGGTCTGTAGCAAGCTATAATCTGAATTGCGGTTTTGCCTAGAGTTAGTTGAACTTGGATAATCTTGGATGCATTATGCTGAGCAACTAGCTTGGAGGCATGGATATCCTTAATGAATATGGACACGCCTCCACCTTTAGTGTTTCGGTCCAGGTTTGGTAGGCCGAAAGGTGTGGTATGAATAATACCCTGGTAATGCAGGAGTGCTCTCTGGAGCTTTGAACCAGGTCTCTGTCACTGCACAGATGTCAATGTTTTCCATTTTAAGGAGTGCCTCGAGTGAATGCATTTTGAGGTTTACACTTCTAGCATTGAGTAGCATTACCCACAGATTTTGCTTGCTTGTACCTGTTATGGTGGTGAATTTGTCATTTGAACCTTGCCTAGAAAAGGCACTATAGGGATGGCAAGAGCTTTTGCCAGTATCCAGAATCCCTAGGGCGACAGGTGCAGGCTATCTCTGGCAAAGCAGGGTGGTCTGTCGATCATGTCATCCCAGGCAGACAGATATGGGATTCCCTTAGAATGACACCAGAAGCTTAGCCAGTTGTTAAAGTCAATCATTTTGTCCTTGTACTGTGGTATCATTCTGGTTGATGGCAGGATGCTACTCAGGGCTAGGGTCATACCTGCCTGGGCTACAAGATCGGAGAGCTCCTCCATGTCTCTTTTCATGTAGTCCATGGAGGTACATCTCAGGTCATTCACACCAACATGGACAATGACAGAGTCATATTTGTACTTGTTGTGGAGTGACCCGAGTGCGTGCGTTCTGTGGCGGATCCTGGCACCTGACAGGCAGCTGACAGTAACTTTTTCCTTGTTTAGCCTGGTGAGGGGCACATCAGTGTGCCTGACTGTAGAGTCACCTATGACTAGAGTGTTGGGTACGTTATGCCTTATGGGCTGTAGTTGAGTGGCACACTGAGTATGTGGGCTATGTGTCATTTGGGTTGTGTGTGTGTGTGTGGGGGGTAGAGGTTGCTTGCATTTCTGCTGTGCCTTCTCCACATTTAGAAGAGGGGTTCAAAATGTTGTCACTTTATAACTTGTTGACACTTATTCCACATTTGAATTTTCTAGTGACCTTAGATTTAAAAGATACATATCTCATCTCTGTAGATCCGGATTTCAGATGATTAAGGTTCTGTGTGTCTTGATATCATTGTTAGGTTTATGCCTTGTGTCTTGATATCATTGTCAGGTTTATGCCTTACCTTTTGGACTACCTACTGCTCCAAAGGTATTAATAAAATGTCAAGCTTCTGTGATAGCCCACACCAGAGTGCAAGTTAGTCACATTTTTCTGTATTTTGATGACTTGCTTATCTTTGTAGACTCTCCTTCAGAGTGTCAGGAGTCACTCACTTGGGTAAGGTATTTTTAAGTCTTTTTTTGACTTGTCACAGGATTGTTTTTCTGGGGTGCTTGCTTACACAGCTCTGTCCTGGATTGTCTCCTAGACACCTCAGTGCAGGAAGACTAGATCTGTATTTAGATCTGTTCCTGAGATTTTCCAGTCAGACTTGCATCTCAGCAAGGGAATTCCTTGCGATTTTGGGTCCATGGCATCTGTGATGCTTATTGTTCAATCACAGCCTCACCTCAGGCTTTGTCCCTACCGAATGGCGCACTGCTATAGTCATCCCTCTCTACAGTAGAGGAACGACTACAGACCCTGGGAACTATCGCCCCATTAGCCTGACAAGTCTGATTTGCAAAGTTGTGGAACACATCATCATGGACCTAATAAACAAGGATATAGGGAATCTCCAAACTCTGGATCCCACACAGTTTGGTTTTATGAAGTGTAGATCATGCATGCTCAACTTGGTCAACTTCTTTGAGTCAGTCACCAGAGCTGTGGATGAAGGCAAGGTGGTTCATACAGCCTACCTTGACCTGGCTAAGGCCTTTGATCCCATTCCCCACTCAGGAATCATAGAAAAATTCACTAAGCTAGGCATCAACACCTATATCACGAGGTGGGTTGCAAACTGGCTCACAGGTAGAACCCACAGTGTGAAAGCTGACTCCAAGTCAGACTGCCGACCAGTCACAAGTGGAGTCCCACAGGGTTCGGTTCTGGGTCCTCTCCTGTTTGGTATCTACTTCTCAGAAGTCCAGGCCAACACGAAGGGACTCTGGCTGACAAAGTAAGCAGATGATTGCAAGTTGGGAGCTATTATTACCTCCCCGAGTGGTGATAACATCCTACAGAAAGGCCTCACTGAGACCAATGACTGGTGTCAGAACCATGGCCTTAAGATCAATGCCAAAAAATGTCATTATCCCCTTTGGGAACAACCCATTTCCCATGAATTACCACATTGATGGTAGTCCACTGGTCACAGAAGGCATTGTAAGAGATCTGAGAACACAGGTTGACAGCAACCTCTCTTTTGACCACCACATTGCCACTGTGGTCAGAAAGTCCTATGTGGCACATCTTATTACTAAGGGTTTTGCATCCAGAAATAAAGAGGTCATTGTCTCCCTCTACTCTTCCCTCATTAGGCCAATCATGGAGTACAATGCCCTATTTGGCATGTACCTCACTAAACACCTGCAACAACTGGAGAGGCCGCAGAAGTACCTCACACAGAGGATCCTAGGCCTTAAACATTTGTCTTATATGGACAGACTCAAAAAACTCCAACTATTCTCTGTCTCATATTGCCTACTTAGAGGCGATCTCTGCTTCACTTACAAAACCATGTCTGACCCACCTCTCTTAGAAATGCTACATCTAAAGAAATCTCAATCTCTCCAGAGCACATGCTCCAGAGACAATCAGCAGAACATGCTGGAGGGACAGGTTCATAACCCAGAGACTGCCCATGCTATGGAATAGACTTCCCATACATGTCAAGCAGAGCACCTCACTGGTCCTCTTCAAGTAAAATCTTGATGAGTGGATTGGAAATAGAAAATTCACCCCAGGGATCACGACAGCGGCACTGGGAACTAAGGTCAAGTGGCACAATGCCAGGGTAAGCCTATGAGCTAGGCTTGTAAAGGCTCCAGGGCCATTATCCTAGTACACACCTGTAAACCTATGATGCATCTTGCAAGACTCCACATGAGCAAGATCCAGTGGTACCTGAAATCTGTCTGGTCCCAGTGCCAACATGCCTTGTCTTTTCTGGTTTTAGTTTTAGAGCTTGTAAAAAGGGAGATTATATGATGGAGAAACCAAATTTCTCCGAATCCAGGTCTCCCACTCTCTCCTGCTGATCTTGCACACAGTCTGTCACAAAAGATGCCTCAGACTTTGCTTGGGGAGTAGTGTCAATGGGAATAAATGTACAGCATCTTTGGAACAAGAAAGACAGACCAAAATACAAACATAAGAGATATTAACTCTTACAAATGCTTTCAACTCTCTCAAGCATTTGTGGTCTCCTGGACCAATAGACAACAGTGGTGCATAAATAAACAAGGGAAACCATATATTACCCTTTGTGTAGACTAGCCATGGCAGCCTGGGATATAGCTTTTCAGCACAATGCCATTCTACAAGCATCTTTAATTCTGTCTGAGCAAAACTTTGTTGCAGACAAGCTGAGCAGGGCCAGAATAGACTCTCGTTTCTCTTGTCAGGTAATGCAAATGCTTCCAATGCCCTACTCATAAAATCCCAGCTTACTCTGTCGAATGCTTTCTTTGCAACATGACCCACCAAGAACAGTGGTATTTTCTTACATTTTGCTTCCGTCTAGATCATCGTTTTATTAATGTTATATGTTTGCTTCCCTTCCACAAAACCACTACTTCATAGGTGTATATTAGGTTAATGACCACTAGGGCCCTTATAAGTCTAGCCGTGCATCCCAAATATGATCCACAAAGCTACTGACTGTCTCTGTCCATCAGAGACATAGACACTAGAATATGGGTGAATTACCCATCCATTGTTCCAAGCTGAGCTTAACTAGGGATAGGAAGTACTCTGCTTCAAATGGATGGCAGCCTTTTCCAGAGAATGAAAATTCCTTGAAAAACATATCTGTCTCCATCACGTTCTATTTATACTACAAGCAAAATGTATGTCTTTTAATCTCGTATTCTGATGCTGTTTGTTTTGCGAATATTCAGAAGGGTCATCAAAACAGGGTCCAGGGATGTCTTGGATGCCATGCAGAGATCACCTGTCAGAAGTCTGTATGATACCGAGTAAGGAGACAGGGCTTTGAGGCAGTCAGCATAGAACATTGTTTTTGCTCCTTGTATTGATGTTGTAAGGAACCTTTGTGGATGTTCAGGTTGCTGCATGTGTCTGGTCAGGTATACCAAAGGAGGTATTGTACTTTGATATGTCTGAAGAAGGTGAAGTACAGTGGTATAATGACCTCTGTAAGCTGAGCAACAAAGATGAATTTTCTTACTACCTTGAACACGTGTTGGTTGAAAGCTAGGTTACTGTCTACATGAGTTCCCAGAACCCTGACTAATGAATCAACTTTTAAGGGTATTTATTGATGATATAGTTACCCAGGGTGGCGAGCTTCCCAAAAAGTACTGTGATGCATTTTTTGGTATTGAGTTGTAAGACATTTGTTTGGAACCAAACACTTTTCTTTGTTGGACCTTCCTGAGGGATTCAGTGACTGTTCTCAGTTTACAATTATCTATAAACTTTGTTAGCCCAAGGCTTTTAACATTGGCTTTGACATCCGAGAAGTAGATGCCAAAGAGGAGTGGCCTAGCACAGAGCTCCGGGGAATTCCACTGGTGACCAGCCTCTTTGTGGTGGTGGTGGCCTCACTGATTCTAACCTCCTGGGTGCCATCATTGAGCCAGATAGCTGTCCAGTGTGTTATAAAGGGATTTATACTTGGTTCCATAAGTTTGTTGACAATGGCTTAATGGGGTATCATATCAATTGGTTTTAGTTAGGTCTAGGTAGGCAGTATGCACAGTTTTCCCCTCACCTATTGATTTAGTGACCTATTCAAAGAAGTCCTACAGATGCATTAAGTATGACCTTCCTTTGACAAAGCCAAACTGGGATGGATCCAGTGTCTGGAGGTAGTCTATGCCCTTGTTGATAATTTCTATGATAATTGTTTCCATGGCTTTGCAAATAAGATTAATCAGACTAATGGGTCTTTAGATGTTCTTCGTGTTTCACTGTTGCAGTCATTACATTTGGGTTGTCTCCTTGCAGAAGCCCTCATTCGGCCTGATTTTAAAAAAGTCTTGGGTCCTACGTCGGTAGCTGCCTCTTCTTCCGTGACGTCAGGTCGTCAGGGGTATAAAACATGCAGCAGACGTCATTACACCAGACTTTCTTGCCGTGCGGTGCCCGAAGCAGAAGCAGTTCTCAAATGCCAGTTGGCCGACTCCTGAAATTTTCGTTTTCGAGTTTCAGAACCAAAGTCTTCATCTAAAAGCTAAGTACCCCGTTGGGGAAACGTTTTCTTGTTCTAAACCGATGTCAGTAAAAGTAAATAATTGCATTTTTTGTGGAAAGCAAATACCTCATAACGATTTTCATTCGTACTGTATTCCTTGCCTAGGCTCTGACTACGACGTACCTCGCTGAAAGTTTCGTGCCTTATTTAAACCACGAACTATCCATCGTCGGTATATTTGCTCTTCTAAGTATTTTGGTGCTCGGTTCAATTATCCTGATACGTCTTCGGTAAGCCATCCGACTACCGACATTCCGAAAAAACACAAAAGATAAAGACAGAGACAGGCTGCCCAGTTCGCTGGTACTCAGTGAGGCACTTTCACAGCCCCTGATACCCGCTACTTCAGATTTGCAGGCCTCTACTGAGACCCATTTGGAGTCCGGTATGCCGCGAGATGCTTTTCCTGTGGATCCTGCGGATGTCTCTACCTTGGATGGGTCCGGAGCTGCTGTGCAGGCACCGGCTTCTGAGGGTGTATTCAGGCCTACTGACTTGCATATTAAACCAACACCATCTTCTTCTTCAAGACCTAAAACTCGAACCATGCCTAGAAAACTGACTGTCAGACCGCATGGTCAGGCCTCTATGCCTAAAAAACAAATGATAAGAATGGCTGAAGACCTTATTACTTTAATCAGGGGAAGCCAACCTTCCCCCTCTAAGAGACCTAGGACTGAATTTGCTTATGATACTTCTAACCAGGATTCTGAAATTTGTGTTTCCTCTGATGACCAGGATTTACCCTTATCTACCTATGAGGATTCTGATGCTGAGGACTCTATTCCCTCTGCTCCCCCCCCCCCCCCCCCCCCACAGAGGATTTCTCTTTTGGTGAGACCTTGCATACTCTCAGGGAGCATTTTCATTGGGAAAGTCGGGATTTTTCTGATTCTAAAAAGAGGCTTAGGGATTTCGTAGGCTATACCTCCAATACTGAACATTGTTGATGATGCCTTTTCGGAATTTAGCATGGCCCCTGACTTTACCTCCTTCTTCCAGAAAACTTGATAGATGTTACAGGGTTCCTGACTCTCAAGTTCCTTTTCAAAAATCCTACTGCGGATCCTGAAACCATTTCACAGGGACGCAGGGGCTTTGGGGCTACTAACGCCAAAAATCCTACCCCCTCTGATAGAGACTTCAGAGCGTGGGGTAGATGAGGTAAGAAGGTATACACTTCTGCAACTTTGGCCATTACGGCCTAGAATTGCCAGTTTCATATGTTAAAGTATCAGCAGCATATTATTGGATTGCTTAAACAGAAAATTATGTTGATTTCTGATTGTGCTGAAAATAAGGATTTACAGGATTTAATGCATTTTGCTGAACAAGTTGGTAAACATGCATTGCAATGTGGTTTTGATTCACTAGAGGCATCTTGCAGGGCTGCGGTAACTGGGTCTGTATTTAGAAGGCATGCTTGGCTTAAGGAGCGATCCTTGCCAAATCATGTTAAAGTGAAATTACTGGATGCTCCATTAAATCAGGACCACCTGTTTGGTAACAAGGCAGAAGAAATTCTTGAAAAGATGGAGGAAAAAGCTAAATCTGTGCAAACTGTTAGAAGATTATTTACAAGTCAACTCCAAGATTTAGTAGGCATTGGCCTTCTAAGAATTGGTCCTTTCTTGCCTCTTCCAAACCTAGATCCAGCAGAGCACCCAGGCTTCAGTCCCAGGGGTCGCACAGGACTAAACAGTGGGGGGGGGGGCCTCCACTTCCAAATCTGGGAGTAATAAAACTCCCCCCTATGGTATACTGTCTCAGTGATTTCTTTTTAAAACTTCCAAGCACTTCTCAACTGACTGCCCTCTTGGGGGGAAAGATTGCACTTCATGCAAAGAACTGGGGACTCATTACCCAGGACAACTGGGTTTTAAATAGTGTCCCAAGGATACAGATTTAACTTCCACATGTTACCAACTCCTAGCGGTTGCCCGGATCTACCTCCAAATCAGTGGGCAGTGGCCCAAAAGCAAGTACTCTCTCTCTTAAGCATAGGGGCTATTCAGTTGGTACCAGAAGAGGAAAAGGGACAAGGTTTCTACAAGATTGTTCCTGGTACCCAGAAAAGACAATTCATGGTGTCCTATCCTGGACCTGTCTACTCTAAACACCTTTTTGGGGATTCCAAAATTCAAGATGCTGACTCTTCACCAGTTGCTTTCTATGCTAAGCAAAGATGCCTGGTTGGCAACACTAGTTTTAAAGGAAGCATACCTGCACATTTCAATCAGGGAATCTTGCAGAAGATACCTATGCTTCAAAGCAGGCTACATGCACTATCAGTTCTCTGCACTGCCCTTTGCGAATACCCTGGGCACAGTACATAAGCCAAAGTGCCTAGCTCCTGTCATTGCATTTTGCGTGCAAAGGAATATTCAAATATACCCGTACCTGGAAGATTGTCTAATTCAGGCAGAAAACCAGGACATGCTTTTGAATCATCTGGCTTTTATACAAAGGGTGCTAACTTGTCTGGGGTACACCATAAACGAAAATAAATCACAACTGGTACCCTGTCAACAAATTATATTCCTGGGAGCAAGTTTGAATAAAACTTCCCAGATGACTTTCCTCACGCCAGAGAAACAAATTCACTTGACAACCTACTTCAAACAAGTGGCCGCAAAAACCCTGCTATCTGCAAGGCAAATACTACAAGCCTTGGGGTTCATGGCCTCCTGCATTCTTCTAATTCCATATGCAAGACTGCATATGAGGAATCTACAATGGTATCTAAAAAGCCTATGGTGTCAGCATTCTCAGGATCTAGAAGCAATGATTCCTATCATTCCTTGCCTACGCCTAGAGTTCCTTTGGTGGGCAGGGGCCTGCCACCAAAACAAGGGACTACCATTCACACTACCCATTGCCGCCCAAACCCTAACAGATGCATCAGACTGTGCATGGGGGGGGTGCACCTGGCAGGGAAGTGCATTCAGGGCAAATGGAACCCAACTCAAATGCACCTTCACATCAATCATAAAGAAATGTTAGCTGCACAGAATGCTCTGACCGCCTTCAAGGACCACACTCTTCCAGGACAATTAATGGTAAAGACGAACAGCACCGATGTTATGTGGTACATAAACTAGCAGGGGGTTACACATTCTTACCCCCTCTGCAGACTAGCTATGGTATTGTGGAACACAGTCTTGAGCAACCAAGTGCATGTACAAGCTCAATTCCTGCCAGGAAAACTAAATTCACTGGCAGAGGGATTAAGCGGAAACCTCATGGACCCACACGAGTGGAACCTGGAACCAAGGATTTTCAACATGTTGACAAGCAAATGGGGGAGCCCAGATATAGACCTGTTTGCCTCCCCCCAGAACTATCAATTGGAAACATTTTGCAGAAAGACTCCCCACAGACAAGCTTGGAAAGTGGATGCTCTGTCCTTCAGCTGGAAGAAACAGTTTATGCCTTTCCTCCTCTGCCTCTGCTCTCCAAAGTACTACTAAAGATCAAACAAGACAAACCAAAGATGATTTTGATTGCACCAGACTGGCCACACCAACACTGGTACGCCCTCCTGTGCAGTGTGTCACTGTTGGCCCCATGGCACCGGCCTCCAACTCCTACCCTGCTGTCTCAGCAGGAGAACCAGATTCTGCACCCTCAGCTTCAAACACTGAACCTAGCAGCCTGGCTAATTACCTAAGCTCTTCTTTACCATCTCTCAGTAAACCAGTGATGGATGTCATTTTAGAGGCAAGGAGACCTAGTAGTAGAAAATCTTATGCTGAAAAATAGAAAAGATTCTGTGCCTGGAATCAACCTCAAGGGATGAGCACAGCAGTGCCCAATTTACCTCAGACTTTACAATACTTAACTGAGATGCTTTACAAGGGCCTGTCTTTTTCCTCAATAAAAATCCATGCCTCAGCCATTTCAGCTCATTATAACACAGAACCTCCCCTCTTCTCTCATCCACTACTCAAGGTTCTTCAGAGGGGCCAAAAAACTTTGACCACCCAGGAGAGCTCCAACTCCAGCCTGGGACCTTAACTTTGTATTGGAGAAACTCACCCTTCCTCCTTGCGAGCCAGCTGCTACTGCAGATTTAAAATTCCTTTCTTGGAAAACAGCTTTCCTTTTAGCCATCACTTCAGCAAGAAGGGTATCTGAATTACAGGTCCTTGGGCACTGGAGCCTTTCATCATCTTTCATGCGGACAGGGTGTCCCTCAGGACCAATCCCTCTTTCATGCCAAAGGTGGTATCCAGTGTGGCCTTTAATCAGTCCATTCATTTGACAACCTTTTTTCCTAATCCACAGAACAAAGGGGAATGGATACTGCATTCCTTAGATGTGTACAGACAACTTAGATTCTACTTGGACAGGACTAAACCTCAAAGGACATCTTAACAACTGCTGGTGGCATTTGCTGCAGGGACAGAAGGGAAGGCTATTTCAAAGCAAACCATCTCCAAATGGATAGGCCATTGCATTCATTTCTGCTATAAGCACCATGGAAAACCTATCCCACAGGGGATCAGACCCCACTCAACCAGGGCTGCATCTACCTCTATAGCCTTTCTCAGAGGCATACCTACCAGGGACATCATAGAAGCTGCTACCTGGAGTTCTGTACATACTTTCCCCAAGCATTGCCATCTGCAAATTTTCTCTAAATCCAGAGCTGGCTTTGCCACTGCAATTTTACAGGGCCTTATAGCTGATCCTAATGCTATCTAAATTCCTCCTCCCATCCTTAGCTTTGGGAATCTACCCAAATGTAATGACTGCAACAGTGAAACTCAAAGAACATAGTACAGTTGTGTGCACTTACCATAAATGTAGATGTTCAAATGTATTCACTGTTGCAGTCCTGGTTACCCTCCCTCCAGCCCCTGACTTCTTTTGGCTATACCTCTACTCTCCTTTACTATGCTCAAAAGCTTTTTGGTATATTTGCTTTTTTGTTGGAGGTATAACCTTGCATATTTATAGATTTAATTGCTTCCCATTAGGGGCACCTGACATCTGGGGAAAGAAAAACTGATGTAATGGTGTCGGCTGCATGTTTTATACCCCTGACGACCTGACGACCTGATGTCCTGGACGAAGGGACAGCAACAGACACAGAACCCAAGACTTTGTTAATCAGGCCGACTGAGGGCTACTGCAAGCAGATAACCCAAATGTGATGACTGCATCAGTGAATACACTCGAACATCTACATTTATGGTAAGTGTACACAGCTGTACTTTTTAAGACTACTGTTAATGACTCCAGATGTCCTGGTAAGTCACATTTTAGATTGTTCACAAGGCATCCTGGGATATTATTCATCCCGGGATGTTATTGGGGTCTTTGAGGCCATGTTCTTGGTTTTAGCAAGTACAGCCGGTACATGTTCCCTAGTTATAGTTGGAGGGGTATTTGAGGGTATTTTGGGGAGATTTCTGCAGGGTGAGAGGGAGTAAAGTTGCATCTGAATTTGTCTGCTAATGGGTTTGCTATATTGCCAGGCTTGGTGAATGTGGCACCGTTACCCATCAGCTCACCATATTGTTGTATGTGCTGCCCTTGTGGTATCTGACATGGCGAAGGCTATCTTAACTGGATTTGCTTTACTGACTTTAACCATATTAGTTGTCTATTTAGTTCTATGAGAGAGTTTTTATCTTTATGGGAATTACTCATCCTGACTTTTGCCAATGCTTCTTTCATTTGTTGCATGTCCTGCCACCAGGGTGGCTTATTTCTGGTGCTTATCCCAGACTTTTTTCTTGTAGGTGCAACAGCCTCTATACACTCATTGACTTGGTTGTACAGAGTTTCTAAGAGCAATTCAGCATAAGCTGCTGTGTTCTTGGGGTTTGTAAGGGCAATTAATTTTGATAAACCATCATTTAATAAAAGGTTATTTGCCTTGGAATAGTTCCTAACTGTTACAGATTTTAATAGGATTACAGAGTTGATTTTGATTTCAAAAGATATCGGGGATGGGATGCAGCATTCTCCAATATCTGTGAGCACAGGGTCCAGTATTTTGGAACCTGTAGTGGGCATATTCTCTGTTTGGTCAAGGGTATTTGGATTCATGGAATCTGTGTGCCTGCAGATTTGTGACTGCATAGAATTTCCAATCTGTAGAGGGGGGTCTTCCATAAGTAGGGTGTTAGGTTGGATGGAAAGTGCCTCAAGTAGGTCCAGGTATACGTTGTGAACTTCATTGGACGTGGAGGTTGACCTGTAGCTGACCAGGATATGGTACAGGATTTTGTCTATCGTGATCTGCACTAGGAGCAACTCCAGCACAATCATCCTGTTTGACCACCGAAGAAGTATGCTTGTTATTGTATTTTGAGACACTTCCACCTTTAGTATTTGCCTGTGCAGCTTCTGGTCTAAAAGTGAGGAAGGCACTGAAACCTTGCATTGATGGGGTACTCTCTGCCCCCTTATACCATGTCTCTGCAATTGCACAGATGTTTGTATTTGTAAGTGTGAGGAGGGCTTGGAGGGAGTGAAGTTTTTATTGAGGCTCCTGGCATTGAGCAGCAACACCTTGAGGTTCAATTGAGTTGATTTTGCTATGTCAGTAGGTCTGTTTATTTGACATTGCCTAAAGAAGGCACTATGAGGGAGAATAAACTTTTAGCCAGTATTTGGAGGCCTTGAGTGAAAATGTGCAGACCATCCTTGGCAATACAGCACACTGTTATCATTTCCTCCCAGGCTGACAAATCTTGGATCCCCTTAGAATGACACTAGAAGGAATGTCAGTTGTTGAAATCAGTCATTGTTTGCTTATATTGTTGCATCATCCTCGGTGATGGTAATGTGCTGCTCTGTACTAGGATCTCTTCACATAGTCCAGGGAGGTGGATCTCATGTCATTTACACCTGCATAGACTGATGGATCATACTGATACCTGTGGAGTAATGACTTGAATATGTGCATGGTTTGGTGGATACTGGCTCCAGATAAGCAAGTAACTTGTTTTCTCCTTGTTCAGCCTGGTTAGATGGGCATCAGTATGTCTTACAATGGAGTCCCCTGGGATAAGATTCCTGGGAAGTGCGCTTGCTTGCCTTAGGGGCATAGTGCTTGGAGCTCCACTGAGAATGACAGTATGTGTGGTGTTAGTTGCTGTTTTTCCTGAATGCCTTTTGGCCTTGCTAAGGCATAGCTTTGACAGGGCGGCATAGGTGATCTTTGCTGTTTATTGAGTGCTTTTCAGTGCATCAGCATATGTTAGTCCATGTGTGTGTGTGTTGTGTGCTGTGTGCGGTAGGTGTTGTGTGTGCTTTTGATAACCTAATTTGCACTTGTATTTGAGTTTTGCCACCAGTGTATTTGTGTAAGTATACCTCTCATGCACTGTGTCTGCTTGTTTAAGGATTTAAATGGTTGTCTGTAAACATGAGACAATTGCTACATTGTCTCATGATGCTCATAAACATCAAACTGGCTACAGAGAAGTTAGGAAATTGCATGTCCATACTGTCCATACCTTTGATTGGTGAGCTGCAAGGGGGTGGCGTATTGAGGTTAGAAGACTATTGAGGGTGCTTTGTGATCCAGACTAATAAAGGTGCTTTATTAGAACAGATTATTAGTAATACTAAATTCTACTAACTTTAATGTTTACACAATACTGAGTGCTATTAAATTTATAGGTATTGCCACTCTACTCTCAAGTAGTTGCACTAAGCTTGTCAGCTCGCAAAGTATTTGCTTTAATTTGCCATTTTACAGGATACATTTTATGGACTGTTCTACATGGAAAATGTGCTTTACAGGTATTTGCTGCTATAGAGGGTACAACTAACCCACCCAAATGTGCAAAATTTATAGCAGCACAGAAAAAAATACAGAGAACTAACTAATGAGCTCTCTGGCCAATAAAATGACTACACTACAAGTCCTTTTCTCCATGTCCCAACTTAGATGGACCAGGCGAACACTTCCTGCCCCATGCAAAAGCACAGTAGAAGAGACCCACAAGTCCAGTGCTACCACAAACCAGTTAAACAGCTTGCTGTAAATCCCTTGTTTAGGGTGATTTCAAGACAGTCTTACAGCAGTAATAGTGATTGGTAGAGCAAGTTATTTATTTATTTTTTTTTTACAAAAAATATATTGAAATGTACATATAAAATCATTAAACAGTAGCAATCACTCAGAATAACTTGTGTGATGTAACAATCAGAGGTACTTAACTTAAGCAAGTGTGATTTAACACTCAAATTTAACCTTGCCTGGGTAACACTGGATAACAAAACACTTCTAAAACACAGGCTAAGACTCCAAGCTTTGCTGAGCTCTAGAAAATTGAGCAGGAGACAATATGTATTAAAGAGGTTTACTCAAGAGCAGTACTGGTTTGTTGGGGTATGGATCTATGTGAAACGATAGGTGGGAAGAGTACATAAATAGCTTATACAACAAAGAATAGCAGTGAAGGAGAGGAGGAAGGGATTTTGGAAATCAGATTATCATAAGGAGTGGAGGCCAGATAAACAGCCTTATAAAACCACCACAACAAAAGAAAGGGAGGGTTAGCTAGTGAGGAGCAGGCAGGTTAGATAGTGTCATCCAGTCAAATAAAGTCAACATTGGAGGTCTTTCAGAAACTTTTGCTTGATGTGTTAGTGGAGGATGAAGCAGATGCAGAATGCAACTTTAAGTAGGTATGTGATAATAATGTGAAAGCGCTGAAGCACAAACTGGAGCGGAGACAGTTTTCACTCACTTTTGAACTTCTGCTACAGTTTAAGGCACCATACTATGTGGAAATTTACGAGTTACTGTTTATGGAACAAATTCAGTAATAAATAACTAAGGCTCAAATCTGGTACAGTCCTACCACAGCTGTGAATTAAACTACAGGGATATGGCCCAACAGGGTGTCTCAGTTTTGGCAACACCTTTGCCAGTCTTTTAGATATCATAGACATAAAAAAAATATAATCGCGGTTTAAAATTTTTGTCTTGTTTTTTATTGGTGTTGAAGCTTTCAATTAAAGCACATATTCCTATGAAATATAATTTCTGTCTAGTCTAGCTCAGTTATTGTACCTTAGGAAATATGTAAATTCTTATTCTTTGAGTTCACGTCTTCCATATCAAATATTTTCATAAATGTCTTCAGAAATCTACTCTTATTTGTTATAATTTCTCTTCTAGGTCCCCAAAATAAATCCTCACTGTTGGAAACCAAGTTCCATTCCCTACCTGTAAGTAATATTCCCTGCTGAAAGTTGATTATTTCACCAAAAGTTTTTTAAGCTCCATAATAGTTTTAGGTGGAGTATGAATACACACCAGCGTAATCCTCCTCCCTTGATAGTAGCCCTTTACTAAACAAATATACCATTATTATCCTTTTTCCCCTTTCTATATCTGTTGGAACTCCTTTATCAATTAGTGTAAGTACTCCCCTTTGGCAGGTTGATCTTTAATATAGTTGTTTCTTGTCATCTCTTTTTGAACCTGTGTCTTGTTTTACAAGACGTTTTCTTTTAACCCTCAAACAAAAGACCGGGTTCACCCTCAAAACACCCACATAAATTAGAACTTAAACACATAAAACTATGAACATCTTCAAATAATGGAGTTTAATCCTCCTGAAATAAATGTCCTGAATCAAGAGCTGCACTCATGGTCATTATCTAACCTAAAATTAAGGTTATCCATGCATGTTAGTCTGTACTCCCATTTACACTAATTGCTGTATGGTCTTACCCCTCCCAGGTGTGGTTGTATGCTTTCAGAAAACATAAATGTTTAGCCGTATGAAAATGTTTTCTGACTAATTTTAAATAAAACTAAGTTATACACTGTTCTGGTAAATGGATTGAAGTGTTTAGATACAAGGAAAACTTCCATCTCTGATTCACTTCCAATAATTTCTAACTTTATTTTTTACTGAGCTGCTTGACCTTGTACCTTTTAATTTTACTTTTCCCTAAGTAAGTAACGCATAACCTTAGGATTTACTCCTTTACCTCTAATCAGTTGATCTTCATACATAAAACAGAATGTACAGCTGCCTTCAGCTGCAGACTTCTCAACTCACACTGAACATTTATTTGCTAAAGGAAAACTTCTCACTGTGTTCTCTTATTTTTAAAGCCCACCTACTTACGCTGAAAACATTGTCCTTCTGTATTACTGTTGCAGTATTCTTCACCTTAGTGATCTCCTGACAAGGTTAGCCCAATATCTGGCCAGTATACCAAAGCCTTTAGATCTTGTATGGGTAGTATGTCACATGTATGCTCCCCATACAAGATGTAGGGTAGAAAGGTAATGTACGGATGGAATTACCTAGAGCTACTTTGCTGCCAGTCTGAACTCCATCATCTCTGATGTGGTTTGGCTGTGCTGAATACCTAACAGTCAGATAAGTGCCCCATCGGGGTCTTTTTTCTTTTGGTCTTGATCTGTTTTGGTTCACTAGAGTTCACGTCATTTAATAAGGGAAAATGTCAGTGTGGGAGGCAGGTTCCCCATAAGAATTATCATGAGCAGCGTCTTTTTAGTCTGGGTGCTTCCCATGACCATATGTCCTGTTGCATTTGTAAAGCATTTGTGCTTAAGACTTAGAATCCTTTTGTCTTTCCTTGCCATCTATCTTGAAAACCAGAGGATTAAACTGTTAGCCCAGGGTAACATGGTAGAATCTTCCAAGCCTGAGGCACCGTTAAATAAGGCGGTGGCCAAGAAATGTCAAGTGGATTCTTTGGCTTTCCAGCATCCACTAGAGAAGTGGGTGATAGCTCAGTTGGCCATTGCATGTCTACATCGTATTCCTCTGCTGCGACTCCATTGGAGACTGGTATGGATCCTTCCTTTCCCACGTCTTCTGAAGCTTTGCAGGTGTGTGTGCCAGATGTTGTGGTGGAACAGCAGTTGATTATCTCTAAGACCCTGAAGGGATTCTGCAGATTTTGGTCAGGGAAGTGGTTCTGGGTACTCTTACAGAATCTCTTCAGGGGTTGGAACCTTTGGTATTTGTTAGGACTTATTTTCCCCTATGAAGGAAAAGCTGAAGACTTAAGCATACTTCTGTACACCCTAAGGATTCTCAAAGGGCAAGCATCTGATGATGGGTCCTTGACTTATTCTTCCCAGATGCCTTCATCTTTGGCTTATGGTTTACTTTAGATGAAGAGTCTATTAGTCCTGACTCTCCTTTTGAGAAATTGTTTTTCTTGAAGACACTATAGCTAGAGTAATGGAATATTTTAAGTGGGATTCTTCTCAAGTGTCTGGTATCCTGAAAAGGTGTTATGAAGTGCTTCAGACTGACCACCATAAACCTTCTGCAGTGCCCCCTGTGTTGGCTACTTTGTTTGGCACTTTTATGGGTACTCCTAAATCTCCTGATTATCCGCCTCCTGCTCCAAAGAAACCTGATAGGTTCTGTAAGGTTCCTTAGGATTGTCAATTTTTATTTGTGCCCTGCTAATCCTGCTGTGGTGTCAGTCTCCTCTGACAAGCCTTCTAAACTTTTGCCCTCTTCTAAACTTCTGCATTCGGATAAGGATAGTAGGTCTATGGAGAGAACCGTTAAGAAGTTTTACACTGCTTCAACTTTGTCCTTTCAGACCATCAGTTACCAGATCCACATGACCAGATGTGCTCTGGCGTAGATTGCCCAGGCTTGTCGGGTTATTTCCGACTTCCCTGATTCTGAAGCAAAATTTTCTGCTACATCTCTTTTAGGTTCTGCCTCTCAGTTGGCTTTTCATTCTGTCAAGTGTAACTGTAATACTTCTGATGCATCTTCCAGAGCTGCTGCCTTTGGTTCTGTCATCGTTATTCTTGGCTTCATCTGTAGTTATTACCTGAAGGCATTAAGGAAAAGTTGCTAGATGCTCCTTTGGATAATAAACATTTATTTGGGACTGCTGCTGCTGATGTTTGTCTTTTCAGGAAAAAGGTAAAGCTTTGCAGGATTTTAAACATATTTTTGTGTCCCCTATCCCTAAGAGGAACTATCCTCCTAGGTCTGCAGCCAGCCTCATCAAGCCACTAAGGGCAGGAAGGGTAGTAGACAAACTCCTCCTGCTAAGTCTTCTCAGGCTCTTTTGCTGCAGAAGCCTCCTTTATCTGACATCCTTGGTTCTGTTTGACAGTTTGCTCCACCACCACCTTTCAGCCAGGTTCCCTTGTCCCTTCAGCTCTCCCTCTGTCTTCCAAATTGACATCTTATCACCATAGATTCTTGGGTTCTGTCTGACATCCATCAGGGTTACTTCATGGCATGGAGGTCTCCCTCCTCCTTTTTCAGGGATTCCCCAATCTCTTCTGGAACATCATCCTCATGTCACAGAGGTTCTTGGGTCCATGATGGACCAGGGAAATATTTAACCTGTTCCTCTTTCACAAGTAGGAAAGGGATTTTACTCCAGTATGTTCCTGGCCCCTTGAAAGGAGGGCACTTGGAGACCTATTCTGGATCTCTCCCTGATCAACACCTTTCTCAAGATTCCATCTTTTCAGATGCCTACTCTTCAAACCCTTTTCCTCTTGTACTGCTCCAGGGTTTTCCCGTGCCCTTGGATCTGAAGGGTGCTTACCTTCATATTCATATTCATATTCACCCTCTTTTCAGGAAGTTATTAATTTTCTCTGTTTTTTCCTCACATTTTCAGTTCTCTGCTTTGCCTTTTGGCCTTTCTACTGCCCAAGAGTATTCACAAAATGCCTGGCTCCTGTGATTGCCTTTTGCAGGCTCCAAGGCATTCAAATTTTTCCTTATCTAGATGACCTGCTGCTTCAGGCGCCTACTCCTCGTTGCCTATTACAGGATCCAGAATTCACCATTTCTGCTCTCCAAAGTCTGGAGTTCACTGGCAACATTCAAAAGTCTGTCCTGGTTCCCTCTCAGGATCATGTGCATTTGGGTTGTAGGATTCAGACAATACCAGTGCTGGCTTCTCTTCCACCTCCAAAAGTTCTGTCTTTGACCACTTTCTTTCAGTCTCTTCTTTCTCTTCCGGTTATTCCTACCAAAGAATTTCTTTGAACCCTGGGATTCATGGCCTCTTCTTTTCCAATGCTGCCTCTTGCAGAAGTTTCAGTGGTGCCTCAAGTCAGTTTGACTTCACCATTGCCTCCCTCTGGATTTCAGTGTGCCTCTCCTTTCTTGTCTCAAGTGGGAATTCAAATGGTGGATTCAGCAACTTATCCTCAACCCAAGCCTGCCCTTTTAGCCTCTGGATTCTTCCCAAGAACCATTCACTCTGGCTTCAGACATGGGGTGGGGGGGCTTCAGTGATCACCTGAAAGTTCAGATTCTCTGGCCATACCATCAGAAGTCAGAGCATATCAACATCAAAGAGATGAGAGCTCACCCCATATTCTCTGCAGGCCTTCTGAAGGTTTAGATGGACAACACTACAGTGATGTGGTATGTCAACAAGCAGAGGTGCACAAAATCTTACCTCCATTGTAGGGTGGCTTTCCGTTATCAGTTGACTCTTCGGGGATTATATATTCCTTCAAAGTGCAATCAGGTGGCATACTCTTTAAGCAGGTCGAAAACACAGGCTCATGACTTGATGCTTCACAGAGATATGTTTCAGGACATTGTCCATTGGTGGGGTATTCCTCAGGTAGATCTGTTTATCTCCTCTCTGAACAAACATTTCCTTTTTTGTATTCCAGAGTGCCATTCATCTGGCTTGGAAGATGGACACTGCACCCTTTCTTTGCCTTGGAAGATGTTTCTCTGTCTTCCCTCCCCTTCCTGTACTTCCGAGAGTCCTGCCGAAGATTCAGCTGGACTCCCACAAAATCTTGCTAGTGACTCCCTTTTGGCCAAAACTGCACTGGTTCCCCATCTTAATGCATCTGGTTAGGGACAATCATCGCAAGTTAACTCACTGGTTGGGACCTCCTCAAACTGGACAAGGGTTCAGTAATCCATCCTCATTTGTCCACTTTTCAACTTGATACTGTGGGTTATAAGGGTTTGATCCATTTTAGGCACCTCTTTTCTGAGGATGTGCTCTGCAACCAGAAAGTCTTATTTGTCCAAATGGATGAGATTTTCTGTCAGGTGCCATGCTCATAACCAGGATATTTTTTCAGTAGGGGTCTCTGTTTTCTCTTATTTGTGTACATTGCTCCAGTCCGGCTTGGTCTGTTCTTCTGTAAATGCCCATCTGTTAGTTATTTCTGCCTGTCTGCCCTTAAATCCTCCTTTAGCTTCTCACTTTGAAGTCTAACAGTTTCTTAAATGTGTCCTGCATCTTAGGCCACCAAGGAAGCCTGATCCCCTCCCTGGGACCTTAATTTTATTTTAGAAAAATTGACAGTGGCACCTTTGACCCTGTGGCTTCAGATTCTCCTCAACATTGTACCTTCAAGACTGTTTTATTGTTTGTACTTGTGTCTGTTTGGAGGGTTTTTGAGCCTTTGGCCCTTATGACCATCCCTCCTTTTTTCATTTTTTCACAGGGACAGGGTGCCTGTTTGTACTAAGCCTTCTTTTATGCCCAAGGTTGTTAATGAGTTGTCCTTGAATCAGGCAGTACACCACCCTTCTTTTTTTCCTTCTCCTCAGTCTGCTAGTAAGGGGATCCTGCATACTTTGGATGTGCACAGACATTTGAGGAATTAGATAAAACTAAAGCCATTCATAAGTCTGACCAGCTTTTTGTTTCATTTAATCCCAGGACATTGGGTTTGGCTGTTTCTAAGCAAATCATCTACTCCTGGATATCTAAAGCCATTTCCTTTTGTTCTTTTCATGGCAAGTGTCTACTTCTGTTGTAGCTCATTCCACTAGGGCTGTTGCCTCTCTTAGTGCTTTCTTCATGGATTTGGACACCAATTCCAACCTTGAAGCTGCTACTTGGTCTTCAGTGCATACATTTACTAAGCATTATAAATTGGCTATTGTTTCTGTGGCTAGAGAAGGTTTTGCTGGGGCCATCCTGAGTGGGTTTGTTGAGCGCTCTTCCCAGCCTTCCACTTTCCACTCCATTTCTTGGACTTTTGTACTATCCCTAAGGTAAATAATACTGCAACAGTGATATAGAACGATATAGTACAGTTGTGTAAAATCGTACCATAACAGTAGATGTCCTTCTCTTCATTGTTGCAGTATACAGTCCCTCCCTCCATTTCTTTCTTTGGGATTTAATTTGGTTACCCTTCTGGCCAAGGGGTTTCCCTTTTCCATCTGCATTTTCTCCTCCTGAATGTGCATAGTTTCCTTTGTGCTATATAGACTGTGACAATGTGAGGTATTGCCAGCTGTGCCAGGAGAAGTAGGGCAGTGGATGTGTAACATTTGCCAGCATACCTAGCTGGAGTTTTGTAAAGATTTTTGTCATCTTTTTATCAAACTGATTTGTACAGGTGCTATGTTGAAAATGTATTTGTAAAGCTGCTTGTGTCAAAAAAAAATGTACCAGCAGTTGGTCTTGCTAGACAGAAAAGAAATACACCTGTATGTCAAACTGTGTTGAAACTGTCGAAGTGAATTTATTGTAACAGAGGATATTGGAAGACAGGAAGTTAATCTCAGTCCAGCTAACTTTGAAAAATTGTCGGAAATTAAATTATCTGTTTTAGGCCATAAAGATTGCATCTTGCAGTTCTGATTGCAGCCAGTGACAAAATGTCTGTGAACAACAGGACTAGGAATCCTACTGTATTATACATAGGGGTGAACTGATTGCTACCCTTGAAGGGTGGAAATTTCTGAAATTATTTTATAGCTTCCAGGTGCTGTAACACATATTAGCAAAGCTTTGTGTGTGTGTATTATAACACATATGTGCTAGATTCTGGTTCAGTTTCTTGTAAAGGGGGTAGTATGGGAACCAAATGTCAGATGACCAGATGTACGTGATGTCTTTCTGTAATCTAGCACTGAAATGACATTTTAATACTAGATGAGATAGGAGTCTCAGGGCAGTCTGTTTTTGAAACCTGACAAAAAAGGATCACTTACCCATTTCATCTTGCTTTGCTTTAGTAAGTGACCAGGGAATTAGTAATTCTTTAGATCAGTCAGGAAAATATAGTGAGATTAGTTAAATTACTGTTTTTCTGTATAAATCTGTTATTTTTAATATTTCCTGTGATTGAAACTCTGGTGTTTATTGTAAATATATATTTAGTATTTTCATGGTCATTTATTATTTATTAAATATATTTAAACTTTTCATTGTGGCTTGTCTTTAAGAGAACATTTTAACCTTTGAGAGTACTTGTACTTATTTGATGACACTGTAGCCTTTTCTGAAAGCCTTGCTGCATTGCTCAAACACTGTCATGTGTATTAGTATTAATTTTGCTCAGTATAATTGGGTACCCTTATAAGAGCCGTAGTGTGTGAAAATCAAATCTCAGAATGTGTGTGTCCGCTACTTGGAGCAGGTACACAGAGCACTGGTTTCACAGAGAGGATGGTGGAGGACTTAGTGGAACACTCAGCTGAGGGCTTAACTCTACAGCTGTGGTCAGAGTGGAGTCTTATTTAGGGCCTGATGAGAGAGAGGGAAACCCAGCCCCAGGACAGTGTGTTCCCTGTGAGCTGTTAAGGGTAATTGTGCTTGGTGCAGACAGCTGCATCTAGAAATGCTGTGTGCATCTATTTTTGTTCAAAGTGAACGTCCCTCACTGGTGTCAGTGGTGAGGATTAAGGCTCCTTGATTACTGGCCCAGAGGAGGAACGTCACAGAGACCATTTTTGTCTGGGGCAATTCAGTGTTTGATGACTGAGTCCTTATATCACCTTTATGTTCTATGGCCTGTACAGAGAGTCTACATGTGATGTATGGCACATAGAAGATCTAAAGGCTTTGGTATACTGGCCAGATATTGAGCTGTCCTTGGCAGGAGATCCATAAGGTGAAAAATACTGCAGCAGTGAAGAGAGGGGCATCTAGTGTTATGGTAAGGTTTTACACAACTGTACCTTTTTAAATTAAGCCAAGGACATTTATCTAGACATTCACATATGCTAAGTAAGAGAAAGCATCTCAACTTTATTTATCTTATAATAAGTGCACATTTATACCCCATCCACGTGCAGCAACCCAGGATTACAGCATATCAATTTAAACATGCTTGTTAGATACCCTTACTATATACTGCACAAATCTGCTTTACTATAGAACATGAAATTTATATCATGAAATGTTTTATACAAATACTGTTAAGAACAAAAACTGTTGTACTTACAGCTGCATTTTATTTCTTTTTTAATGTTCTTCCAAACATTAATGACATTAAATGAAGTATGTACTATTCATTGCACATGCATATTTAGCAGTCAACCAAAATTCAGTCTTTCTCAGCAACTTTTTTCCCTTTGAAGCCTTATTTCACAAATGTAATGGATGCTTTATAGTCTCACATTTATTCATTAATGTCAGTGTTGCTGGTGGTCTTCCTTTTCATCTCCATCTCCCAACCCCAGACTCCAGTTCAAGTCCAAGGTAGATTCTCCTAGTCAACTCATGTGCTTTTTTTCGGTCTCAAAACATTTTGCTTTGTAACATTGGAAAAGGTTTCAGTGGCAAAGTCTTTCTGTGAGTTTTATTATTGGAAGAATGAGAAAAAGAGTCCCTTTCTGTTTGATGGCTCACTTTTTGTTTGACAAACTTTTCTGTTTCCTCCTTAGCATGTTCTGTATAAAAAAAATGTCTGATCCTCCAGGAAACATATTCTGAAGCCCGCTGGATACAGCAACTTTAATCTCACACCTGCTTTTCGATATTCTCTGATTGCTAGAATACATTTGCTGCTGCTCTTCCTGATATACAGTGAATAATCATTTTCCACAAGCACTCTACTATCGCCAGTTCTTAATTCTTTGCCCTTCTCCCATAGTTTCATCAAGATTAACTCTTTCTGCTGGTAAGAGAGCAAGTTTAGTAATGCAGGTCTTGGCTGCTTTCTCGTGGCAGTGTTTGGAGCATACAGATGATATGCCCTTTCAGTTAACAAAACCGGCTGTGATAATACCAGTAGTTGTTTGGTTGTGCTTTCATAGTATTAATACAGTCTACTCCTTCCTTCTAGTTTCTCATGTGCAGAAGAAAATCTCATTTTTTTTTTCCGAATGCTATCTTCTAATTGTACCATTTTCTGAAAAAGCTGCTCTTGAGAAGTTTCATACTCAGCCAGCCTTTCCTTCATTTTAACCTCTGATATTTCCAGTTTTATCAGTTCATCTGAACAGATGTTTAAATATTCTTCCATTTTTCCAGCTTTTTGTTTTAGTTGATGTGCTCATTTACTGCTTCATTTAATCAACTCTGAGCACACTTGATTTATTTTTTCCTCTAAATTAATGAAAGCCTTCTCTTGCACCAGAGCTGGAGCCTGAACTGTTTTTTTTTGCTGAACAGCCACAGGATTCTTTCCAGTCAATGTTTTCTCTTCACCTTTTCCAGTTGATTTTCTTTCAGACCTTCTAAGTTTCTTCTTTACTGACAGATAGACACTGTGCTTACTAGCAACTGAATTTTAATAAGTGGTAGAGTTACTAACCCTTATTTCTCAGATGTTCTTCATTCCACATTGCTGCAGTCCTAACCATTGGGGTAGTCCGCTGTCCAGTCGGCCCGAATACCAAAGTATATGGCTGACGCCGGTCAAGGCGCATTAGACTGATGTCAGGACGTCAGGGTACTAATGCGCATGACCGACGTCATATCCTCAGTCTTTTTTGCCGCATGGTCCGATGCAGAAGCAGTTTTGCGAGTGCAGGTTGGCGTTCTGAAATTTTCTGAAGTCGGAGTTTCAGACCGAATCAAAGTTGGCTAAGTACCCCGTTGGGGAACATTTTGGTTTTTTCTTGCCTCAGTATTTAACCGGATGTCAGAAAAAGTGAATAACTGTATTTCTTGTGGGAAACAGATACCTCATAGGGATTACCATACTTTGTGTATATTTTGTTTAGGGCCTGAGCACGACGTTGTTGGATGCCGCTCTTGTGCTAGATTTAACAAACGCACTATTAAGAGAAGGTTAGACTGTGCCAGGTTAGTGTTTGGGAAGCGTTGTAATTATAAAATGGAGTCGGATGCTCCGGCGCCCGCTTCGTCCAAAAAGCGCAAGGACAAAGCAGCAAAGCCTAGGGTTGAAGAACCGGCAGTCCCGGACGTCGGTTCTTTAGAAGGCTCAGTGGAGCCAGCAGTTTTGCCAGGAGTTTCTGTGGAGTCTCAGGCAGAGACTTTACTGTTACAGGATGTGCCCTCTCAGGAGGTAGGCCAGGCTGAGGGGGCTTCTCAGGTAACTGTTCTTCCCTCTCTTCCTAAGGCAGTTAGAGCCTCTCCTTCTGTCTCCAAGACTTCTTTGAGAGGTAGGCCAAGTTTAGCTTCAGTGGGGGCTTCTCCTAGCACTTCAGGTTCTGTGCCTAAGAAACATATGCTTAAAATGGCAGAGGATTTGATTACTATGATTAGAGGTTCTATGCCCTCCTGATAAGAGGCCTAGGGTGGAGCCTGAGTTTGAGAGTTTTGAACAGTGTTCAGAGGCTTCTGAGTCTTCGGCTGAAGACTTGCAGGAGTTTCCTCATTATTCTGATTCTGATGTGGATGATTCCACTCCTTCAGCTTCTCCTCCTGAGGATTTTTCATTTTCAGAGACTCTGCATTCCATGAGGGAGCATTTTAAATGGGAAGGCCAAGATTTCTCTGATTCCAGGAAGAGGCTTAGGGAATTTTGTTTTACCCCAGCATAGGCCCTTAGCTATACCTCCTGTGTTGAATGTGGTGGAAGATGTTTTTGCAGAGGCTTCCTGAACCCTGATTCTTTGCCTCCTGCCCCTGTTAAACCTGATAGGTACTATAGGGTGCCTGAAGCTCATAAGTATCTTTTAAGAGTCCTAGGGCAGACCCAGAGATTGTTTCTCAGGGGCCTAAGGGTGTTAAGGCCTCGGTTGTTAAAAATCCTGTTCCTCTGATAAAGAGGCAAGGGCTTTGGATAGATGGGGAAAGAAAGTGTATACTTCTTCCACTTTAGCCATGAGGCGTTGAATTGTCAGTTTCACATGCTAAAATATCAAAATTATCTCCTTTCACAATTGAAATCTAAGGTGGATGCTCTGGCGGAAGGTATTGAGTGTAAAGAGTTGCTGGATTTAGTTCATGTGTCTGAACAAGTGGGTAAGCATTCTTTGCAATGTGGTTTTGATGCTGTGCAGGCCTCCTCGAGGGTGGCTGCCACTGGTTCTGTTCTTCGCAGGCACGCTTGGTTGAGGGATCAGAATTTAGCTGAGCATGTTAAGACAAGGATTTTGGATGCTCCTTTACAGTCTGATGTGTTGTTTGGTTCGCCTGTGGAAGCAGTTTTAAAGAAAATGGAGGACAAGGCTAAATCTATGCAGACTGTTAAAGATTTTTGCAGGTGCAGCCTCCAAAGTTTAGCAGAAATTGGCCTACTAAGGGATGGACGATCCTGCTTATGATTCCCAGACTAGGGGTAGGTCTAGACGTGGTAGGGGCAGAGCTCAAGGTTCTTTTAGGCCTAGAACAGGTAGTTCTCCTGCTCAGACTTCTGGTGAGGGCAGGGGTCAGTCCTTTCGTAAACAGACCCAATGACCTGCCTTTCCAGCTGCCAGTTCATTCTCGTCTGGCAGCTCCTTTGGGAGGAAGACTGTCTCTTTTCAAAGAAAATTGGGATTTAATTACTCAAGACAGATGGGTTTTGGAAATCATTCACCACGGTTACAGGTTTTATTTCCATACCTTGCCCCCTTTCAAAGGCATGCCAGTTCCTCCTCCACAAAGGAAAGAGGCTCACAAGCAAATTTCTCTGTTACTCCAAATAGGCCATTCAGCCAGTCCTGTACCAGAAAGGGGCCTAGGATTTTATTCTCGCCTGTTCCTAGTACCAAAGAAGGGGAACACGTGGAGACCAATTTTGGATTTATCTATCCTCAACACTTATCTGGACATTCCCAAGTTCAAAATGTTGACGTTACAACAGCTTTTACCTCTGCTGGGCAAAGATCACTGGATGGTAACTTTAGATCTCAAGGAAGCTTACCTTCATGTGCCTATAAGACTAAGTTGCAGAAAGTATCTGCGTTTGAGCTGGAAATTCTCATTATCAGTTCTCTGCATTGCCCTTTGGCTTATCTACTGCGCCCAGAGTATTTACAAAGGTTCTGGCTCCAGTGATAGCTTACTTCAGGCTAAAAGGAATTCAAATCTATCCTTATTTGGACGACTGCCTGATTCTGGCTCAAGAAAAGGAAGACCTTCTACAGCATTTGGAATATGTCATAGCAGTGCTAAGATGCCTAGGGTATTCTGTGAACGAAATAAAGTCCAGTCTAGTACCCTCTCAAGACATGTGCTTTCTGGGTGTGAGACTGAATACAGCAGCCCAGATGGCCTTTTTAACCCGGACAAACAAAAGAATCTTTCCAGTTACTTCCATCAATTATCTCTTCAGTCCGGGCTGACTGCAAGGACAGTCCTTCAAGCCTTAGGGTTCATGGCATCTTAGATTCTGGTGCTTCCCAATGCCAAACTGCATATGAGGAAGCTGCAATGGTATCTCAAAATGTATGGACACAGCACTGCCAGGATTTGGACACTGTCATTCAAATAATACCTTGCATTCAAAAGAATTTTGTGGTGGGCTCAGGAATGTGACCTAAAGAAGAGACTCTCTGTGACCCGGCCAGAGGCGAGTCAGATTTTAACGACAGATGCCTCGGACATTGCTTGGGAGCTCATCTAAATGGAAAGTGGATACAAGACAAGTGGCCTGCCAGACTTCAGCATCTACATATCAACATGAAGGAGATGTTAGCAGTCCAGTTTGCATTAATGGCTTTCAAGCAGTTACTTCTTCCAGGGCAGGTGTTGATTCTAACAGACAACACAACTGTCATGTGGTACATCACCAAACAAGGGCAACACATTCTTATCCTCTATGCAGGCAAGCAATGATTTTATGGGAAACTGCGCTCAGCTTGCAACTAACTCTACAGGCAAGGTTTCTGCCGGAGCACAGAACTCCTTAGCAGATGTGTTAAGCAGACAAATCATGGATCCCAGTGGAAACTGGATCTTCATGTATTTCAGAAATTGACTGTGTCATGGGGAACTCCAGACATAGATCTGTTCGCTTCTCCACTAAACCACCAGCTGCCAAAGTTTTGCACAAAGGGGTTTCATCACACAGCTTGGACAGTGGATGCTCTTTCTTTCAGTTGGAAAAATCTTCATGTGTATGCCTTTCCACCTCTGCCTCTTCTTCCAAAGGTGCTCCTAAAGGTCAGACAAGACAAGCCAAGGATGATTTTAATAGCTCCAGATTGGCCTCGACAACACTGGTACCCACTACTAAGGAGTCTGGTAAGGAAGCCTCCATGGCCTTTGCCTTTGATTCCACATCTGTTATCTCAGAAGGACGGTCACCTGCTCAATGTCAAGCTTCACTCTCTTCATCTAACAGCCTGGCATATTCTGTTCTAAAACACAGCAGGTCTCAACTTCCTCAACAAGTTTTAAATGTGATTATGGAAGCCAGAAGACCTAGTACAAGGAAGGTAGAAAATGGAAGAGATTTTTATTTTGGAGTGCAGCAAAGAATTTGGAGATTTCTGAGCCTAATTTGAGTGTGGCTCTTCAATATCTTACTGAGTTATTGGACAAAGGTTTGTCCTTCTCTTCCATTAAGATTCATGCTGCAGCAATTTCAGCTCACTATGATTGTGACCCACCATTGTTTTGTCATCCTTTGTTCAAGCAGTTTCTTAGAGGGGCAAAGAATATAAGACCCGAGAGCTCCTACTCCTGCTTGGGATCTCAATTTTGTGTTGGAGAAACTTACTCTACAACCTTTTGAGCCTGCCCCTACTGCTGAATTGAAATACTTGTCATGGAACACTGCTTTTTCGTTGGCTATTACTTCTGCAAGAAGGGTTTCTGAGTTGCAGGCCCTTATGGCAGTAGAGCCCTTTTGATTTTCCATAAGGATAGGGTATCATTACGCACTAATCCTTCCTTTATGCCTAAGGTGGTGTCTAGTGTGGCTTTAAACCAAACTATTGATTTCCCTACTTTCTATCCAGACTCCCAAAATAAGGGGGAAAAGATTTTGCACACTTTAGATGTACATAGGCAGTTGCGTTATTTTTTAAGCAGGACTAAGGATTTCAGGCAGTCTCAGCAGTTGTTTGTTTCTTTTGCTTTGAGTTCTCAGGGCAAGCCTGTGTCTAAGCAAACTATTTCTAAGTGGATTGGGTTTTGCATTTCATTTTGTTATTCCCATCATGGCAAGGAGATTCCAGCTGGGATTAGGCCTCATTCCACTAGGGCTACTGCCACTTCAACAGCATTTCTAAGGGGTGGCAACTAAGGATATTTTGGAGGCAGCTACTTGGAGTTCAGTGCATACTTTCTCTAAGCATTACCATCTTCCTCTCTACTCTAAATCTAGGGCTGGTTTTGCCACAGCTATTTTGCAAGGCATGTTGACAGCTCCTGCTTCCTTATGATTTGCCAGCCTCCCTTAACTCTGCTTTGGGATTCTACCCAATGGTTAGGACTGCAGCAATGTGGAATGAAGAACATAGTACAGTTTTGTACCTACCATAAATGTAGATGTTCGAGGATCCACATTGCTGCAGTCCAATTCCTCCCTCCTTCCCTCTGTGTTTAGGGGTGGTGGTGTGGGTTAGGATATACTCTTGTACATTTGTATATATTGTATATATGTTTGGTGCAGGGTTGTTTGGTTTTTTGGTTTGGGCCTTTGTCTTTTTAGGGTCTTCTGACATCTGGGGCAAGAAAAGACTGAGGATATGACGTCGGTCATGCGCATTAGTACCCTGACGTCCTGACATCAGTCTAATGCGCCTTGACCGACGTCAGCCATATACTTTGGTATTCGGGCCGACTGGACAGCGGACTACCCCAATGGTTAGGACTGCAGCAATGTGGATCCTCGAACATCTACATTTATGGTAGGTACAAAACTGTACTTTTCTTTATTCACACTGGAAAAGCTGAATTTAACCTGTTGATCAGTGTGCAGTCATCTTGGAAGTCCAACTTTGTTACTATCTTGACAGAACAAAGGATTTCAGAACTTCTAATCAGTTGTTAATCTCTTGGGAAGGTAAGAAAAAAGGACAACCAGTGTTAAAACAGACTATTTCCAAATAGTTGGCTCATGCTATTACTTTTTGTTATACCGACTACAAGACTATTCCTGGCAGGGTTAGTGCTCATTCTACCAGAACCTTGGCTTCATCACTGGCTTTTTGAAAAAGGTTGGAATCTTGAAGTATTCTAGAAGGAGTAGCTTGGTTCTCTGTGCATATTTCTACAAAGCACTAAAACTAGATTCCTTTTACATGTCTATGGCAGGCTTTGCTAATCCCATTTTCCCCTCATCCTTCCTGTCTGTGGTAATCTACCTGTCGTGCTTAGGCTGCTGCAACCGTGATCTAATGTTGAATGTAGTACAGATAGTAACTTACTAGAAAGGTAGGTGTTCTAATAGATTACTGTTGCAGCAGCCATCTCCTCCCTCCTTTCTTTATGTATTGCCACGCTGTGGATGTATAGACTTTTGTGTGTGCTTTTACATTAGTTCTTTGCTGATTATTCTTTTCCTGTTTTTTTTTTCCTTCCAGGGCAGTAGCCTTCCTTGGGGCAAGAAAGCTCTAAAGTGTTTAGTGCCCACACTGCCTTTTTATATGACTGATTAAGCTGCTGGCAATTTGTGTGTGTGGAAGGTGCCCTAAATCTTTGAAAGCAGGCTGGTGGTTACAGCCTAGACAAGGCTGTAACCCAGATAGTTAACACTAGTGCAATGGTGACCTGTTAGAACATCTACTGTTATGGTACGTTTACTTACAAAACTGTACTTTTCTGTCCACAGCAGTTGAGCTAGTTTGGGTTTGGTAGCTATAGTGCATCAGTACAGCTTTATTTTACTAACAAGTTTTTATACAAGAATATTTCTCTTTCCTTTGCAAAAGCCTAAGTAAAATAAAAGTGGACAGTGCAGTGGTGCAGTGGTTTGTGCTGTTGCCTCACAGCAAAAGTTCTCTGGTTTGATTCTCTGTTGGGGTGCCTTCTGTGTGGAGTATGCATGTCTCCTTGTGCTTGTGTGGTTTTCCTCCAGATGCTCCAGTTTCCTCCCACGTTTCAAAGACACTGAAAATTGGCTCGTTCCAAGTCAGACTTTCCTGGTAAACAAATGTAAAATAAAATAAGTAAATAAATGAATGAAAATCACCAGAACCAAGGCAACCGTCACTAAAAACCTAAATAAAACTTTAATACGCAACTTGCAAGTTTCGCTATGCAGCTTAATCAGGCATACAAGTAACATTTAAAAACAGCTTATATACTTTAATTCCAAAATCACATGATCAACAAAAACAATTAAATCTTCTGATGTACCTCTTTCAGTAATGATCTTAAAAAAACAGTACCATTTAAGCCTTACTAGTATGTGAGCTTTTAACATTAAGATCCATTTAAATTCTTCAGTCTTGGTGAGATGTATTATATCCCCTCTACATAAAGGTTCAACAATTTTAGATAAACTCATAAAAGCAAAACTGTGAGTTTCATCATTCTCTTTAACATGTTTATAAAGTGCATTAGTATTAATTTTGCATCTATATCATGTTGTCGAAAGACTAAAATGTCTTAATGGCAATATGATCGTAAATTCCATACATCTAAACTGTTCTTGTGGGGGGCTACACCCCCCGCTAATTATATATACTAACTCCGAGATCGCACTACAGTGAGGAAAGGGCAAATTTTCTGATCCTCACTGTACCACGATCCCGCAACAACACTCTCGATGTATGGCATTTACAGTATTATTGCCGTTCGACATTTTTAAAATTCAATAACATGAAGTAGACCCTTAATTTTTATATTTATGTCAGACAAATAACTACTAATTCTCTCTTTTAACCTCCTGTTTGTCATCTTTACATAATAGTGGTATGTAATTTACCTAAATCATTCTTAAATATAGTTTTATCTAAGAAGTTTATCAATTGAAAAGAGATCTTTTTTTATTTTAAAAGTGGTGTGGTGTGATTTAAGTAATCACAAAAACAAACTCATCTGATGTTCCATCCCATAACAAAAAGAGGTCATATATATATATATAGAGAGAGAGAGAGTGGATTATCGGTTTCTGGTAAGAAAAAAAAAACATCTCTTCCCACATATACATGACATTGTTTGCATAGGTGTTTGCAGTGGGCGTACCCAGTGCAACACCTCTATTTTGTCTGTATAGCTGTTTCTGAAACAAGAAAATATTGTTGCATAGTACAGTATGCAGTAAATCACACATAGTGTTGATTTTCTGTTGAGTAAAATCTGAATAAATTGTCAGGTATTCCCTAAAATAATCCGCTCCAACCTGATTTGGTATGCAAGTAAAGAGAGAATCAACGTCTAAAGTGACTAAATAATAAATTCTGACATCCCTATTTTTTGACCATTAAAAAATTGTTTTAAAAAATGTGCAGAATCTTTAACATAGTCATCACCCAGCTAGCATTTGCTGCATAGTAGTAAAGTAATATGTGGCATCAAGTACTACAATTCCACCCCCTTTATCTACTTTTCTTTTATAACAATTTGATCATTCTTAGTTAATGAATTAATCACACAATACCGCTCTAAAGTTAAGTTATAAAAAGGTAATTGATTTTTACGTTGATACAGCTTATAAATATCACTCTCAACTGCTTTGTCAAAAGCTAGTATAACAGAGGTTGCTATTAGGTATAAAAATGCTTCTCCTTTTTAACATAAAATCAGTTGAATCTTCATGTGCACCAAATAAAATATTTAATTCAAAGACTGTGTAAAATATTTAAATAACACTTGTGCTACATCTAAATATTGAGCGGGTATGAAAGTAATACTTTTATCTAATACATATAGCGCATCCGCATTTAATATATAATTAGGCAGGCTAAATACTAGTCCATTAGTCCGATATTTATACCTTTGTCTGACTTCTCATGATCAGATGGTGGTTTACTTTGTTGTTTCTGTAGCTCATCCTTCTCAGCCAAGGTTGTTGCATGGACAGTGGTAACTCATTGAGTTGAGGAAAATCCACCAGATACAAAGCTGCAGTAATGTTGGGGGTCAACACATGTAGGCATCTGTAATAGCGGTTCCTCATTTACCACCTGTGAAACAGCTTCCAGTTGTTTTAAGTTCTGATGTATAGATAAAGTACCATCACTCGCCTCTGTCCTCGCAGTCACCATGTCCAAGGGAACATCAGCACCCACCAGCAGCTGTGGCTCACATTCAGATTTACTTCTCTGAAACAGCCACTACTCCAGTCCCAGCTTCAGGTATGAGATCTTTCTGGTTCTCTCCCAGACTACCGGACCTGCATGCCTTTCTCCAAGCCCAACTGCATGTCACTGTATGTATACAAAGTACTGCATCATCAAAGTCATTCCATGTCAGGACATCTGCAGGAATATCTTCAAACACACATACATGCTTGCTTCCTCTTCCACCCATCTAGTCAAGATGAACCCTAGCCAAAGGTATTTGGAACAGGGTCTCTTCCAGTGCTCTGACTGGAGTGAACTGCCCAAGCAACTACTGCTGTTCTGTAACCACTGCAGGCCTCAGAATGGTTATATCAGAAGACGTGTCCCTCTTAGTAGTTACCTGTTTACCATCTACTAAGATTGGATATAAATTCTGGTGATACTTTTGCACCCCAGTTGTTTCTAAACAACTTACCATTGGCAGTTTGTCATCCATGCTTACTGGCTCCCTCATCTTCTGTTTCTTACCTTGCGTCGATGCACATTTGGCTGCTGTGTGTCCCCTCTGGTTACACTAGAGACATCTAATCCCTAACTGTGCAGTTGGATTAGTAGTCTCCCTCATTACTGGTGTACTCTGTTGGAGTGGATTACACTGCCCACCATGGGTTCCCTTTTGCCGACATACAGCACTGGGTGTCCATTTCCTATGCAGTGGTGCTCTTCTTGCCAAGTAGAGATCCCCTTTTCTCCGCAATTCCTCTACTGAGTTGCACTAATGGTCTGCTAACCAGACTCTCATGTCATCAGGCAAAGTACTGAGGGCTTGTTCCCTCACCAGAAGGTCTGCTAGTCCCTCAAAAGTGGTGACCTGACACTCACTCACCCATCTGTGAAAGTAAGCACTGAAGTCAGCAATATAATTATGTACACTTTCATCTGCCTTACGTCTCTGTTCACAAAACTTTTTTTTATAAGCTTCAGGTGTTTAAAACCAACCGTTCTTAACTTTATCATAATTCAAACCGTCTACATCAGATAATTTTGACATGGCCTGAACAGCTTTACCATGGAGTAAGGGATTCAGGAGCCATACCCAGAGCTCATGATCAACATCATATTGTGTACATAACCTCTCAAAAATATAAATAAAACTGTCAGTCATTCCAGTCCCTGTACTGAGGAAAAAGTTTACTGACCTTTATGTATTCTGAGGTCCGGTTATTCCCTTCCCCATTACCTTCATGACCCTCTCAAAGGGTAAGATGCTGCATTTCATCTTGGCACAGTCTATAATTCTCCGTGTGCTGTCTGTCATTTTCCTCTGCTTCTAAACGTCTGATCTCCAGTTCATGTTGATGCTGTTTTTTCACAGCACTGCTTTTCCCTTTCCTCAGCCTCCAGATGTTTGGTCTCCAGTTTCTCCTTAGTCTCCAGTCATTTGGCTTTCAGGTGCAGTTTGTCTAACTCCAGATGGATTCTCAAGTCCTCTGAAGAAAATGTGGACTGTCTCGTCTCAGCAGGCTGTACATCACTAATACCAAACTGGATATCCTCCAAATGGCTGTTCTGAGCTGCGGATGCAACCAAGGCTGAAATCACTGCTTCCTTGGTCAGGTTGGCATGCACCAATTTTCTGGCTTCACACTCCTTAGCTAACTGGAGCTTGCTAAAATCTTATGTGACATCCTTGCCTGCTATCCCTGACTAACCAAGAAAAATAAATACAGCTGTGGTGGATTGAAATTCTGAATGTTTTCCTTGTTGCTTTCAAGAGTGCACACCTTAATGACAACTACCGACGGGCTACTGGATTCCAATTAAAAATCCCACACCGCTGGCACCAATTAATGTGACGTCTGGCTATATCCCACCGGACTGCCACAAATAAATGTGACATCCAGCCAATATCCCACCGGACTGCCACCAATGTGACATCTGGCCAATATCCCACCAGACTGCCACCAATTAAATGTGATGTCCCTTACTATCCTAGGTCAATAGCTAAGGAACTTCAATCCTCACTACTGACTCCAGTGTAATACTGTCACTTAAACGGGAGTAATATTTCACAATTTTCCCCTAAGAGAACAACAGGAACATGCTCTATAATCTGGGACTGGACTGTATACTTCTGTCCACCCTTAATGTAACTCCATATTACACACTTCAGAGCAATGTGTCCCAGTTTGACCTCTGATACACTCATACTCAAAATAAATTTAAATCTGACACATCCAAACACTTCTGGGAAAGCACAGATTTCCAGCGGTGTCCCTTCCCTAAAATAATATGGTAATGCTTGCCACCAAGCATGTCTTCATGTTCTTCTAAAGGAGTGTCCAATGATAAAAATTAAATATCAAAATTAATGATAGGTATGACCAGAAGCAATCAGGCCTTCGAGGTGACCTGGGGGAGTATCAAACAGGTATAATAAGCACTCTCTCATCTCTAAAGAACACTCTGATTTTCAACCACAGTGTCAAATAATGAAAAACATTTAATAATAATTAAAATGATTACAAGAATGTAAATCAATAACTTTCAATAAACACCAGAAATGTAAAATTAAGCTGTAGGATAGAAGTCCATCATTTTAGAAAAACTCTGAGTAACTACATTTTCCTACTCTAGATCAAAGACAGTATTCTCTAGTTAATCTAAAACATAACAGCAAAACAAAGGCAGGCTTACAGTTTTTGGTGAGTTTTATTTCCTTTGGGTATCACTGCACAGCACTGTAACTGACTGCAATGCTTCACAAACAGGTACTCTTCAGAAACTGCTCAACACTTGGCAAACTACTGAGCTTAACAGTTTCAGCCATTTTATTTTAAAAATAACTGTCAGCTGTTTCAAAAAGTTATTTTTCCTGTCAATTAGCTGTTCAAATAATCACCTAGCAACCAGGAACATTCTAATGACATCATCTACTGTTCAGCTGATTCTGCACAGTACTTTAGAATCTCCCTCTCAAACATGCACAATTAGAAATGTATCAAAACACTGATAGATTCTTTAAACATTCTATTTAAACAGAGAAATACTCAATATTTAAAAAACATGTTTGCATTTTCACAATTAAGCATGCTGGCAAACAGTACAAGTTAATCTGAGAATATGCTCAAATCTCCTGCCAGACATGCTAACACAGATGACAGTGTTATCAGTTTCTTCACTGTAGTAATATTTATTTGTCTGTCTATTGATTTAATCTAGTTTTCTGTCTTTGTTATATTTTTGTTTTACATGTAATTTGGAGTCCAGCTTGTAGGGACTTTGCACCCAGTTTTGAACTATCTTAGTCAGCAAATGTAAATAAATACCAAGAGTATTGGTATTCAGGAACTGTACATATGTGGCCCACGCAATGTTTCTATATTTTTAGTACAGAGAAGGGGAAGACTAAAAGTTCCATACTTACCTATCAGTCCTCATGGTTTTACTTGATGCAGTGTAGATCTGGTAAAAGAAGGTCCATCATCCGTAACAGCAGGACTAATGTCTGGCATTAGGACCACTTGGCAGATAAAACTTTCCACAGACACTCCCTCCATCATTTGAATGGTAGCACATATGCTTTACAGATCATTATTGGTACCCTTGACAAGAAAAAGTTGTCACAGGCTGAGTGTTTATGCCAAGACTGATGTCCATGCCAGTGGCCAAAGTGTTGAAATCTACACTGTACCCTTTTCCATTAGTGTCTCTATCATCCATGGACAAGATAAAACACTTGAATTCTCCTGCAGAGTCCACCACAGCTGATAGTGATGAGGGGGAAGCAGATTATCCTGAATTTCCCAAGAAGACTCCTTGTGTTTGGGGAATTTCTCAAAAATTATGAGATGGTGAGTTGGCCCACTGGCCTTGCATCTTCCTGCAGATAATGCTACAGACATGCCTTGTGGTTTATTGGTGGTCTCTCCACTAGTGCACATCTTCAGTGTGGCTACAGTATAGCTAGGGAAGACTTCAGTACTGTGCCTTTTTATTCTAGGAAAGGCCTATTGCTCCTCTCACTTCCAAAAGAGATTAATTTTCTAGTCTATAACTCCAAAGTCAAGACACCTTAGTTTCTGCACCTTCCTTCAAGATGATTCCATCTCCCAAGAGTCCTGCAGTCCACACATCAAACAAGGAGTCAGTAGTAATGGACACCTTAAAGAAACAAAGTTGTGTATCTTCCCTGTTTTTATTTAAGGGCAGAACCTTGCTTTCCATCTGTGCTGGATTTTCAGTGAGCTCTTTATGATGAAATGGAAACAGACTTTAGATCAGTTGTCAGATGGACTTAAAGAAACATTCTTATCATAATTATCAGCTGTTTCCAGTATGATCAGTTTTCTGATGGGCTTTGTATACATTGTCACTACAACTTCAGCTGGATATGTAGGAGCTAGCGCTTTGCTGGAACTTGTGGCTCAGGTTTGACTGATTTTGCCAAGGATACTAAAGTGACCATAATGAATCCCCCTTCAAGGACCTATGCATTTTTTTTGTAAGGCAAAGCACATTTGGTAAACATGGAAAAACACCTCACTGTTGTGGATGTAGATTGAGCTATCTCCGTGCCTTTTTTTAGGATACAGAGGAGTGCCACATAGTAAAAGAAAAAAAAATAAAATAGCAGGAGACTAGAAGAAGCTTTGATTGTCATGGGGAACCACTCGAGGTTATGATCACAATGGTAAGGGTCCTGTACAGTTTTTAGGCAACTGTGACCCACTTAGAGGTAGTCAGCATCTCAGACCTAAAGCACTATGTATTTTTCCCCTGTATATCATTGGTGGTTGTCCGTCTTCCCTCCCTTCACAGAAATTTGTCACTATGGATACAGACATTAATCCAGAGGAAACAAGATATCCTTCCATATGTGCCCATCCCTCTTCATAATCACTAGCATTGACAAATGTTCCTCCCTGTTAGTGGCAAGCTGCAAAAAGTAAGGCCATTTCTTATTTCAGAAAGGAGCCGTTCATGGAGTCCCACCAGACTAGAGAGTTTCAGGATTTTAATCCGAATTCTTTTTTGGTGATAAAGAATAAGGGCCTGAGATCAGTACTAGACCTAACTAGCCTGAGCAGCTTCACATCCAGAGAAAGCTTTCACAATGGTATGGTGCAGTCAGACATTTCTTGCTTATCAGAAGGGGTTTGTATATGCTGTTTGGACTGCCTAGAGGCCTACCTCCATATCAGAATCTTTTTATGCACTTGTAAAAGGGAGTTGGTCATTAGTATTCTCAGACTCTTCCATTCAGCCTCAGCGGTGTCCTAAGCATGTATATTCACCAAATGCATGCCAGTTGTTGCAGCTCACCAGAAGCTGTAAGAAACCAAATTGGCTCCTACCTTAGATGACCTATTCCTAGCTCTGGCATCAAGTCAGGCTTTGGACTCTGGTTTGAGTCTCTGATTTTGTTATTCTGTGCCTTTAGAGTATTAGAATGAAGTTCCAGTTGAGTCCCTTACAGCTGCTTTTGTTTCAGCTATATGTAGCTGTAGACCTAACTAGCCTGAGCATTTTTCAGTAGGTTTGATTCACTTCCTTCAATCTTATCTCTGTATTTCCAAATTCTCAGGAGTTTTCTGTACATATCAGCTTCAGTGTACTGGGTGTTATGGCCACCTCCATGTTATTGGTGCCTTGTACCAAGTAGTACAATTAAGCATTACAGTGGAGTGAGGAGTCCAGTGGTCCTGGATGTTCTTCGTTCCACATTGCTGCAGTCCTTACTATTGGGTAGTCCGCTGTCCAGTCGGCCCGAATACCAGAGTATATGGCTGACGTCGGTCAGGGCGCATTAGACTGACGCGTCACGTCAGGGTACTAACGCGCATGACCATATCCTCAGTCTTTTGCCGCATGGTCCGATGCAGAAGCAGTTTTGCGAGTGCAGGTTGGCGTTCTGAAATATTTCGGAGTTTCAGACCGAATCAGAGTTGGCTAACATTTTGGTTTTTTCTTGCCTCAGTATTTAACGGATGTCAGAAAAGTGAATAACTGTATTTCTTGTGGGAAACAGATACCTCATAGGGATTACCATACCTTGTGTATACCTTGTTTAGGGCCTGAGCACGACGTTGTTGGATGCGCTCTTGTGCTAGGTATAACATTCGCATTATTAAGGGACGATTAGACTGTGCTAGGTTACTGTTTGGTAACCGTTGCAATTATAAAATGCCGCCGGATGCTCCGGCCCAAGAAGCGTAAGGACAAAACAGCGAAGCCTAGGGTTGATGAACCGGCAGTCCCGGACGTCGGTTCTTTAGAAGGCTCAGTGGAGCCAGAGGTTTTGCCAGGAGTTTCTTTGGAGTCTCAGGCAGAGACTTTACTGTTACAGGATGTGCCTTCTCAGGAGGTAGGCCAGGCTGAGGGGGCTTCTCAGGTAACTGTTCTTCCCTCTCTTCCCAAGGTAGTTAGGGCCTCTCCTGCTGTTGCCAAAACTTCTTTGAGAGGTAGGCCAAGTTCAGCTTCAGTGGGGGCTTCTCCTAGCATTTCAGGTTCTGTGCCTAAGAAACATATGCTTAAAATGGCAGAAGATTTGATTACTATGATTAGAGGTTCTATGCCCCCTCCTGATAAGAGGCCTAGGGTGGAACCGGAGTTTGATAGTTTTGAACAGTGTTCAGAGGCTTCTGAGTCTTCTGGAAGATTTGCAGGAGTATCCTCCTTATTCTGATTCTGATGTGGATGATTCCACTCCTACAGCTTCTCCTCCTGAGGATTTCTCATTTTCAGAGACTCTGCATTCCATGAGGGAGCACTTTAAATGGGAAGGCCAGGATTACTCTGATTCTAGGAAAAGGCTTAGGGAATTCTTGTTTTGCCCCAGCATAGGCCCTTAGCTATACCTCCTGTGTTGAATGTGGTGGAGGATGTTTTTCCAGAGGCTTCCCTGAACCCTGATTCCTTGCCCCCTGCTCCTGTTAAACCTGATAGGTACTATAGGGTCCCTGAAGCTCATAAGTATCTTTTTAAGAGTCCTAGGGCAGACCCGAAACTGTTTCTCAGGGACCTAAAGGTGTTAAGGCCTCTGTGGTTAAAACCCTGTTCCCACTGATAAAGAGGCAAGGGCTTTGGATAGATGGGAAAGAAAGTGTATACTTCTTCCACTTTAGCCATCAGGCCGTTGAATTGTCAGTTTCACATGCTCAAATATCAAAATTATCTCCTTTCACAACTGAAATCTAAGGTGGATGCTTTGGCGGAAGGTATTGAGTGTAAAGAGTTGCTGGATTTAGTTCATGTGTCTGAACAAGTGGGTAAGCATTCTTTGCAATGTGGTTTTGATGCTGTACAGGCCTCCGCGAGGGTGGCTGCCACTAGTTCTGTTCTTCGCAGGCATGCCTGGTTGAGGGATCAGAATTTAGCTGAGCATGTTAAGACAAGGATTTTGGATGCTCCTTTACAGTCTGATGTGTTGTTTGGTTGCCTGTGGAAGCAGTTTTAAAGAAAATGGAGGACAAAGCTAAGTCTATGCAAACTGTTAAAGATTTTTGCAGGTGCAGCCAAAGTTTAGTAGAAATTGGCCTACTAAGGGATGGACATATCCTGCTTATGATTCCCAGTCTAGGGGTAGGTCTAGACGTGGTAGGGGCAGAGCTCAAGGTTCTTTTAGGCCTAGAACAGGGAGTTCACCTGCTCAGACTTCTGGTGAGGGCAGGGGTCAGTCCTTTCAAACAGACCCAATGACCTGCCTTTTCAGCTGCCAGTAGCTTCTCGCCTGGCAGCTCCTTTGGGAGGAAGACTGTCTCTTTTCAAGGAAAATTGGGATTTAATTACTCAAGACAGATGGGTGTTGGATATCATTCACCACGGTTACAGGTTTTATTTCCATACATTGCCCCTTTCAAAGGCATGCCAGACGTTCCTCCTCCACAAAGAAAGAGGCTCACAAGCAAATTTCTCAGTTACTCCAAATAGGGGCCATTCAGCCAGTCCCTGTATCAGTAAGGGGCCTAGGATTTTATTCTCGCCTGTTCCTAGTACCAAAGAAGGGGAACACGTGGAGACCAATTTTGGATTTATCTATCCTCAACACTTATCTGGACATTCCCAAGTTCAAGATGTTGACGTTACAACAGCTTTTACCTCTGCTGGGCAAAGATCACTGGATGGTAACTTTAGATCTCAAGGAAGCTTACCTTCATGTGCCTATAAGACTGAGTTGCAGGAAGTATCTGCGTTTTGAGCTGGAAATTCTCATTATCAGTTCTCTGCATTGCCCTTTGGCTTATCTACTGCCCAGAGTATTCACAAAGGTTCTGGCTCCAGTGATAGCTTACTTCAGGCTAAAAGGAATTCAAATCTATCCTTACTTGGACGACTGCCTGATTCTGGCTCAAGAAAAGGAAGACCTTCTACAGCATCTGGAATATGTTATAGCAGTGCTAAGATGCCTAGGGTATTCTGTGAACGAAATAAAGTCCAGTCTAGTACCCTCTCAAGACATGTGCTTTCTGGGTGTGAGACTGAATACAGCAGCCCAGATGGCCTTTTAACCCCGGACAAACAAAAGAGTCTATCACTTTACTTCCATCAACTATCTCATCAGTCCGTGCTGACTGCAAGGACAGTCCTTCAAGCATTAGGGTTCATGGCATCTTGTATTCTGGTGCTTCCCAATGCCAAACTGCATATGAGGAAGCTACAATGGTATCTCAAAATGTATGGACACAGCACTGCCAGGATTTGGACACTGTCATTCAAATAATACCTTGCCTTCAAAAAGAATTTTGTGGTGGGCTCAGGAATGTCACCTAAACAAGGGACTCTCTGTGACCCGGCCAGAGGCGAGTCAGATTTTAACGACAGATGCCTCGGACATTGCTTGGGGAGCTCATCTGAATGGAAAGTGGATACAAGACAAGTGGCCTGCCAGACTACAGCATCTACATATCAACATGAAGGAGATGTTAGCAGTCCAGTTTGCATTAATGGCTTTCAAGGAGTTACTTCTTCCAGGGCAGGTGTTGATTCTAACAGACAACACAACTGTCATGTGGTACATCAAGGGGGAACACATTCTTATCTTCTATGCAGGCAAGCAATGATTTTATGGGAGACTGCGCTAAGCTTGCAATTAACTCTTCAGGCAAGGTTTCTGCCGGGAGCACAGAACTCCTTAGCAGATGTGTTAAGCAGACAAATCATGGATCCCCACAGTGGAAACTGGATCTTCATGTATTTCAGAAATTGACAGTGTCATGGGAACTCCAGACATAGATCTGTTCGCTTCTCCACTAAACCACCAGCTGCCAAAGTTTTGCACAAAGGGGTTTCATCACACAGCTTGGAAAGTGGATGCTCTGTCTTTCAGTTGGAAAAACCTTCATGTGTATGCCTTTCCACCTCTGCCTCTTCTTCCAAAGGTGCTATTAAAAGTCAGACAAGACAAGCCAAGGATGATTTTGATAGCTCCAGATTGGCCTCGCAACACTGGTACCCACTACTAAGGAGTCTGGTAAGGAAGCCTCCATGGCCTTTACCTTTGATTCCTCATCTGTTATCTCAGAAGGACGGTCATCTGCTCAATGTCAAGCTTCACTCTCTTCATCTAACAGCCTGGCATATTCTGTGTTGAAACACAGCAGGTCTCAACTTCCTCAACAAGTTTTAAATGTGATTATGGAAGCTAGAAGACCTAGTACAAGGAAAGTGTACGAGAAAAATGGAAGAGATTTTTATTTTGGAGTACAGCAAAGAATTTGGAGATTTCTGAGCCTAATTTGAGTGTGGCTCTTCAATATCTTACTGAGTTATTGGACAAAGGTTTGTCCTTCTCTTCCATTAAGATTCATGCTGCAGCAATTTCAGCTCACTATGATTGTGACCCACCATTGTTTTCGCATCCTTTGTTCAAGCAGTTTCTTAGAGGGGCAAAGAATATAAGAACCCCATGTAGAGCTCCTACTCCTGCTTGGGATCTCAATTTTGTGTTGGAAAAACTTACTCTACAACCTTTTGAGCCTGCGGCTACTGCTGAATTGAAATACTTGTCATGGAAGACTGCTTTTCTGTTGGCTATTACTTCTGCAAGAAGGGTGTCTGAGTTGCAGGCCCTTATGGCAGTAGAGCCCTTTTGATTTTCCATAAGGATAGGGTATCATTACGCACTAATCCTTCCTTTATGCCTAAGGTGGTTTCTAGTGTGGCTTTAAACCAAACTATTCATTTGCCTACTTTTATGCAGACCCCAAAATAAAGGGGAAAAGATTTTGCACACTTTAGATGTACACAGGCAATTGCGTTATTATTTAAGCAGGACTAAGGATTTTAGGCAGTCTCAGCAGTTGTTTGTTTCTTTTGCTTTGAGTTCAGGGCAAGCCTGTGTCAAAACAAACTATTTCTAGGTGGATTGGGTTTTGCATTGCATTTTGTTATTCCCATCATGGCAAGGAGATTCCAGCTGGGATTAGGCCTCATTCCACTAGGGCTACTGCCACTTCAACAGCATTTCTAAGGGGGGTGGCAACTAAGGATATTTTGGAGGCAGCTACTTGGAGTTCAGTGCATACTTTCTCCAAGCATTATCACCTTCCTATCTACTCTAAGTCTAGGGCTGGTTTTGCCACAGCTGTTTTGCAAGGCATGTTGTCAGCTCCTACTTCTTTCTGATTTGCCAGCCTCCCTTACCTCTGCTTTGGGATTCTACCCAATAGTAAGGACTGCAGCAATGTGGAACGAAGAACATAGTACAGTTTTGTACCTACCATAAATGTAGATGTTCGAGGATCCACATTGCTGCAGTCCAATCCTCCCTCCTTCCCCTCTCTGTTTAGGGGTGGTTGTGTAGGTGAGGTTATATGCTGATATTTTTGTATAAATTTTGTATATATTGTACATATTTTTGGTGCAGGTATTTTGGACCTTGTCTTTTTAGGGTCTTCTGACATCTGGGGCAAGAAAAGACTGAGGATATGGCGCCGGTCATGCGCGTGTGACTGGCGTCAGTCTAATGCGCCCTGACCAACGCCAGCCATATACTCTGGTATTCGGGCCGACTGGACAGCGGACTACCCAATAGTAAGGACTGCAGCAATGTGGATCCTCGAACATCTACATTTATGGTAGGTACAAAACTGTACTTTTCCTGACACACTGGCCCATTTTGGTAGGATGTCCAATGTCAGCAAGAACATGTCAGTAGCTGATGCACTTTCCTAGCTTAACTGATGGCAGTTTGTTAATGGCCCACACACTATTGCTAATACTCATCAAAGAAATGCAGCCATGGGTGGGTAGGGCAGACAGACCATTCATTGTTTTCTTGCCATTCTTTTGAGGCAGCAGTGCATGTCAACATATGGGATATGTGGGGAATGTTCCTTGACCATTCAGGCATTCTAGAACTCCTGCTCCAGGGTGTGATTACAGCAGTTTCATTTTTCTTATCTGTCCACCACTGGGATACCCAAGGTATGCTGTTGGCCTAAAATGGCCCCTTGGACTTCATTACACATTTATTCCATTTTTCTCTTATTTTGTTTTGTACAAAAATGTTTTTTCTCCTTCTCCTGCCTCACCTTCTAGAGACCTCCCCTCCCAATTGCACCCATGCAGGACACTTCTGAGTTGCACCCAATTGTTTACACCATGGCTTTTCCATTTACTGTAGTGGTCAGCTGTGCATCTTTCACTGTGTTTCAAATGATTTCTTCAAAGAAGTGCAACACTTGCGAGCCTTGAGGAATAGGTAGACACATTTTACTGTTTGGTGCATTGCTAAGAGAATTGGCCCATTTTATGTTCCTACTTTATTTGTTCTTGAATATTGTTTACAAATTTTGGACTTCCTTCAACAAAATACACTTAGCTGCAGTTTCAAATTCTTATGAGGTTGTTTACTCATCATTTTACACACAGTGAAATCTTGTAAAACCTTCCTATTGCTAAGATTTGCCCTTAAGATTCCCAATGCCACAGTGGAATAGTTTGAGTTGGAAAAGCTAACTTTGCAAGTACGCAGCTTGTGCAGACCCAGAATGTCTTTCTTGGAAGACGCTTCTGATATGTGTCACTTCTACCAGAATTTCCAAGCTACAGGCTTTGTCAGTTTTATCACCATCACTAGTATTTCACAGAGCCAGAGTCACTATCTCTACACTAATCCTTATTTCATGACAGATGTTTGGTATTCAGTCAAATTTTTAACCAATGTAATCATAAGCCTTTTTCCTCACGTTACTGCACTCATGGAGAGTGTCTTCTCCATTATATTTGACATGCACCACCAGTTATGGTTCTGATTTGAGAGGGCAAAGTGGATCCACAAGATACCAAACTTTTTTTCTTTTTGCTATAAGTAGAGGCTATGCACCACAGTATATTTGTATCAATAATCTACTTCTGGGTGTGGATAGTGTTAGATTTTCCCATGGTTGGTGCAGCTTTATCACAAATTGATGCCAGAGTGATCAAAGAAAGTCAGCCATGATCACCAAAAGTTGAAACATCTTTGTGACTGGCTTCTACTGTCAAGAAAGCCATCCCTTTAAGTACCTGAGAAATCACTGCTGACCAAAATACCAAGGATCAAGCTGAAGGAGTTACCTGTGGTGATGTTCTTCATGTTTCACTGTTGCAGTGCATTACATTTGGGTTATCTGCTTTGCAGTAGCCCTCAGTTGGCCTGATTAACAAAGTCTTGGGTCCTGCGTTGGTTGCTGTCCCTTCTTCCTTGGTCAGGTTGTCAGGGGTATAAAACATGCAGTCGAAGCCCATTCGGAGTCCAGTATGCTGCGAGATGCTTCAACTGTGGAACCTGCGGATGTCTCTACCTTGGATGGGTCTAGAGCCGCTGTGCAGGCACCGGCTTCTGAGGGTGTATTCAGGCTTACATCAGTCTTTCTTGCTGTGCAGTGCCCAAAGCAGAAGCAGTTCGCAAGTGCCAGTCGGCCAACTCCTGAAATTTTCGTAGTCTAGTTTCAGAACCAAAATCTTCAACTAAAGCTAAGTACCCCGTCGGGGAAACCTTTTCTTGCTCCTTACCGATGTCAGTAAAAGTTAATAATTGTGTTACTTGTGGAAAGAAAATATCTCATAAAGATTTTCATTCGTACTGTATTCCTTGTCTAGGCCCTGACTACAACGTGCCTTGCTGTCGGTTTTGTGCTTTATTTAAAAAGCGCACTATCCATCGTCTGTATATTTTTGCTTCTAAATATTTCGGTTCTTGGTTTAATTGTCCAGAAATGTCATCGGTTAGCCTTCCGACTACCGGGATTCCGAAAAAACGCAAAGATAAAGACAGAGACAGGCCGCTGAGGTCCAAAGCTGCCAACGACGCTTCTCCTAAGCCAGTTGCCAGTTCGCCGGTATTCAATGAGGCACTTTCGCAGCTCCTGATACCCACTACTTCTGACTAGCAGGCCTCTACTGAGACCCATTCGGAGTCCAGTATGCTGCGAGATGCTTCAACTGTGGAACCTGCGGATGTCTCTACCTTGGATGGGTCTAGAGCCGCTGTGCAGGCACCGGCTTCTGAGGGTGTATTCAGGCCTACAGACTTGCATATTAAACTGACGCCTCCTTCTTCATTTAGGCCAAAATCTCGAACCATGCCTACGAAACCGACGCCCAGACCACATGCTCAGGCCTCTATGCCTAAAAAACAAATGATAAGAATGGCTGAAGATCTTATAACTCTAATCAGGGGAAGCCAACCCCCCCCCCCCTCTAAGAGACCTAGGACTGAAGTTGTTTATGAATCTTTTGATCAGGATTCTGATTTTTCTGATTATCTGGATTTGCCCTTATCTACTTATGAGGATTATGATGCAGCGCACTCTATTCCCTCAGCTTCTCCTCCAGAGGATTTTTCTTTTGGTGAAACCTTACATACTCTAAGGGAGCATTTTCACTGGGAAAGCCAGGATTTTTCGGATTCTAAAAAGAGGCTTAGAGATTTCTTACTCCTGCCTCAGCATAGGCCTTTAGCTATACCTCCTGTACTAGACCTTGTTGATGCCTTTTCAGAATCTAGTTTGGCCCTGGATTCTTTGCCTCCTGCTCCCAGAAAACCTGACACATATTACAGAGTTCCTGATTCTCACAAGTTCCTTTTTAAAAATCCTATTGCGGATCCAGAGACTGTTTCACAGGGACCCAAGGGCATTAAGGCTTCTACTGCTAAAAACCCTACCCCCCCTGATAAAGACTCCAGGGCGCTGGATAGATGGAGTAAGAAAGTTTACACTTCTGCAACGTTGGCCATTAGGGCTTTAAACTGCCAGTTTCATATGTTAAAGTATAAACAACATGTTATTGGATTGCTTAAACAGAAAATGATGATAATGCCTGACTGTGCTGAAAATAAAGAATTACAAGATTTAATGCATTCTGCTGAACACATTGGAAAACATACTTTGCAATCTGGATTTGATTCATTAGAGGCCTCTTGCAGGGCTGCTGTTACTGGGTCTGTTCTGAGAAGGCATGCTTGGCTTAAGGAGCAATCTTTGCCTGATCATGTTAAAGCTAAATTGTTGGATGCTCCCTTATATCAGGAATGCCTGTTTGGCAACAAGGCCAAGGAAGGTCTTAAAAAGATGGAAGATGAAGCTGAATCTATGCAAACTGTTAAAAGATTTCTTACAAGGTCATCCTCCTAGATTTAGTAGGCACTGGCCCTCTAAAAACTGGTCCTTTCCAACCCCTTCCAGGTCTTGTCAAGCCAAACCCAGACACAGCAGAAACCCCAGGTTTCAGTTCCAAGGGACACACAAGACTAGGCAGTGGGGGGTTTCCGCACCCAAGCCTGGGAGAGCAGCAGGACTCCCCCGTATGGAAAACCGTCTCAATGACTTGCTTTTAAGACTTCCAAGCACTTCCCAACTGAATGCTCCTTTAGGCGGAAAGATTGGTCTGCAGGCCAAAAACTGGGAATTCATTACCCAGGACAAATGAGTTCTAAATATAGTGTCTCAAGGATACAGATTTCATTTTTACACATTACCAACACCAAGCGGGTGGCCAGATCTACCCCAAAATCAGAGGGCAGAGGCCCAAAATTAGGTACTCTCTCTCTTAAACATGGGGGCAATTCAGTTGGTACCAGAAGAGGAAAAGGGACAAGGTTTCTATTCAAGACTTTTCCTGGTACCCAGAAAAGGCAATTCATGGCGTCCTGTCCTGGACCTTTCCATTCTAAACACCTTTCTGGTGGTTCTAAAATTCAAAATGCTGACTCTTCACCAGCTGCTTCCTATGCTACGCAAGGATGCATGGTTGGCAACACTGGACTTAAAAGAAGCATACCTGCACATCCCTATCAGAGAGTCTTGCAGAAGATACCTATGCTTCAAAGCAGGCTACATGTACTGTCAGTTCTCTGCACTGCCCTTTGGCTTATCTACTGTGCTCAGGGTATTCACAAAATGCCTAGCTCCAGTCATTGCATTTTGCAGGCAAAGAAATATTCAAATATACCCATACCTGGACGATTGTCTAATTCAGGCAGAAAGCAAGGACATTCTTTTCAATCATCTGGCCTTTGTTCAGAGGGTACTGACTTGTCTGGGGATCACCATAAATGAAACAAAATCCCACTTGGTACCCTGTCAACAAATTATATTCCTGGGAGCAAGCTTGAATACAACTTCCCAGATGGCTTTCCTCACGCCAGATAAACGGATACATTTGACAACTTACTTCAGACAAGTGGCCACAAAAACTCAGCTATCTGCAAGGCAAATACTGCAAGCCTTGGGGTTCATGGCCTCATGCATTTTTCTAATTCAATATGCAAGGCTGCATATGAGGAAACTACAATGGTATCTCAAGAGCCTATGGTGTCAACATTCACAGGATTTGGAAGCAAGGATTCCTGTCATACCTTGCCTACACCTAGAGTTCCTTTGGTGGGCAGAGGCTTGCCACCAAAACAGGGGACTACCATTCACATTACCCCCTGCCAAACAAATCTTAACAACAGACGCATCAGACTATGCATGGGGGGGGGGTTCACCTGGCAGGGAAGTGCATTCAGGGCAAATGGAACCCAGATCAAATGCACCTGCACATAAATCAAAAGGAAATGTTAGCTGTACAGAATGCCCTGACAGCCTTCAAAGACCACATTCTCCCAGGACCAACTAATGGTAAAGATTGACAACACCACTGTCATGTGGTACATAAACGAGCAGGGAGGTACACATTCTTACCCCCTCTGCAGACTAGCCATGGCATTCTGGAACACAGCCTTGAGCTCCCAAGTGAATCTGCAAGCTCAATTCCTGCCAGGAAAACTAAATACAGTGGCAGACGGACTAAGCAGAAACTTCATGGACCCACACGAATGGAAACTGGAACCAAAGATTTTCAACATGTTGACAAGCAAATGGGAGAGTCCAGATATAGACATGTTTGCCTCCCCCCGGAACCATCAACTGGACAAATTTTGCACAGATTCCCCACAAGCAAGCTTGGAAAGTGGATGCTGTATCCTTCAGCTGGAAAAACCTATCAGTTTATGCCTTTCCTCCTCTGCCTCTGCTCACCAAGGTACTACTAAAGATCGAACAGGACAAGCCAAGAACAATATTAATTGCACCAGACTGGCCTCGCCAGCACTGGTACCCACTCTTGTGCAGTGTGTCATGCTTGGCTCCATGGCACATGCCTCAGACTATTTCCCTGTTGTCTCAGCAGAACATGATTCTGCACCCTCAGCTGCAAATCCTGAACCTAGCAGCCTGGCTCATTACCTAATTTCTCCTTTACCATCCTTCAGTAAATCAGTGATGGATATCATTTTAGAGGCAAGGAGGCCTAGAACTAGAAAATCTTATGCTGCAAAATGGAAAAGATTCTGTGCTTGGAACTAATCTCAAGGAATGAATGCAGCAGTGCCCAGTTTACCTCAGATTCTACAATACTCAACTGAGATGCTTCATAAGGGCTTGTCGTTTTCCTCCATCAAAATTCATGCCTCAGCCATTTTAGCTCATTATAGCACAGAGGCCTCCCCTCTTCTGTCACCCACTGCTTAAGCAGTTCCTCAGAGGGGCCAAAAATCTAAGGCCACCCAGCAGAGCTTCAACTCCAGCCTGGGATCTTAACTTTGTCTTGGAGAAACTCACTCTTCCTCCCTTCAAGCCAGCTGCTACTGCAGATTTAAAATTTCTTTCCTGGAAAACAGCTTTCCTTTTGGCAGTCATTTCTGCAAGAAGTCTGAATTACACACCCTTATGGCAGTGGAACCTTTCATCATCTTTCATGTGGACAGGGTGTCCCTCAGAACCAATCTCTCCTCCATAGGTTCATAGGTTAGTACTAAGATAACTGCCTTTGCGAGCCATTTTAAGCCTGGCCAATTATCCCTTGTGAGACTTGAACCCTGCACCTTGTGTTTGTAAGGCAAACACCGTAACCATAAGGCCACCCCCTCCCTTGCCCAAGGTGGTATCCAGTGTGGCTCTTAATCAGTCCATTCATTTGCCTACCTTTTTTTCCAAACCCACAGAACAAAGGGGAATGGATACTGCATTCTTTAGATGTGCACAGACAGCTTAGATTCTACTTGGACAGGACTAAACCTCAAAGGAAATCTGAACAACTACTGGTGGCATTTGCTGCAGGGACAGAGGGGAAAGCTATTTCAAAACAAACCATTTCAAAATGGATAGGCCACTGCATTCATTTCTGCTATAAGCACCATGGAAAACCTATCCCACAGGGCCTCAGACCCCATTCAATCAGGGCTGCATCTACCTCTACAGCCTTTCTCAGGGGAGTCCCTATTAGGGACATCTTAGATGCTGCTACCTGGAGTTCTGTACATACTTTCACCAAGCATTACCATTTGCCACTTTTCTCTAAATCCAGGGCTGGTTTTGCCACTGCAGTCTTGCAGGGCCTTATAACTGGTTCTAATCCCATTTAAATTCCTCCTCCCAACCTTAGCTTTCGGAATCTACCCAAATCTAATGACTGCATCAGTGAAACACTAAGAACATAGTGCAGTTGTGTACACCTACCATAAATGTAGATGTTCGAATGTATTCACTGTTGTAGTCCTGGTCACCCTCCCTCCAGCCCCCTTTTCTTCCTTTGGCTATACTTCTACTCTCACTTACTGTGCTCTAAAAGCTTTTTGGTGTATTTGCTTTTCTGCTGGAGGTATATCCTTGTATTTATGGATTTAATTGCTTCCCATTAGGGGAGCACCTGACATCTGGGGCAAGTATCACTGATGTAATGGCACCGGCTGCATGTTTTATACCCCTGACGACCTGACGTCATGGAAGAAGGGACAACAACCGACGCAGGACCCAAGACTTTGTTGCTCAGGCCAACTGAGGGCTACTGCAAAGCAGATAACCCAAATGTAATGACTGCAACAGTGAATACACTCGAACATCTACATTTATGGTAAGTGTACTCAACTGTACTTTACTGGTCAAGCTGTAGAGGTCAGTCATTCTGGAATTCATACTGGAAGCTTGTGAGACTGTATAGAATGAAATGAATAGGAAAGAAGTTGTCAGGATCACAAGTTTTGTCAGTAAGCAATTTTCAGCCTAGAGAGGATTCCCTCTTCTTAATGGGAAAATTAAGCTATTCTTTACCACTACTAGTATCAATGTACATGATAAAAGGTCAGCCAAAGAAGTCATTGTCACTTTGGCAGAAAGGACACAGGTACCTTAAAATGTACCCTGTGTAGAATAGAGTAGGTTCACTGTCATGGTAAATCAGCCTTAACCTCTCTGTGTTTAAGAAAGTTGCCTGTAAAGGAGATAATTTCCCTATATATTGAATTACGAAGAAAATGTTTTTTGTCTTAAGGGTTCATAATGCATATTGTTTAACTATGAAGAACTTTCACGCCATTGTTCAATTTGTCTCCCTCAGGATGGTAATTGTAATAAAACATTTAACAATTTTACTGGTGAAAACTGACTGGCCACTGAAATGTCTCCTAAAAGGAAACCTTGAAATATGCTAAAGCTAAAGAACCCATGAAAGAGTACCTTCTTTGTTAAAGAAATTCCAGGATTTATTGAACAAAAAGTCTGAACATTCTGATTGCCAGCCACCAGCTCATAAGTCAGATGATGTTCTGGATAAATTTGATAAATAAAAACCTTTGTCATATCCTGAAACTTCAATACTTAAATAGTCTGAAAAACCAGCTACATCCACATTCGTTCTAGTTTCCTTGCTCTTTAGAGAGGTTAGGTTATTTGAACAGGTGTGGGGAAAAGGATTTGTACTTATAGCACCTTAACATTAATAGTACATAATTACTCGACTCACTTGTTTCAAACTTGTTTTTGAAATGATGATGGAAATTATATTGTAACTGATTTCAAGGTAAAAGAACAGCTGAAGTTTAATGTTTTAAGTTTGTGTCTGATGCTGGAGATGCAGCAGCTATGACTAGAATTGTTTTAGGAGGGCATGCCTGGCCTACTTCTGAATATTTATTTGAAGATATTAAAACAACAGAAGGGAAGACTGAGGATTTTTACTAGTTTCATAGATGGCTCCGTATTGAAATATTTGAACTTGCAATGCAGAGTCCAGAATTGCCCAAAAAAAAAAAAAAAAAAATACTGGAAATTTCCTCTTCTGTAAACTTCATATAAGATTGTTTTCTAGTGGTGACATTTTTTTCTTAGTAACAATCCCTCAAAAAAGATCTATGCAGAAAACTTGTTCAAGACCTCTCTCTAGCAGACAGTGTAAATCCTAACATAAGAAGTCTCGTGCAGAATATGAGTAAGATTCTGATTTTCTGTTGTGGGTTTTCCTTTGTCGTAGCAGTACACCACAAGCATCATATTTATATTATTTTATTTTGTGCATGTGTAAATATATATATATATACGTGTGTGTACATACATATATATATATATATATATATATATATATATATATATATATATATATATATATATATATATATATATATATATATATGTGTGTGTGTGTATATATATATATATATATATATATATATATATATATGTATATATGTGTGTATGTGTGTGTGTGTGTGTATATATATATATATATATATATATATATATATATATATATATACATATATGTGTATATGTGTGTGTATATATATATATATATATATATATATATATATATATAAAATAAAAAACGAACGGCTAAAGACACAATTGACTTTATTACATAAAAATCCAACTGGTAAGCGCTTTCATTCCCTTCATGGAACTTCTTCAGATCAAGTTCCATGAAGGGAATAAAGCCCTTACCAGTTAGATTTTTATGTAATAAAGTCAATTATGTTTTTAGCCGTTTGTTTTTTATTTCTTTTTTTTTTTTTCTTATTTGGCCTTTCTACAGCAATTTTGTTTGTTTTGAAGTTTTGTGAGGTATTATGTATATATGAGTGTGTGTGTGTGTGTATATATATATATATATATATATATATATATATATAGATATATATATATATATATATATATATATATATAGCATATATGTAGACATACTCATAAAATATAGAATACGTGTGAGTGCACATGTATGTGTATTTGCATATAAATATATTTAAATGTGTGAAAAACAATGACACCAATTTCATTTTTTTTTGGTTGAAATAAAGGAATATTAAAAAAAATTAAACTATCCTGATCATAAACAGAGAAATGTTCTGTTTCTGCAGTCATTAAAACACACATCAGAACACCCTTAACACACTGTTAACACCTGATTTACATGAATAGTGGTGCTATAAGGTAAAGGATTTTTGGTAAGGTTATGTATTGTGTTAGGATTAGAGTTAGTAGCTGGATTAGTTTTTTTTCTGGTTAGTACACGTGAGCAAGGATGCACAAGGGGTACTTTGCCTCCTGTGCCACCTTACTCATGCTAACCACAACTCTCCATATTACCTTAATGAAAGTCCTTTTCCTAAGACTTACCACTAAGCAGGGACAGTAGGACATTCACTGTTCCCAAAACTTCATGCATGTAAAACATACCGTCTATCACTTTACCTAGCATTAACACTAACCCTAATGAGAAACACTTGTACATTTACATCCCTTAAGCAAAACCACAGACATATGCAAAACATTCAGCTGTCACCTTACCTAGCCCTAAATCTAAGTAGTATTAATGCTAAAGCTTTAAGTGTTTCTAAAAGCTACCACATTACATAAAAATCCCCCTTAATTAGATACAAAAACAGCCAGCACACCAGAAATGAAATTCAACAAATGGAAGAATTTGGGATTAACAGTAGTTGACTGTTGCTGATACCGGCATCCTGACTAAAACAATTTTTATCCTGCCATAGTATGAGTATGCCGAATGTGTTAATATTTGCATAAGTAACTTAGACAAGAGGCAGTCTGTATGGTACTTCACACTGTCAAATGAATACTAAGATAATACTGGAAAAAACTTTGCATGAGTACTTGGTGCTTAAAATGTACAGCTGTAGGGATATTTACAAGCTTTTTACCAATAAATATTTATCCTTGTACACCAGTGAGGGCAGTATGCTTTCAGGTTTTTGCTGGTTTAAGCTCATCTGGGACAGATTCTGCAAGTCTCTTTTTCAAGTATAGTAGATTACCTCTTATCCGGTCTCGCTGGGACTGGACCTTATGCTGGATAAACAAATTGTTGGTTAATCAGAAAAAGCATGCAAATAACATTTATATGTTATAAATCAGCTAGAAAAACAGGATTTATGTTGGTATACATTTTTCTTATGAATATGAAGTCTAAAACTCAAATGTCTGTCATTATTTGGGTCAGAGGAGATGGAAGTGTTGTTCTTCTCTGTTGCCTTTTGCAAGGGCTATGGAAGAAATTTGATAGCCAGTTAGAGAGAGGCCAGATAAAAGGGAGTCTAGAGTAGATGGTGTGATTTTTTTATTTTTTATTTTTTTTTTAACTCTTACTAGTAAGGAAATCCTTCTTGGAAAACATGGATTACTACATTAGTGTGTGTTTTGTATGTGGATAAGTGTGTATATATTTCTTTTCTTCTTTGTTATAGCTGGACCTTCTAACACTACACCAACTTCTACTGAGAAAAAGAAAAAACGCAGCAGATCTACCAGAGGCAAGAAAAAGAGTGTATTTGAACCATATATGTCTCTAGAGGAAGTACAGGATGGTTTGAAAAGTAAAACACTTATTCAGGTAAATGTGTATTTCAGTCTTGAGAATTGTTAGACATCTTTTTTTAGTGTTGTATTGAATTTTATTTCATTAGATGTAATTTTTTGTGATGATAGTAGTATTGAAGTAATCCAAAAAGCAGCTGCATGAATGTAAGGGAAAAAAATCAAGGGTTTTTGACAGCAGTTAGTGTTTTATTCCAAATATATGGAATGGATTATCATGGACATCATTAATAAGGACACTAGCAACCTCCAAACACTCAATGTCACATAGTTTGGCTTCGTCAAGGGGGAGGGCATGTCTATTAAATTTGGTCACCAAAGCCATGGGCGAGTGGAAGACAGTGCACACTGCCTACCTTGACCTGGCCAAAGCCTTTGACACTATTCCTCACTCGGGCATAATAGATAAACTTTTCTCAACTAGGCATCAATCCATATGTTATTAGATGGGTAGCAAACAGGCTCATTGATAAAACCCACCTAATCAAAATGGGGGAAGCCACCTCAAGCAGTAGACCCATAACATACGGTGTACCCCAGGGATTGTTCTTGGGGCCTCTGTTAATTGGGATATACTTCTCTGAGGTGCAGACCAAAACCAGTGGGCTGTGGCTGACCAAGTTTGCAGATTACTGCATGCTTGGCATGGTCATCCATTCCCCAAGTGATATGGACGTTCTCCAAGGGTCTCACCCAAACAAATGACTGATGCCAGAAACATGACCTCAAGCTGAATGCCAAAAAATGCATCATCATCCCCTTTGAGGAGAGTGACATCCCCACATATTAGCACATTAATAACAATGCCCTAAGCACGTAATCAGTTGTGAGGTATTTGGGCACCCAGGTTGATAGCAACCTGACTTTAGACCACCATGTTGCTTCCGTTGTACATGGCCTACCTCATACGTAAGGGCATCTCATCCAGAGACAAGGAGGTCATAACATCCCTGTATTCTTCCCTTGTAAGGCCAATTGAGTACAACGTCCCTTCAGAATGTACCTCCCAAACACATGCAGCAGCTGGAGAGACCACAGAGGTCTCTGACCAGAAGAATCCAGGGCTTCAAACATGTACCCTACCCAGATAGGCTAAAAGCCCTGTCCCTCTGCTCAGTTTCATACAGACTCCTCAGAGGTGACCTCTGTTTGGCATACAAAGCAATCTCAGACCCTGTCTTGGGACTGCTGCATAAGTCAAGCTCCACTCGATTAACCCACACATGCGACCTCAACCTGTCTGTGACATCAATAGGACTTGTTGGTGGGACAGATTTGTGTCCTGTGACTCTCCCATCTGTGGAATAGACTCCCACTCCACGTCAAGCAGAGTACCTCATGATCCCTTTTCAAGTGCATCCTGGATAACTGGATGGGAAACACAAATACACCCCAGGGATTCCACCTGTGTCCCTGGTGGGCAGGGGCTTTGGGTGCAGACTTGTCTAAACATGGGCTAAACTCTAGGCTAGGCTTATAAGGGCCTCAGGGCCAATAGCCTAGCAACTTCCTATGTACTGTAGGACTCTGCAATGAATGCCATGCTTCCAGATGATGTGATCAGTTGTCCCTAGTAATTACCTCCATTTAGAGAGTGGGCAAACTGTACATCAGCTCCTTGACTGCAGAATGAACGTTCTCTAGCAGGGTATTAATGTACAAGTAATGCATGCTGAAAACCCGTGGTGCTTGGACTGCTAAAAAACTAACGGCCGCCATTACTTTACACTTTTGCTGTTTAGCGAGTTTAAAAAAAAATAAACAGAAAGTAGCGTGTGTGTTTGTGTGTGTGCACGTAAGTATGTGTGTGTTTTTCTGTCTGCTTATGTAAGTGAATGCGTGTATGAAAGCAGAGAAGACTGTATGTGTGAGAGAGATTGTGAGAGAGAGCGATCTTGTGTGAGTGACTGCGTGTATGAAAGCAAAGGAGACTCTGTGTGTGTGTGTGAGAGAGATCGAGAGAGAATGAGCGAGGTCTTGTGTGAGAGAATGCGTGTATGAAAGCTGAAATGACTGCATGAGAGAGCGAGAGAGAATGGTCTCTCTGTAAAGCTGTTGTGCTTCACTTACTGATTTTTTTTATATATTTATGATGTAAAATGCTTCCTCCAACACCGTTAACATATACTACAGGAAGTTTGAAACATTAGGTGGAGGAACTATTTTACATCAAATATATATAAATATATATATATATATATATATATAAATATATATATATAAATATATATATATATATAAATATATATAAATATATAGATATATAGATATATATAGATATATATAAATATATATAGATATATATAAATATATATAGATATAGATATATAGATATATATATATATATATATATATATATAGATATATATATAGATATAGATATATAATAAGAGTATTTAAAAAACACAACAATTTTACAGAGACCCCATTCTTTAAGTGCACTAATGCCCTTTGGGGTGTGTGCTAATGTGTAATTAATGCCCTTCTAGGGGTGCAGAGTCCCTCCCTCTGTGACATCAGGCCTCATAACACCCCATGGGCAGATATTAATTGCACATTAATACACACCCTGTTTGGCATTATTGCTTGGGTGATCCCTACTCTCTACTAGTGATTTTACAGCAGAGTATTGGCTCATGAGTAAAGAGCACATGCCCTCTCTTCCTCCCAGAGTGAGGCAAACAGATTTAAGCCTCATTGTTAGTCTCCTGCAGGCCAACTCCAGCTGGTGCTCATGCCAGTATTCAGATTTGGGTTGCCAGGGTCATTGTTAGAACAGTATTCCTGTGCACTGACAGAGCTGAAGATAGCAGTAAGAGTGAAATGCTTAGAAAGTACAACAGAAGTCCAGGAGCTACAGCTAACAAGCCATGGCCAATAGAAAGACAGCTGCAGCACAACTTTGTAAAAGGTCCTGGGCCAAAAATGAAAACCATTAAAGTTTCATGGAGGCTGCACACAAGCAAGTAAAATGTCTATACAATGAGATATAGTTCTAAATACTGAAAATGTGACATAAACATAGAATACCAGACACCAAAGCCTTACCAGAAAACAGGAAAGTAAACAGAGGCTTACACACAGCTCGTAGCTCCTAATTCAGAAATGCCACAATGTCAGAGCAGTTGCATTAGCAACAAAGTTTCCAAGAGGCAAGTATCATTGAAATTTTCCAGCATCATTAGGCTGTGTGATCACTCCATGAAGTACTGTGGCTATGGAGCTGACCTGCCTAGCAGTCACAAACAATGAGCCAAAATCCTGAATGATGGAAAAAATTGTAATTGGGAGATATGAGCTTTCCAAAAGATCAATCGCAGTGCTAAACATTTTGGAAGTGCTGCAGCCATTAAACAGAATAAAACAGCAGTTTCAGTTCTGCTTAGCATCAGTTCCATGAGGTAAGCACTGTGGTTGGTGTTCCAAGAGATAAACACTCTGCTTGGTGAAAAACACTGTAGCCAGAGGACTTGAAAGTGGAAGCCAGAGGTAATGTAAGAGAAACGAAGCCCACCATAGCAGCCCCAAGTACAAGGCAGAAAGAGCCTTGAGACCATAGTTTGTGTCACCATAATCTTGGAACATTGAATGACTTCCCGGTACAGAGCAGTCATAAAAACGAAATATGTTCAGAACGCACAAGCCAAGGTAAAATGAAGGTTAAACTGTTTTACCTAGGCAGTCAGTTTTTCCACCAGCTTTGGTATAAGCTAGCTCTAAAACTGGTATTTTATGATGTTCTTTGTGTTTCACTGTTGCAGTCATCACACTTGGGTTATCCTGCCAGGGGTAGCCCTCAGTCGGCCCGAATACCAGAGGCTTAGTATTTCTGCGTCGATTGCTGTCGCTTCAGGACTGACATCAGGTCATCAGTGGTATAAAAACAGGCAGCCAATGCCATTACATCAGTTTTTCTTGCCGAGGAGCCCGAAGCAGAAGCAATTCGCATGAGTGCCGGTCAGCCTCTACCTCAGTTTTTGTTTCTGAAATTGAAGTTGGAAGTCTTCTAAAGCTAAGTACCCAGTTGGGGATCCTTTTTTCTTGCTCTAACCGTTGTCATAAAAAGTTAACAATTGTTTCGCCTGTGGAAAGCAAATACCACACCATCATTTCCATTCTTAGTGCGTCACCTGTTTAGGCCCAGACCACGGTGTACATCGCTGCTGGTTTTGTGCTTTGTTTAATGCCCAGACTATTTGTCGTCGGGCCCTTATTGTAGCTAAATACTTTCGTTCTTGATCTCCGTATTCCAAAATGACTTTGGTAAGCCATCCAACTACCGATCTTCTGAAAAAACGTAAGGATAAAGACCAGGACAGACCGCACAGGTCCAAACCTGCCGATGATGCTTCCATTAAGCTAGTCGCCAGTTTGCCAGTACTCAGTGAGGCATTTTCGCAGCCCCTGATGCCCACATGGATGGAGTCGCAGGCTGCTACTGAGACCCGTTCGGAGTCCGGTATGCTGCGAGACTCTTTTTTGATTAGGGAACCTGTGGATGTCTCTACCTTGGATGGGTCCAGAGCTGCTGTGCAGGCATCAGCTTCTGAGGAAGTTCTTCGCACTACCGATATTCATCACAAACCGACGACTACTTTCGCGTCTTCATTTCTTTCTAAAACTACCGAGTTTCTAAGGCCAAGACTACGAGCTATGCCTAAAAAACTCACTATCCTAACTCAAGAAGCGACTGCTTCCTTGCCACAGTCACAGATGCTTAAAATGGCGGAAGACCTTATCATGCTGATTAGGGGAAGCCAGCCTTCCCCTGCTAAAAGAAAGAGACTTGTCCCCAGCAGCTTTATCTGACCAAGAGTCCGACGACTCTTGAGATTTCTGATTATGAAGACATGCCCTTATCTGCCTATGAGGATTCAGATGCAGAGGAATCCATTCCTTTTGCCTCCCCTCCAGAGGATTTTTCTTTTGGTGAAACCCTACATACTTTGAGAGAGCATTTCCATTGGGAATGCCAAGATTATCCTCAGTCCAAAAAGAGACTCAGGGAATTTTTAGATTACCACAGCACAGACCCTTGGCTATCCCTCCTGTTCTGGATGTTGTGAATGATGTCTTTATGGAATCCAGTCTAACTCCTGATACTGTACCCCCTACTCCCAGGAAACCTAATGAGTCCCTGACTCTCACACATTTCTTTTCAAAAATCCTACAGCTGACCCAGAGGTAATTTCCCAGGGGCCTAAAGGTATAAAAGCAACTACAGCTTAGAATCCCACCCCTTCAGACAGTGATTCCTGAGCTTTAGACAGATGGGGTAAAAAAGTATACAACTCTGCAACTCTTGCCATTAGAGCATTCAATTGTCTGTTCCACATGCTGAAATACCAGCATCATACTATGGAACTTATTAAGCAAAAATTATCAACATTCCCTGACTGTGCAGTAAATATAGAATTACAGGAGCTTATGCATTCTGCAAGCCAAGTCAGCAAGCATACCCTGCAATGTGGGTTTGACGCCCTAGAAGCATCTTGCAGGGCAGCAGTCGCAGGTTCTGTACTTGGAAGGCATGCCTGGCTTAAGGAGCAGACCATGTCAAATCAAAATTATTGGATGCACCTCTGAACAAGGACAATCTGTTTGGCATCAAAGCAAAAAAAAGATGGAAGAAAAAGCTAAGTCAATGCAGACAGTAAAAGATTTTTTGCAAGTGCAGCCTCCAAGATTCAGTAGGCATTGCCCCTCAAAACATTGGTCTTTTCCAGGCCCTCAAGGCCACCTCAAACTAGACCTAGGGGAAACAGACCCCCCCCCCAGACTACAGTCTCAGGGTATGCAGAGATCTAAGTAATGGAGTACAACCATTTCTAAAACAGGGAGTGCTAAGCCATCCCCTTATTGAAAGAATTCACAATGACTTCTCAACTCCTCCCCTCACCTCTGCCCAATTGCTTGTTCCCCTAGGAGGAAAACTTGCCCACCATGCAAAAAACTGTACCTCTATCACCAACGATTGATGGATCCTCAACACAGTATCCCAGGGGTACAAATTTTATTTCCACACACTGCCACCCCCAAAAGGGTTCCCAGACCTTCCTCCAAACCAGTGGGCAGAGGCACAAAACCAAGTCCAGTCCCTGCTGTCCATAAGGGCAATTCAGCCTGTTCCTGCAGAACAGCTAGGCCAAGGTTTTTATTCCAGACTTTTCCTGGTACCCAGAAAAGAGGGCACCTGGAGCCCAATCTTAGATCTATCCATTCTAAACACCTTCCTGGTGGTACCAAAATTCTAAATGCTCACTCTAAAGTAGCTTCGACCTATGCTGTCCAAAGATGCCTAGTTAGCCACCCTAGATGTAAAGGAGGCCTATCTGCACATCCCAGTCAGGGACTCCTGCAGGAAATATCTACGTTTCAGGGCAGGATCTATGCATTATCAGTTCTCTGCACTTCCCTTTGGCTTATCCACTGCTCCCAGAGTTTTCACAAAATGCCTGCTCCAGCCACTGCCTATCGCAGACAGAGAAATATTCAGATTTACCCCCACTTGGACGATTGCCTAATTCAGGCAGACAGTCGGGAAAAGCTGTTGCAGCACCTGACATATGTAAAGGACCTTCTAACCTCCCTGGGGTACCTATCTACGAAAAGAAATCTAAACTAGTCCCCAGTCAAAAAATTGTATTCCTGGGAGCAAACATGGACACAGTATCCCATATGGCATTCCTTACTCCAGAAAAACAAGCCTATCTGAAAGGCTACTTTTCTCAAATAGCCACCAGAACCCAGTTATCCACAAGGAAAATCCTGCAAGCACTAGGGTTTATGGCCTCCTGCATTCTACTAATTCCATATGCCACACTGCATATGAGGGAACTTCAATGGTACTTAAAAAGTCTTTGGTGCCATCATTCTCAGGACCTGGAAACTGTCGTACATATGATACCTTGTCTAAGGATAGAGTTCCTTTGGTGGGCAGCAGCATGCAACCACAACAAGGGGCTTCCCTTTACACAACCCCTCTCCGCCCAGACCCTAACCACAGATGCAACAGAATGGGTGCACATCTGGATGGCAGGTGCATTCAGGGCCACTGGAGCCCAAATCAAATTAATCTGCACATCAACCAAAAAGAGATGCTAGCTGTTCAGCATGCTCTGACAGCTTTCAGATCCCTACTCTCTCTGGGGCCTCTACTAATCAAAACCGACAACACCACAGTGATGTGGCACATCATCAAGTAGGGGGGAGCCCACTCTTACCCACTCTGTAGGCTAGGTATGACCCTTTGGAACATGGCCTCCGCCATGCATATTCACCTGCAAGCTGAATTCCTGCCAGGCAACCAAAACTTTCTGGCAGACAACTTAAGCAGAAATCTCTTAGACCCACATGAGTGGCAATTAAACCACAACATCTTCAGCCTTGTGACCCAGAAATGGGGTACTCCGAAGATGGACCTATTTGCCTCCCCCTACAACCACCAGCTCAGCAAATTCTGCACAAGGGAACCTTACAGCAAGGCCTGGAAAGTGGATGCCCTATCCTTCCAGTGGGCAAACCTCTCAAGCTATGCATTTCCCCCTCTACATCTTCTTTCAAGAGTATTACTCAAGATAAGGTTGGAAAGACCAAGGGCAATCCTGATTGCCCCAGACTGGCCATTACAACACTGGTACCCACTACTGCGCAGTCTGTCACCATTGCCTCCATGGCACCTCCCCCAGGTCCCAACTGTCCTGACTCAGCAGGAGTGACAGTTCTTGGATCCGCAATTACAGACCCTGAACCTTGCAGCCTGGCTTATTCTTTGACTTCTCCTCCAGTGGCCAGCCTAAGCAAGCAAGCACTGGATGTCATATGTGAAGCCAGATGACCCAGTACTAGAAAATCCTATGCTGACAAGTGGAAAAAGTATTGTTCCTGGGTCTGGAATGAAGGAGCGGATCCAGCACACCCCTCCTTACCTCTCATCCTGGATTACCTAGCAGACCTACTCCACAGGGGCCTATTTTTCTCTTCCATTAAGATCCATGCATCTGCCATCTCTGCTCATTACAGCACTGTGCCACCTCTCTTCTCAAGCAGTTCCTGAGAGGGGCAAGCAACTTAAGGCCACCAAGAAAAGCACTTACCCCTGCTTTGGGACCTTAACTTTGTGTTGGAAAAGCTCACGTTACCCCCCCCCCCTCCCCTTTGAGCCTGCAGCATCAGCAGAGTTAACATTCCTCTCTTGGAAAACAGCCTTGCTTCTGGCCATCACTTCAGCTAGAAGAGTGTCTGAGCTACAAGCACTTATAGCTGTGAAACTCTTTATTATTTTTCATGCTGACAGGGTCTCCCTCAGGACTAACCCAACTTTCATGCCTAAAGTGGTGCCCAGTGTGGCTCTTAACCAATCTATCCATTTCAGCAAAAACAACAAAAACACCAAACAAACCACTATTACCTTTGCTATAAAGTGATAGTCCAAATGCACAAAAAACCAGCAAAGGTATGGCTCCAGATTCAGAAGTAGCAGCAGTAATAAAATCCAAAAAACAAGGACTCAAGATAAATCCAGATCAGCTCAGCTTTATTCACACAAGCGCTTTCACATATAGCTTCATCAGGTGTTTGAAGTAAACTGAAATACTTCACCTTTATATATATATATATATATATATATATATATATATATATATATATATATATACACCATTATAATCATGTGATACTTATACAATACAAATTTAAAGATATAGATCACATAAAAAAACATGGTTTTCCACCTAAAACACATATGCATAAAAAATATACTTTAAACTTCATTAATAAAACATAAACATAAAAAGTGAAAGATGTATGTGTAAAATAAGCATAAAAACAAGCATATCATTTCTTCCTTAAAGGTCTACTTTGTAACACTGGTTTAATTGGAATATGATCATTAAGTCCATGACCATAATTTGCCCTGAGCCTAGCTATCCAGCAAGCTTCGAGCTCTTCTGTTCTATGTCTGATGTTACCACATCTCACATTCTCATGGGTAATGCCCAAAACTAAAAACTTGAACTCATGTCTTATATCTGTATTAACTACATGTTTAGCCAGTGCATTTGTGAGATTCTTTTTATTTATACTATACAGATGTTCCCTAATTCTCTCTCAAACAACGATCCGTTTTCCCCACATAATATTTGTTACATAATTTGCATACAGCTAAGTAAACTGCATGCATAGTGTTACATGTGGCTGTAACTTTAACATAAAAAAGTTGACCCGTATCTGGATGCTTAAAGATAGTGTCAGTTAAGATGAATATATTAAATCATTAGTAGGTATGAAACCACAGTTTACTTTTAAAAATAAGAGGTCACTCAGGAATATGTTATGTGACAAACAATTATTTAGTAATCCCACTGTTTCAGTTTTTGGAACTAAGCCATGTGGCAAATGCAATTATTGTGCTTATATTTTAACTGACACTATCTTTAAGCATCCAGATACGGGTCAACTTTTTTATGTTAAAGTTACAGCCACATGTAACACTATGCATGCAGTTTACTTAGCTGTATGCAAATTATGTAACAAATATTATGTGGGGAAAATGGATCGTTGTTTGAAAGAGAGAATTAGTGAACATCTGTATAGTATAAATAAAAAGAATCTCACAAATGCACTGGCTAAACTTGTAGTTAATACAGATATAAGACAGGAGTTCAAGTTTTTAGTTTTGGGTATTACCCATGAGAATGTGAGACATGGTAACATCAGACATAGAACAGAAGAGCTCGATGCTTGCTGGATAGCTAGGCTCAGGGCAAATTATGGTCATGGACTTAATGATCATATTCCAATTAAACCAGTGTTACAAAGTAGACCTTTAAGGAAGAAATGATATGCTTGTTTTTATGCTTATTTTAAACATACATCTTTCACTTTTTATGTTTATGTTTTATTAATGACGTTTAATGTATATTTTTTATGCATATGTGTTTTAGGTGGAAAACCATGTTTTTATGTGATCTATATCTTTAAATTTGTATTGTATAAGTATCACATGATTGTAATGGTATATATATAAAGGTGTAGTATTTCAGTTTACTTCAAACACCTGATGAAGCTATATGTGAAAGCGCTTGTGTGAATAAAGCTGAGCTGACCTGGATTTATCTTGAGTTCTTGTTTTTTGGATTTTATTACTGCTGCTACTTCTGAATCTGGAGCCATACCTTTGCTAATCTATCCATTTGCCCACTTTTTTTCCTAATCCTCAAAATAAGGGGGAAAGGATCCTGCACTCTTTAGATGTGCACAGAGAGCTCAGTTTCTACCTTGATAGGACTAAGCCCTTTAGAAAATCTGACCAGTTACTAGTCAGCTTTGCACCGGGGCAGAGGGCAAGGCCATATCAAAACAAATGATCTCCAAATTGATAGCACACTGTTTCCATTTCTGTTACAAACATCATGGGAAACCACCCCCTCAGGGGGTCAGAACACATTCCACAAGGGCAACTTCATCCTCTACAGCCTTTCTCAGAGGAGTCCCTACCAGGGACATTCTGGAAGCTGCAACTTGGAGTTCTGCTCATACCTTCACCAAGCTTTACCACCTGCCTATCTTTTCCAAATCCAGGGCGGGCTTTGCAACCACAGTCCTGCAGGGCATACTAGCCATACCCAACTCTTCTTGACTGCCTCCACCCATTCTTCAGCTTAGAGATTCAACCTAAGTTTGATGACTGCAACAGTGAAACATGAAGAACATAGTACAGTTGTGTACACTTACCATAAATGTAGATGTTCGAGTGTATTCACTGTTGCAGTCCTGGTTTCCCACCCTCCAGCCCCTTTGTCTCTCTCTACCTCACTCCTTACAGGGCTATTGGTATTTACTTTTTACTGGTGGTATTTTTCCACCTTAACTTAGCTCCCTATTTGGGGGCTCCTGACATTTGGGGCAAGAAAAACTGATGTAATGGCGTCGGCTGCTTGTTTTTATACCACTGATGACCTGACATCAGTCCTGAAGCGACAGCAACCGACGCATAAATACTAAGCCTCTGGTATTCGAGCCAACTGAGGGCTACCCCTGGCAAGGGTAACCCAAGTGTGATGACTGCAACAGTGAATACCCTCTAACATCTACATTTATGGTAGTGTACACAACTGTACTTTCTTACTTCTTCTGTAACAGACTGTACAATTTAACAGTAACTATATCCTAGCTCTTGGCAAACCTACAACTAGAAGTATGTAAATGTATCAGCATTTTTATGAAGTCTACGTTGTGGAGATGGGTAGATTAAACTGTTAAATCAACATTTGAGGAAAATTGCCAGTAGATTATCCTCTTACTGACCCAACAGTTCTGAAAGTAGTAAATAACATTTGTTAGAGGACTTAATACTCACTTTTCTTCCAGCATACTTTCTAGATCAGTAAGTATTGCTGTATACAAAAACATAATGAAGTTCTAATATGTTTATAGAATGTAAGCATAGATGCAGAATTTCACCTGTCGTGTGTTAACGGAAATCCAGGTGAAATATCACATCACTCATGCCGAAGTTAATCCACCAAATTGTGTTAATTTTCTGAATGTTATAAGTCATGCAGGTTTGGTGGGAGAGAAGTGCTGATGTTTTATTTAAATAAAATGCTTTATTAAATAAGCCTATTACAGCTGCCACATTAAACACGTGTGAAAACATTGTTATAACGTCACTTTAGAAAATTCAAAATCATCTGTATATCTGTCCTATTTAGTTGTGCTCCAAATACAGTTGAATAACTTCACACTAATTATTTGAGCATATAGCAACTGAAGTTGTAATTTTTGTCAATATAAACTTCCACTAGGACAGCAGTAATCACAAATGTGTGGGTTTTCCCAGCTCATAATGATAATACAGAATCCTTAAGTCTGCAATGAAGCAAAACTGCCACTGGTTGGCTTTGAGCCTCATCCCTCTTAAACATCAAAGCTGCAAGAGCACTCCTTGATAACATAACAATGCCCCATTTATGATTTCTGGAAACAGACAATTTTCCTTTGGAACGTGCATGTGCTACAAAACACGTACTGAACAGAAATGGGTCCCAGCATTTATCAATGGTTTCTTAAATGGAAAAAAAAATGCTTGGTAGTCCTCTCTCAAAAAAAAATAAAATAAAATAAATTTTCTTTGAAGCCTTAAGTTTCTTTAATTAAGCAGTATTAAGCCTGACTCCATGAAACAAAGTCCTGACTACAACTTGGAGGACTCAAGTTCAAGTAGCAGTTTGGGTACTTTAGAAACCAGGTGGGGAAGACTGGAGTGACTTATCCATCCTGGCAGGGAGTTGTGGTACAAGTGGTTGCTTAATACTTGCAGAGTATTGAGGACACAAGTGGGCTTGGCACTCCCAAATTGATAATGGTATCCTTTCTTGTGTAGGAAGTCTTGTGAAGGTGGGAGCATCACAAACAACCTTGGTGATTACAGCACTCCTGTCAGTCACTGCTGCAGGGACTAGGACTTGTTTAAGAAGTGGTCAGCTGTCTCTAATAAGGGTTTCCCATTGAGGCCATAGTCAGATTGGGGGAGTGGCTGCAGATGAGAACTGACAGTGATAAAGCAAGTAGGGAAAAGATGCTGCCAGACATAACGGATAAGTCTGCAGTATTGCAATATCTCAGTGAAACATGAATCGCAGTCCTGTATCACTGCAGACATAAGGCAGGATTTATATCACCATGGTAACATTGTGAACATATCCTGCTGATTTAAAAAAAAAAATCCAGTCAGCCTACTAAATTACAGAGCTTTAGGAAATGAGCATATTTGTGATTGCAATGTAGAAGTAGACTGTTATAAGAGAGTACAGCAGACTTCTTAAATGATCTAGTATCATTCTGGTCTGATCTGTTCTAGTACTGGTCCAAACTTCAGAAAATTATGTAATGTGTTCTCAAAGCAACAACCTCCATATGTTGCCATTACTGCTTCTGTGTTAAATTAAGTAGACGTTCCATAATACACATTTCATCTGTTTTTACTAATCAAATTAAGCATCCTTTAAACACCCAAAAAGATCTTTTGTATGTGTGTTTTGCCAGGAGAACAACCTTACTTACCTGCACATCTCACTGGGGTACTTTGCCTTCCACATCACCTTGTTAACTTTTCAGTTGTACAGCAGTTGAAAACTGAAAGAATTCTGACTGAATGTACAGTGGTTTCACACTGATCCTTCTGTGCTTGTTGAAGTGTTATTTTTCAACAAACTGTGACAAAACAAATGCAGTATGAAGTTATGTGACAGAAGTAACATCAACTGAGAGTAGGACAGCCATTACTAGATAGTTTACAGAACACTTTTGTCCCAGACAACTAGGTGTGTGCACGCGCGAGCACGCACACAAAATAAAAAAACTTATTTTTTTAATGGAATCCATTAATTAAAAATAGTTAGAAGTATTCTTTGTCAGAGCATTTATGTAAAATCTTAAAGATTAGAGTATGCCAGTGACCGATCCCCCCCACACCAAATGCTGCAGTATTTGCTTCAGGGTTTCTTTGCTTTGTAATCATCCTGATTAACAAAAGCATGGCTAAAGGATATTTTTAGTCATCTGAAAACAAACATTTATTTTACCTCTTTATAAGGGTAGTGAAATCTACTTGAACTTTGGACTGTAGAGCAATTGTTGTAGAAAGCCATGCGTCTGTAATTAGCTGTTTACTGCGGTATACTCATTGATGAGCAGCACATATTCAACTCACATCATGGTATAAAGTGACACTCCCTGCAGTCTGTGACATTGTTTGGTGTCCCCCATCTTAGCATACTTTGTTCTCAGCCTAGGAGGGCCCGGACATACATTTCTAGTGCCAGTATCCATTTTTAGTGGTAAAACTGCCACCAGCTAGTATGATCTAGTGCACAAAGTACACCATTGCAGTTCATTCTAATAGGTTAACTGTACTATAATTATTTCGTACACTGGTGTAAGCAGTCACTCTTTAAAAAGCAGTTGCTAACAAATTATGAATTAACAAATCTATATGCATGCAATCTGGCTCCATGCCATGGAGGAATGGAGCACTTTCTCTGGGCCAGGTGATCAGGGTTCTGTTAGCAGCCCCACCACTTGGGGGGGCCTGGCAGGGAAGGAGAGGAATAATGGAGCACTGGCCACTCACCATCTACCAAGTATCTTTTGTGCAAATGTTGTTAGCACAAATTAAATTCACCATAAACAGTTTTCAGCAGTCATTGAGGCTGTAATTTTTTCCACTGTTATAGATGTGTGAAGATATCACCCCATATGGATGTTGTGCAGAGGGGGAGTTCACCCCTGCAAAAAAAGCCTGTCTTACTTTTCATTAGAGTTTTTTTTTCTTTTTTTGTTGGCGAATTTCATTTGTGCTAATAGTACTCAAGAAGAAAAAAAAAGTTGACAAGATTCCAAATAACTCATTGGCCAAAAGCTTTTTAAACTGAGTAATGAAGCTCATTACTTGAAGTATATACAATAATGCACTTTGTAAATTTAAATGTATTGCAAATAATTACTTGCTTAAGGAAAAATAATATAAATAATTCAGACAGACAAATGGCATTTAGATAAACACTGACTACCACTGTTTTGATCCTGAACTTACCAATAGTTGAATGGTTGCTGTATTATTTCTGCCTATTGCTGTTAAAGGCATCTAGCAGGTGAAAGAAAACTACTAGGCTCTGTAGTGCAGAGAAATGAAAGCCTTGACTGTGACCCAGATGACCTAAGCTTTCATTAGTGGCTTGGGTGTTGGGGAAGCTGGTGGCTTGGTTGTTGGAGAAGCTGGGTGTAGAGTGACTATGGTGGGTTACTTGCCAAGGTACACCTTCTAGGTTGACCCACTAGTACAGATCAAAGTCATGTGGACATGTTGGCTTTAAGTGAGGGCAGGGTTTTGTTTGTCACATGTAGAGGTGTGAACAGCTACATTGCAAGCCCCCATTGCTTGCCTTCCTTTGGATGCTACAGACATGAATGGGATGGGCAAATGTGGATAGTCCATAAGGAAGAAGCACTGATAGGAAGGATGGGATAATGAATGGTGTAAATAGGGGGATGGGAGGGGCTGATACCTGGCAGGCACTGGGATTCAAAAATTAAAAGGGTGGGGGGGGGACAGAAGAAGAAAACTCGCTAGCAGTAAAATCCAGTCATGGGTTTGAGTCCAAAAAGTCATTGCACTCTAGAAGGCAGTGCCCAACTATTGCTGCTATCTTTTCTTGACTGAACATAAAGGAGTCCTAGGTGTTTTGTGGGCCCTGTTTAGTAGTCAAATGTACGGCTTCCTGTTCTCACAATCATTTAATTTTTTTTTTTTTGGGGGGGGTGGGGATGTTAGTCCAGATGAGTCTTTTTTTAGAAGGATAAATGACGTGTATTATGAGGAGCAGTTTGTTTCTAAGATTTTCTATAACAAATTACAAATCTACGCACAGATTTTTTTACATTCTGAACATTTAGCACATTGCAGGATTTAATAAAAGCAACTGCTTTGGATTTCATGCTTCTGTTATGCTGTGAAACAAAAAAATATTTAACTTAACTTAGTACAGCTTTTTTGCATTTCCCTTCTTCACAGATGTTTTATTGAAAGACCAGTGGCGTGTTTGAAACAGGTAGCATTTTGAGAAGGCAACCCATAAAAGTTAAAGTACAAAAAAAAAAGAAAAGAAAAGATTAGGGAAGAAACATTAAATACAAGTAACACATGAGTCACAGTGAAATAGGTAAATAAGGAAATGGTACAAACCCGAAGATGGCAACTGAAAATATAGATAGGGCAAAAATGACAGCAGTATTCTTGTTTGGGAAGAACCATTTCTACTGACCAAACTGTCAAGTTTAAAAATGGCAGCCATGACCCACCATATGAAATGCCTTATTTTAAAGTCCATTTTAAATACCAAAGCTGCAGTGAAATAAAGCCAAGCATTACACATCGGTATGCATAGGATAAGCATAGCAATTGGAGTATTTTGTGTGTGTGTGTGTGTGTGTGTGTGTGTTTTGTAGCTTAATCTAAAAATAATCACTGTGAGTAGGATAAATTAATACATGGATAAAAGAAAAGTAGGTACTAAAAGTGCATCACAGTACTAGTGAAATCTCAGAGATGTCTAATTTTGTCTAAAGGTGTTCGCCAGATGGCACCCATTAAGTTAATGGACTGCAAAGCTGTAAATATGAACTAGGCATTCTTTTCTGGAAAATGAACATGTCAAACTCAAAAAGATGATAAATGCAACAAGATGATAGGGGGGCTTAAGGTTTTCAAATGAAATTCCTTTCCCAAAACACAATTTATTTAGTGAGTCATACACTTGTGCAAGAAAAACAGCTCTGTGTTCCCTACACTTGTCAATGAAAGCTGGGAGAGTAGCTCGTAGCAGAGAGAAAAAAAGACATACCAAGTTTTCCTTCCTGTGTACAGGAGACATATGCTGCAGAGAAATGTGTTCAGTCACTCGCTCATTCGTTCATTAATTCATTCTTTCTTCAGAATTTCAAGGACTTTATTTTTGAGCTGCTTGTGTACTACACATAACTTAGAACTTCACATTGACTAAAGAACCTGCTTTGGTTAACTGACCCGAGATTGCTGTGCAGATTATACTCTGGTAAAGTAATTGGGGCTGTAATATTTGAGTGCCCTGGTCATCCATAAAGGCAAGGAGATCCATTTGCAGTGGAAAGGTTTGTCTAGGAAGGGAACCAGCTTAGTTCTGCCTCCATTTGAATTGCTTAAGGATGGCCCATTGTGGATTTGCAATAAAGTTTTAATTTTCTAGATTCCCCAGAGACTGGACACACAACTCCTGCTTCTACACTACTTATCGAGAAACAAAAACCTTTAAACAACTTCCAATTTAGAAGGATTTGTGGAAACAAAACTGAGGCTAAACCTTAACCCCAAAGGCTGTTTCCTACCCAGAAGCTTCTAGATAAAAAAACTTTTTGAGGACTTGCAAAAAGGTATTGAACTGCCACCTTTAAATGGTCTGAGAGAATGGAAGTGACATTTGTTCCTGCCTTGTTGATGCTGTACATCACTTTAACTAGTGTTAACTCAATATTATTTTTAATGTTTTTGTTAGCAGTGTAATATTTGTGTTAATAGTGTAAATAATTATGTTTTTATATACAAACTCAAGCTAGTGTATGCTAGCTGTTTTAATTCAAAGCTTAATTTGAAGGGGAAAATAGGTGTTGAGCCATTTGATTTTTTTCACCCCAGTCTCTGACAGTGTTACCAAATGTATAGCTGATTTATATAAAATATTCCTGCTTATTTGTAGTGGCAGTCCCAATCTCCAACCACTTCAGCCTTGATAAAATGCTATAACTTCTCCAATATTCTTTATATCTTGTTTCAGTTTTTTTAGTAGAAAATATACTTCAGCCAGTGCAATTCTCATAGTATGCCAATAACTTCTCAGCAGTGCTTTTTTTGTAAACAAAAAGGTGGCGGTACACACAGGTTGTGTTTAGGTCAACCCCCCCCCCCAAATTCTTTTTCTCCAAATCCTCTTTCATGACAAAATAAATAAAATCTTCTCTCTTAATAATGCAACAATAATACAACAATTGAAGTAACTTCTCACAGCAAATTATTAAGGATGATAGTAGATGATAATCTTAAAATTTACCTGCATTATCCTTGAGTTAATATACTTGTCCCTTTGTGCTCTTTTTGAAGGGGTGCCAATGCCCTCTCTCCTTTCCAACTATTTTACAAAGTTAATAAAAGTTTCATGATTTTTGCAGTTTGTGAAATCATTGGCCATAAATCACAAGAGATGCACCCTTTGTGACCCTCTGTATATGCATACAATACAGACTGAAATAGTAATAATGAAGTGACCTAAGAAATGAAAGGTAGGAAGATTTAAGACAGGGTTTTGCGGTGAAGGACATTTTAGATTCTCTACGTTTGGGTACAAACCTTGCAGATATACTATGAGTAATCAGTGGTATAAGAAATACGAGTTATTGTCCTGTATGCCCCCAGCAACCCCCCTGCTCAGCCATTCTAGTGTCCCATTACTTGGATATTTCTCCTCAGGTACCATAAACACAGTTCAGTGTGCATACTTTTTTCTTATTTACTTCTGCAGTGATTACAGATACTGAAATAAAATCACACAAACACTGATAACTATTTGCTAAACAATACAGTCTCACAATGAAAACAGACTTGGCACGAGCAGTTAACTTCTCTGCCATTGAAGCTCATATTCATTGAAACGGCATTAATGTCCACATTCAAAGAAAATGCATCTGGCCAGTGGAGGATTAAGTTTAACTTTGGGCTGTTTTCAAACTATAGGATTTTTGCACACATGTTTAGGGCCATTCATACATGCATGTGTTCTCTCTGATTCATCTTCCTGTACTATTCCTTGTATAATACAGCACTATTTAGTAGAGTGTGTTTTAAGTTTGTAGTTTTGAACATTATTCCAGTAAGCAATGAAACAAAATGTATGAACCGATAATGACAAAACTACCCATTTCATAAAATTTCAACCATAAAAGGCCACTCTCAAAATTCTGTCATTACAATCCACAGATTTCAGTAAATATGCAAAATCTCTGCAAAAGTAAAAGTCATCTAAATAATTCCACATTAAAGGGACCTGTAACTAATGAAGAGGTTGCTGCTAGCAAACAACTTTATATTTCATTGTTTCATCTACAAATAGTGACTGTTGCCCTCGAAGAATAAATTGCCTATGTTACATTAAAAAATGATAAGCTAGTAATATTGCAATAGGGAATGGATGGCAAACTGATAACAGATTCATAGTTACTAGGTAACTCCTCCAAAGGAGGACATTCACAGGACTGCAGCATACACTCCCTTTAAAGTACAAAACAGTACAGTATCAGTGATCCATCTGCATACTGTGAGAGTAGAACCCACAGCCTTCTGAATCAGATACAAGTATACTACCTGTTGTGCTACTAACAATGCAAACAGACTTGGCATAAGCAGCACTAAACTTCTTTTCCCCTGAAGCTCTCCTCTCCTGGTAAAATCCACTTGACACTCAACTAAATATCTCAACTTCCCAGCACAAGAAATCTTAAAAAAGCCAAAATTTATTTGGGGGGGGGTGACAAAGGCCCAAAACCAGTGACACATTTTAAACATTGCTTGTATAGTCTTAGAAAGTTGCTAAAGTAGTGTTTTGTGTTACCATGTATTTTCTGAAAGATGGGAAGACTTAAACGGCTGTCATTATTTAGTGAATTAATTTCTCACTGATTTGCCTGAAAACCACACATTTTAAGAGGAACAGACCAAAAGTATGAGTCAAATTCAGGTTGTTTCTTGTACCCAAGGTACAGGGTTTGAGCCTGAGTAACACTAACCACCAGGTATACCTAACTGGGGTATTTTATACATACACACACACACACACACACACACACACACACACACACACACACACACACACACACACACACACACACACACACACACACTCCAGCAGCATATGTGAGCAGAAAACATGAATTACAGCAAATGACCCAGCAGCATATGTGAGCAGAGCCAGCAGCATATGTGAGCAGAAAACACAGCAAACGACCCAGCAGCATATGTGACCAGAAAACACGAATCGGCAAAAAACACTCGGGCAACAAAAGTCTTCTTACCTGGAAGTATGTTGGGGGGGGGGTAGCATTTGTGAGCAGAAAACTTTCTTTAAAAGCTGTACATGAAACACTGTCATAAAACTCTCTTCTTAAGAGCTGATGTGATCAGACAGGCATCACACACTTAACCTCCATCATCGGAACTTTAAATTCCATGCGCAAGTGTGGACTGTATTTAAATTGGTGGTCACGCACGCATGGGATCCTTTAATTGTTGAAGCCTCATGGCCAGGGTACCTGTAGGTAATGGCCTATGTCACTTAGTGCTGGACCAGGCTAGCAATTGATTTTTTCCAAGAGACAAGGTGGTCTTTCAGCTGGAATAGTAGATGGTCTTGCAGCTGTAAAAGTTGGCGGGGGGGGGGCGCAAATGTACTGTTAAATGCATTTAAATATCAAGACTGCCTTGGAAGGGGCTACCTCTTCTTCACTTCTAACAGTCTCAGACTTTATTTTTCACTTAGCTGCTTTCTACTGTACTTTGTATTAAATTTCTTTAAGAAAATAGTGCTTAGAACTCTAAAGACTGTTTGCTTGCACCGGCAGACACTGACAGCTAGTATCCAAGCAAAAGCAGGCAGTAACAAGGAAAAAAAGTGAAATTTGCAGATACATGAGAAAACCTTTACAAATTTTCCTCAGACTTCCATGACCAGCTGCATGCATTTGCAGACGTTCTGCCTTCCACTAAGAGCATTTGCTAATGGAAAACAGCCTAATAACTTTCCAGGTGAAAAAAGATGGCCATTTCCCATGGATTTCACTATTTTGTGTTTTAAGCCGCCTTGCTTTTAAAAATTCATTGTCTGTAGCTTAAACCAAGGACATTAATGTAGACATTTACCCATGTAAAAACAAGAAACCGAGTACAAAGGATTAGTCCAGATAAAATCATTTTAGCTAGCAGATTTAGGATACACTATTTCTAATACCCTCCCTGTGGGAGGAATAAAGATGCCTATTCTAAATCTGTATTCTTCCCACACAGAGGGTATCAGAGTCTCTTAGATCTGCTAGCTAAATTGTTTTTATCTGCCCACCTCCCACCCAAGCAGTTCATGATCACAACATCATATTAGCCTCAAGTTGCTTCTGTTCAGCCTTTCTTATCCTCTCACAATGTAAAGCCTGTTGATCTTACAACCAAGTAAATGTACAACAGTCACTGATAAGACTCCCTCTCTTCACATGCAACACACCTCTGACTGTACATTATATACAACTGATTCATCAATGACATAAAGTGGGGCTTATGCTATGCAGTTCAACCACAAGTTTAATAAAAATATCCCAAAACACTTGTCTGTTTGATTTCCTAGACTTTATAAATATTTTTATACAACCTGTAGCTCCTGTCTCCCAAATGTCATATACTTAGTTTTTGATGTATTTATCAACATATTATTCTCACACCTGTAATCAGTTTACCCAATTTCAGGTCACAGCATATAGACTGTAGAACACCTCGGATGAAAAGTAAGGTCTGAAAGATACAATCTAAACAAGTAAGGCCAAGATTTCACCTGTCCAGTTGGTGTGGCAGCTATCCATCTTATCAACAGTACATCAGTACCTAGTTGTACTAATTTATTGATGAGTATTTCAAATGCTGAAGTTAAATCTATATAAATCACATCACAATTTTATTATATTGATATAGAACATCATGTTACAGGTGGTAATATGCATGCTGATATATGGTTTCAAGTCCCAACCTATCCAGTTTTGGCAATAACTTATCCAGTAATCTGAAGTAGTTAACTTCATTTGTCCATCAATCTATGGGTTATCGGATCCATATCGGACACACTGGTCCAGAGCGAGAAAGACGGGAAGACGTCTGCTGTCGGAGTCCGCTTCTCTGCTCCCCACATTGTCCAGGAGAGAAAGACGGGAAGATCGCCTGCTGTCGAGTCCGCTTCTCTGCTCCCCAGAGATCCTTAAGTCTCAATAGTCCTATTGCCCCGACCCCTCGCCCTTCAGAGGCAGAGGAGGCCGAAGAACTTTGGGTCCAGAGAACCTTAGGCAGTCAGGGGGCGTCTCTTGAGGCACCTGGCAGCTTGGGAGTTCATTACAACAGATCGCTGGGTGCTTCAGATCATATCCAGAGGCTGCAAGATCCTTCCTCCTCAATCCTCTCCAGTTCCCCTCCTCCCCCAATCCCACCCCCGAAGGTAGGCGGCAGCCGAGGAAATACTCTACCTGTCCTTCCTAAACCTGTCAGTAGCCAAAGAAAGGATGCCTACTACCACATCTTGATGGGACAGACGATCCGTGAGGTTAGATTTCATCGAGCCAGATTGAACACAAACCAGCTTCTAGCCTTTGACTTCTTGACTGAAAACTCTGAAACTCCATGACCCATGTACTAGCTTCTACAATCCCCAGCCCCCCGGAATTGGTCCTGAGAGGGCTCTAGGGCTATGGCGGCACAATCTACCCTACTACCCATGGCTTAAACATGAAGAGTTCTCAATGGACTTTTGCAAGTCCAGTCCAGTGGTCCTTCCCATCCCATCTCCCTTTCCTCTCCCCAGGGTGGTGTGCAGAAAGCCCTTATGGTGGCTCAGTCCTCCTCCTCCCGGACCACGGCACCCTTCTCTGTGTCCTCTCTCCTAGCCCACGTGACCCACGGACGCTCGCCTCGGGGGGGGGGCAGTGCTTGGGCAGACCGCCCCAAGGCACGTGGAACCATTCGGAGACCTCATTGCATATCAATGTCCTAGAGATGAGAGCCTGCTGGCGCAGCCTTCAGCACTTTCTCACCTTCTCTCTTCTCTTCAGTATACGGTGACTTACAACAAGCCTGACATCGCCTGTATATCATCAAACAAGGGCCCATAGGCCCCCAACAAGGTGTCATGAGTGTGTGAGTGTGGGAATGGGTCCAGCAACGCTCTTCAACCGCCATAATACATTCCAGCAACCGTTCCAACATCTTGGCAGACAGACTCATTCCTCATCCTCCTCACACTGTGTCTGAAGTGGTCTCTGAACCCCAGAGTAGTCAACAAATCTCTTCCAAATGGGTCAACCTCGCTATGTATCTTTTGCTCTCTCTTTTTGCAACGACTACTTTACTTCTAATTCCCACCCGGGAATCCGGGAATCCCCAGAGACGCTGCTTGGCTCCACCTTTACTGCTTTTATTTTGCCCCTCCTCTGCCCTTTAATGCTAAAGTTTTACAGAAGGGGAGCAGAATAAGGAGCAGAATAATGCTCATTGCCCCATGGCCTGGCCTTGGTTCCCATATCTATGGTATCCATCTAGTGAATCCCCATGGATTCTGATTCATAGATCCCATCTGATAGATCTCTCTCTCACCCATTAGGCCTGTCAAACTCCCACTCAACCTCAAGCTCACAGCTTGGTTCTGGTTGATCCAGTTCCAGTGATAGCTAGGACGTATCTCCTCGTCCTCTGTCAAGCTCTTTCTAGTATCTACCAAGCCATCTACTAGAAGAATTTAACAGCAAAATGGAATGCGTATATTTTGGTGGAGCATCAGAACTTAGATTCCTTTACAACTCCGATGTCCTTCAAGGATGCATCTGCAGTCCTAACAAATGGGGTCTTTGCCGCTTTGGCGCCCGGGGCAGAAGCTGTTTCGCAAGTGCCGGTCGGTCAGATCCAGAGATTACTACTAGTCAGAAAAAGAGTGAATAACTTTTACTTGTGGGAAACAAAATACCTCATAAAGATTTCGTTTAGGCCAGACCACGACCTAGCAGCCTGTTTAGCCTGTGCTTCTTTCAACCGACGAACGCTTAGGCGTCGGTCGGAGTTTGCCGAACAGTTTTTCGGCTCAGATTTTGCGTACATTATGCCGTCGGATCCTCCGACTTCTCAAATTGTTAAGAAACGCAAAGGAAAAAGACCGACACTCGCGGTCCGCGGTTTCGGCCGAAACCACGGTTAAGCAAACGCGAGTGTCTCGGTTTCGCGAAACCGAGCAAACGGGTCAATCTTCAGCCGAATCCATGACTACTACCGAGGCTCCTGCTACCCTAGTTGAATCGGACTCTGAAGTTTTGCCTACTAATGTGGTTCCTCTAGAATTATCGGACACCATCCCTTTGGATGTCTCTACCCCAGCACGTGGTGCTGCTAGGCCTCCTGCAGCCATGTCTATAAAGGCCTTTGCCAGGGCTAAAGCAGCCAAAACTGCTAAGTCTGTGCCTGTTAAGCCCCCCTCTCACAGGCCCAGTTCCAGTTCCCAAATGCTTACTCTGGCAGAGGATCTCATCTCTTTAATAAGGGGATCCCAATCTCACCCAGACAGGGCCTCTCAACCTCCGGGAAAGAGACCTAGAGCAGAGCCCCCTGAGCCAGTGTCCTCAGATGACTCTTCTGATTATTCAGACAATACAGACCAGGGTACCGGACACTCATCACCACTTATACAAGGCTCCCCTTGCAGATCCTGAGACTATCTCCCGGGGGCCTAAGGCAGTAGCTTCGACCTCAGCGAAAAACCCTCTCCCTTCTGAAAGGGAATCCAGGTCCTTAGAGAGATGGGGTAAAAAAGTATACACCTCTGCTACTCTCTCAGCTAGAGCTTTGAACTGTCAGTTTCATATGATCCAATACCAAGAGTTTATGCTTGATCAGTTAACTAAGAAACTGTCCTCTGATGATTCCTTAGATAAGAAATATGTTTTAGATATGGTGAATAACATTCAGCAGGTTAGTAACCATTCTTTAAAATGTGGCTATGATGCACTGGAGGCTTCATTTAGATCAGCCATGACTGGCACAGTTATAAGAAGGCATGCATGGTTGAAAGAACAGGTCTTGCCAGATCATGTTAAAGCAAAGCTATTAGATGCTCCTATGGATAAGGTCAGTCTATTTGGTTCTCCTGCCCAGCAAGTAATGAAGAAAATGGAAGAGAAGGCAAAATCTGTACAAACAGTTAAAGATTTCTTACAGGTTCAGCCCCCAAGGTTTAGCAGGAACTGGCCTTCCAAAAATTGGTCCTTTCCAGACTCCTCTAAATCTCAGAGAGGCAGGAATAGACGTTCCAGAGGCAGAAATCAATCCAGAGGAGGTGCCTACAGAGGACGCCAGTGGCAAGGCAATAACCAACGAGGCACAGACACAACCACTGCCACTGCAACAGGACAATCACAGTGACTTGGCCCTGACACCGCCTACCAGGGAACAAATAGCAGCACCCTTAGGCGGAAAGTTAGCCTTATTTTCAAAAAATTGGCACTATATCACAAGAGACAAGTGGATTTTACAAACTATAGACCAAGGCTACAGGTTTCATTTCCACACCTTACCAGTCAAAAGAGGAATGCCAAACCTACCACCAAATCAGAAAACAGAAGCTCTAAAACAGATAGCTCAATTAACAAAGATGAGAGCGGTGGAAAGAGTACCTCCTACAGAACAGGGCAAAGGATTTTACTCCAGACTCTTCCTAGTACCAAGAAAAGAGAAAAGTTGGAGACCTATTCTCGACCTGTCCGCTTTAAACACATTCATCATTGTTCCAAAATTCAAAATGCTGACCCTACAGCAACTTCTTCCCATGCTGGGCAAGGAGTGTTGGCTGGTAACTCTAGATCTCAAGGAGGCATACCTGCACGTCCCCATACGACCAAATTGCAGAAGATACCTCAGATTTCTTGCAGGATCAGAGCATTATCAATTCTCAGCATTGCCCTTTGGCTTATCTACTGCCCAGAGTATTCACGAAATGCCTGGCATCAGTAATCGCTCATTGCAGGCTACAGGGAATCCAAATTTATCCATACCTGGACGACTGCCTGATACAAGCGGACAACAAAAGCAAGCTGACACAAGACTTACAAAGAGTCATTTGCTTACTACAAGCCCTGGGATACACAGTCAATTTAATAAGTCAAGACTGATACCATCCCAAACAAGAACATTCTTGGGTGCAGAATTGGACACAGTAAAACAGATGGCATTCCTAACTGCAGAAAAACAAGAACAACTCCCTCTTTACTTCTTGGCATTAACAAAGCAGAACAAACTAACAGCAAGGAAAGTACTGCAGGCCTTGGGCTTCATGGCATCATGCATAATCCTGGTCCCCCATGCCAGACTGCATATGAGAAAGCTACAGTGGTACCTAAAGAATTTATGGTCTCAACACAGGCACAGCTTAGAAACCAAATACCACTAATCCCATGCCTGAAACAAGAGTTCCTATGGTGGGCTCAAGCATGCCAGTCAAACCCAGGTTTGCCCTTCCACAACATTCAAACAAGCCAAACCATCACAATGGACGCCTCAGACCTAGGTTGGGGGGCCCACATGCTGGACAAATGCATTCAAGGATTATGGACTCCAGATCAGCTGCACCTGCACATAAATCAAAAAGAAATGCTGGCAGTAAAACTAGCAATCCAGAATTTCAGACCATTCCTCAAAGAAGGCCAATTAATGATAAGGACAGACAACACCACAGTCATGTGGTACATCAACAAACAGGGAGGCACTCATTCATACCCCCTATGCCGAATGGCTCAGGACCTTTGCAATATGGCTCTGACCTACAACATTCAGTTACAGGCAATGTTTGTACCGCGAAAAGAATACATCATAGCAGACATGTTAAGCAGAACTACTTTGGATGCTCACGAATGGATGCTACACCCGGACATCTTCAAGGCCATCACAAAGAAATGGGGAATGCCACAAATAGACCTATTCGCATCCCCACTCAATCACCAGCTCAAGAAATTCTGCACAAGGACATACCACCCACTTGCTTGGAAGGTGGACTCTCTATCCTTCAGTTGGAAAGGCCTGACAGCATATGCATTTCCACCTCTTCCTTTGATGCACAAGGTACTACTGAAAATTAAAGAGGAACGTCCAAGGATAATTCTGATAGCTCCAAATTGGCCAAGACAACATTGGTATCCATTGCTGAGGAGCATGTCTCGGGGGGAAACGTGGACACTACCCCTGATTCCTTTGATGTTAACTCAGAGCGACTACAACATCATGCATCCAAACCTGAAAACTCTGCAACTGACTGCCTGGAACATTACATAAGAGCAACTAACCCAGATTTATCCCAAAGAGTTAGACATTATCCTTGAGGCCCGCAGACCTTCAACAAGAAGGAACTATGCAGGAAAATGGAAAAGGTTTGTCATTTGGAGTACTGAAAGAGGGAAAGATGTGTCAAAGATAGATATTGCCAACATCCTGGAGTATTTGGCAGAGCTTCTCCATACAGGCCTGTCCTATTCCTCCATCAAGATACATGCATCAGCTATTTCTGCAGAATACAGCTTCGATCCCCCTGTCTTCTCACATCCTCTACTCAGGCAGTTCCTCAGAGGAATCAAGAACGTAAAACCTCCTAGGAAACCACCATTACCAGCATGGGACTTGAACTTTGTGCTAGAAAAATTGACACTCCCTCCATTCGAACCAGCAGCAACAGCAGATCTTCAACACCTATCCTGGAAAACTGCTTTCCTACTGGCAATTACCTCAGCAAGAAGGGTTTCGGAACTACAGGCCTTAATGGCAGTACAACCCTTCCTAATATTCCATCAAGATAGAGTGTCCATGAGAACTAATCCTACATTTATGCCTAAGGTGGTATCCAGAGTGTCTCTAAACCAGGCAATCCACCTACCTACCTTCTTTCCCAATCCACAGAACAGGGGGGAAAGACTGCTGCATACCTTGGATGTACATAGACAGTTGCGCTACTACCTGGACAGAACTAAGAGCAGTAGAAAAACTGACCAGCTTCTAGTAGCTTATGCAACAGGAAGGGAAGGAAAAGCAATTTCCAAACAGACAATCTCCAAGTGGATAGGAAATTGCATAAGATTCTGTTACTCCTACCATGGAAAGCAAATTCCACAGAACATAAGGCCTCATTCTACAAGGGCTACAGCCACTACCACAGCTTTCTTACGAGGAGTGGCTACCAAGGACATTATTGAGGTGGCTACTTGGACCTCCGTGCATACATTTGCCAAGCATTATAACTTACCCCTATACTCTAGATCCCGAGCAGGCTTTGCCACTGCTGTTTTGCAAGGGATCCTAACTACACCATAATCCTTCTTCCTCCTCCCCTAGTTTGGCTATGGTATTCTACCCATTTGTTAGGACTGCAGATGCATCCTTGAAGGACATAGTACAGTTTTGTACCTACCATAAATGTAGATGTCCGAACAGGATAGCATCTGCAGTCAGGATTACCCACCCTCCTTCCCCTCTGTGGTACTCCTAGGGTATTTACCCTCCTAATAGCTAGCTGGGGGGGGATCTCTTATGGTGTATTTGTTTGTATATATGTACATACATGCTTATTTTTTGTGTTTGCCTTCTACCTTTTTGGAAACATTGGCATTTACCCAAAATTTAGCTTTCCAAGAGGGCAACTGGCATCTGGGGCAAGAAACACTGAGGAAAATGGCGTCGGCTGATGCCTTTATACCCGAAGACCAGCAGAGATGATGTCGGGTGAAGTGCGACACCAGCCGAGGCCAGACCCAGACTTTGGAATCAGGCCGACCGAAGGGCTGCCTGACGACAGGACAACCCATTTGTTAGGACTGCAGATGCTATCCTGTTCGGACATCTACATTTATGGTAGGTACAAAACTGTACTTTGCCAGCAGTACTAGATTTTCTGTCAGGATTATTCTACCAAGGTGCTAGCTCTTCTACGGTCAAAGTCCAGTTGGCTGCAATCTCTCGTTATTATGTTGGCAGTGATCTCGGCCCTTTGACTTCATCCAAATTATGTAAGACCTTCCTAAAAGGCACTTTCCTACTAAGACCTCCGGTTAAAGATGCAGTCCCTCCTTGGGATTTAACTCTTGTACTTCAGTCTCTAACAGCTCCTCCCTTTGAGCCTGCAACTTCGGTGGATCTGAAATACTTATCTTGGAAGACAGTTTTTCTTGTTGCCATAACTTCGGCCAGAAGGGTCTCGGAGCTTCAAGCCCTTTGCGCCAAGCCACCGTATTTGATTTTTCACAAAGATAGAGTCTCACTCAGGACCAACCCCTCTTTTCTGCCCAAAATTGCTTCGGAGTCTAATATCAACCAATCTATTAATTTACCAGTCTTCTTTCAAAATTATCAGAACAAAGGTGAATACAAGTTGCACTCTCTAGACGTACATAGGCAACTGAGATTCTATTAACAGGACAGCTGATCACAGGAAATCAGACCAGCTTTTTGTATCCTTTGCTAAATCCTCTTTGGGAAAACCTGTATCAAAAGTCACATTGTCCAGATGGATTTCCCAATGTATTATTTTGGCATATGAGAGTTCTGGCCGGCCTGCACCTCAAGGAGTCCATGCCCATTCTACTCGGTCGATTTCTACCTCTGCTGCTTTTCGATCTAGGGTGTCGTTGGATGACATTTGTTCAGCAGCCACTTGGGTGTCATCTCATACATTTAGAAACCATTACAAGTTGGATATTGTTTCCAGAGGGAGAGCATCCTTTGGCTCTGCAGTGCTCTGGAACATCCTTCCATGAGGACCTCCCAAGAATCAGGTAGCTGGGGACTCTGTCCCATAGGTTGATGGACAAATGAAGTTAACTACTTCAGATTAAGAAGTTATGTGCTCACCATAACGTTCCATCTGAGTAGGTAAACTTCATTTGTCAGCAACCGTCCCTCTCTCCGTCCCCCTAACCTATATGGATGTTTAAAGGACTCCTGCTTTCATGGCGGATTGTCTCTAGGTTAGCGTATGGAGGTGGTTCTTGGTATCATATGGTTTATGGATAAGCAAACTCGATCTGAGATCAGGAAGGGATAACAGGGGATTATGGGTAAGGGGGAGGAGCTTGGAGCTCAGATCTTAGCTGTTGGAAGCAGCCGGCTCGGATCCAATAATCCATAGGTTGCTGACAAATGAAGTTTACCTACTCAGATGGAACGTTATGGTGAGTACATAACTTCTTATTACCTTCTCCATTATTTTTCCACAGCATGAAAGTAGACTTAAGGGTCTATATGATTCTGGGTTTGTCTTACTCCCCTTTCCCTTAAAGATTGGTTTAATAAGTGCATGAATCCAATCTTGAGAAATCTCCCCATATTTATATGACCTAGTGAATAATAGATGTAATGACAGTGTAAGTTCTTGCTTAAGTGTTCTCAGGTCATTGTTACTTATTCCGTCTCCTCCCTGTGCTTTGGATCCAGTTTGCGCAGTTCTTTTTCAATATAATTTAATTTGATTCCAGTGTCTGAGGTTACCTGGATGTCACTAGGACAACTTACCACCCCTTTTGTGGTGCCAAACTGTTTTGCATAAGATTTTATAAGTATATTTTTAATCTGTTGTGTCTGAGAATAAATTTTAGAGTCTGCACACAGTTTATAAACATGTGTATCTTTACTCCTTCCATATCTTATGTAGCTATAAAAAGGTTTCCTATTATGCTTAATATCTTTATATAAATTTTCTTCAAATTTTTCTTGATCTTGTCTAACACTATGCTTAATCTATGTGTCCAGCTCGTTTATTTCAGTTTTCAAAGTTGTAGTTCAAGCTCTCTTCCATTTCTTATATTTTTTGTCTCTCACCTTGATCCGGTATCTTGTTGTTATGGAAATATACCCCCCTGATGTTGCGTGCCTAGATCCTGATGTTAAACTTTTTTTTGACTTTTTGCACGCAATTTGTCTTTCAAAACTTTCCACATTCCATCTGCAGTTTTTCCACTGAACATCTCACTCCAGTTAGTTTTATATAGTAACTGTTTTGCTTCCCTATAATCTGTAATTAACCTTCTGTGCATTGGCATAGATTTCAGTTTGGCAGAATTATCTAGCAACAAATTAACCTTTATGACCCCATGATCACTGCACATCAATGGTGGTAAACCTTGACTTGAAGTTACAGTAATTTGTTTGGGAACACAAACAGTATCTAGTATATTCCGTCCCCTGGTAGGTTTTTTACAATCTGAAGCACTTGTTGTTCCTGAATATATTCTGTGAATAATTTCTTTACTAACGTTGTTGAATCAATATTATTCCAGTCTGTTTCTGGTAAATTTAAGTCCCCAGCTTCCTCCTGCGTTTCATGTAAGAAATGTATGAATTCCTCTAGGTCATCTGCACTTGACTTTGGTGGTCTGTACACTCCAACAATTGTTATATGTTCCAGGGTTATCTTTATTGTCACAGTTACACAGTCTATAGTATTGGTGTTATCATTGAACATGTAATAATCACAAGTCTCATAGCTATCTTTAATCCCTATCATAACACCTCCACCTGATTTTTTATTAGAATGTCTGTTACAGTAAAATACCCTGACAGAACTGGTTTTCAGTCATTGTTCTTTAACCATGTTTCACAAACTAGAACATCAATCTTGTGGGAACGTAGCAAATTTTCTAATAAAAAAACTTTATTATTAATGCTCCTAGCATTAACAACAATCAGAGATGCATCAAATGTTGCTATCTGTGAACTGTTACATTTTTGACCTGGCAAAAATCCTGGCTAGTGTTTGTCAAATATTGTAAAATATCTGCTGCAAAAATTCTCTTCCCTGATCTAGACAAATGCACACCATCCTGTCTGAACACGTGTGCCCAAAAGAAGGCTTGGATGCTCTACACATTTCCATTTTTGAAAACAGGACATTTTTTCCATGTAGGTGTTTGTCCAAGAAATCTCTTCATTCACAGTGACCTGACTATCCTTTTTATAGGTGATTTGTGAAAAATATGTCCTAACACCAGTACAAGCCATACTATCTAGGAAGTTCCTGACTAACAGTCAGAGAATCTTTCTTGGTGACATTGTTTGTACCAACATGAATAAAAACATATCCATACTTCCTTACGTTAAGGCATTCCAAGGCTTGTTTCACATCTTCTATTTTTGCTCCTGGCAAGCATAACACTACTCGATGTTCATTATCATCTCTTCGTATACAAGTATCAGTTTCTCTAATAACTGAATCTCCAATTACGAGAATATCTTTGCTGACCATCTCTGAAAAATCTTTAGCTTCTAATACAGTCATTTCTGCTCTATCATTACGAAGGATAGATCTTCATCATGATTAGTCTTATTAATTCCACTGTTTTCATTGTGCATTAAATTCTCATCCAGCTGGCATTGTAAATCCACAGCATCTGTCATTTTTCTTACAGTAATGTTCTTCAATCCTTCCACGTTCAGTTTTGATTTCTTCCTTTTCACCTGCCTCTCGCCTCTTTTTTTCTATTTTTTTACATTGGAAAGGTGATGCCTTTTTCAGTAGACTGTGGGTTTTCTGATAGAAAGATATTTCATTTCCTGTCACCAGTGTGTTACATAACAAAGCAAAATCCTTTTTACTACATATTCTCTTTCCTTTACAGTCATTAGTCAGTTTCTTTTTCTTCCTTATTTCTTGAGAACTTCTTCCTTTCTTTCTTTTTTTGTTTCCTTCTAAACAAACCGGATCCTCAGATTGCTGAGTACTTGCATCCACAATTCCATAATTCTCAGGGGCCTCATTATGTTTCATAGGAATTGAATGTTCTTTGCAGAAAATAGATGCATTATTTCCTAAATCTGTTCTGTTTGTTCTATGCCTAACATTATTTAGTTCATCAGTCCAGTCATTAATATGGGCAGCCAAGGTGGTGCAGTGGTTAGCATTGTCGCCTCACAGCAAGAGGTTCTCTGGTTCAATCTTCAGCTGGGGTGCCTTCTGTGTGGAGTCTGCATGTCCTCCCTGTGGTTGCGTGGGTTTCCTCCGGGTGCTCCGGTTTCCTCCCACATCCTAAAGACATGCTGCAGGTGAATTGGACACTCTAAATTGGCCCTAGGTGTGAGTGCGTGTGTGTGCCTTCTGTGGAAGGTTGGGCGCCGGGCTGCAACTCGACACTGTAAAACTGCACTGCCAGTCATGAGCAGACAGGTGATCCACTGTGGCGACCCCTAACCGGGAAAAAGCCGAAAGAAGAAGTAGTCCAGTCATTAATATATGATACAACAGTTCTCCAAGCCATGCCAATTGCACATGTGCAGTCATCATCATTAAGTCGAGACTTGCTTCCAACAATGGTGAGCAAATCATCCAACTTTTGACACGAGGAACAAAGATCACCAGTGTTACCAGCTGTTACCTTTAAATATGCATAGCATTTATTACACTGTACAAGATACTTGTGCATTAGCATATCGTTAATTGCATACTCGTTTAAGGAATCCATATTCAGCTTTAATTGAATAAAGTATTGCAAAGGAAAAAAATTACACACCCAGTAGCAAATAATTTAAAGGAACTTAAATCAACTTCTATGACAAAAATTATGCCAGCAATATCCAACTAAATAATAAAATACAATAAAGTTGTTCTGACCATACAAGTTCTACTAGTCAGACAGAAGTTGTAATTTCTTTACGTCGTGCAGTAGCTTCTTCTCACTATAGCTCGCAGTCGCACCTCCTTTTAAGAGTAAAAGTAAATAAAACTTTTTTTACCAGTCAACTCCACAACAAATTACAAACCAAGACATGATTGTTTTGATATGCACATAATTTTTCTTTCTGCAGTCGCTGTAAATTTGTAGCTGTCTATGGCCCTTGTATCTTATGGGGACTGATGCTTTATAATCTTGTATCTAGTCACTAATTTCAGTGTTGCTTTTCTTTATTCTGATCATATCCATCTCAGTTTCCCACCACCAGTCTCTGGTTCAAGTACTAGGTACTGCTGGTTCTTCTAGTCAGCTCCTGTGCTTTTTTCTGTCTATCAAGCATTTTATTTTCCTTTGGAATAATGGAAAAGATTTCACTAGTAAAGTCTTTCTGGGCTTTATCAGAAGAATGAGAAGCAGAGTCCCTTTCTGCTTGTTGGCTCACACTTTGATGGATTGACATCTTTATTTACTCCTTATCTTTTTCTGCATCAAAAATTCTCCTACCTGCCTCAAGATATTGCCTGATTGCTGGGGTAAACATGCTTCTCTTCTGCCAGGTGTATAGTGAATAATTATTTTCCACAAATCATCTGCTCCAATTTTTAAAACTTTTACTTTTTGTTTCCCTTTTCTCAAGAGCATCTCTTTATTTTATTTTTTTGCTTTTGCTTACTGGGTTTGTCCAACTAGGTTTAGTCAAAAACCCTTTTCAGCAGACACCCAGGGAGAAAAGCTCCCACATATTCCAAACATTTTTAATCACTCAGTAATGTACAGGAGCAGACATTAAGTAACCTATCTGAACAATTACACAAGCCTTTTCTAATTAGATTGCATTCATATGAAAATACAGTTATTACAGCAGGCAAATGCTTATGCATTGGTAGATGTTAAATAATGAGCATTTGAAGAGGTGTATTAGTGGCTTTTTCAGATTCATATAATGTTAAGATTAGTGCTTAGAAATTCAAAGAAATTAAGGTGAGGGAGGGAGCTAGGTAGGACAGAAAAGCAGATTTGGAGACAATTATATATGACTATTCAAAGGTTTGTATTAGAAGTATAGAGGTAGGAATTGAGCAGTGTCACAAAACAATGTATATAGCCAGGAGATGCTAGTAAAACTATTCAGGTATTGGTGAAGACTGTTTGTGGGGCATACAATTCTGAATTCAGAGAAATGATTTGACCATATGACAAGCTCCAGAAAATAGTGGCATTTATTCTGGAGATATACAGGGAGAAATCCATTGATTTGATGGGTGAAGTTTTAGTTGCATTTTAAGTGAGTCTGCATTCTGAATGGATGTCAAGTACAGTGGGATGTTGTTTTATGCTTTAGCTACACTATTTGACTATATAGAGTAATTTGCACTATTACACAATTTGTTTTAGTGATTGCTCTCTAGAGACGTACAGTTGTATTGGGGAAGAAGTGGTAATTATGTTAAGGGCTGGACAGTTTCCCGGCTTATAGAGACATCTGTGTATTTTTTTAAACATTTGTTAGCTGTGAGTTGGCTGAGAAAGACTTGCATGATGTGGTAGTTCTAACCAGTTTAAATTTCTGAGGGATAGCCTGGCAGCATGATCTTCTGTTAAAGTTTACTGCATATTTGACATTTGGATGGTTGTGAAATTTGAAGGTTAGAGAAGATGGGGGCAGCATAGAGGAGAAATGGCAGTAAGAAAATAGAGGCTATACATATTTTGGTATGTCACTATTTCATCTGGTGTGATTGCATCTTTATTTTGGCTGAGTTTGGAGCATATGCATGATGTGCCCTTTCATTCAACAAATTCTGTCCAGTTGCTTGCTTGTGGTTTCATAAAATGGATATAGTGTATTCCTTCCAGTTTTTTCTGGTACAAAAGAAAATCTTGAGTTTTCTTTGCTTTGTTTTTCTTCTAACTCTACTATTTTTGAAACTGCTTGTTTTGACCAATGGCTCAGCCAACATTTTTTTGGTTTTCATTTCATCCTCTGATTTGTGCATTTTTATCATTTCATTTAAATTGTTAAATTTTACTGTTTTTTTTTTCAACTTTTTGTTATTTAAGTTCATATATTCCTTCAGTGTTTAATTTATTTTAAACACCTCTGAGTGCCTTTGTTTTACTGTTTTCTAAAAATTATTGGAAGCAATCTCCTCTACGAAAGCTGAAACTTGAACTGCTTTTACTCGCTTTTTTTACAGTTTTAGGTCAAATCACCCTATTGATCAGTGTGCAGTCATCATGGAATTCTCCACTGACAGCATGATTGAGCTGGTGTTGGGGAGAACAGGGCAGGTGTCCAGTTCCGAGAAAACCAGACAGAAGATGTTCATCGTGTTTTACTGTTGCAGTCATTACACTTGGGTTATCCTGCTGGCAGGCTACCCGCAGTCGGCCCGAGTCCCAAAGTCTTTGTCCGGCGTCGGTTGCTGTCGCCTCTTCCCTGACGTCAGTGCACCAGGGGTATAAAATATGCATTTTCTTCAGTCTTTCTTGCTGCGCGGTGCCCGAAGCAAAAGCAGTTCGCAAGTGCCGGTCAGCCGACTCCTGAGATTTTTGAAATTGAGTTTCAGAACCAAAGTCTTCAATAAAGCTAAGTACCCCGTTGGGGAAACTTTTTCTTGCTCCAGACCGATGTCAGTAAAAATTAATAATTGTATTTCTTGTGGGAAGCAAATACCTCATAAGGACTTTCAGTCTTACTGTATTCCTTGCCTAGGCCCTGACCATGACGTTACCAGTTGTCGGTTTTGTGCTAGATTCAATAAATGCACTATTAAACGTCTGTTGATTTTGCTTTACATTATTTTGGCTGAAGGTTTAATTACATAATGCCGTCAGAACAACCGACCGGAATTTATAAAAAACGCAAAGACAAAGAAAAGGGCAGGCATCCAAGGTCCAGAGCCGACGACGAAGCCTCTTCTAGGCCAGTCGCCGGTTCTCAGTGAGGCGCTTTCGCAGCCCCTGACACCCGCTACCTCAGAGCTATAGGCCGTATCCGACAGCCACGTGGAAACACCGAGGCCTGTGGAAACTCAAGGTATTGGGCCTACGGAAACTATTTCCTCAGATGGGTCCGGAGCCGCTGAGCAGGCATCAGCTTCTGAGGGTGTTTTCAGACCTTCACAGCTTAAAATTAAGCCCACTACAGCAGCCAAGGCAAAGTCAAAAACACCATTAAAGACAAGGAAACAAGTACAGCATTCTCCTGAACAATCATCCATGCCAAAGAAACAGATGCTTAAAATGGCCGAAGACCTAATTACTTTAATCAGGGGTTCCCATCCCCCTCCTGACAAAAGGCCTAGGCAAGACACTGACTATGATTCCTCTGACCAGGTTTCTATTTCCTCTGATTCCTCTTCTGATCAGGGATATTCTCTCCCTCCCTATGAGGACTCTGATGCAGTAGAATCTATGCCTTCAGCATCTCCGCCTGAGGATTATTCTTTTGGGGAAACCCTGCACACCATGAGGGAGCATTTCCATTGGGAGAGCCAGGATTATTCAGAATCCAAGAAAAGGCTCAGAGACTTTCTTTTATTGCCTCAGCACAGGCCCCTGGCTATTCCCCCTGTGCTTGATATTGATGATGTTTTCTCTGAATCCAGTCTGTCTCCTGATTCTTTACCCCCTGCACCAGTCAAGCCAGACAGGTACTGCAGGGTCCCTGACTCATAAATTTCTGTACAAAAACCCTGCTGCAGATCCAGAAACAATTTCTCAGGGTCCTAAAGGGGTTAAGGCTTCCACTGCTAAAAATTCTGTCCCCTCGGATAGGGATTCCAGAGCTCTGGACAGATGGGGGAAAAAAGTTTACACTTCTGCTATTTTAGCTGTAAGGGCTTTAAATTGCCAGTTTCACATGCTTAAATATCAACAGTACCTCATGTCATTGTTAAAACAGAAAATGGTTTCAAACTCAAAGTCCTGACAGTAAGGAATTGCAGGATTTATTGCATGCAGCTGAACAAGTGGGAAAGCATACTCTACAATGTGGTTTTGATTCATTAGAGGTTTCTTGTAGAGCCGCAGGTACAGGCTCTGTTATTCGAAGGCATGCTTGGTTGAAAGAACAAAGTTTACCTCACCATGTTAAAGTAAAATTATTGGATGCTCCACTACAGCATGATACTTTGTTTGGTGTTAAGGCAGAAGAGGTGTTAAAGAAAATGGAAGATAAAGCAAAATCAATGCAGACAGTAAAGGATTTCTTACAGGATCAACCGCCTAGGTTTAGCAGAAATTGGCCTTCTAAAAATTGGTCCTTTCCGGTGTCAGACAGGCCACAAAGAGGCAGATACAGACGCCCAAGAGGCAAATCTCAGCCCCAAGGCTCCTACAGACCTAAACAATGGGGGTGCTTCAGCCCCCAAAGGGAGGGGAAAACAAATCACAACCTTATAGGAAGCAGTCCCAATGACTTCCCTCTACAGATTCCAAGCACTTACCTTTTGGTGGCTCCCCTAGGGGGAAAGCTAGCACTTTTCTCAAAAAATTGGCACATAATCACCCAGGACAAATTGGGCACTGAATATTGTTTCTCAAGGTTACAGGTTCCACTTTCACACGCTTCCAAAATCAAAAGGTATGCCGGACCTGCCACAAAACCAATGAGCAGAGGCGCAAAAACAAATTGCTGCTCTCATGGACATGAGAGCTATTCAAAGAGTACCACAGCAAGAACAGGAGCAATGATTTTACTCAAGACTTATTCTTAGTACCCCAGAAAGGACAAAGCCTGGAGACCAATATTGGACCTGTCAATCCTAAATACTTTCCTGGATGTTCCAAAATTCAAAATGTTAACACTACAGCAACTTCTACCCATGCTGGGCAAGCAGGCTTGGCTAGTTACTTTGGACCTCAAGGAGGCATACATGCATGTCCCAATCAGACTATCTTGCAGAAGATACCTCAGATTCATAGCAGGCTCAATGCATTACCAATTCTCTGCACTGCCCTTTGGCTTATCTACTGCGCCCAGGGTCTTCACAAAATGCCTGGCACCAGTAATTGCATTTTGCAGACAAAAAGGAATTCAAATATATCCCTACTTGGATGACTGCCTTATTCAAGCAGATAGCAAGGACATTCTACTAAAGCATTTGGCGTTTGTAAAAAGATTACTAATTTGCCTAGGGTACACAGTAAACGAAAAGAAATCAAAACTAGTGCCCTCTCAAGAGATAATATTCCTGGGTGCAAGCTTAAATACAACTGCCCAGATGACTTATCTCACGCCAGACAAACAAAGGCAACTTACTCATTACTTTCAAATGATGGCAACAAAAACCCAGCTCCCTGCAAGAAAAATTCTGCAGGCCCTGGGCTTCATGGCGTCCTGCATTCTACTAATTCCATATGCAAGACTGCATATGAGGAAACTACAATGGTATCTAAAAAGTGTTTGGACTCAACATTGTTACAGCCTGGAGACAATCATAACTTTAATTCCCTGCCTGCAACTGGAGTTTCAATGGTGGTCCCAGGCCTGTCGCCACAACAAGGGACACCCTTTCACCTTACCCACAGCCAGGCAGACAATAACAATGGATGCATCGGATTATGCCTGGGGGGCACATATGGCAGGAAAATGTATTCAGGGCACATGGCCCAAGGAACAAATGCATCTTCACATCAATCAGAAAGAAATGCTAGCTGTACAGAATGCCCTGACAGCTTTCAAGGACCTACTACATCCAGGACAACTACTGATAAAGATGGACAATACCACAGTTATGTGGTACATAAACAAGCAAGGGGGCACACATTCCTACCCCCTGTGCAGGCAAGCCATGACTTTGTGGAACACAGCACTGACCTATCAAGTACATCTGCAGGCACAATTCCTGCCAGGAACAAAAAATACACTGGCAGACGAACTAAGCAGAAATCTCATGGACCCTCACAAATGGAAACTAAATCCACAGGTGTTCAGCATGATAACAAGGAAATGGGGGTGCCCAGACATAGATCTTTTTGCCACCCCTCACATGGAAAGCCCTGACAGTCTATGCCTTCCCCCCAATGCCTCTTCTTACGAAGGTGCTCCTAAAAGTCAGACAAGAAAGGCCAAAAATGATCCTGATTGCCCCATACTGGCCACACCAGCACTGGTACCCAATCCTAAAGAGCTTGTCTCAAGGCCCAGCTTGGGCTTTACCTCAAATTCCTCATCTTCTGACCCAACAAAACAATCAGATTCTGCACAGTCAACTCAGAACCTTAAATCTGGCAGCATGGCAGATAATGTAGCCACTCAGACTGCACCTCTTTCTAAAGCTGTTATGGGTGTCATTTTAGAAGCCAGGAGGCCCAGCACTAGGAAGTGTTATGCAGAAAAATGGAAGAGATTCTGTGCTTGGAACCAGGCACAAGGGCTCAACCACTTGTTCCAAATATACCTCAGATTTTACAATACCTAACTGAGATGCTGGACAAAGGCCTATCTTTCTCATCAATTAAAATCCATGCCTCTGCCATTTCAGCTCATTACAATATGGAACCTCCTATTTTTTTCACATCCTCTACTAAGACAGTACCTCAGAGGGGCAAAAAACATAAGACCCCCAAGGAGAGCACTAGTACCAACTTCGGATCTCAATTTTGTTTTAGAAAAACTCACACTGCCTTCTTTTGAACCAGCCAACACAGCTGATATAAAATTCTTATCGTGGAAAACTGCTCTGCTCCTAGCAATAACTTCAGCAAGAAGAGTCTCAGAGTTACAGGCATTAATGGCTGTGGAGCATTTCATCATTTTTCACCAGGACAGGGTTTCTCTTAGGACAAACCCAACATTCATCCCAAAAGTAGATTCCAATGTGGCCCTGAACCAAACCATTCATTTACCAACTTTCTACCCAAATCCCCAGAATAAACGGGAGAGACTTCTGCACACTTTGGATATACACAGACCGCTACGATTCTACTTGGACAAAACAAAAGCTTTCAGAAAAACTGAGCAACTGTTTGCAGCCTATACTGCAGGATCACAAGGAAAACCTATCACAAAGCAGACCATTTCAAAATGGATAGAACACTGCATCTGCTTCTGTTATGCACAACATGGCAAATCAGTGCCTAAGGACATTAGGCCACATTCTACCAGAGCAGTAGCCACTTCAGCAGCCTTTCTCAGAGGAGTACCAACCAAAGACATTTTAGAAGCTGCAACCTGGAGCTCGGTGCACACTTTCACCAAGCACTACCACTTACCTCTCTACTCTAAATCCAGAGCAGGCTTTGCCACTGCAGTCCTGCAGGGGCTGGTAGCCTCTCCAAATCCATTTTAGACCCAGCCACCCAACCTCTGGTTTGGGATTCAACCCAAGTGTAATGACTGCAACAGTGAAACACGATGAACATAGTACAGTTGTGTACCTACCATAAATGTAGATGTTCGAGTGTATTCACTGTTGCAGTCCAGGTTACCCACCCACCATCCCCCTTTTCATTGCTGGGACTTTTCTGTACTTCTCAAGTCTATACAACCTATGTGGTGTATTTGCATGAAGATGAAGGAAATGTTTATATTAGTACATGCATGCCTTTTGGCATAATTTTATTTTTCCAGCCTTCCTATCTGGGGGGCACCTGACATCTGGGGCAAGAAAAACTGAAAAAAAATGGCATTGGTTGCATCTTTTATACCCCTGGCGCACTGACGATAGGGAAGAGGCAACAGCAACCAACGCCGGACCAAGACTTTGGAATTCGGGCCGACTGTGGGTAGCCTGCCAGCAGGATAACCCGTAATGACTGCAACAGTGAATACACTCGAACATCTACATTTATGGTAGGTACATAACTGTACTTTCTTCTTGCCCCCTAAAGGCAAGTTGTGTTGGAGTAAAAGCCCTCTGGTGGATGCCCGTCATTGGAGCAGCAGACAGCAAGAGGGAACTGTTAGACAACACTACTGCTGTTCTTCCAGTCAGTTTTGGGAGATGGCCAGAATGGGGAAATTTGCTTAGACCTTGGGCATGTTTACACTGAGAACATTAAATTATATTACTTACTTGACCTGCTTAAAAAGACATAGCTGAACAAGCTTTTGACTCTGACAGAGCCCACCACTCTAGAGTGTAGAAAGGTTGAATCTCAGGTGGTTATGATCCTATTTCCAGTCTCACCACGATACTGTTATGTAATGCAGCTGATGGAGAAGAGTGATAGGAGCAAGCCTAACTATGATGCATCATGTCTTGCTCCAACTTTATGATTCCATTTCAGAATAATGAGCAGGAAGGTAACACTTTGTTTGCAGTTAGAGAATGGTTTGACACCTACCCAGTGATACTATAACAGGAATCAGAAGGGTATAGAAGTGGTCTGCAAAACCAGGGATTATGGAGTATTTTGTCTTGGAAGCAATGTCACTGTCCCTGAAGGTTTGCCTGCCTGCTGCTTGTTGGAGGCAGTCAGGGTCCAGTTATCTCTTCATTCAGATTAGTAGCTTATCCTTAATGCAAGATAAATGGCTGAGGAGAATAATAGCCATTCCCTGTCCTCCATTCCAAAGCAAAAGTATCTGTTGCTCCCACACGTTTCACCCCATCAGTGCTGAGAGGCAAAAAAGAGAGAGACACTCTGTTAAAGAGCCACCTAGAAGATCTCACCAGACTAGAAAGGGTCCAGAATAGATTCTAATTTCTTTTTAGTTCCAAAGTAACCAAAGGACCTTGGGCCAAGTATACATCTCAGTGGCCTAAATCATTACTTCACACAGACCCAGTTAGGGATGATCATTGTGTAAGATGTTTTAACTTACCTGTGGGCAATCAACTGGATGTAGTTGACAGACTTCCAGGACACCTGCCTTCTTATCAGAACTTGCCAAGGAGTCCTGGAGGTTCTTATGCTTCCATTTAAAAGCCAATCAGTATTGATTTTGAGCTCTGTCCTTCAGTCTCATCACAGCTTCCAAGTACATGGCAGTAGTTGCAACCCATCTGCAACTCAAAGCAAACCACATTTTCCTGTATCTAGATGATTAGTTCCTGGTTATTTCATTGATTGAGTCTTTCTTGCTGTGAGAAATTACTTGTTTCTGTTATGTCTGTCCTTTGGTAGCTCTATAAATGTGGAGTAGTTCGAAAATCAGCTTTGTCAGACCTTGGTTTTCATTGGCTGCCATCTGGACACAACATCATGGGTAGTAAAATTGCCAAACAAAACAGGACCCTCTCTCTTCACCTTTCCCCATCCATGTGAAGCAGAGTTCCTTCCTATCCCTTTTTAAAGGCAACTTGGACCAATGGATGGGTAATTGGAAATTCACCCATGGTCTGGCTCCTATGTCTTGGATGGACAGAAGCAGTCAGTAAATCACCACCTATTTAAATCAAATTTTGTGGATCACATTTGGGTTGCATGACTAGGTTTAGAAGGGATGTAGTGGTCATTAGCCTAGTAATACACCTATGAATAAAAGGTTACCACTACTAAAAAAATCAATATCCACTGTACTAGATTATCACCCCCCCCCCCAGCCACTCTAGTCTTGAAAGTATTTAAATTGATGGCTTCTTCCATATTCATAATTACATATCCTTGACTTTACATGAGAGTGTTGCAGTGGACTTTGTATACAATGGTTACTGCTGTCAGTTATGATTACCCCAATCTATCTCTCTTTGATCTGCAGACACCTGTAGAATCCTATTTGGTGTATCTAGGATGACCATTTGTCCAGCAGCAGCAGTTACCATGGACACCTCCTTTCTGGGATCGGAATGGTCTAAATAACACGAACATCCTAGAAATGAAGGCAGTTCTAGCATTACAAGGATGTTCAGGGCTATCTTCCTACAGGTTCCCTATTAAGTCAGCAAACACTTAAAATAGCGAACGCTGTTTAATCGAACCTTTTTAGTTGAAACGGTGAAATACTGAACGCTCGGAACAGCGATTTTTTTTTTTTTCTCCAGTGGGGAAAAAAGAATTACAGGGTAGTTTTTGGGACTTTGCCATTTCCTCCACTATGGTGTGATCTCAGAGTTGGTATATTTAAGTAGGTGGAGTTTGGGGGCCACAGACCCCCACTTTATTTTGTGTTCTTTTTTTAAGGAGCAGCGATTTTTTTTTTTTAAATCGCTGTTCCATGTGTTCGGTATTTTGCCGTTTCGACATTTTAGGGTCAATTATACAGCGTTGGCTATTTTAAGCATTCGCTGTTATAATATAGACCCTTCCTGCAGGGGTGGTTGCCATTCATTCAGACAATAGGTCAGTAGTTTAGTAAGTGAGAAGCCATGGAGGAACTAGATCTTATCTGTTATGCAGATACTCCATGAAAGTGTGTCAAAGGGCAGTAGGTTTACACTGTTTTCTCACAGCAATGTACATTCTAGGAAAAGTCAAATGCTTAGCAGACAGGCTCAGCAGATCCTTTCTAATGCCTCACAAGTGGTCTGTCAATCCCACAGTAGCACAACACATCTACTTCTGCTGGGGCCTGCTTTGCTGCAACACCTTTGCTATCTCATCCAATTTCAAATGCAGCAGGTACTACCCTGATTCCTTCAAAGGGGTCAACCAGGGATGCTGTGGTCTGTCACTAGCCTCCCAGACTCCTCTACACATTTATTCCTCTCCCCTTGGATCACCAAATTTCTGTAGAAAGCCCTCTAACATTCTGACCCAGTCAAATGTTGTTCCCCCTTGCTTTAGCTTATGTAAATGTAAACTAAAATCTGGAATACTTTACATCCCAGTGTAATATCCACCACAACCTCACCTCAGTTTAAACCTTTACTAAAAAAATCACTTATCCAAAAACTGGATATGTCCATGTATGGCTCCTAGCTAACCTATTTGCTGCTAATGTTGATACTATATTGGACTCAGTCTTACTAAATATACATATAAACACAAAATATATGTTGTATTATGTTTAATCAACCATGTGTCTCACAATGTATATTTAACTGTGTTTTACTATGTCTTGTTATATTTTAATTGTACCTTTGTTGTATTCGTTTACTTTTATGTGGAGCTTTTCTCCCCGTGCCTCCACTGGAAAAGGACTTGTGTCCAGCCGGACTTTCCTGGTTAACAAATGCAAAATAAAATAAAAATAATAAAATATAATGAAGCAACTATGGCTTGTTGATCTGCAGCTGGATCTGTTATCCCACCCATCTGGCAAGCATCATCCCGGGATTCACACCCTCAAATTAACCGCAAAGCTTCTCCAGTTCCAGTGGTGGCCTCTGATCCTGCCTTTTCTCAGAATGATTTACGTATTTGCTTCTCGGAAAGAATCCATTTGCAAAATTTGCAAGAACAAGTAGAAAGATGTCTCCATATAGACATCCAGCCAAGGTTTCTCCTATTCATTGCTTGGTATTGACTCCAGTTCTACAATTAAAATTAATTTGGCAGCTATATGAAACTTCCATATGGGATTTCTGTTTTGCTTACCTGAAGCACAAAGACTGTGCAAAGCCTTCCTCAAGGGAATCTTCCTCTTGCATTTTTTCATTAAAGATGTCACTGTCCCTCGGGACCTTATTTTGTCCTCAAAACTCGAATATACCCTCCTTTGGAGCCCGCTTCCTCAGCTGAAATGAAATTCTCAACAACAAGAAATTCGGAATTAGAAATGCTGTCTAAATTACCTCTTTAGTTTGCTGTTCATAAAGATGGATTTTTCACTAAAAACTAGTCCTTTCATCTTCCAGTTTTCTTTCCAGGCCACTGAAACAGAGATGAATACCTTCTTCGTATCTTAGACTTTTACAGGTAGGTACACTCATAGCTTACTATACAAAATCTATCAGAAAAGATGCCTACTTTTTTAGTTCCTTTGCTCCCTCAGATTATGAAACAAAAGTCTGAGATAACACTGTCCAGATGGCTTTCAGAATGTATAACTTCTGCATATAATTCAAGAAACATACATTTACTAATGAAGTGTAAGGCTCACTCAACAAGACCATTGTCAGTTTCCACAACTTCCTTCAAAATTTTTCAGTAAATGACATTTCTGCTGCAGCGTCTTGCTCTGTGTTGCATAGTTTTTCCCCAAACATTACAACTTGGGACGTAATCTCTAGATCTAGATACTTCTTTGGCGCTACCACCCGCAAAGGCATCCAAGAAATTAGGTAGCTTGGAATTTTGTCCCACTACTCAAATTGGGTGGACAAGATGAAATAAAATGCACAAATTATGTACCTGCCATAATGCTGAATCATTTTCAACTCTAGTCAGTGTGATTTGACAACCTGCCCGGCTCTTCCCTTTCAAATTGTCACTGTTTATGTCTAGATGGACTTAATAGACCTGTTTGAAGAAGCCTGTGCTCCTCTTTTGAGGCAATTTCTTTATTCCTTTTTTACAATTTCATTTCTGAAGCAATAACAAACACAATATGGAGCAGGGCAGGGGACAAATGCATTATGAGAGCAAGGAAGGAGGTCAGGGGTTGAGCACTTGTTAGAGCTGTCAGTTAAGCTCTATGAGTCCATTTAAATCCCATCAGTTGAATCAGATGAACTAGGGAGGAAAAGGATCCAGCATTTTGGTAAATACTTAACTTCTGTATTACAGACATGCAAACATTGTCCTAATCTACAATGAGGCATCAGAATTCTGTTATAATTGCACCAGTCCCAACTTACACACAACAGCTAACTGCACTAAGAAAGTCTGTACCCATTTCGGTAGATGCATAGAAAGGACAGCTCCTGCTAAAGCTAAATATCATGTGAAGTTCAAACATAGGTCATTTTGGTGATCCATCACCAATAATAAGCTTTACACCATAAGAAAGAAACTCCTTCAGTTATACAACAGATTTAACACCTCTCGCATCAAGGAGAATATTAAAAAAGTGCAAAGAAACTGAAAATCAGATCCGGGCCACTAAAGCTAGCAAGAACTTAAGATGGCATCAATATCTAAAGATAATTGTCAGTTGTACTTTAGCTATGTTATGGAACTAAGACATTGCCAGTGTTCTTGCTAAAAAATTATTTGCTGATGTCATCCCTCTGTCTGCTAAGCATAGTCCATAAGTCTCAGAATGTCCTACCTAATAGTCATCACTAAGGAACATGTATGGAAGGCATTGAGTAAGACCGAAATATTTTTGCATGTGGACTGATATACTAGGTTGCTTAATAAAACGTGCCAAGCATGGCCTTGCTGATGCACCCCACTAACTGTTTAACCAAAACATAGCTACAGGGTCTGTCCCTGAAAAGTGGCATTCTGCAGTTGTGATGCCCCTTCCTAAAGGTAGCTATACCATTGGCACTGGGAATTACCTGTCACCCTGGCCATCCTCATTTGCAAGACCATGGAAAGTATTATAACTGATGTAGTTAACTATATCATAAACCTTGTTGGACGTGACCCTCAACATTTTGGTATTGCCAAGAGAAGATCTTGCCCATTAAATTTGGTTAACTTCTCCAAGAAACTAATCACTAGCATAGTGGGTAAAGGCTGCTGTTTTCTATGTCAAGGGTGCAGGGATCAAAACTTCAAAAGGAGATGGACGACTGGATGGGCATTCATAAATATACTCCTGGTATGATTGGCTTTGGCCTTCCTTGAGAAGAGGGGCAGGACCTTAGAGTGAGTTTTGTCAAGGCCTTAGAGTGAGTTTTGTCAAGGTGTAAATGGCCTAGCTGTCTGTGTAATCCTCTAGTAGGATTATAGGAGGTGCAAAGCGAATGACCAGTCGACAGTGACCCTAGTGTATCTTGACCTGCCCAAGGCATTTGATACCAGATGTCATGGTGGCATCATAAAAAAGACAAACAATTTTAAAAATGGATTCCTTTGTGGCAAATTTAATAGCAAGCTGGCTAAAAGACTGAAATGTGTAGTTATGAGTTATAGGCACCTCATCAGAGAGTTTTAAAGTGACCAGTGGTATCCCCTCAGGGCTCAGTGTTGAGGAGCTTTCTTGTATATTTTGCACTTTCAACCCTAACTACATACACCCTCTGGTACATTTACTTCACTCATCTAAACTCTTAAGCACTAAACAGGATTGGAAAGTCCATCTCCTTGTTTTACCCTGTTGTAAACATTTCTGGACTAGGTCTTCTGATTCAGTGTATTACTGCCTTATACTCACAGATATTGCACTTATTCTCAACTTCAGTTCCATCCATGAGAGATGTAAATACAAAGTAGACTTGGAGGGTTTCCAGTCACCCAAAAATGTGGCCTGTGAGCTTCATACCTCACCAACACAATCCTTCACTGATCACACCACAGTGTCTTATCTTGAAGCTCTAAAACGTCACTCCTAAATCTACTAGAAGTAAGATTCCCTCAGTCAAAACCAGACTACTTCTCCAACTCATATATATCTCTCCTTAAGAGTCACCCTGAGCAAAATCATTCCAAATTTGCCACTCTGGACCACAGCAGCAACTGAAACATTTTCATGATAGACCAGTCTTTTATCAGGCACATCAACTTGTCACTCAAGCATGGAGAAGAAGAGGTTCTCAGTGAATTGTCTTTCAGCTGCCAAGATCACTTTTATTAAAAAGGCCATAAGGACCCTAGCTCCTGAAAAATATGACTATGACAAGGTAGTGACACTTAGGGGAATGAACAACTTGAGATGCAAAACATCGACTGACATGTACAGGGGTATGTCAGAACTTTTTATATGCATATTGCAAATGCAGGTAACACACTGATCCTTCATGGATTCCTCCTTTCACATTGAATGATGCTTAGATACAAAGATGCTTCAGTAGTTGATTAAATAACTGGTGCCATTTCAGGGGTTCCCATATTGTTCAGCTTGCGATGAGAGATATCACTACAGTCTAGCTTGCTTCACTAATGATGGCTTGAACCTGTCATTTCAAGCTTCCTTCTACATACTGGCCAAAGATCCCATAGTGCATTTTTTTCTTCATCATGAGTCTATTTGATGGATAGTCTAACATAACTAACATATTCATTCCAAAACCAGATCACAATAAGGTGCCACTCTCCAATGTCTAAACATTGCCAGAAATCTAAACAATAAAATTCCCTTACATTGAGGTGCTCATGCATTTGGACAACTTCCATGTCTATGCAATTACTGAGACTTTGGTTAAATGTAAAGTGAATACTTCTTTTGGACCTTGATTTTGCACTTAGCCATGTTTTCATCCCTGTTGGCAACTGTGATGGAGTCTCCATATGTGTCAAGGAGCATGTTATCTCCTGTATCAAGAACATGTTACCTCCAGGCAGATTCTTAGTGACCACAAACTGAATGTACTAAAAAACAGATCACTCTGTTTAATTATTAATAACTTGAAACCGAACGCTTCTTCGTTTCCTGATGACCAAATAAGATTCCCAGGTGCTCTAAATTATCTCCCTGTTAGAAAATACTCCATTATTTTGGATGACTTTACCTACCCTTTAAAAAGCTGACACCCTACACCTCCAGTATAGGACGTGTCCAGCAATTCCTAAACTTAAAAAACAAGTATATCCTTGAGCAGTTTGTAGGCAAACCTACTTTCATTCATGACATGATTCTTACAGATATGCCACCTGTTTCACTACTCCTCTCCTCTGGTATCTCTTTCCCCATTGATGTTTGACCACAAGCCTGTTACCTTTTCCTTTAATTCCAAAAAGCCCTTCAGCAAACTCCATGGAATGTCCCAACCTCAACCTAATCTATGATGAAAGACTGCAACACTCCTGAACCTTTATACAGCAGCAAGATTTTCTTTGAAACTCTGCAACCATTTAAAAAATGCATGAAGCTAGCTAGCAGTCCCTACTTGAATAAAGTATCATACAAAATTAAAAATAACCCTGGCAGTCCACCATAAATAAATTCTACAAGGAAAATTTTTTAAAAATTGTATACACAGTTGGGTCCAGGAGACTATAAGCATAGGCTGCCCTCTGAAGCCAAATTATAAATCCATTGCTAGCTATGTTAGAAAATAATTGTTACCCTAAATTGCTCAGAATGTATTCAAAATAGCATTTCCTTTTCTGAGCATTAACAGACATTGCCAGTATCCCTGCAGACAAATTTAGCGCCAACTTCACACCTAATTATTTTATCCAAAGATCTGAATTACCTTGGTCCCTTACTTCCACAATTATGTCTGAAGATCTTTCACTGAAAGTGCTAACCAAGAACAAAAATACTTCCTCTTTGAGACTTGACAGTATACCTGGTTGCTTGAGTAATCATGTTAAACATGCCCTTGCAGACCTATTACCTAAAACTGTTTAACCTAATTCTAGCCACTGGTTTTTGTCCCTGAAGAGTGGCACACAGGAGTGGTGAGGCCACTCTGTAAGGACAGTCTAACAGCCGACCCAGGTAATTACAGACCGGTCAGCCTTACATGCCTCATCTGCAAAGCCATGGAATGATTTATAGCTGACTGCATAACCTGCGGTATCATTCTTAGACTTTACACCCAATGCTTTGACTTTGTGAATGGTAGATGCCATCTGTTGAATCTTTTAAACAACTTCAGATGGCTTATGGAGGCTGTAGACTGCAGTCATTTGGTAGACACCTTATCTTGACCTGGTGAAGGCCTTTAACACCATTCACCTTGCTTGCTTTATACGGAAGCTAAATTCTTAAAAAATAACCCATTTGAGATAACATGGATAGCAAACTGGATGAAAGACAGAACCCACAAAATGCAAGTTGCAGGCACTTCATCAGAAGGTGTGAAAGTGACAAACAATGACCCTTGGGGCTAGATTTTGAGACCTCTTCTTTTTGGCATTTACTTTTGAGATCTCCAAGTAAAGAGCCAAGACTTTGGATAGTGGTATTTGCAGATGACTGCAAACTGAACGATCTCACCCTCTGACACCCAAACCCCCCCAGAATGAACTTTCCCTAGTAAACTCTTGGTTTACTAAAATGGTCTTAAACTAAATACAAAAAGTGTAGTATAATCAAGTTTTATAGAAAACCCCACTGCCAGCCATACTGTAATGGCAACACACTACTGCAAACAAAAATATAGTCCAGGACATAGGAAGTTGGGTTGATAGTTTTCTGTGTTTTGATCATTGTAACCATAGTTGTCAGGAAGTCCTTTTGTTTAGCATAGCTAATTATCAAAGGAATATTATCAAGGTCTAAAGAAGTAATCCATCTGCTATAGTCAGCATTGGTTAGAACAGTTAGTGAGTACAGTGCCCCTTTTGGGATGTATCTCACTAAACATGTCAAACAGTTTGAAAGACACCAATGTTTCGTAACCAAAAAGATCGGAGTCTCAAGTCCCTGAGATATCAAGAGAAGCTGGGAGCTCTTACCCTTTATTCAGTGTATTAACAGACATTTGAGGGGAGATTTCTGACTTGCTTACTACAGAATTAGTGATCCATTTGTCCAAGACCTTCTGTATCATTGCAAGCTCCAATTGCTACACCAGTACCAGAACAGGAGATTTTAATCTTCTCCAAAGGATTAATAAATCACGGTGTTTGGACAGGTTTATAAGCCTGTGTGTCTCCCAAACCTCTGGAATAAACCTCACTGCATGTTAAGAAGTGCAACTCACGCTCTCCTTTAAACATAACGTTGCCCAGTAGCCTTAAAGTATCTGTGAATCTTTGTGAGTAATTAGGGAATGAGTAAATTAATCAGAATCTCATCTCCTGCATAGTAATGCATCTTAACTAGCCAATCTGTGCCATGTTGTGTCTGAGATGCCATTGGAAGCAGATGCTCCTAATTATTATGGACGCTTCTCACAAAGTTGTTATAAATGTTGGCAAGGTACTGTGGACAGTGCTAACAAATTACACAGTAACTAGATGTCCTTCAAGAATGCAACTGCAGCCATAACATGTGGGTTGTCCTGCCTCAGGCAGCCCTCGGTCGGCCGGATTCCAAAGTCTGGGTCCGACGTCAGCTGATGTCGCATTTCTCTTCGACGTCAGAGCGGCTGCAGTACATAAGCATCAGCCGACGCCATTTTCTCCAGTCTTTCTTGCCGCGTGGTGCCCGAAGCAGAAGCAGTTCGCAAGTGCCGGTCGGTCAGCTCCTGTATTCTACGATACCGAAGTCATCAAAAAAGCTAAGTACCCCGTTGGGGACCTTTTCTTGCCTCAGCCGATGTCAGAAATTACTGAAAAAGTTAACAATTGTCTTTTTTGTGGTAAACAAATACCTCATAAGGATTTCCACTCTTACTGCCTCCCTTGCCTGGGCCCAGACCACGACGTCTCGGCCTGTGTAGCCTGTGCTCGCTTCAACAAGCGCACTCTCAGGCGCCAGGCGGAGTTCGCTGAAGATTTTTTCGGCGATAAATTTACCTACACCATGCCTTCGGATCTTCCGACATTGCAAACTCCCAAAAAGTGAAAAGACTGGGATCGACATCCTCGGCCCGCGTCTACCACCGACTCCACGCCAAAACCTACCGCGAGTGCTCCGGTTCCCTCTGAGACGGTCTCGCCACCGCTCCGAACCGAAGACACCGCATTACCGACGACTCCGATTCCAGACATTACTCCGACGCCAGTTATAGACTTTCCTCCGGATACCGAAACCGAGGAAATGCCCGAGACCATTGCTGTAGACAAGGTCACTCCTGCACGTGGAGCTGCCAGGCCTCCTATGGCCATGTCTATTAAGGCCTACACTAGGGCTAAGGCAGCCAGCAAAACAAAGCATATTACTTCTAAATCCTTACCTCAGCCGACTCCGGAGACGCAAATTATGTCCATGGCTGCTGATTTAATTTCCATGATTAGAGGTTCACAGGCCCATCCTGAGAGAGCACCCCGGCCTCCTCCTGATAAAAGGCCCCGGGTTGAACCCTCTGACCCTACTCCTTCAGATGAAGACTCTGAGGGCTCTGTCCACTCTGATAGCCAGGAAGAGCTCTTCCAGACCTATGAGGACTCGGATGCAGAAGATTCCATCCCTTTGGCCTCCCCTCCTGAGGATATTTCTTTTGAGGAAGTTCTGCACACCATGAGGGAACATTTCAAGTGGCAGGGTCAGGAATATTCTGATTCTAGGAAACGCCTTAGGACTTTCCTTAAGAAGCCTCAGCACAGGCCCTTAGCTATTCCTCCTGTACTTGATGTTCTGGATGATTTGTATTCTGACTCTAGTGCTACCCCTGATTCTCTTCCTCCTGCTCCAGCCAAGCCAGACAGGTATTACAGGGTCCCAAAAACTCATTCCCATTTATTCAGGGCCCATACTGCTGATTTGGAAACTATTTCCCAGGGGCCTAAAGGAGTTTCAGCCTCCACCTCAAAAAATCCTTTGCCCTCCAACAGGGAAGCAAGGTCATTAGAGAGATGGGGCAAAAAGGTTTACACATCCACTACCTTATCTATGAGAGCTTTAAATTGTCTTTTTCATATGTTACAATATCAGGATTATCTCTTAGAAGATTTACAAAAAACATTAGCTTCTCCTGATCCTTTAGACAGGAAGACTTTGCAGGAAGCTGTACATAACACTCAGCAAGTAAGCAATCACTTCCTGCAGTGTGGATATGATGCACTGGAAGCTTCATGTAGGGCAGCTATGACAGGGGCAGTGATTCGTAGACATGCTTGGTTAAAAGATCAACCTCTACCAGATCATGTAAAAGCAAAACTTCTGGATGCACCTTTGGAAAAGAACAAGCTTTTTGGTGCAAATGCTAAGGATGTGTTAAAGACCATTGAAGAAAAAGCAAAATCAGTTCAGACTGTGAAAGATTTCCTCCAGGTTCAACCCCCCAGATTCAGTAGGAATTGGCCTTCAAAAAACTGGTCCTTTCCTAATCCAGAAAAGTTTCAAAGGGGTAAGAACAGACGTGGCTGAGGAAGAGGCCAATACAGAGGCCCTTACAGGGGACGACAATGGCAGCCAGGAAACCAAAGAAGTGACGCGGGGTTTCACCTGCCCAACAACCACAAACTCAATGACTTTCCTCTACTACCGCCTACCAGGGAACAACTAGAAGCTCCCTTGGGCGGGAAATTATCTCTGTTTGCAGAAAACTGGCACAGACTGACAAAGGACAAATGGATTTTGGACATTATAGACCGAGGGTACAGGTTTCATTTTCATACCTTACCAAGAAAACAAGGCATGCCAAACCTACCACAAAATCAAAGGGCAGAGGCTATCAAGCAAATCACTCTGCTGACTCGAATGAAAGCAATAGAAAGAGTTCCACAACTAGAACAAGAACAGGGGTTTTACTCAAGACTGTTCCTTGTTCCAAGAAAAGAATCTCAGTGGAGACCAATACTGGACTTGTCCGCAGTAAACACCTTTCTCATAGTACCAAAGTTCAAAATGCTGACTCTACAGCAACTCCTTCCCATGCTGGGCAAGGAGTCGTGGCTGATTACTCTGGACCTCAAGGAGGCATACCTGCATGTCCCTATCAGACACAGCTGCAGAAGATCCCTCAGATTTCTTGCAGGGCCAGAGCATTATCAATTCTCAGCATTGCCATTTGGCTTATCTACTGCACCCAGAGTATTTACAAAATGCCTGGCTTCAGTAATTGCTCATTGCAGGCTCCAGGGTATACAAATTTACCCGGCCCTGGACGACTGCCTCATACAAGCGGACGACAAATTGATGTTGACAAAAAACCTGGATTATGTCATACGATTACTTCAAGCTCTGGGATACACAGTCAACTTCCAAAAGTCAAGACTGCAGCCATCCCAGCAAATAATCTTCTTAGGAGCCAAACTAGACACAGCCTCTCAGATGGCTTACCTGACAGAAGACAAGCAAGAGAAGTTAACTCATTACTTCAAAGGTTTAGCAAAACTCACCCAGATGACTGCAAGGAGATTCCTACAGGCCCTGGGTTACATGGCATCCTGCATTCTTCTGGTTCCATTAGCAAACCTACACATGAGAAAGCTTCAATGGTACCTAAAAAGCATTTGGTCTCAACACAGCAACAACTTGGAGACAATCATATCACTCATTCCATGCCTACAAAAGGAATTCCTATGGTGGGCCTCGGTGAGCCAGGAAAACACAGGTATGTCATTCAAAAAACCACAGATAACACAGACCATGATTACAGACGCCTCAGACCTTGGCTGGGGGGCACACATGGAAGGCAGGTGTATACAAGGACAATGGTCTCCAAAGGAAACACATCTGCATATAAACCAAAAGGAAATGCTGGCAGTAATGCATGCCATCGAGGCTTTTCAACACCAACTCCAGCAAGGCCATTTAATGATACAGACAGACAACACCACTGTGATGTGGTACATAAACAAGCAGGGGGGCACCCACTCTTACCCCCTTTGCAGACTGACAATGCAGCTTTGGGAGAAATCACTGAGCCTAAACATCCAGTTACAATCCCAGTTTGTTCCAGGAAAAGACAATGTGTTGGCGGACAGCCTAAGCAGGAATTTCACAGATCCACACGAGTGGAGGTTACATCCGAAGGCCTTCAGACAACTCACTTGACATGGGGCAAGCCAGAAGTGGACCTATTTGCCTCTCACCTCAATCATCTTCTACCAAAATTTTGCACAAGGACATACCATCCAAAAGCTTGGAAAATAGATGCCCTCTCATTCAACTGGAACTCCCTAGCAATCTATGCATTCCCACCTCTGCCACTGATGACCTCAGTATTACTAAAGATCAAAGCAGAGAAGCCCAAGGGAATCATAATAGCTCCGGATTGGCCAAGACAACACTGGTACCCACTACTACGGAGCATATGTCACACCAGGAGGTGGGCCCTCCCTCAGTGGCCTCTACTTTTGACTCAACACAATTTCGAAACACTGCATCCAAACCTTCGGACACTGCAGCTAACAGCCTGGGAGATCCCATAAATAACTTCAGCTTATCTCTCTCCAAGGAAGTTCAGCGGATACTAACAGAGGCTCGAAGACCATCCACCAGAAAGGTTTACTTAGCAAAGTGGAAAAGATTCAGTAATTGGAATACCAGCAAGGGACATGATGCATCATTGCTGAACATCCCACTTATCTTGGAATATTTGGCAGATATGTTAAAGAACGGCCACTCATATTCTTCCATAAAGATACATGCATCTGCTATTTCAGCTAGATACAACACTGATCCTCCTGTTTTCTCTCACCCCTTACTAAGACAATTCCTCAGGGGAATCAAGAACATCAAGCCACCAAGAAAGGCCCCAGTGCCAGCCTGGGACCTCAATTTTGTCTTAGAAAAACTGACTCTACCTCCTTTTGAGCCAGCAGCTTCAGTTGACTTGCAATTTCTCTCATGGAAGACAGCTTTCCTGTTGGCAATTACCTCAGCAAGAAGGGTTGCAGAGCTACAGGCCCTAATGGCAATACCACCCTTTATTATTTTCCACAGAGACAGGGTTTCATTAAGGACCAACCCTACTTTTATGCCAAAGGTGGTATCTAGGGTTTCTCTAAATCAAGCCATTCATCTGCCTGCTTTCTTCCCCAATCCTGAGAATAAGGGGAAGGACTTTGCATACCTTGGACATTCACAGACAACTTCGATACTACCTGGACAGAACCAAGGCCAATAGGAAGTCTGAACAACTTTTGTAGCTTACGCCCTGCAGTCCAAGGAAAAGCAATTTCAAAACAGACTATTTCTAAATGGATTGGACATTGCATCAGATTCTGCTATTCCTTTCATGGAAAGACTGTTCCAGCCAATGTCAGACCACATTCCACCAGAGCTACAGCCACCTCTACAGCATTTTTAAGAGGGGTGCCTACCAAGGACATTCTAGAAGCTGCTACATGGAGCTCCGTGCATACATTCTCCAAACACTGCAATCTCCCTCTATATTCCAGATCCAGAGCATGCTTTGCTTCGGCAGTCCTGCAGGGTTTGATTGCCACACCATCTCTTTCCTAGTGCATACCTCCTCCCCCAGCTAAGCTATGGTATTCTACCCACATGTTATGACTGCAGTTGCATTCTTGAAGGACATAGTACAGTTTTGTACCTACCATAAATGTAGATGCCCAATAGACATGCAACTGCAGTCGGATTTTCCCTCCCTCCAGACCCCTCTATGCCTAGGGTCCACTCCTATCCCTGTTACTCTTAGCTGGGGATATCTGTTATGGTGTATTTGTTTTATTGCTCATTTATTTGTTTGGAATCCTGTTTTTGTCTTCCAATTTGATTACAGCCTTCCTTGGAGGGCACCTGGCATCTGGGGCAAGAAACACTGAAGAAAATGGCGTCGGCTGATGCTTATGTACTCCAGCCGCTCTGACGTCGGAGAGAAATGCGACATCAGCCGACGTCGGACCCAGACTTTGGAATCCGGCCGACCGAGGGCTGCCTGAGGCAGGACAAACCCACATGTTATGACTGCAGTTGCATGTCTATCGGACATCTACATTTATGGTAGGTACAAAACTGTACTTTTCTTATCCTCACCATCAATTCATTAGTTGATTTTTATTTTCTTGATGATTAGGCTAGCTGTAAATTATAGTACTACTGTACTGTAGTAGTACTGATATAGACATATTAGAGATGATGGTCAAAGGTGGGCAGACTTTGTGGGAAAACATGGTTGTTATCCATGTTGAATGATCATTGATAAGGCTTGTAAAGGAAGGAGATGGTGTGATTGAGCAAGAAGTTGACAACTGTTTTTTTTTAAAACACCTTTATTCAATTGTCACTTGTGACATAGGCACATTTACAGTTTACATTTATATAAACGTAATCAAACTGTATTAAAAAGTTCATGTTTACAAACTTTGTTCTTCACATATATTGCTATATATCCTATAACCTAAGCAACATTACATAAGTTATTCAATTCCTGCCTTGTTTTTAAACAAGAAACATCTTCATTAAACCATTACTTATGACACAGGCAGTGATGCAAAATGAAAACAAACCGCAACACACACTCCCAGTTACAAATATTCTACATCACTTATAATCTACCCAATCATTTCCAATCAAACATTACATTGCTCATTTAAGTTCTGCCTTTTCTTAAAACTCATTCCTCCCATGTATGTATTGTTCCCACAGTTCCCATTTTTTTCCTATGTAGTTTGCTCTTACCTTTTTCTAAAGATCTCAAATCCAGTTGTTTTATCTCTGTTACTATATTCACTACTTCCAGTAAAGTTGGTTTAGATTTTGATTTCCATTTTCTAGTCATTGCTTTTTTGGCAACCTTCATGATTAGTCACAGCAAGGCCTTACCATGTATAAGCAATTCCAATTTTGTATCATAGCTTAGAAAAATCAACTATCTCATCACACCTATCTGCTCACTCAGCATCTCTGACAGTACATCTCGCAGGGAATCCTCGCAGTCCACCAACTCGCCACACTCCCAGAAAATATGTTCCCAGTTACTTCCTCCTTCCCTGTCACAGCTCCAACATTTGCTGTCTGCCTGAGGAAAATTTCTCTGGAGCATATTTGGGGTATAAAAATATCTATGTAAACGTTTCCAAGCAAAAATCCTAAATCTTCTAGATTTTGTTGCATATTTGTGAGACATACATATATCCTCCCATTGTTTCTTTGTAAATTGCTTATCCAGTCGCTCTTCCCAATCCTTCTTAACTACAAGAATCAATCAGAGGAGGTTATCATGCAATATTTTATATGCTCTATTTATTATTCCTTTTTTAATGGCAGTTTCTGTTCTAGATTTTACTAAAAACTCTACCAGTGCTGGTCTTTCATTTATGACCCCCCCCCTATTTCTTTCTCTTTGCCTATACTGTATCAGTCCTTGATAGTGAAGGCAGTCTTTAACATGCAGTCCAAATAAATTCTTGGCGTCTTCCCATTCTGTCATGTTTTCCTCTCTAGTTATTTGCTGCCAATACCTTGGTTCCTTTGCTAGTTTTCTCCAATAAATTCCAACCCCTCTTGCCTATTGTCTGTATCCCTCATTGCTCACAGCAAAAAAACTCAGTCTTCAGGATAAAGTGCCTTTGTGGTACAAAATGAAGAATAATGGAGGCATAAACACAAAGGCACACCACTGGCTCGAATATCCAACAAAACACTTTATTGAAAGTAGAACAGTAAGCGCTTTTGCGTTGCACAGAACGCTTCTTCAGACTTAATGAAATTTTAAAACCAAACTGCTATTAAATAGCTCTTCATGCATCACCTGACCCATGATTACATACAATTAAAACCTTAAAGCGCTAAACATAGTCTTATATCATGATCTATGTATAAGAATAGACTTAAAATGCATATAAAATATATATAAAAAATATATATCAATAACCCTACAAATACAATGCTCTAAAATATACATATAAGAGATATAAAAATATATATATATAAATAATTCACTAGTAAAAACTCTCTACACCTACATAATACTACTAAACTGGGTAAATACAATTATGACTAAGCTATTTATCTAACACTATATTGAACTATCATTACAAAAAACAAGTATGTAAAAGGTAATTAAGAACACTGCTATCATTAGCAAACATGGCGGCCTATAAATAATGACATAGGTGATATCTGGAATAACTAGCACTAGACTGAGGTGTAATGTCCTCTAATGAAAAAATGTGTGAAACTATGTATATAACTAGTACTGTGATGCCAAGTAAGGAGTCAGTGATTGATTGGTCTGTCTTTCAGAAAAGGTTTCAAGCTCACCTTTTCATTGAGGCCATGTCCCTTATCTGCTTGATACCTCAGGATCCATTTATTTTCCTCCTTTTCGGTGTAGTTCTTTATGTTCCCTAGTCTAGTGCTGGTTCTGATAAGCTCTATAGCCATAAAACTAAATTTATGACTTAAATCATTGCTGATAGTAGGCCTTGCTAAGGCATTATGCTCATCTTCTCGTCTTATGGCGTACAAGTGTTCTCTTACTCTCTCTCTTAACGTTCTGTTGGTCTTTCCAGTATAGAAAGATTCACATTTCGAACACTGAGCTAAATAGACTAAATTCCTGGATTTACAGTCAGCGTAGTGCTTAAAACTATATAGCATTAGAGAAGAAAATGCAGTAAAATGATGAACACCAAAAGAGTAGTCCCAATAACAAGTCCATACAAATACTGAGTAGACCAGGGCTGGAGAAGGTTCTTGAGCATTTGCAAACACAACTTTCTTTTTGTAATCCATGTAGCATTGATTCCCAAACAGACTCCATCCTGAATTCTGAATTGGTTGAAGTTCCACAAGCAACGCTTGGTTACTTGAATCATTGCTCAGGTCTTTGACTGATTTCCACTCTTTGTCCATTGTAGATGACCTTGTTGGATCATTAATCCTCACTTCTGATAATGTTGTTGACATTTTTGAAGACTCGCTAAGAGTGATTTTCAATCATGATGATGTTGGTGAATCACTAGGTTTCACTTTGGATATGTTGGTTTCCAAGTGTTTTTTCTGCTGCAGGATGTGCTAGACTCATTAGGAGTGACACCATTGGCATTTCAGCAATGTCCATCATTACGGAGGGCTTTCTTAATGTGCGACACGTGAATCCAAGTGGGTGATCCTTCTCATTGGATGGTTGTAAGGTTGAAGGGAGTGCCTTCTTAAAAATGTTCTGATGAATATATCAGGTCCCTTGGTAAAACATTTTGATAGGAGGTTGGACTTTGCTGTTATTGAGCTTCTATAACTCTGGAGTGTATGTGGTGCTGACCAGATAAGACACTTGCAGTAAAGAAAAACAGATTAATGAAAATTTTATAGCCGCAGATTTTGGGCAAGGGTGTAACTTGCATTCTCATAGGTCTTCCTTGATAATTTTATGTGGGGAATTTTTTTCTAGTACCACTAACTGCATTATGTACACTAAATAATACTAGAGGCAATGTCTCTGGCCATTTGAGACTAGTTTCTTCACACAATTTACTAAGTCTAGGTTTTAACACCTGATTCATTCTTTCAGCAATTTCTGAAGCTTGCAGCTTCTACCATCTGTGATATTGTATGTTTATTTTTAAGACTTCACATACTTGTTGTACAACCTGGTATGTCAAATGAGTCCCTCTGTCCAATGGAATGTAACAAAGAACAACAAATCTGGGTTTTAACTCATGCAAAAGTTTTTTGGTGACCATAGTCGCATTATTCCTCTCAGAAGAGTAAGCCTCATTCCATCCAGAAAACATATCTGCACGTCTACAATTACCAAAACATATTGAATTTTGTACGACTATGGAAGTTTAATGAAATCCCACTGTGTATAACAAAAAGACTATGTAGGGCAGGAACACTTTTTGACACATTATACTGTAAACACATAATACAGTTGTTTACAAAATGCTGAATGACTTTGGAAATGTGGTGGGTATACCAATCAATCAAGATTTATTTTAATGCATTTTTTCCAAGATGAGATGGCAAATGATAAGCCCAAACCAAATGAGTTAGAAACTAGCATGGGGCTATCTTCCTGTCCGGGTAGTGCCACAGTGAGTCTGTAGAGCAGTCTTAGTCTGCTGGTACCAAAAGAAATAGCTGTGTCTCCTGTTTGTAGCTCTCCAAGTCATCTTGCTGCCATATTGGTGTTTGCCAACTGACACTCAAAGTGGGATGGCGTCTTTCTGCTTGTTGTGATGTTTGGACATTTGGCGGAGAGGTAGGCTGAACAGATGGACCTGTTTGCTGAAGGAAAGGACACTCATTATGCCAGTGTCCATTCTGACCACAATTAAAGCATATGCTAATTTGTGGCCTGCTATTCTAGTCTGTGGTGCAGCAGGGGATAAAAATGTTGTGGTTATTGTCCTGGGGCTTGCTGTGGAAAGAATCAAATCTACCCCTACCTTATGAATTTCTTCTCCCTGTCCCCTTTCCAGTAAATTAGTGCTGAATTGCTGAAGTTGAACATCTGTGCATTCTTTTGCATTTCTTTTGCTGTTCTTCTGTGAATCCTGAGGTGGTGTTAATGTTTGACTCTGTCTCAGCTGTATTTTATTTAAACAGGAAGTATTTCATTTGATTTTCTTTAGTATTCTTTAAAATAGAAGCTGAGGCACTTTTGGAAACTAGAATAATTGTAGATCATGTTTCTGAATTCTAAAGCAATTGTCTTGTGAGCAGTCTACCATGTACATTTTCTGTGAAAAGAATAAAAGTGTTGTAACCATAATTCTTCAGAAAAGTGGAGTGCTGCAAGAATTGAAAGCAGCTATGTTTAACTGCCAAGAAATTAAAATAAAAAGTAAAAATATAAACAAACACCCTTGTACATTTAACATTTTAAAAGCTTTCCTGGAACATGGCAGAAGCACTTCGCTTCACCTCATTTTCAACCCATCTTAGGCATGATGTTACTGTACAGTAACATATGCTGTTACTTAAAAATGATACTGGGTTGTACTGTTTATTTCCTATAAATTTTGCATGATTCCCTTTAAGAAATAAGTTGGCAAATTCTTATGTAAGGGTGCTTTCTAGTGGTACTCTAAAAGTGACCACGCCAAACGTATTAATATTGCCCCATCTAAAGAGTGTGTTATAAATAGTATAAATACTTTACTGAACAAATATTTAGATGATGTTTTACTGCTATCTTCTGCCTTTAATTTATTGTATAGTCAAGAAAGTGAATAGTCAAGAAAAGATTCATCCACAGTGCTTTATTCAGATGTTCATTTTCGTTGAACAGCGCAGTGGTGCAGCAATTGCATTGTCACCTCAGAATGAGAGATTCTAAAGTTCGATTCTTGGCTGGGGTGAATTCTTTGTGGAGTCTGCATGTCCTTCATGTGTTCATGTGGGTTTCCTCTAGGTGCTCCAGTTTCCTCCTTCGTTACAAAGACATGCATCTGGAGCATTTCTCCCGGGGCCTCTGCTGAAAATTGGCTTAGTTCCAAGTCAGACTTTCCCAGTAAGCAAATGTTAAATTATTTTCCAAGTCATTCAATGCATTTTTAGAAAAGACCAAGCTGGCATTCTGTTGTTCTGCCATGCAGTATAAACAGATGGACTTATTGCAAACAACAATTTATTCTAATTTCTTTGATTTATGTTGGCATCTAGAACAAAACTTTGCTGGAGTTCTGATTCATGTTGGCTTCTAAAGGTTCGCTCAAAAGACAAGTACAAAATCACTCTGTTGGGAATGAATTAATTTGTTACATTTACCCAGTTGTTTTTGTGTGTTCTTGCCCTTTGTGACATTATTGATGTATAATAATCAGCTATGGAAAGTGAGGTTGCTAAATTAGTTAGTGTTCCTCACTCTATCCTGTTAGTTGGCAGTAACTCAGTTTTTATAGTTGCTGAAAGTAGTTGTCTGCACTGAGTTTAGTCTCAATCAAGTTAGATAAGCTGCCATTTGGACTTGACTGCTAAGTAACAACATGGAAATAACCTTTGTCTCTGAAATGTAAGGCTCCTCATGTACCGACCTGATTGTTGTGTGAATAGAGGATTGGGAAGTTTGAAGAAAATTGAAAAGTTAAATAATTGGATGTGAATGTTAGTGGAGTATTTATATTAAAAAACAGTGCTGGGCAGCTCTGTTGGCACAGAGGGTCAAAACCCTGTCTGATCCATGCAACCGGAGTTCGAACAGTGGCTTGGACATCTTTTGGAGGTGGAGGGGTAGAAGAGTGATGAACCTTTTCCATTTCACCTCTCATTCTTTCTCTGGGGGGAGGGAATGGAGTGCGGGTTTGGGTGCTTGGTCACACTGTGCAGTTCTTGTTGGAATCCAGACATCCCAAGGGAGCAAGGCTCTCATAAGATATTATATCCCCTAAAAAAGTGAGTGGCACTTTCTTGCCAACACCTGTTGTGCTCTGAACTTTTGAGCAACACTTGGTATGTGCACAGGGCTTAGGAGGTTAAGGGTTCATCGGTTCTTACTATGTTGTTCTGTCAGGAACATAAGCCTACTCTTGCATTCCCATACTAATTATTGGCCCTTATATTTTGTAATATGAATATCCAGATATTGGCCAAACAAGTATACGGTTGGGTACATACACATTTCCTCTATATATGAAGGTTGCTGGTGCTAAACCGGGCTGACTATGTGGTTACCCATCCATTTGTCCAAATTACATTTGAAGAGAGTAAGACACCTACTCCGCTTTATGTGGACTGGAAGACTGTTCCATATGAGTGGTATTCTCTGTGATACATGTGAATCCCTCCAGCATGTTCTGTTAATTTTACAAAAAGATATTTAGGTCACTTGAGTATGTGGTTATGATACCACTGTGAATGTGTTTTGGTCTGACAGGAAAGGGTCTGTTGAAGCTGTATGCTCAAGGCAGTGATCGTCTCTTAATAGACTGTATGATACCAAGCATAAAGACAAGGCTTTGAAACAGTCTGCATAGTTTTTCCAATTTAAGCCCATGATCATTTTAGTGTGAAAGCACTGTGATCATTCCAGTTGTGACAAGTCATGAGACAAGTATGTACCATAAGGGGCATTACACGCCATGGTCTAGTAAGTGCTGAATACAGTAGAACAATTGCATCTCTGGATCTTGATGCCATACCTTTAAATATAAGCTGTGCAATGAGGAATCCTTAAAATAGTAGATATGTGGTGATCAAAGGAGAGGCCATTGTTGATGTAGGTTCCCAGATCTGTAAGTATCAATTTTCAGGGGGGTGTTTTCAGTGTGATAGTTAAAAGGGAAGTTAAGCTTGCTGAAAGACGTGCATTATTTTAGTCCATGGTTTTGACATCACCTATTTGTTTGGGACAGGTCCTTTTGTAGGATCATGGTGTCTTCTGTGGAGTTTGATAGCACCAAGTTTGCAGTTATTTACAACTTGGTCAGCCCCAAACCCGTAAAATTAGCTTTGACCTGTGTTAAGTAAATGCCAAAGTGGAGTGGCCCAAGGACTGTACCCTGGGATACTCTGCTAGTGATAGGTCATTTGGAGGTGGTGGAAGCATCCACACTTAACTTCTGGGTTCTGTTCAAAGAGTTCCATAGGGGTTAACAGCTGGATCTGTTTATCTATGCCTGAGTGTGGGCTGGTATTGAATGCTGATATGTAGTATGCCCTAATTTGCCCTCATCCATTGCCTCATTGCCTTTGAAATTTTCAAGGAAATTGGCCGAGTTAAGTACAGAAGACCTGCATTTGACATATCTGAACTGAGATGGGCGGTGCATTTTTATTTTGACCTGTATCCGTATTTATTACTCCCATAATGATCCTTTCCATAATCTTACAGAAGAGACTGATCAGGCGTGTGGGTCTGTAATTACCAGAGTCTTTTGTAACCCCGCCTTTGTGCATGGGAATTACTGTTGCTGTCCCCCATTCATCCAGTAAGAAGTCTGGTTTGAGGCTAATATTAAATAGTCCCTGTAAGGGGGTCTGACAAATCATATTTCAGGCTAACCAGTAGGCAGTCCGGTATATTATCCAGGCCCATAGATGTAATACGTGTCTTAAATAGGGGCTTAAAAACTTGTTCTTAGGAGGTTTGAGTTGGGTGTAAATGCAGATATTGATATGAGAAAATTGGAGGCGAGTGTGGATGAAGTTGGAGCTGAATTTGGGTGCCAGTCACTTGGCCATGTCCTCTGTGTCTCAGAGTATGTGATATCATTTACTATTTGCTCTGCTCAGTGCTGAGCATTGTTTCTGATATTTCTAAAATAGTTTAAGAAGTCTTTGAGGTTATCTTTCACCTGAGTGGCTGTTTTTACTTTATATCTGGCTTTTCATGATTTGATCATGATCCAAAGTTTCTTTAGTTTAACAAGGGCATTTTTGGGGGACTTCCAAGGTGGCTGCACATTGAATAACAAGTTAATTCTAGCTCTCCCAGTGTTAAAACAGAAACACAGCAGAGACGGCCAGTTGTACTTGCTGGTAAATTTCATAACTGTCTAGTAAGTGTACTGCTTGGATGCCAGGAAGAAAGCAATACAGAGGACCTGGAAAAAGTCAGCTACAAAAAGTGAGGAACAAACACTGACTGGAGAAAGTTCTGCAGCTGTTCAGCAAAAAGTAGTGCAACCTCCAGACATGAATTCCAGTAGCCTACAGGAAGCTCCTAAGACAATTGCACACAGACCTGGTTAAAATAAATGAAACATTGATGGAGTATATCAACACAAACAACAAAAGGCTGGAAAAAATGGAAGAAGCTTTAAAGAAATATTCAGATGAGGTAATAAAGCTACAAAAATCAGAGGTCAAAATAAAGAAAAGGCTGGCAGACTATCAGACTGCTCAGGAAGAGATGTTTAAAAAAATAATAGAATTAGAGAACAGCGTGCATAGTGAAAACCTGAGATTTTCAGCTATAAAAGAGAAGCTGGAAGCAACAGAGTGCATTAAGTTTATGAAAGGACAGATAAGCTACTTGTCCGGTATTCCACAGGAGGAGTTGATACTTGAAAGGGCACATCATGTGTATGCTCCAAACCTGGATATGAGAAAGCAACCTAGACCTTTAATAGTAAAGATGAAATCCTGCCACCAGATGGATTTGATTTTGGCAAAACTGTGGCAGAAGGGCAAAGTAGTAAAAATGGGAGATAGCAGACTGTGGAGAATGATTACTCGTACACCAGAAGAGAAACAAATATATTCCATTGTTCAGGGAATGTTGAGACCGAGGTGTGAGATTCAAACTTCTGTACCCAGCTGTCTTCAAAGTATTCTTCCCTGGAGTGACAAAATTATCTTTTTGATGAAGTACATGCTAAGGAGGAAATACAAAAGTTTGTCCAACAGTAAGTGAGCTGTGAAACGGAAAGAGATTCTGCTTCTTGTTCTGGTAATAAAGGCCACAGAGAAACTGTACCTGTGAAACTTTTACCAGTGTTTCACCGGAAATGTTGGAGTGAAGGAAGGGAGCACAAGAGTTGACTAGAAGAATTGAAAGTATGTTGGAAATGAAGCAGCAACAAGATTTGGGAGATGGAGATGAACAGTAATAAAACCAGTAACTTAATGTGGGATTACAATCCAATAATATGTGTGAAATATGATGGAGCAAGAAAATCTGGAAAATTTGAACTTTTTCAGAATGTGTTGGACCTGTTGGGGACTCTAAAGCATATGCCGTACTTCATGTCATTAATGTTCAAAATAAGACAGGGAAGAGGAGGGAGAAGGGTAACTGCAAGTAAAGAAATGTCTTTCTTACTAGCAGTATTTATGTGGTGTATGGTTTTCTTTGCATGGTATGAAGTAGTTTTTTTCAGTTATTTTTTTAAGTGTAATCGGGACTGTAAACAGGTACTGCTGTTTTTTTTTCTTTCTCCCTTCTGTCTCTCTCCTTGTTCAGTTATAAGAAATATAGGCAATGCAATGCAAAAAAAGCCTGGTTAAAGAAGCAAAATAAATAAATAAATAATGTGCTTTTTCTCATTCCTGACTTGAGAAATGATTGGATTAAGGACCTTAGACAGATTTAGTAACACATTTTAAGAGTAAGCAAGTAAATGAAAAAGAAAATTGAATATTATGAGGCTTTTTTCTAACAAATACATGTATGCTTACTAGCAGTACTGCAGCTGGGTTTTCATGGAAACAGTCTGATAAAGAGAAACTGGGTGCCTGGTCCTCATGTCTCCACAGGGACAATTTGATAAGGAGAAACTGGCAACAGGCTGGTGGAGAGTGATTAAAGAAAAAAGTGAAGATAAATTGGCTAGGACATAATGTTCTCTTAAAGCATTTAGGGTTTTCCCAGCTGGGAGAGCTATAAAGAAAAGACTAAACCAATTAGCACTTAGTAGAAGCACAGGGTGCACTATGCATTTTTAGCATGTTTAACCTTTCTTGTAGGTTAACTCAAGTTTGTGAGTGTGTCTGTCAGTTTGGGACTTTTATTCCTATCAGGAGGGCAAAACTTAAGTATTTGAAGATCCTACATAGTTTTGTGTGTTAATATTAAGCTAATAGGTTTTAGGGGGGTATTGTGTGTGTTTCTTGTTAGAGGGCTTTCAATAAAACAAAAACTTTTGTAAGATGTGACATAGGCCCAAATGGATATGACAAGAAACAGCTGCATAAAAGTTTAACCTGTCAAATAGTGTTTGAATGTAACATAACAGCTGGAACTAGACATTTAACAAAAAATGTATTGTACATAAAAGGTGGGAATAATACTTTTTTATGCCATGATTCTTTCTGTAATGTCTTAAAATGTCAACGCTCTGGCAAATGAATACAAAAAAGAAAGAGCAGTGAACTATATTAAAATATATCGAATACCAATAAGCTATGTTACAGGAGACACACGTAGAAAGAACTGAGCATGTGAATTTGATAAAGGTTTTCAGGATGGTTATTCAACAGAATACCTAGGACAAAGAAAAAGAGGAGTACCTATATTAATTTTGCAAGAGGAGTTCCTATAGTGATAGGATAAAAAAAGATGATAATGGCAGATTTGTAGTGCTAAGGGGCTACCAACAAGGGAGGAGGAGGATTACACTGGCATGTATTTATATTCCAACTAAAACTGCTATAATGGAGCTTAAGAAAATTCTTTGAGAAATAATCAGTTTTCAGCAAGGAATATTGCTTATAGGTGAAGGTTGGAATGTCATTTCCAACAGTGAAGATGTGTCTGGGGGCCCAGAAGGATAACAAAGGAGGGTAGATTTTTGAAGAAATGTATGAAAATGTTTGGCAAGGGAGATGTGAATTCGGTAATAGGAGTTCAGAGTGAATTTAGATAGTATTTCCCCAAGGTAAAAAACTGGGCTAGGCTAGACAGCATTTACATTTCACAGGAATATGTGCATTTAATTGAAGGTCTTAATAAGCACCCAATAACTATTTCAGATCATGCACCAATAATAACTAAAATAAAAATACAGGGTATTGAAATGAAAATGAGACACTGGCACTTTCCCACCTATCTATTGAAAAGAGAGGAATTTAAGGAATGGGTAGTGGAGATTATTCAGGAGCTATTAGAGAGGATAGAAATTTATTTTGAAAAAAGTAGCTAGGGAGTTGGTAAGATTAGGGTGGAGTTTAAAAATAGGGTGGCAGTAAAAAAAAAAGTGAGGTATGGTTAAGAAATAAGAATTATGTAGAGGGACTGACAAATGTAAGTATTGCAGAATAGGGGGAATCACACAGGATAATAAGGGGATCAACTGCAGAATGCTAATTGGAACATAAGAGATTATCTTGATAATGTGTATGAGTTTTAAAAGATTGCTGTTAAACAACTTTTTTTTTTGATAACAGTAGAGCACAAAAACTTTTAGCAGAATGACTCAGGCAACAGAATGTAGAAAGGGCTGTCGACAACCTTAGGGAGCCTATAACAAAGACGGTAGCAAGTGATACTGTAGCGGTATTATAAATATTTTGGAAACACTATGAAAGTCTGTATAAAGCAGAGAAGTATGGAAATCAAGAAAAGGTACAAATGGAAATGCTTATGGAATTAAATGTATCAGGGCTAGAGGTAGATGAGGCTGAATTATTAACTGTTAGAATAGGAGGATATGAGATAAAAATTGTGATGTATAACTAATCTACAGGAAGGTCCTCTGGAATAGATGGTTTTCTTCTGGAAATTTGGAAGTTAGGAGGGAAAAAACTGATAAAGATTTGGAAGGTTTTATTTAACAGTATTTTAAGAGGAGGAGCAGTACCAACATCTCAGAAGAAAGCAATGGTAGATGTAACACCTAAAGTGGGTAAACATATTTCAGATCCAATTTCATATAGGCCTATTTCAATACTAAACCATGATTATAAAGTGTTCAGGCCTACCTTTATAATGTCGACGGCCACAACGGCTAATGTGTACAATGGCGAACCATTTCCACAAAACCCGTACTGCTGAAACCTCAGAAAGCTGACAAAACATCGAAAGCTGAAATTTCTGACCACAACATGCCTACCAACAAGTGCTAAAATTGGTCAAAAAGGAGGTGAGATTTTGCAGTTTGGAATATCAGCGTTCGAGGTTTTGTGAAGGCGCAGTTCGTAGTTTGCGGAAGTGGATTTGCCATTGTGGCCATTGACATTATGGAGGTAAACCAATGTTCGTGTCTGTAGTGGCTAAAGGAATGACAAAAGTAATGCCATAATTGAGAGATAGGGATCAGTGCGGTTTTGTGCAGGGGAGGCAAACATTTGACAACATTAACAGAACACTGATTATCCAGAGGGAAACAGAATGTAAGAAGATACCATTGTTGTTGGTGGGTCTTGATGCAGAGAAAGCATTTGACAAGAGTATGCTGGAACTTTATGACCAGGGCAATGGAAGCATTTGCATTTCCTGAAAAAAATTATAAGGTTGATGTGAAGGATATATGAGGGATCAGAGGTGAAAATTAAAGTGGGTGGGGTCCTCTCTGATGATTTCTGCCTGGGCAAAGGAACCAGACAGGGGCGTCCTCTTTCCCCTCTGTTATTTGTATTATGTTTAGAACCACTGGCAAACAAAATAAAGGACACAGAAATTCAAGGATATAATTAGTGTGGTATTCAAGAAAAGCTGGCTCTATTTGCAGATGATATTTTATACCGGACAAAAACAAAAAGAGACATCATAGTGTTGTGGAACATTTTGAGACAGTTTCATATCCTTTTGGGATTAAAAGCTAAAACAAAGGCAAGACCTGTAAATTCTGTACCCACACACAAATTGGTTTAGTAATATCCATATTTATGGGGACATGATAATATGAAGTGTTTAGGAGTATGGATTAAAAATTATTCTGGTGTGGTAGCTAAGGATATGTGGGAAGAGACTAAACAAAAGACAATACAACTGAGAAAATGGAAGCTTTGTTATATGGATATGGATGGCAAAAGTCAAGTGGGATAAGCTGTTTATTTGAGTAGAACAGGGCATAGTGGGATTACTGAATTTGAAGGGGTATTTCAGAGCTACACAGTTAAGGTTCCTATAAGTAGCACAAGCAGAAAACAATTCAAAGTGGAAATGGATGATTTTGAAACTGGAAGGGGGAGGTCAAGAAACAAGGAGAGACTGAGATTTTGGATGCAGCCTTTTAAGGAGAAAAACAATTATACAGAACATTATATCCATAAAGTAGCAGAAAGTATTGTAAGAACTAAGCCAGCACAGATGTTCTTTGTGTTTCACTGTTGCAGTCATTACATTTGGGTAATCTGCTGGCAGGTTGCTGTCAGTCGGCCCGAATAACAAAGTCTTGGGTCCTGCGTCGGTTGCTGTCTCCTCTTCCGTGACGTCAGGTCATCAGGGGTATAAAACATGCAGCCGATGCCATTTTATTCAGTCTTTCTTGCTGCACGGTGCCTGAATCACAAGCAGTTCGCAAGTGCCGGTCAGCTGACTCCTGAAATTTTCATATTAGAGTTTCAGACCCGAAGACTTCAAACTAAAGCTAAGTACCCCGTTGGGGAAACTTTTTCTTGCTCCTTACTGATGTCAGTAAAAGTTAATTGCATTACTTGTGGGAAGCAAATACCTCATAAGGATTTTCATTTGTACTGCATTCCTTGCCTAAGCCCAGATCACAACATGCCTTGCTGTCGGTTTTGTGCTAGATTTAACCAACGCACTATTAAGCGTCGGTATATTTTTGCTTCTAAATATTTTGGTCCAAGATTTAATTATCATGAAATGTCATCGGTTAGCAATCCCGACTACCGGAGTTCACAAAAAACACAAAGAAAATGACAGAGACAGACCGTCGAGGTCCAAAACCGATGATGAAGCTTCTCCTAAGCCAGTCGCCGGTTCACTGGTACTCAGTGAGGCGCTTTCACAACCCCTGATACCCACTACTTTTGAGTCACAGGCCTCTACTGAGACCCATTCAGAGAGTCTGGTATGTCGCGAGATTCTCAGAGTATTGAACCCACGGATGTCTCTCCCTTAGGTCCAGAGCTGCTGAGCAGGCACCGGCTTCTGAGGGTGTTTTCAGGCCTCAACATTTTTATATTAAACAGACGCCAGCAACAAAAACAAGGCCAAAACCAACTTCCATGTCTAAAAAAATGATGCTTGAGCCACGTTCACAGGCCCCTATGCCTAAAAAACAGATGATCAAAATGGCTGAGGATTTAATTACCTTGATCAGGGGTTCCCAACCATCCCCTGCTAAGAGGCCTTAGGCAAGGCCCTGATTATGAATCTTCAGATCAGGTTTCCATTTCTTCTGATTCCTCTTCTGATCAGGAATTTTCTATTCCATCCTATGAGGATTCTGATGCAGAAGAACCCATCCCATCTGCATCTCCTCCTGCGGATTACTCTTTTGGAGAGGCTTTGCATACTTTAAGGGAACATTTTCACTGGGAGAGTCAGGACTTCTCTGAATCAAAAAAGAGGCTTAGGGATTTCCTTCTTCTTCCTCAACATAGGTCTTTGGCAGTACCTCCTGTATTAGACATTGTTGATGATGTGTTCTCGGAATCAAGCATGGCTCCTGATTCCCTGCCTCCGGCTCTTAGTAAGCCAGACAGATATTACAGGGTCCCTGACTCCCACAAATTCTTTTTCAAAATTCCTGCAGCTGATCCTGAAACTATTTCTCAGGGTCCCAAGGGTGTAAAGGCCTCTACAGCCAAGAATCCCACCCCTTCTGATAGAGATTCCAGGGCGCTGGATAGATGGGGTAAGAAGGTCTATACGTCTGCAACCTTGGCAATCAGGGCTTTGAACTGCCAGTTTCATATGCTTAAATATCAACAGCATGTTATGGGGTTACTGAAACAGAAAATTATGATGATTTCTGATTGTGTGGAAAATAGAGTTACATGAATTATTGCATTCAACAGAACAAGTTGGAAAGCATACTTTGCAATGTGGTTTTGATTCCTTGGAGGCCTCTTGTAGGGCTGCCATTACTGGATCTGTGATTAGAAGGCATGCCTGGCTCAAGGAGCAAAATCTGCCTGATCATGTTAAAGCTAAATTGTTGGATGCCCATTTGCAGCATGATACTCTGGTAATAAGGCAGAAGAGGATTTAAAGAAAGTGGAAGACAAAGCTTAAATCTATGCAAACTGTAAAAGATTTCTTGCAAGTGCAGCCACCTAGGTTCAGTAGACACTGGCCTGATAAAAAATGGTCCTTTCCTGTATCCAGCAGAGCCACTCAGGGCAAATCCAGGTGCTCTAAAGGCTCCAGATACCAATCACAGGGTTCTTACAGGTCAAAGCAATGGGGTGCCTCCACCTCCAAATCTGGAGGTAACAAAGCACAACCCTACAGTAAGCAGTCTCAATGGCTTTCCTCTACCGTCACCAAGCACTTATCTTTTGGCAGCCCCCTGGGGGGGGGGGGGGGACTAGCACTTCATGCTCAAAATTGGCAGTTAATTACCCAGGACAAGTGGGTATTAAACGTAGTATCCCAGGGGTACAGATTTCATTTCCATACTTTGCCAATTCCAAACGGCTGGCCGGATCTGCCACAAAACCAGTGGGCGGAGGCCCAGAAACAAGTCATGTCCCTCACGGATATGGGGGCTATTCAACCAGTACCAGAAAAGGAAAAGGGCAAAGTTTTTATTCAAGACTTTTCCTAGTACCCAGAAAAGATGATTCATGGCGTCCAATACTGGACTTATCGATTTTGAACACATTCCTGGACATTCCAAGATTCAAAATGCTGACTTTACAACACCTACTGCCTATGCTAGGCAGGAATGCTTGGTTAGCAACTCTAGACTTAAAAGAGGCATACCTGCATATCCCAATAAGGGAATCCTGCAGAAGATACCTCCGCTTCAAAGCATTTTTTTGCATTACCAATTCTCTGCACTGCCCTTTGGATCATCTACTGTGCCCAGGGTCTTTACAAAGTGCCTGGCATCAGTAATTGTATTCTGCAGACAAAGAAGCATTCAAATGTATCCTTATCTGGACGACTGTCTCATTCAAGCAGAGGACAAGGACACTCTTCTTCAACATCTGGCATTTGTAAAAAGGCTTCTAGCATGCCTAGGGTACACCATAAACGAAAAGAAATCACAGCTGGTACCCTTTCAAATGATTACATTCCTGGGTGCAAGCTTGAATACAACTGTCCAGATGGCTTACCTCACGCCAGACAAAGGCAACTGACAACATATTTCAAACAAATGGCAACAAAAACCCAGTTATCTGCAAGACAAATTATTCAGGCTTTGGGGTTCATGGCATCCTGCATTCTACTAATTCCATATGCGAGACTACATATGAGGAAAGTCAATGGTACCTACAAAGTTTATGGAGTCAACATTGTCACAGTCTGGAAACATTGATTCCTCACATTCCCTGCCTACAACAGGAGTTTCTCTGGTGGGCAGAGACATGTCACCAAAACAAGGGACTGTCATTCACTCTACCCCCTGCCACCCAAACCCTAACTACAGACGCATCAGACTATGCTTGGGGGGCCCACCTGGCAGGGAGATGCATTCAGGGAAAATGGAGCCCAAACCAAATGCATCTGCATATCAACCAGAAAGAGATGCTAGCTGTTCAGAATGCTCTGACAGCCTTCAAGGACTTACTTCATCCAGGACAACTACTGATAAAGACAGACAACACCACAGTTATGTGGTGCATAAACAAGCAGGGGGTACACATTCCTACCCCCTTTGCAGACTAGCCATGGCCTTGTGGAACACAGCCTTGACTTACCAAGTACATTTTCAAGCTCAGTTCCTGCCAGGAAAGCAAAATACTCTGGCAGACGACCTAAGCAGAAATCTTATGGACTCATACAAATGGAAACTGGATCCACAAATCTTCAGCATGTTAACACAGAAATGGGGGAGTCCAGACATAGATCTGTTTGCCTCTCCCCAAAATTATCAGTTGGACAAATTCTGCACAAGAACTCATCACAAAAAAGCATGGAAAGTGGATGCCCTACCCTTCAGCTGGAGAAACCTGTCAGTCTACGCCCTTCCCCCTCTGCCTCTACTCTCCAAGGTCTTACTAAAATTCAGACAGGAAAAAACAAAAATGATCCTAGTGGCTCCAGACTGGCCTCGCCAGCACTGGTACCCACTTCTAAGGACTATGTTTGAGCTTCCTCCATGGTACTTGCCTCAAATACCTCATCTACTGTTTCAGCAGAACTATCAAATTCTGCACACTCAGCTCCAAACTCTGAATCTTGCAGCATGGCTGATCAACTAATTATTCAAACACCTCTCAGTAAATCTGTGATGGATTTTATTTTGGAAGCCAGAAGGCCTAGTGCTAGAAAATCTTATGCTGATAAATGGAAGAGATTCTGTGCTTGGAACCAAGCACAAGGAACAGACACAGCAAAGCCCAATATTCCTCAGATTTTACAATATTTGACTGAGATGCATGACAAGGGCCTATCCTTTTCTTCAATAAAAATCCATGCCTCTGCCATCTCGGCTCATTACAACACAGAGCCTCCCCTCTTTTCTCATCCTCTGCTTAAATAGTATCTTAGAGGGGCCAAAAATGTAAAGCCTCCCAGAAGATCACCAACTCCTGCATGGGACCTCAATTTTGTGCTGGAAAAACTTACCCTGCCTCCTTTTGAACCAGCAGCTACTGTGGATATAAAATTTCTGTCTTGGAAAACAACTTTTCTCTTGGCAGTCACTTCAGCTAGGAGGGTTTCAGGAACTACAGGCTGTCATGGCAGTGGAGCCTTTTATTATATTTTACCCGGACAGGGTGTCCTTCAGGACCAATCCTTCTTTTATGCCTAAGGTGGTATCCAGAGTGGCTCTTAACCAGACCAGTCACCTGCCAACATTTTACCCAAATCTGCAGAACAAGGGGGAGCGGATTCTGTATTCATTGGATGTACACAGACAACTAAGATTCTACTTAAACAGGACCAAATCTCTAAGAAAGTCTGAGCAACTACTGGTAGCATTTGCTGCAGGGTTAGAGGGTAAGGCTATATCAAAGCAGACTATCTCTAAGTGGATAAGCCACTGCATTCGTTTCTGCTACTTGCACCATGGTAAACCTGTGCCCAAGGGGATCAGATCACATTCCACCAGGGCTGCCTCTACTTCAGCAGCTTTTCTCAGAGGGGTTCCAACCAAAGACATTCTAGAAGTTGCTACTTGGAGCTCTGTTCATACCTTCACAAAGCGTTATCATTTGCCTCTCTTCTCCACATCCAGGGCAGGCTTTGCCACTGCAGTTCTGCAGGGCCTTATAGCCGCTCCTAATGCTGTTTAGTTCCATCTTCCCATCCATAGCTTTGGGATTCTACCCAAATGTAATGACTGCAACAGTGAAACACGAAGAACATAGTACAGTTGTGTACACTTACCATAAATGTAGATGTTAGAGTGTATTCACTGTTGCAGTCCGAGTTACCCACCCGCCATCCCCCTTTTTTCTATACCTTTTCTTTCCTTTACTGTACACAAAAGCCTTTGTGGTGTATTTGCTTTTATATGCAGGTAAAGTTTGTTTCTAAATGTGCATTTATATTTATTTACTGTTGTATATGTATATAATTTTGCTCCCCATTTTGAGTGGCACCTGACATCTGGGGCAAGAAAAACTGAATAAAATGGCGTCAGCTGCATGTTTTTTACCCCTGATGACCTGACGTCATGGAAGAGGAGACCGCAACCGATGCGGGACCCAATACTTTGTTATTTAGGCCATCTGAGGGCAACCTGCCAGCAGATTACACAAATGTAATGACTGCAACAGTGAATACACTCAAACATCTACATTTATGGTAAGTGTACACAACTGTACTGTATGGAGAAAGGTAATTCTGCATATAGGGATGATTGCAATTAGGGCATAGACAGTAGGCAAGTGGAGCCTAGAATTTATTGGAGAAAACTGTCAAAGGAATCAAGCTACTGGAAGCAAATAACTAGAGGGAGAAAGGTAATAGAATGGGAAGAGGTCAAGAATTTATTTGGACTGCAGGTTAGAGATTGCCTTCCCTATCTCTGGGAATGTTTGGGGTTATCAAAAAGTACTAGAGAATCATCAGATAACCTATGTAGAAGATTCTGTAGGAATGAGAACTGCACCAGTTGGTTCTCTGACAGAATAGCTAATGCATGGAACAGATTACCAAATGACATTAAAGCAAGTACTAGTTTAGATGTTTTTAAAAACAGCCTGGATACTTATTATGGGAACAAGTGTTTTGGTATCTTGGCAAGCTAGAAGGGCATTAATGTCCGTGCTTGAAATATTTGTATGTGTATATCAAGGATTGATATCAGAGTATATGCAAAAGGAAAAAAATAGGGTGTCCTAAATGAAAGACCAGCACTGGTAGAGTTTTTAGTAGAATATAGAACAGAAGCTGCCATTAAGAAAGGAATAGTTAGTAGAGCATATAAAATATTGCATGATGACTATAAGAATCAGTCAGAGGATGTTAGAAAGGATTGGGAAGAAAGAGATTGGAATAGCAATTCAGAAAGAAAGAATTCAAGAATATATGTATGTCTCCCAAATGTGTAACAAAATCTAGAAGATTCAGGATTTTTGCTTGGAAATGTTTACATAAATATTTTTATACCCCAAGTAGATTCCAGAGGTAGACCGTGAATGTTGGAGGTACGATAGGAAAGAAAGGTAATTGGGAATATATTTTCTGGGAGTCCGGTGAGTTGGGGCGGACTTTAAGGATTCCCTGTGGGATGCAGTGTTGCAGATGCTGGGTCGGTAGATTGGTGTGAAGAGGGAGATGATTTTTCTCAACTATGCCATGTCTAGGGAATTCAGATTCTGTAAGGCCTTACTGTGTCTAATTATGGTGGCTGCCAAAAAAACAATTACTAGAAAAAACTTTGAAATGGAAATCAAAATCTAAACCAACTATATTAGAAGTAGTGAATATAGTAACAGATAAAACAGTAAGAAATGAGGTTTAAATATTTGACTGAAAATGATTGGTAGATTACATGTGGTGTCCATTGTATTTAATTTGGTGAGGACAGATGCATTTACATGTCCATAGAATGTGTCTGTAAAGGAATCTGCATAAGCAGTATGGTTATGAAAGTATGTGGGGGTGGGCTTTTGAGTTTAGACAGGTCATCACTCAGTTTTAGTGGATTAGTCATTGCATATTCTCTGAATACCAAGCTAAGAGAGGTAGGAGGTATGGGCTCTATGGGGAACATAGGGGTAGGGCCCCTGCACTTAACTATGATATGATAAGGGCTTTTGTTAATTGTAACTTGGATGTAGTGGAGTTTCAGGTCATTATCTTGTCTGACAAGTCTCGAGGCAAGATTTTTTAAAAGAATATAGAGACACCTCCACCTTTAAAGCTTTTATCTAATGCAGTGAACCTGTACAACTGATAGGCACTGAAGCCCTGCACTGAAGGAGTTCTTTCAGTGATCTTGACCCAGGTCAGTGTGATGATGCATGTAGGGATGCCTTCCAGGGTAATAGGGTGTGAAGTTTTTTGTTAAACCTCCTAGGACAGAGAAGCAACACTAGGAGCCTCAACACAAAACCTCATTTAGGTTCACACCTCATATAGGTAGCATGGAATGAGCCTGATGGTTGGCATTATGGGAGAGCAGAAAATGCCAAAAAAATGCATTTGGCAAGAGATAAGTAGAATTGGAAACACTTTAAGGGCTGTAATGTTAAAGTTGCTGTACTGAGTGTATGTGGTGCCAGATATAGATTACTGTTGGTATTTGTGGTAAGATAGTATTGTGTGTAATTCTGATTTAGTCTGACTTTTAAAGGTCAAGCCATCAAAACCAAAAACTGAAAAGTGAAAGGATATAATGTTCTTCATACTGATCTCTGCTGAAGTGGCCTAAGTAATGTTGGTTGTATCCTGCATAGGATGTAACAGATAAGCCAACTTCCAGCTTCAGGGCACCATATATGCACCCAAACCATTAGCCAGCTTAAGCTGAGTTGACTAAAAAGACAGGTTTGGGCACCAAGCTCTTCAGAGCTTTCCTTCTGCTAAGAAGAGAGCTTATCCTGCAGGCTTTCTAGTATTGACAGTCAGCTAATGCTGTTCCTTTGCTGGGCAGATAAGTTCCCTGCCATGTAAACCTTCCCTATTACCTTTAAACTTGGTTAAAGTTACTTGGTTGGGAAATACAAGTACTTTTAAGCTAGGAAAAAGTATTTTCCTTGGCTATCCCACGATTTAAATGGGAGTACACCTTTTTATTTTTGTGGTTAGAAAGTTTAAGTTGTTTAAGTTGTTTAAAACTACTTTTATGTGTGGAGAAACTCTGTTTTTTGAGAAAAAGTAATTTTTTGGCTGATTTCCTATTTTACTGGCTTTTGCTGCTAAGATTCTCTGGGAAACAAACACCTTTTTTGGCTTTACCATGGATTAAACTATGGGTCTCTCTGTCAGAACTTTGAGCCACAAAAAGGAAAAAAAATAACTAAACAGCTTTTGCCATCACAGCAGGCTGGTAATTTGCTACAGCCACAGATGGATGACTCAGCTGTGACCAAACGGATGTTTTTCATGTTTCACTGTTGCAGTCATTACATTTGGATAATCTGCTGGTAGGTTGCCCTTAGTCGGCCTGATTAACAAAGTCTTGGGTCTAGCATTGGATGCTGTCCCTTTTCCATGACGTCAGGTCGTCAGGGGTATAAAACATGCAGCCGACATCATTGCATCAGTCTTTCTTGCCGTGCAGTGCCCGAAGCAGAAGCAGTTTGCAAGTGCCGGTCGGCAAACTCCTGAAGTTTTTGTTTTCGAGTTTCAGAACCGAAGTCTTCAACTTAAAGCTAAGCACCCCGTTGGGGAAACTTTTCTTGCTTTTTACCGATGTCAGTAAAAGTTAATAATTGCATTTCTTGTGGAAAGCAAATACCTCATAAAGATTTTCATTTGTACTGTATTCCGTGCCTAGGCCCTGACCATGACGTACCTTACTGTCGGTTTTGTGCTTTATTTAATCAGCACACTATCCGTTGTTGGTACATTTTTGCCTCTAATTATTTCGGTTCTCAGTTTAATTATCCAGAAATGTCATTGGTTAGCCTTCCGACTACTGGAATTCTGAAAAAACGCAAAGATAAAGACAGAGACAGGCCGCCGAGGTCCACAACTGCCGACAACACTTCTCCTAAGCCAGTCACCAGTTCGCCGGTATTCAGTGAGGCGCTTTCGCAGCCCCTGATACCTGCTACTTCTAATTTGCAGGCCTCTACTGAGACCCATTTGGAGTCCGGTATGCCACAAGATGCTTCACCTGTGGAACCCGCAGATATCTCTACCTTGGATGGGTCCGGAGCTGCTGTGCAGGCACCGGCTTCTGAGGGTGTATTCAGGCCTACAGACTTGCATATTAAGTCGACACTGCCTTCATTACTAAGGCCTAAATCTCGATCCATGTCTAAAAAAATCGACGCCCAGGCCTCGTGTTCAGGCCCCTATGCCTAAAAAACAAATAACAATGGCTGAAGATCTAATTTCTCTAATCACGGTTAGTCAACCCCCCCCCCCCCCCCCCAAGAGGCCTAGGGCTGAACTTTATTATGAATCTTCTGATCAGGATTTTGTTTCTTCTGACTCTTGTAATGACCTGGATTTGTCCATACCTACATATGAGGATTCTGATGCAGAGGAACTCCATTCCCTCTGCTTCCCCTCCTGAGGACTTTTCTTTTGGGGAAACTTTACATGCTTTGAGGGAGCATTTCCACTGGGAAAGCCAGGAATTTTCTGATTCAAAAAAGAGGCTTGGGGATTTCCTGCTTCTACCTCAGCATAGGCCTTTGGCTATACCTCCTGTACTAGACATTGTTGATGATGTGCTTTCGGAATCTAGTTTGGCCCCTGATTCCCTTCCTCCAGCTCCTAGTAAACCTGACAGATACTACAGGGTTCCTGAGTCCCAAAAGTTCCTTTTCAAAAATCCAGTTGCAGATCCAGAAACCATTTCTCAGTGGCCCAAGGGCATTAAGGCCTCTACTACTAAAAATCCTACCTCTTCTGATAGCGATTCCAGGGTGCTGGATAGATGGGGTAAAAAGGTTTATACTTCTGCGACCTTGGCAATCAGAGCATTAAACTGCCAATTTCATATGTTAAAATATCAACAGCATATTATTGGACTACTTAAACAGAAAATTATATTGATTCCTGACTGTGCGGAAAATAAAGATTTACAGAATTTAATGCATTCTGCTGAACAAATTGGAAAACCTACTTTGCAATGTGGTTTTGATTCTTTGGAGGCCTCCTGCAGGGCTGCTGTTACTGGGTCTGTGCTTAGAAGGCATGCTTGGCTTAAGGAGCAATCTTTGCCTGATCATGTTAAAGCTAAATTGTTGGATGCTCCTTTAAATCAGGACCACCTGTTTGGCAATAAGGCTGAAGAAGTTCTAAAAAAGATGGAAGATGAAGCTAAATCTATGCAAACTGTTAAAGATTTTTTACAAGTGCAACCTCCAGGATTTAGTAGGCATTGGCCTACTAAGAATTGGTCCTTTACAGCCCCTTCCAGATCCTCTCAAGCCAAACCCAGACGCAGCAAAAATCCCATGTTTCAGTCCCAGGGTACTCTCAGAGCTAAGCAGTGGGGGGCCTCCACCTCCAAATCTGGAAATAACAAGACATCCCCCCTACAGTAAACAGTCTCAATGACTTCCTTTTAAAATTACCAAGCACTTATCTTCCAACCGCCCCTTTGGGGGGAAAGATTGCTCTTCATGTAAAGAACTGGGAACTCATAACCCAGGACAAATGGGTTTTAAATATAGTGTCCCAGGGCTACAGATTTCATTTTCACACATTGCCAACACCAAAAGGGTGGCCAGACCGGCCCCCGAATCAGTGGGCAGAGGCTCAAAAACAAGTACTTTCTCTCTTAAGCATGGAGGCTTTTCAACTAGTGCCAGAAGAGGAAAAGGGACAAGGTTTCTATTCAAGGCTTTTCCTGGTACCCAGAAAAGACCAATCATGGCATCCAATTTGGGATCTGTCTACTCTAAACACCTTTCTGGAGATTCCAAAATTCAGGATGCTGACTCTTCACCAGTTACTTCCCATGCTAGGCAAAAAGGCGCCTGGTTGGCAACTCTAGATTTAAAAGAAGCATACCTGCACATCCCAATCAGGGAATCTTGCAGAAGATGCCTACACTTCAAAGCAGGCTACTTACATTATCAGTTCTCTGCACTGCCTTTTGGCTTGTCTACTGTGTCCAGGGTATTCACAAAGTGCCTGGCTCCAGTTATTGCATTTTGCAAGCAAAGAAATATTCAAATATGTCCATACCTGGACGATTGTCTAATTCAGGCAGAAAACCAGGGCATACTTTTAAATCATCTGGCGTTTGTAAAAAGAGTTCTAACTTGTCTAGGCTACACCATAAATGAAAATAAATCACAACTGGTACCCTGTCAACAGATTACATTCCTGGGTGCCAGCTTGAATACAACTGCCCAGATGGCTTTCCTCTCACCAGAAAAGCAAATTCATTTGGTAACTTGCTTCAAACAAGTGGCTACAAAAACCCTGCTATCTGCAAGACAAATACTGCAAGCCTTGGGGTTCATGGCCTCCTGCATTCTTCTAATTCCATATGCAAGACTGCATATGAGGAAACTATAGTGGTATGTAAAAAGTCTATGGAGTCAACATTGTCACAGCCTGGAAACAATTATTCCTATCATACCTTGCCTATGCCTGGAGTTCCTATGGTGGGCAGAAGCCTGCCACCAAAACAAGGGATTAACATTCACACTACCCCCTGCCACCCAAACCCTAACTACAGATGCATCAGACTATGCATGGGAGGCTCACCTGGCAGGGAAGTGCATTCAAGGCAAATGGAACCCAAATCAAATGCACCTACATATCAGTCAAAAAGAAATGCTATCTGTACAGAATGCTCTGACAGCCTTCAAGGGCTACATTCTTCCAGGACAACTAATGGTAAAGACAGACAACACCACAGTTATGTGGTATATAAACAAGCAGGGGTGTACACGTTCCTACCCCCTCTGCAGACTAGCCATGGCATTGTGGAACACAGCCCTGAGCTACCAAGTTCATTTACAAGCTCAATTCCTGCCAGGAAAATTGAATACGCTGGCAGATGGACTAAGCAGAAACTTCATGGACCCATACGAGTGGAAACCGGAACCACTGATTTTCAACATGTTGACAAACAAATGGGGGAGCCCAGACATAGATCTATTTGCCTCCCCCCAGAACTACCATTTGGACAAATTTTGCACAAGGACTCCCCACAAACAAGCCTGGAAAGTGGATGCTCTGTCCTTCAGCTGGAAAAACCTATCAGTCTACGCCTTTCCCCCTCTGCCTCTGCTCTCCAAAGTTCTTCTAAAAGTCAAACAGGACAAACCAAGGATGATTTTGATTGCTCCAGACTAGCCGCGCCAACACTGGTACCCCCTTCTGCGCAGTGTGTCGCAAATATCTCCATGGCACCTGCCTCAGACCCCTTCCCTGCTGTCTCAACAGGAGAACCAAATTCTGCACCCTCAGCTTCCAACATTAAACCTTGCAGCCTGGCTAATCACTTAAATTCACCCTTATCATCCCTCAGCAAACCTATGATGGATGTCATCTTGGAGGTGAGGAGACCTAGTACTAGAAAATCTTATGTTGACAAATGGAAAAGATTCTGTGCCTGGAACCAGTCTTTAGGGATGAGCACAACAGCGCCCAATTTACCTCAGATTTTGCAATACTTAACTGAGATGCTTCACAAGGGCCTGTCTCCTCCATTAAAATCCACACCTCCGCTATTTCAGCTCACTATAACACGGAACCACCCGTCTTCTCTCATCCTCTGCTCAAGCAGCATCTCAGAGGGGCAAAAAACGTGAGACCACCCAGGAGAGCTCCAACCCCTGCCTGGGACCTTAACTTTGTTTTGGAGAAACTCACTCTACCTCCTTTCAAGCCAGCTGCTACTGCAGACTTAAAATTTATTTCTTGGAAAACAGCCTTCCTTTTAGCAATCACTTCAGCTAGAAGGATGTCTGAATTACAGGCCCTTATAGCAGTGGAGCCTTTCATCATCTTTCATGCGGACAGGGTATCTCTCGGGACCAATCCATTTTTCATGCCCAAGGTGGCTTCCAGTGTGGCTCTTAATCAGTCCATTCATTTGCCAACCTTCTTTCCCAATCCACAGAACAAAGGGGAATGGATTATGCATTCCTTGGATGTGCACAGACAACTAAGATTCTACTTGGACAGGACTAAATCTCGAAGAAAAACTGAACAATTGCTGGTAGCATTTGCTGCAGGGGCAGAGGGGAAGGCTATTTCAAAACAAACTATTTCTAAATGGATAAGCCATTGCATTCATTTCTGCTATAAGCACCATGGAAAACCCATCCCCTAGGGGATAAGTTCTCACTACCAGGGCTGCATCTACTTCTGCAGCCTTTCTCAGAGGTGTCCCTACCAGGGATATCCTAGAAGCTGCTACCTGGAGTTCTGTGCATACTTTCACCAAGCATTATCATTTACCAATTTTCTCTAAATCCAGAGCTGACTTTGCACTGCTTTTTTGCAGGGCCTTATAGCTGGCCCCAATGCTGTATAAGCACCTCCTCCCAACCATAGCTTTGGGAATCTACCCAAATGTAATGACTGCAACAGTGAAACATGAAGAACATAATACAGTTGTGTACACTTACCATAAATGTAGATGTTCGAGTGTATTCACTGTTGCAGTCCTGGTTACCCTCCCTCCAGCCCCCTAGATTTTCTGACTAATACCTCTACTTTTTTTTACTATGCTTAAAAGCCTTTTTGGTGTATTGATTTTGGTTGGAGATATACTTTTGTGTTTTTGTGTTTATTTGCTCCACATTAGGGGGGCACCTGACATCTGGGGCAAGAAAAACTGATGTAATGATGTTGGCTGCATGTTTTATACCCCTGACGACCTGATGTCCTGGAAGAAGGGACGCAGGACCCAAGACTTTGTTAATCAGGCCGACTGAGGGCAACCTGCCAGCAGATTATCCAAATGTAATGACTGCAACAGTGAATACACTGAAACATCTGCATTTATGGTAAGTGTACACAACTGTACTTTCCTCAGACCACTCATCTTTTTTTTTTTTTTTGATCCCTCTGATGTTCATACAGCCAATTTGGACCTAGAGTTATTCAAGTTCTGCAGTTTTGGGGTCTCCTCAGTGGGCTAGGGAGAGGTGTCTTTGTCAGTTATGGGAGAAGGGGCAGGGAATGTGCCCTTGCTTAGCCACAACTTTATGCCCGGCAATGGGGAAGCTGTTGCTGGCAGTACGGGGCCTGCAGGCCCTAACTGTCCTGTCAAAAAGAGAGAAAACTGAAACATTTAGTTTCAACAGTGTCAGTTCCTCTAGACATGACTAATTTATTGGTCTTGACTTGGGGGGGGTCTTGTGCACATGGTTTCTGGTGAAAGAAAAAATGGATTCCTGTTTTCCTGAAGAGGTTCAAGGCTTGGAATTTGTAGTGAATGTGAAGGCACAGAGTCTTTACTCCTCAGGTTTCTGATTCAGATTCTGAGGAGGGAGTGGTATTTGGTTCTCCCTGTGAGGGATTCTCTTTCTATGAAACTATTTCCAGAATGAGCCAGTCTTTTCAATGGGAGAATACTGAGGTTCCTCAGTTCCTTAGAAAATATGATTTGCTATAACTGAAAATTCCAGAACCTTCACCCATCTCCGCAGTGCTGCCAGCATTTGACAGTCAACCTGCTGCCCATCAAAAAGCAGATAAAGTACAAAGTTTCACAGCGTTTCACGTTTTTGTATGCTAATTTGACCAAGAAGCTACCACGCATTTTGCTAATTCTAGTCCTTCTCCTGTTTAGGATGGTAAAGCTACTGGTAAGTTTGGGGTAAATATGTATTTTTCCGCAACACTTTCAGAATTCTGAATTGTCAAGTTCATTTGTTAAAAGTTTATACTTATTTACTGCGGAACTAAAAAGAATGTTTGGCTGCGATTTCCTCTTTTATAAGCCTGGGGCTATTACTATGGCTTGCCATCAGGTATCTGGGAAGGATAGGTCGGAATTAATATAAGACCAAAACTAGAAACGCATCTACCCAGCTCAGGTTTACTACTACTATGTATGGCAGGAACATGGGCATGTTTGGTATTTATCGTAACTGGAACATACTGCAGGCGGATCATAAACTTGGGCACTTGGTTAATGACAGGTGCCATTTTGGTTTTAGGAGAGGCAAAACCATGGGTGCATATCTTCATCACTTTAAGCACCGATTAACCAGGGATAGAGAGTTAACGCAGATAACACTCACAGGGGATGCTATCCATGTGGTCATTGTGTCCACTGTAGTAGTATTAATAGAGTCAGCAGTTTCACCATTCGTAACACAGCCAGGGTGTATGATATTTGTTTCTTTGCTAATTGTTATTCGGATTGGATGGTGTATCTTGCTACCTGTTCCTGCGGTGCTTTTTATGTGGGCCAAACTTGTAAGCCTTTTAAAGTTCAGGTTAGTCATCATCTCAGTGACATTAAACATCAAAAGACTAGCAATGCCTTGTATAAGCATGTTTTGTTACATCCATCTGCCAGGTTTAAGTTTACCATTATTGATATTATTAAGGGCAAATGAAACAATGTCATTGGCTGGCATACAATTTTAGACAACAATTAGAAAAAATGGATAGTCAGACTGGGGGGTTTGTTCCCGCCTGGACTTAATGGTCAATTATGATCAGCCAATTACAATCACTGTTTGCTGGTTTGAGCCTATTTAAATAATGATTTGGTGTTGGCCCTTTTCACACTGATGAAGGCTTTGATGTTTATGCCTAAACCGTTTTTTCTTGCTATTTTATGAATAAACGCTGGTCTAACCACCTCTCCTAGTGCTGGCTGTGTTCTTTGGATGTTTACTTGGTTGAGCTGTGCACAGCTGTACTTGCAGGAGCACTTATGGGTGAGGAGTTGCAGTTTCCTCTTTTAAGGAAATTTTTGTTTTGTGTAATGTAGTCACTTCAGTTTCTCATGTTACTAGTCATTGTTTGAAGTGGGTTTATGATTCTCTAGTTACATCTTCCAGGGCTGTTGCCATTGGTACTGTTTTGAGGAGAATTGCCTGGCTGTGTTCTCAGAACCTCCTAGAAGATGTCAAATTTGAAATTTTGAATTTTCCTTTGGATAGAGAGATGTAGTTTTTGTACTCAGTGCTGCAGAGGTTATTAAAAAGTGTGATATGAGAGGCAAGCTTATTCAGGGATTCTTTCAGTTGTTTTAGCATTCTCACAGGAGAATGCTGATAAACAGATGTTTAAAAAGCAAGGTCAATGAGGCTTCACCTCCCAAGAATGAAGGACAGTCAAATAAGTAAGAATGACTATATTAAGGGAGCTCCCCCCACATACACACACAACACACACTATGGGAGTCCATTGCTCCTTCCAGAAAGTCTGAATCTCCATTTCTTTGTTTGACAACAGATTGTTTCAGATTAATGGGTCCTGAATGTGATCCATATAGGATACAAATAGCAGTGAGAGAAAATGCCTCCTTTCCAGCGGATTCCTCCTTGTCTGCCAGACCAAACCCTTTTCTTTACTTCTGTCCTACATAATTTGATTTCTCAGGGGGTATTAGAAGCGGTTTTTCCTTCCCAGTTGGGGAAAAGATTTTGTTCAAGAATGTTTTAGTTCCTAAAGGTAATTCCTGCATCGTTTATGATCGTGCCCCCATTCAAAATGCTTTCACTTCACAGCCTGTTAACCATTCTTCTCATTTGATTTTTCTAGTAACCTTAGATTTAAAGGATGCATATCATCACATTCCTGTTCATCTAAATTTCATGCTTTGGTTTTGTGTATCTGGATCATGCTATCAGTTCTCTGCCTTACTCTTTGGGCTATCCACTACTCTAAAAGTGTTCACAAAGTGTCTAGCTCTTGTTATAGCCCACTGTAAACTAGAGTATTCATATTTTTCCATACTTAGATGACTTGCTTATCTTTGCAGAGTCTTTTTCAAAGTAGCAATAATATTTTATCTGAGCAAAAGATCTCCTACGCTGCCTTGGATTCCAACAGAGCATTCAGAAGTCGTCTTTGAATCCAATCATAGAAGATAGTGTTTTTGGGGTGCCTGCTAGACACCTCAGTACAAAGAGCGTTTCTTCCACAAGAGAAAAATAGTTCTACATTTAGAGCTATTACTGGAGGGGGGGGGGTTCTACTCAGACTTCTCTCACTGTGAGGGAACACCTCAGGATTTTGGGTTTCATGGCTTCCATGATTCTTGTGATACTTGTAAGATTCCACATGAGGAAGATGCAGTGATATCTGAAATCTCTTTGGTCCCAGCATCAAGACCCACTGTTTTTTCAAATCCCAGTTTTGGGATTTCTGGATGGTGGAATCGCCACAAAGTTCTCAGAATTAAATTTAGCCATTTTCCCCCTTCTATTCCAAAGCATTCAGTCACAACAGGCCTCAGACTTTGCTTGGGGAGCAGTAGCAATGGGAGTAAATGTGTAAGGTCTCTGGGACAAGAGAGAGATCAAAACACTTAAATGTAAAAGAAATGCTAACTCTTTTAAGCTGTCAACTCCCTGAATCATCAGTGGACATCAAAACCACTTTGAGTAGTTAGACAATACTACAGTGATGTGGGAAAGAAACATAAACTTACCCCTATGCTAACTATCCATGTTTGCATGAGGTATTTAGCTTTACAGCATAGCCTTACTCTGTAGGCATCCTACATTCCATCAGAGCAAAACTGTATAGCAGATAATCTGAGCAGGTCCAAGACGGTCCTCACAAATGGAAACAAAGTTGGGGGAGGGATCTACGATTCGATCCATCTGTATGGAATTCCTCCAGTAGACTTTTTTGCTTCTCTAAACAATGAACTAGCAAAATTTTGCTCCAGGACTCCATGTAAGGCCTGAAAAACAGATGTTTTTTCTTTTCCTTGGACAGGAATGTTTCCATATGTCTTTCCACCCTTTTTACTGATTTCCATGGTAGTTCTGAAGATTCAGGAGGCGTCCCCAAAGATCTTTTTGCTGACTCCCTTCTGGCTCAGGTAACCGTGAATCTTCCTCCTTTTGGAATTGACCAGGGCAGTTACCACAAGCTTGCACTCGGACTAGATTTACTTGTACACAATAAGGGTGTTTTATACATTCTGACTCTAAATAACTATATCTGACTACCTAGATGATAGCTTCTTAATACTTTGTAGGTGCCTGTTCTCTAAGGACATGCAGCAGTTACAAATGGAGGCAGGAAAGCCTACTACTTGAAAATCATAGGTAAGTAAATGGTAAAGGTGTTCTGTTTAGTGGAACAAAAGCACCAGCACACATTCAGAGCTAGTGTTTATCTGGTTTTACACGATTTGTATGAGTTATCCTGTTGTCTGTCTTACTCCTATATCAAAGTTTGTTGGCCACTTAAACATGTCTGCCCATGGATCCCTCTTTCAATACTTTCTCATGTGAATATGTTTTTGAAGAGGGTACTACATAAGAACCTCCCTCAAAAACTGGCAGATTCTACTAGGATCTTAATTTTGTGTTAGAAAAGCTTAACACTTGCAACATTTGAACCAGCTCATCTGTCTGACGTGAGGTTCTTAACACGGAAAACAGTTTTGCTGATTGATTTGAGCTCTGCCAGAAAAGCATCAGAGCTGCAAGTTCTTATGGTGGATCAACCTTCTCTCATCTTTCGCACAGATAGGATTTCTTTCGACATAAAAGAAGGCTTATCTCTCAAAGTGGTAGCCAGGTTTACTTTAAGCCAAACTATCCATCTCCCTGTTTTCTTTCCAAAACCCAAAAATGAGGGAGAAAAGAAGCTTCAGACATTTGATGTCCACAGACAGCTTGGATACTATCTTGTCAAAACAATTTTTTTTTTAAAATTCCGATCAGTTGTTTGTTTCTTGTGAAGGTAAGAAGGGGCAACCTGTGTCAAAGCAGACTATTTCCAAATTGTTGTCTCAGACTGTTACCTTTTGTTGTTACCACAACAAAACTGTTCCTGGTAAGGTCAAGGCTCATTCTACCAGGGCTTTGCTTCATCTGTGACTTTTTGGAAAACGTTGGACTCAAGTGCTTGGTCCTTTATGTATACCTTTACAAAGCACTGTAATCTAGATTTCTTCTCCAGGTTTAGGACAGGTTTTGCTAGACCCTTTCTCTTACATCTCACAATTGTTCTAAGCTTTAGTAATCTATCTATACAGCTTATGCTGCTGCAGCATTGATCAGATTGGTATTCTGACTTCATGACCACTCCTTGTTCTTTGGACACTGCTGGAACAGTATATTTATTTATGTGATGTTTGTTGACTGGGTTGGTCTAACTGGGCAATAGCCGTTTTTCTGCAGAGACCAGAGGAGAAAAGCTCCAAATAGAAAAAGGAGGGGGAAAAGATCAAATCTGATGTTGTCAATCTTCACTCAATCCTTGACTGTGGGGCTCAGAACCAACTTGGCCATTTATTTCAGCTCATGTCTCCCAAAACTCTCGAGCTAGGATCTACCCATAATGTTCCTCTGTATATTACATCAGATCTCGTTTGCCACTTTGTAGTGTCAGAAGCGTCTGACCTATCTCTTGAGCTTTGGCAGTTTAGTGTAAGTTTTTCTATATTTTCTCATTTTTTTCATATTTATTCTGTGTACTTCTTCCCTATTTCTACCCACTCCTCTCTATAGCTTTTTAGTGCGCATGTGAGAGTCTTCTCCCCTTTCTTTCCTTTCTGCTGTTAAGTAGCCTTTTATATACCATTGTTGATGTACTATCTTCTATTTTTCCTTTCCTTACCTTTACAGTAATACTTATTACCATTGCTGGTAATTTTACCCCTTTCCTATCCTTAAAAAAAAAAAAAAAAATGGAGGAGACCTTTTTTTTTTCTCTTCCTCTCTTTTCCTCTTTGTGTCTGCCTTCTTCTGTGCTAGGACTTTTTATTCTAGCATGGCAGATAAGACAAGAGGTGACAAAAGTACGAAAGAAAGATGCCCAACTCTGATAGGCATGTGTTGTGTTTATTGTCTAGACGCTGTCCACCTTCAGGAGGACTCCGCAATTTGTCATGGTTTCTCCACCAGAACTTGGACTGAGCGGAGAAACTGATTTTAAAAGGATTCTTAAAAGGTGATTTTGAGGAGGCCATATCTGGTCTAAGAACTGAAGCCATCTCGCCATCCTCTTCATCTTCCTCTTCCAAGCAAAACAAAAATGACCACATTCATTTCCAAGAAGTTCTCAGAACTGCCTTCAAAATTGACTAAGCAACCTACGGTGTCAACAGCTTCCACAGCAGCAATAGGCATGGATGATTCAATGTCTAGCCATATTTAAGAACCGACATCTGGAGCTTTGGTACCAGTGGTTTTATTGGTACTGAAGCAGACTACCATTATACCTTTACCAAGAACCACATATTTGTCTTCAGTGGATCCTTTTGCTGATAGGCTACCTAGTCTGTTCCTGGAACCGAGACCATCTAAGTCTCCCTCTGCCTTGACCATTTGGTCCCCTAAGAGTCTTTCAGAATCCGACATCATAGAGATTGGTCAACCAGCTCCTGATGGCGAGGGGATTACATCCACCTTCAATTCACAGACAACTTGGCTCCAGAACCTGTCCTTCATCGACACTGTCACAGATTCCTCCTGGCTTTGAGTGCTTCGGTGCTGGCTAGAATTTCTTCCCCAGAACTGAGGATCACCTTGAGCTCTTGGATTGTCAGAACCAGAGAACTCCCAGGGTCAGGGCTTCATTGCTTGTTCCAGGGGATAGGGTTCGACTTCAATTCTTTCTGAGCCATCCATGCCCCTTGGTGCCTCAGCATTCGTAAGCTTGACCCAGGTTTCTGTGTCAGAGGCAGCTTCCTCTGTGCAGGTGGGACCACAGTTCTGAAAGAGTCTATTTTGGTTCCAGGCTCCCATCCCTCTATGGGGGGAACAACCTTTCCAATCATGGAGAAAGCCTTGTCCATTGTGGACACAGTCCTTGCCATGCTTGGCAGGCCAAGTATCATCTCTAGTCCCTTGACCAGAACTTCCTCCAGCCTCATCCCTGGGACAGGGGGCACAAAAGCCTCAGGAGCAATCCACCTTGGTGGTTTCCACTTCAAATACTTTCCCAGACCATCCCAGAGTGGACGTACCTGTGAAGAAAAAGTGCAAGAGGAAGCACTTGGACTTTCCTGAAAAGTGTTTCACAGAGGATACTGATTTCCATGGAGAGGAAGGTTCCTCGAAGTCATGCCCTGATGACGTTTCCTTCAGGAGCATCCTAGAAATCTTGAAACAGAGGGGTGGTTGGACTTCCCTTCATCCTTCCACAGAGAAATCTGTATACCTGGAGGCTTTTTGTGCCCAGCCCTCTGCCACTTGGATCTATCTGCCCGCTAACAAACTATTTAATTTATTGCTCAGTAGGCTTGAAAGATTCCTGACTCCATCGGGCTGATCCCCAAAAGAAATGACCGGATTCTGTCTGCCCCTAAAGACTAACAACATTGTGCTAAGGGTATTCCAGTAGATGCCATGGTGATAGCAACAGCCACAAAATAAGGAACTTGCAAGAGAAAGTCCTACTATCCAGCCTTCTAACAAGGAGTCTAGAACTATGGATGGGTTTGGTCAGCATGTTTACACTTCATCGACCTTCGTTCTCAGGTCTTTGAATTACATGGCACACTTCACCAGGCTGCAGAGTTATCTGATTAAAGAGCTTTCAGATACTCTTACAGGAGCAGTAGCTGAAGGGTCTGAGACGGGGTTAGTTTTCAGCTTGCCACCCTTGAATCAATTTCCATCTCGTCCATGAGGCTTATTGTTCACGCAGCTGAAGGGACAACAGGAGCTGTGGATTCAGGCGTAGCCATTATGAGATGGCTTGGTTGCGCTTGTGTGACTTTGCGGAGCCATTTAAATATTTGTTCTTCAATGCTCCGTTTGACAGCTCATCCCTGTTTGGACCCAAGGTGAAAGACACACTAACTAGATGTGAGAGAGATGGGATGACTGTTTCTGCCGTGGGTTTATGCTTCTCCACTCTTCATTGGCCCTACTCTAGGAACCAGAGAAGTGGGAGGCTATGGTTCAAAAAAGTCCCAAGGACCTTTTCAGGACTTGCGTGGCAAGGACTTTTCTCGGGGCAGAGTGTGAGGTAACAATGGAAAACACCATTCTAAAAGTAGAAGTGGCCCACAGAACCAGGGGTCCAGAGATTTTTTCTCTGGGAACTCCTACCAGTGCTCCTGATCGGAGGCCCAATTGCCTTCCTCTGGAAGCAGTCGGGGACAGTTATCCCTGCACCAATCTGCCTGGCTATGAGTGACAGCAGACACGTGGGTGCAGGGGATCATTTCCAGAGGTTACATCATCCCCTTTTTAATGAATCCAAAAACACAAAAAGACTCCCAGGTGTTCCACCTAGTAACCTTGGATTCTGGACACAGCTTGGTTCATACGAATCTCAAGCTAACTGTGTGGCTTCTCCAATTGATATAGACCAAAAAAACAGCTGCAAAACATGGAGCAAGTAACACAAACTTGTAGGAAAAAACACCTTTAATAACAAAGCAAAGCTTTCAGGCAGAACCCTTCTTCAATACTAATACAATCAAGTCTGCATACTAGAAGCTTATATACAGGTCTAGAAGTCACATGATTAGCAGCCAAGAATCATGTGACGAGAAAGTCTTAAAGTACAAACAACATAATAAAACTTTAAAAAATCAATTAATAATATTACGTAATCTAGTTAAAATTGGTTTTAAACTGACTTTGCTGTTAATTCCTGGATGTGAATCAGCAGCTAGTCTTAAAATCCATTCAAATTCCTTAGTCTCAAGGCGATTATTCAAATCTCCACCTCTGGCACTAGGACAATTAAAATCAATAACTCTAAACTTAAAAGAATGTTCAGAGCCATGAATATTGATATGCTTATATAGTGCATTATTTTCACAACACCGTCTGATTTCTGAATTATGATCAATAACACGATCTTTCAGCTTACGAATAGTTTTTCCTACATAGAGGTGCAGGATTTACATGTAGCCAAGTAGATAACACCTGAAGTGTTACAAGTAGCTGAAATTTTAAAATTGAATACTTGACCAGTGCTAGGGTGTGTGAAAATGTCACTACCATTACCAAACATCTGTGCACAGGCAATACAGTTAAAACATTGAAAAGTTCCATGCTTAATAGCCAACGTCATAGGCTTAGGTTTATAAAAATCTTTATAACACAATAAGCTTTTGATAGTCTTCATATTTCTATAAGAGAAGCATGGCTTATCACCTACAATAGCTTTCATTTCATCTGAAGCTAATAAAATTATCCAATTTCTTGAGATAATTTGTTTAACCAGGTGACTTCTTCTATTAAAAGTAGTCATATATCTAACTGAAGTCATCTCTTTATTGCTGTTATTATTTTTCTGGGATGTAGTTAACGAAATATCCTGCCCTTGATTAAAGCTGATAGGTTTCAAATAAGTCTTCCTAGCCTCTAAAATATCAATTCTTGACAAGTAGGTGGGCATCGTAGCCACTTGAGGTAAATTCCACTATCAAATCATCCAGTTGTAACTTTAATACATCATCATCTGTGTTGAGCCTACTTGTCCTAATAAATTGTGATTTTACCACACTTCTGAAAATATGTGGAGCGTGCATACTACTGTAATGTAAATATTTACAACAGCTAACTTCCTTCTTATATACAGAAGTGTTAAGAATTCCATCATTCAGCTGGATTTTTAAATCTAAGTAACACATAGTATTTTCAGAAACTTGCATTTTAAATTTCAAATAATCAGTTGTGGAGTTCAAATAGTCAACAAAAACATCCAGATCATGAAGTGTACCATTCCAAACAATTAAACAGTCATCAACAAATCTTTGATAAAAACTAATATAGGTAGAAAGATTCCTATTACTATACAGATGTTTATGTTCCCATTGGTAAAGGACTAGGTTAGCGTATGTGTTAGCCACTGAGGTATCCATAGCTATTCCTGTTAACTGTAAATATAAAGTTTCGTTAAACATAAAAATATTATTTTTCAAAACAACATCCATAAGACAGCAAATGTTGTCAATGGATTTGAAATCAGGGTTAGGTTGTGTTATTAAAAATTCCCTCAGAAGCTCAAGTCCGGCATCATTAGGAATGACGGTAAATAAGGATACGATATCCAAGCTAACTAAATAATGTCTTTTAGTTTTTATATCAGGCTCATTTCTAGTATACCATTGCTGTAACTTAGTTAACAAATCATGTGTATCTTTCAGGATGGTATTACAATTAAGTAAATGTGGTTGTAACTGTTTGTGCAAGTAAACTGAAACCGGTTCTGTAATCCAGCCTCCACCTGAGACTATAGGTCTCATTGGTGGGTTATCCATAGACTTATGTATTTTTGGGATACCATACAAATGAGGTATCAAAGGACAAGGTACAGTTAGAAAATGAAACAAATCAAGGTCGATGTCACCATTAAGCTGAAGTTCAAATATTGATTGTATTAGTATTGAAGAAGGGTTCTGCCCGAAAGCTTTGCTTTGTTATTAAAGGTGGTTTTTCCTACAAGTTTGTGTTACTGGCTTCCAATTCCCATGATTACCAGGCTTTCTGACCTTACCTCACCAGTCAGACAAATCATTTTAGCTCATCACAAGCCTTCAACTAGAAAGCTGGACCATAATAAGTAGGAATAATTTACTAGCTGGGCACTTAACATTAATATTGACCCTTACGTAGGTCCTGTGGATAAAGTTTTAGAATTTCTGACTTTTCTTTTTCAGTCTGGCTCTTTAGCTTCAACCATTCAAATGCGTCTGGCTGTGATATCTAACTTCCATATTGGTTTTGATGGTTCTTCACTTATGTTTCATAAACTGTGTCAGGCCTTTTTGAAAGGTACCCTAATGCTAAGGCCTCCCTTTAAAGAACCCATCACTCCATGGGATTTACCCTTGGTCCTACAGTCTCTCACCTTATTCCCTTTTGAACCAGCTACTTGTGACTTAAAATTTTTGACCTGGAAAACTGTTTTTGCTAGCTATCACTTGGGCCAGAAGATGATCAGATTCAAGCTTTATCCTGCAAGCCCCCCAGTTAATATTTCATACGGACAGGGTTTCTCTTAGGACTAATCCATCCTTTTTGCCGAAGGTTGTTTCTAAATCTAATATTAATCAAGCCTTGCACGTACCAGTCCTTTCCCCTAATTTCTCCAATAAGGGAAGAGTACTGCCTACACTTATTAGATATTCGCAGGCAATTACGTTTTTACCTTCAGAGAACAAAGGGTGTCAGAAATTCTGATCAATTGTTTGTTGCCTTTTCCTCACTTTCTTTAGGTAACCCAGTTTCGAAGGCTGCCTTAGCTAAATGGCTTAGGGATTGTGTCACATTTATTTATCAACTTAAAAAAGCAAGTGGAAAGGGAGCTGCAAGAAAACTGAGGAACACAATAACCAGCCCCTCGTGGAATTGGTAGAAAGAGGTAAAAATAACCACAACCGGCAGTTGGAAATTGTGTTCCTGTTGTGCTCTTAGGAGAAATTGTGAAATTTTACTCCTGTTTAAATGATGGTTTCCTGTTGGAGTCAGCAGTGAGGATTAAAGCTCCTTAGTTACTGACCAGGATAGTAAGGGACGTCACATTTTTATGGGCAGCCCAGTGGGGTATTGACCGGATGTCACATTCCATCCATTCGTCCAGGTTGTGTCTGCATGGATGAAAAGCCTGTTCCAATTTAGGGGTTGTCTCTGAGACATATGCCTATCTTTCCATTGTTTTCCTTTTATGTTAGAGTTTAGGTCTTTCGATCAGGTATTTCTAATGCTGTTAGACTGGTGGATGTGCGACAAGTCCCTCAGTGCTTGATCAAATGATGCCTTGTAAGCTAGGCACAGATCACCTCTCAGTAGTTTGTAGGAGACTGATTGTAGTGTGCATATTTCATGTGGTTTATGCCTGGTAACATTTTTGAAAGCAACCTTTGTGGGTTTTACAGTTGTATACACATGGTAAGGTACATACTGAAGGGAACATTGTACTCAGTGATTGGTGTAGTGTGGGCTGACTACAGCAGGATAATAACATCTTTGGACCTGGATGTCATACTGTTGCTTATGAGTTGTGCAATATAGAATGATTTTCTTACACTAGTAGGACCATGATGGTCAAAGTCCAAGTCACTGTCCACATATGTCCCTTACCACTGGATCATCTACTCTTGAGGGTGTATTGTGGTAATTTCTAAAAGCTATTATGCATTTTTGGCTTTTAGACCATGGATCTGGCTCCAGTTATTAGCTTATGACAAGGTCTCTTGGAGGTTATTGGTATACTTGGGGGATTGTATAATCATGACAAGCTTGCAGTCATCTGCAAACTTGATCAACCAAAGGCCTTTAACCTTAGTTTTGACTTTGGAAAGTATATTTGAACAAGGAGTGGCCCAGCACCAAGCCCTAATGGACTGCTGGTGAAGTAGTCTTTTGTGGATGTAGAGTCCCCTATCCTGAATTCCTGTATCACATTTGTAAGTCAGGTGGCTTTTCAGCAAGTAACATAGGGGTTTACTAGTTTTGTGAGTTTATCAACAATGCTCATATGAGGAATAATGTTGAATGCTTTGGCCAGATCATGATAGGCAATGTTTAAAATTTTGCCCTCACAAAATAGCTGTAGTGACTGTCTTGAAAGTGTCCAACCTGGCTGAGCAAGCATGTTCTGCCCTGGACAAAACCAAACTGTTGTATCCATTGTCTTAGGAGTTCCAAAGTCTTCATTTATAATATTATGATAATTCCTTCCATTGTCCTACATGTGAGACTAGTCAGACTACTGGGTCTGCAGTTACCCGGGTTGGTAGACAGCCTGCCCTTCTGCAGACGACTGTTGTAGTCCTCAATTCACTTGTGAAGGCAGTTTGGATTCTGTGGTTGAACAGTCATATTATCGGGCCTGAGGAGTCCTGTTTTATGCCATTCAGGAGTCATCAGGGATATTGCCAGGGCTCCCAGATGTCTTTTTTGCTTTGCAGAGCACATTGAGAACCTATTCACTAGTGATAGCTAGGGGAGTTGTAGTGGGGGATGTCTCCTGGAAGGTGTCTGGGGAGGGGGTTGTTGACATTGTTGATAAATTTATCAGCTAGTACGTTTGCTATATCTTTTAGTTCCATATAGGTCGTTCCATTTGCAGTTAGTTCATCATGCTGTTGTGTACTACCTTTGAGGTTGCAGATATAGCTGAAGAAGGCCTTGTGGTTATCATTTGGCTATGAAGCTATCTCTGCCTCAGATTTGGCTTTGGTGGACTTGAAACTCCTGAGTTTGCTTTTTTAGTTTGTCTTTCTGGGCATTGCACTTGCCAGGTTTGGCCATGTTTTTCTTCCTTTTGTTATATTACTGGTTGATATTGAGATTCCGCCAGGGTATCTTGCTTCTTGAATTAGTGCTGCGCTTATTCTGGGTGAGCATAGCTGCCTCAATGCATGATGGTTCAGGGTTTCTGTGAACAATTCTGAACAGGCAGTGGAGTTCACACAGTTGAGAGGTGGGCTTCAACCTTTGCCAGGATATCACTCAGTGATAGAGGGAGGTTTGCTTCAGAATGATTCCTAAATATGCAAGATGTAAAGGTTATTTAATTTTAAAGGAGATAGTTTTACGGTCTGACCTGACAAATTAGGACATTAGAGACTGGTGAGTGTGAAGTTCCCCCACATTTGTGAGGATTAATTCAAGGATGTTGCCACCCTTGATGAATGTATAGACTAGCTGGTCCAGAGCATTTGCATTGATGAAGCCCAGGAACCTCTGGGCTTTTGTATTGGAAGTTGTGAATGTTTTTACAGTTTATAGTGAATTCATTTTTTTTTGTGGGGGGGGGGGGGTGATTACATTATTTAGTTTTGCTAGAACAATAACTTTACAAGATAAAAATATGAACTCTGAGCTTGACAGATTCAGTTCAGATAGTGTGGTGTAGTTTTGGAAGAAGATTCAGTTTCTGACACTGTCATATTATTACCCAGTTAATTTTCATTGGCAGCTTCAGAAATGTTTGGATACATCGTTGTTGTCAGGTAGGTAATGTATATACAGCATTGGCAGGTAAACAGAAATAACACTTGAGGCATCAAGAACCCACTGCCTCAAGGCTTAGAACTGCATTATGCATTATTACATTATGCATTATGCATTAGTACATTATGGGATGCATCCAGTCTTAAAATGACAATGTCCTACAAAAGTTTTAAAGTGGCAGTACTTATACTATATAGTCACAGTATATACTAAATTATACAATGACTCCCTATTAATATTCAAAAACGTGCATGCTGATTGGCCAGCCCAACCAGCATGTCTGTTGTAAATCCCACAATATACCAATGGAAAAAGCCCAGACTTTTTTCAGTTGGTATAAAATGCCCCAAAACCTTTTTTTTTTTTTTTTTACAATTAAAAAAGAGAGAGAGAGAACAGAGCAACGGAGACTTTCTTTTCTCCGTTGCTTCCGTTTCAAAGCATTGATGTACTGGGTATGCGTGGGAACGCAAGTCCCATACACATGCGCAGTATACCAGAACTGGCGGAAGAACAGTAACCCACCGTTATACTAAGACATTATTTAAGAAAAAGTAAGTGTCTGTTTTCTTAAGTAATGTCATTGTATAATAGCACTAACCGACTCTGTGGTTGTGGTATATTGAAGATTTACCCTTTGCCCTCGTGATTAAACCACACCAGCTGTGGATAAATCTTCAATATACCAAACCACATCGTCAGTTATTGCTTAAATAGCTTTGTTTTTCTTATAGCAAGCACCTTATCTCCCACTGATGTGTGTGCATACTGCTTCTCTGTTAAAATTAGCACAGGTAGTGGAATGTGTGTTTCTGCTTTTGAGAGTTTTCAACAGTATTTTCCGTTAGTAATTAAAAAAAAAAAAAAAAAAAGACAGTAATTTTCAGTAGAAGTGCCCACAACCATATGAAAATGCATTTGCCAATCTTGTCAAACATTTGGAAAAACATGTGATGTATGGCAGATTCCCAAAGAATTCAAGTGGTAGAGTGTTCTGCTTCACTGCAGCACACAGAAGCCTTCGTGCAGCAGAAAGTAAACTAATGCATTCATACTTCAGTCATAATTTCTGTATACTGCTTCATGGAAGAATATCTGAAAACAGCCACAAATCTGTAAAAAGAAAAGTTTAGTAAGTTAAAACATTCCTGAAGCAGTGTAGGTTTCAGAAGGGTTCTGGTGCATTTTAGATTGCCAGTTTGCAGCAGATTAGTCTTAACACATGGAAAATCAGAGCACTGTTAAAATATTACATCATGGCTTCATTGTAGAGATAGTTTAAGCACACATATAAAAAGATAAGCTTTTATCAGTGAGCTTTTACTAATTGTAATTTATGATTGCAAGTTGTCATCTTTTGTTTCTTACATGAGGGAGATTGTACGTTTGGTTAACAATTACATGATGATTCTACAGGTAAAAACGATGAGAAATATTAATGTTTATCATATTAGTTTACCTGCATATAGGAATTACTCACATAAACATACCCCACTCCCTTAACTGGAGGGAACTAGTCACATTTTAATTGAATGGAATTTGTAAAATTAAGCCTTTCTTTTTTGTAGGGTCCTTTGAGGATAAATCCTAAGAAGTACAGCGAAGCTTTCATTCCATTTCCAGTAAGTGTCTACTGCTCTTCTTTGGTCTTGATTTTGTTTGTTTTATATATATATATATATATATATATATATATATATATATGTGTGTGTGTGTGTGTGTGTGTGTGTGTATAAATTTACACACACACTCATTTTATTTATAATGTGTTTGATGTATTGATCCCACTTTCCAGCTTGAAAAATCTGTCTTGCTGACAAGGAGAGGGATAACCTGGGATAGACTCGTCACTTCAGCAGGCTGGGGAACAGAAATCAAAGTGATCCTTTTTGTAAGATTATCCTGAGTTGCCTGCTGGGATTATACCACAGACAAGGCCTAAAGTACCTGGACAAGTACAGAAACTTACACTCATTCTGCTGTCATTGGCAGACCACACTACCTCTGCTTGCCAATGCTGGAGTCAGTGCCTGGCTTTCCACCTCATGACACTAAAGCAGAGAGATCAAGAGCAACTGTACACAAGCTGGGCAAACTGGCACCTGAAACTCACATTTACACTTTTCTGGTTAGCTCCTACAGCACCAAGGCATTCAAACCCAAATCACTGGAAATGCTGTCTCCTTCCCTCCGTTTCAAAGGGACAGCTTATAATTTTCATTTCATACCACTGTTTTTTTTATGTATTTTCCCAGAATAGCACATCATGCACAGGATAATTTTTGTTACATACAACTCTGAATTTGGCCCAGATTTTATGTTAAAATTTTAAAATCATTGTTTTTAAGTATTTAATAGGCTGCGCTTTGATAGCTGTTTCGTTGGAATATTGTCCAGTAGGAGGAAAACAGGTTATTACCCATTATCTGAGTTTTGTATATATGTGTGTTGTTGTTGTTTGTCTTTTGTCTTTTTCCCGGTAAAGGGTCGCCACAGCGGAACTCCGGTCCGCTAATGATTGGCTGTAGATTTTTTACGAAACGCTGAGGTGCCAGCTCGACGCCCAACCTTCAACGAAGGCACGTCCATTTACGCACGCATGTCTTTCAAACGCTACCCAACCGCAGGGAGGACATGCAGACTCCACACAGAAGGCACTCCCAAGCCAAGCTGAGAATCGAACGGGTGTATTCATCTGATTTGATAGTGCTGTCAGTGTTGACTAAGTCTTGTTTCAAATGTATTATGTTTTATTGGGTTTTTGCTGTTAATGTAACAGAAATAAAATTTGAGTGCACTTATTATGAACACGTGGCATGACACTTTCCATAGCAATTATAACCCTTTCAGATGTTTTAGTAGAAACGTGCAATTATAAGTGGAAGGGACAGTGCAGTTTAAGTGTTAATGTTTCTAGAACCTAGACTTGCAACATGTGAGGGTGGTTATAAGCCATGAGTTACTCTGGGGTCTATTTGGTGGTTCTGTCCGTCACTAAGCTAAAAATAGTGAGCACAGATATACCAGCCCATTGCCCACACATCTGTATGAAGTCTTCTGTTGTATGCCCATTGAGAGGGTTTTCTGTTTTGGGAGATCTCAGTGGAAATGGATACTAGCTTCATTATGTATTAGAAAAAATGTGCCTTTACCCAACTGATCTTTGCACTCCCCCACCCTCCTCCAAGATGAGCATAGAAGACACTACATTAAAATGATTGATTACAAACCTAAGTTATAAGAGTTCAGAAAGTGATCTTCCCATGATTGTCTTGACATGGCCGTTGGACCATCCAGCTGTCATTTCTGTGCCCACTGTTGGGACTTCTCACGAGGCTGATATGGCATAGGGTCTGAGCACGTCCAAAACTACTGACCAAAAAAACAATTTACTCCTGAAGGGAGAGCCAAGGCTGCTTTTTCTGTTACAGAACATAAATTTCCCCAACTGTTGGTCCAGGAAGATACTCTGGGAAGCATCAAAGAGGTATGTTCAGCTTTATTACCTCTTTATACTATTTCTATGGTGACTCCTAAGAAGAGGAGGAAAAAGAGAAGACATACATTTGGTTTCTAAACTACTACCCACTACTATTTCTCTCCCTAACAACAGTGATAGTAAGACTATGGACAGGTATGGTGAGTTTATATGACAGGTGACCCTGTGCTTCAAAAACCTCAACTGTCAGATGTACATGACCAGATACTATTTCAGGTAATATGGCCAAAGTAATTTTTGATGTACTAGACTACGACACTAAGCATATCTTAGATGACATGATTAGTTGTGCCGCTCATGTAGCAAGGCATTCTGTTAAATGCATGTATGATGCAGCTGATGCTTCTTCTAGAGCAACTGCCACTAGTTAATTTCTTGGAAGATTTGCTTGGTTAAAGCTTTATTCTCTCCCAGATGATGTCAAAACTAAACTTCTGGAAGCTCCAGTAGATGAAGACATCCTTTTTGGAAATTAATTTACATAGATTGACAAGAAACTAGAAAATGGGGTAAGATATTACATAGAATTTTTAAAGGCTTGTTTATTTCCCCTGTTCCTTAGTTTCAGAGAAATGATCCCAACAATTTAGGGCCATTCTTTTCATAAACCTCAGAAGGCTTCACAACAAAAAAAACATAAAACATTTCCAAAAAGAAATGACAAAACAGACCAAAGTCTGACTTTAAAGGATTGAAGGAATCCTTTTCTGACAGAAATGTAAAATTCGGACCACGTTCTTGTACTACCCCACCACCATTGTTCCTTCCCCATTCCAAAATTGCAGAACAGTTTCCTTTTCTCTTCCCTTTGGAAGCTCATAACTTAGATTTTGAGTTTTGGGCATAATAGAAAACAAATGCAAGCCACAATTGGGGCCGTCTTCCCAATTCTTTCAGAAATACCAGAAATCTCGGTAGAATACCAACATCTAAACTTGCCGATCATTTCAGATTTCTATCTTCAGGTAATCCTAGAACACAAACAAAATAGGGAAAAATTTCTACTCGACTTTTCTTGGACCTAAGGATTGAGGGGTGCTTGGAGACCAGTTTTTGGATCGGTCAAAATTAAACACAAAAGTTGGAGAGTTCAAGATGTTAACCCTACAAACGTTTTATTATCTCTCTTACTCAAGCATTCCTTACTCTAGATCTAAAGGATGTCTATCTCCTTATTCCTATCCACACAAAACGCAAACCATTTTTAAGATTCTGTGCAGGAATATGACTTTCAATCTACTTCATTACCATTTAGCTTATCCATGATTTCCAAGGGTTTTTATAAAATGTTTACCTCCAGCCATAGATTTGTGCAGACTCCAAGGCATATCCATAGCTATCCCTACTTGGATGACTGCTTGGCTGGAAAAAAAAAAAAAAAAGGTTGTTCACTTCACAAATAAAGTTTGGAGTATATAGTTGAAAAGACTTGCTAGGGCACAAAAATATCTTGATTCATAATATTTAAGATGCATCCTGGGATATTTTTCAAAGCCCGCAGAAGCCATATATTTGTTTTTTGAGTGTACTTCCAGGATTTGGTCCTGTATGATAGCAGGAGACCATACTACCCTGGCTATTTCTTGTGTGATTACTCTGGGTGAGGGTTGAAATTTACGCTGAATTTGGCAGCTAGTAGGTTTGCTGTATCTGAAGATTCTGTATAGATGGTGCTGTTTACAATTAAGTCAGTGTACTGTTGTGTATTGCTCTTGAGATTGAAGGTATAGCTGTAGAGGGCTTTTTGGTTATCTTTGGCCTGAGTGGATATTTTTTCTTAAATTTGGCTTTGGTAGTTTTTCTGTTTTTAAGTTGCATGTTTAGTTTGATGGTTTGTTTTTTTACTTTGCTTGGGTGTAGCACTTTTATATTTGGCTATTATTTTCTTCCCTTTGTTTTAAAAATTATTTAGGTTCATACTAGGCTATCTGCCCTAGGGCATTTATAAGCCTAGCCCAGAGTTTTGTGACATTCGCCACCCCTTTAGTTTGAAGGATACTATGCCCATTATTTAGCTGTGCCTCTGTCAAGCAGTGACACTGAGGTGATCCCTGGGGTATACCTGCGATCTCCCATCCATTGGTCAAGATTTCTCTTGAACAAAGCCAGCGAGGTGCTCTGCCTCACATGTACCGGGATTTTGTTCCACAGCACAGGGAGTCATCGTCGTTGTCATTTCACCAGGATGCTTTGCTTGTAGGGGATGCTCTGCATTTGCTTCTTTTGAGTACGACTGCTTCTTTGCGGTTGTGTACATATTGGGCAAAAGTTGGCAGGGTATGCTTCCACGTAAACACCAGAGCTTTCAGGTTTTTTTGGGTGGGTGGGTGGGGGGGGGTTCAGTCAAGCTGTGGAATCACTCAGAAGAAGGAAGTTATTAGTATTGGAGAAGTTTTTTAAAAATTCCTGAGTCTGTATGGGATTCTGATTTTTATCTTTATTATGAAGCACACAGCTTTATGGTTGGACCTGATGTGTGAAGATGTTACACTGAGAATGGAGCATGATTCATCCAAATTAGTGAGGATAAGGTCAAAAATAATGTTTCTCTTGGTGGGTACTCTGACCACTTGTTCCCAGACATTTATATTGACAAAGTCCATGGATCTCTGAACTTTCATGCTTGTGGTAGTATATGTTTCCCAGTCTGTGGCTGGATAGTTGAAGTCCACCAGGAATCTGGTATTTGGATTAATAATGAGTGATTTCAGTTAGGCTTTTTCAAAATACAATGTGAAGTTGCCCCATCTTGCCTTAATTCTTTAATGATCGGTTCAGAACTGATCCTCGGTTCCAACTCGGCCGAATACTAAAGGGTCGAGGTCTTTAACCAGCTCGTGTCTAACTCCCTATCTCATGATGCATTGATGCTTTCCCCAGATCTCGTTTGGTGTTGAAATGGATCAGAAGATTCACCAGCTCTGCATAAGTGTTTTTCGTCGTATTTCTTTAAAAAAAATTAAAATTTTTCACATTTATTATAGTCTGAAAGTTACAGTTACTTCAGTCGCACGTTAGCAATTTGGTCTTGTTTATTGAGGTGTTTTTTTTCGTAGTAAATACGTAGCCATTCTTAATTAGGCTTTTTTTGATCGCCCCACTCCCTTTAGTTAGTAAAAAAGTTTGCAATGACTTGTTAATAGTTTTAGCGTTGTGGATAATTATAGTTTTTGCATAGAGCTTCATTATTAGAGTTAGTGTTTGACTGGCTGTTTAGTTTTTAGTGTATATACAGCAGTCTTAAACTTTTGCTAGTGTGTGTTCTTTCTTAGGGAGCCTGTTTAGGTTAGAAAGCTCTACCTGTTTGTGTGTGTGCGTGCGTGCATGTTTTAAATTTGGGATACTACAAGTACTTTTTCTAATTGTTGCAGTGCATTCCCTAGGTTAATATTAATAACTGTAAGTAGAGTGTTAGGTACAGTTTACCTGTAATATGTCAAAACAAGACAAAGAAGTTAAGCAAGGCAAGCCCTCGGGCTTTAAGAAATGTCCAAAATGTAGGCAGAAAATGTCCATTACAGATGGACACACACACTGCGTTTACTGTTTGGGGGACAAACACTTGCAAGAAACATGTTCTGTTTGCCATTCATTTAGTGCAAGAGTTCTTCAAGAGTGGAAGAACAAACTAGTAGTTAGAGGTCTAATTAAGCCTTCTTTTCAGGAAGCATTAGAGCAAGGTCAAAGTTCCCAAGGCAAATCTCCGAATCATGACAAATCTACAAAAAGATTTTCTGCTACTGTATCTGAGGCTTCGGAGCCAAAAAAGTCTCCATCCTCTACTAAATCTGGAAGATCAGACAGACCTTCGACCTTGGCTCCATTGCTTTCAGAGCTGATGGTTTTACAAGTGAGGAACCAGTCCCCTGCTTTGGATCCGATATCTCCTACACTAAAATCTCCAATTTTGCAGTCTATAGCCTCTCCAGCCCCCTCTTCTCTATCCTTCAGAAGCCTGTCAGATTTTGATGTGGATCGTGTGGTGCACAGATTTTTGATGACTGTGACACTGGCCATGCTTTTGTCAGAGCAGACCCTTTCGGGCCTCGGGTCCGACCAACCCCCCTCTGCCGACATCTGCTCCTTCTCCGATCTGACTTGAGGCTTCGGAGCTGGAATGCTCGGAACTGATAATAGTGGAGTCGGTGCCGGGACCTGTTCCAGGATCTTCGGCTCAGACTACTTCGGTGCTGACCGAAGGGTCTAGCGGCCGACAGTCTCTGGTCAGGTCCGGGGAGGAGAGTCGGACCGAATTTTCAGGTCCAACCTTGCCTCTCTGGGCCTCGGTGTGGGTGAGTTCGGCTCCTACCTTTAGCTCAGAGCCCACCTCCTTGGTGCCGGGGATCCAGGGGTTCCCTTGCATCCAGGCCAGGGAGCTTTCGATGCCATGAGGAGAGCATTGTCACCACGGACAACCACTTTATCAGGCCTAGCAGTTCCTTCCCCAAATGCAACAGTGTCTACCACAGCATTACCGACTCCACAGAAGCGTAGAGACGTAGAGCCTCAGGATGCCCTAATGGGCAAGCCCTGCTCTTCCAAAACCTCTACAGAAGGTCCCACTGAAGAGGTTCCTTGGAAGAGGCTGTGCAAGAGGAAGCATTTGGACTCCGCTCAGGAATCCATCACCTCTGACACATACCTCAATGATTCAGAAGGGTACCCATGGTCACCCTCAGAAGATGTCTCTTTTGCGGACATCTTAGAGATCCTCAAACAGAGAGGTGGCTGGCAGCCCATCAACCCTACTGAAGAGGAGTCTGTTTACCTGAAGGCTTTCAGGTCTCAACCCTCCACCACTTTGGTGCCTCCACCTTTCGATGAACTCCTTCACCTGGTTTGTCGAAAGGCATGGGAGTCTCCAGATACAGTGGAAACTGTCTTGAGGAGGCCTAATAAATTTATCACATCTCCACAAGATAAGTCTTTTTTTACTACAAGAGTCCCTGTTGATGCCATGGTGGTGGTGGTGGCGGCCACCAAAAAGGAGTTATCTGAGACTTCCACATCTGTTCATCCACTGAACAGAGATTTGAGAGTGACGGACAGATACGGAAAACGCATGTTTTCTTCAGCAACCTTTACACCCAGGTCACTGAATTACCTTACCCACTACTAGATTGCAAAGAAATCTAAAAGAGCTGGGAGATGCTCTCCAGATTTCAGTAGCTGGGGGGTTTCAGATAAAATATCCTCCCAGCTCTCCACCCTGAATTCCTTGGTAAACTCGCCCATGCGTCTGGTATCTTACACAGCTGATTGAGCAAGCAGGGTAGTGGGTACAGGAATTGCCCTTAGGAGACATTCCTAGATATGTGTTTGTGTTAATTTGCGGAGCCCTTCAAATCATCCTTCATCAACACCCCCTTCGATGGCTCATCCCTTTTCAGACCCAAAGTGAAAGAAACGCTCACCAGGTGTGAACAAGTGGGAAAGACTCTTTCTGCCATTGGAGTCCGTTTTTTCTCACCTAGTAGACCTTACCCCAAAGGTCAAAGGGGAGGAAAAATGTGGTTTTGGAAATCTCAAAGAGCCTTTTAGGACACACGTGGTGAACCCCCCCTCCAGTTGCAGAGGAGGGACAACAATGGAAGACACTGACCATGAGGCAGAGGGGGGTCCGCAGAATCTGGGTGACAGAGAGCAGTTCTTTGGGAAGCCCTATCACCGCTCCTGAAAGGAGGCCCTACCTGTCCATCTCTGGAGGCAGTCGGGGGACGAGCATCTTTTTACCTAGGCACCTGGTGAAAAATAAAAGACAACTGGGTACAAAGTATCATATCCAGAGGTTATTCTATACCCTTTTCCGCCCCACCTCCCTTGATAAAAAAGATTCCGGATGTTCCACCTAGTCACAGGAAACAACCATAGAAGTTCAAAAGTTGCTACAGAAAAGAGTCATCCAGCCTGTCCCCGCAGACTAAATAGGATCCGGAACATACTCAAGGTTCTTTTTAGTTCCATAAAAGACAAGGGACTTGGAGGCCCATTCTAGATCTCGGCATACTAAACCAATCTCTAAAAAATACAAAGTTCCAGATGGTTATTCTGCAGTCGATACTTCCTTTTCTAGGAAAAGGCAATTGAATATGCTCAGTAGATCTCCAGGGATGTGTACTACCATATAAAAATGGACAGGGCATCCAGGGATCATCTGCGCTTTCAGCTGGGGCCAGTCACTGTCAGTTTTGAGCTCTGCCCTTTGGTCTCACTATAGCCCCCAGAGTGTTTACCAAATGCATAGCAGTAGTCACAGCTCACCCGAGACCTTTAGGATTCCGTGTGTTTCTGTACCTAGACAACTGGCTCCTAATCGCCACCACCAGGCATCCAGCTCATTCAAGCGAGATACACCACTCTGAATCTATGCTGTCATTTGGGGATTACCATAAACTTAGAAAATTCTGCCTTATTGCCATCGGAACATACCGTTTTTATAGGAGCAGATCTGGACACCACCACAATGACCGTGAAACTTCCATCAGACAGGGTTTATGCTCTTCGACAACAGGTTCTGGCTTTTCTCTCAAAAACAAAAGCCCCAGCTTCGACTGTTCTCAAGTTATTGGGAACAATGGCAGTAGCTGTCATTGCAGTTACACTGGGTCAAATGCATATGAGGATACTACAATGGCTCTTTTTCACTCAATGGACCTTTTAGGATCTTCCAGTGTCACATCCAATAATCACGGATTCCTGCAAAAAAGACCTTCAGTGGTGGCTAACATCAGATTGTATGACAATAGGTTGTCCATTTGTCCTATCTCCCCCTGTAGCCATAGTCACCATGGATGCTTCCTTGATAGGATGGGGGGCATTATCAGGGAAGAGGAGCCCAAGGCACATGGAAGGATCATGAGGCCCACCTGCATATCAGTGTCCTAGAGATGAGAGCGGTACTTCTAGCGTTGCAGTCCTTTCAAGACTCTCTCCCTGTAGGGACTATTGCAGTCCAGATGGACATGTCAGTAGTCTGGTACATAAGCAAGGAGGAAGCAAATCTTACCCCCTATGTCGAGATGCCTTGAGAGTATGATAGTGGGGAACTTTCTCCTAATGCTTTCTGATAGGAATGCACATCCCAGGGAAATCCAACGTGGTAGCAGACAAACCAATTGGGGCAATTCTATTGCTTCACGAGTGGTCCCTGAAGAAAAGTGGCAGAAATGATATTCCACAAATGGGGCCAGCCTTGCTGCAATCTTTTTGCTACATCAGTGAATACAAAATGCAGCAGCTACTTTGCCCTAATCCCCCCCCCCTCCAGGGGATGTCCCAAGGGATGCACTTGCACATGATTGGCTCCTGGGTCTCCTTTATGCGCTCCCTCCCTTGCCACTGATACCCAAAATTCTACAGAAAGCCAGTGCTTTGGGAGGGACCTTAATTCTAATAGCCCCTTACTAGCCTTGCCAGCGTTGGTTCCCCTTCCTACAGCCTCATCTCCTGAAAGAACCTTGGATTCTGGACCCAGTACCAGACCTTCTGATTCATTCATTGGGGACTCTTCATCCAACCCTTCAGACCCTGAAATTGACAGCTTGGGTTCTCCAATTCCAAATATAGTCAGGCAACTAAACCTTTCAAATGCAGCTTAACACACATACTGATATCTTCTCACAAAACATCTACTATGAAGTTAGATCTCAGTAAGTGGAAAAGATTCTCAATACGGGAATTACGAAATCATATTAACCTTTATTCAGCTCTGATATCTATTTTGGAATTTTTGACAAAGCTTTTCAATGAAGGAGCAGCTGCCGCAACTGTTAGAGTTCAGTTAGCAGCATTTTCGAATTTCCATATTGGTGACAGAGTGTCTGTCTCATCTCATAGGCTTTCAAAGGCCTTTCTGAAAGGTACTGTCCATCTGAGACCACCCATTAAAACCCCTCTTACACCATGGATTCTAAATTTTGTACTATCGCGTATAATTCTTCCCCCCTTTGAACCAGCTTATTCATGTGATCTTAAGTGTCTAACATGGAAGACCATTTTCTTAGTTGCTATAACTTCTGCTCGGAGGGTATCAGAGTTATAAGCTTTATCCATCAAACCCCCGTATATGTTGTTCCACAATGATAGAGTGTCTCTCTGAACAAACCCTTCCTTTTTACCCAAAGTATGTTCAAAAACAAATTTGAATCAGCCTATAGAATTACTAGTGTGTTTCCCTAAGTATGGCAATAAGGCAGAGTACATGCTACACCAACTTGATGTTCATGGACAGCTTCACTTCTGTTTACACTGAACAAAAGATTTCAGGAAAACTGATCAACTTTTTGTCTCCTTTTCAGACTCCAAGAAAGGGGCTCCTGTGGTGAAGATCACCTTATCTAAATGGTTGTCGGATTGCATTTCCTTTACTTACAGTTCAGTGAACAAAACAAGATAAAACCTCACTTGCCTAGGGCTGTCTCCACCTCCTCAGCTTTTTCTGCCAAACTACCGATAGATACAATTTGTGCAGCAGCGACTTGGTCAAGGCCTCATACCTTTATCACTCATTACAAAGTCGATATGACATCCAGGGACAGGGCTTCCTTTGGTTCCACTGTCCTGAAGAATATACTCCCATGAGCCACCCAAGAAAGATGGTGCTAGGTACGCTATCCCATCAGTAAAGAATGAAGGCGAGGTAGGACAACTTCACATAAAGAAGTTATGTACCTACCACAACGTTCCTTGTGAGTTGTCCATCTTGCCTTCATGCTTGCATCCCCCCATTCTACCCCCAACCAGGCTTTTAGAGGATCGAGAACCTGATTTTTGTCTTGTTGGTACTTTGACCCTTTTCTAGTGTGCTCATAACGATTAAGACTCATTGGGAATTGACACACAACATTATTTGCAGCAAACAAACAAAAGCACCAGTGCATCATGGGCTAGAGATTTAGCCACGAGCTGGTTAATGACCTCGAGCTTTAGTATTCAGCCAAATCGGAACAGAGGATCAGTTCAGAACCCATCAGTAAAGAATGAAGGCGAGATGGACAACTCGCATGGAACGTTATGGTAGGTACATAACTTCTTTTTTTGCTATATTATGAAAATAATATTCTGTATGGTTGTTTATTCTGTTTAAGGACTTTCATCCAAAATTCTTCTCTATCCTTATTTCTCAAACTCCCACCCAGTTTCATCATTATTCCTTTCCACTTTGTTTGTTGTGTATTGTTGAGCCAATCTTATAAATATATATGAAATAAAGCCAAATGCCAGATCAAACTTTTACAAGAACTGTATTACTCCAATATGCAGTATAGATGCTACAAAAATTCTAGGCAATTCCCGGCCACCATACCTAAAGTACCACACTCTGGCTCAAATGGAAAGCCAAACCCCAACCCCCATTGCTCACCAGAAGAAACACCTAACTCTTTCAGTAATTACTTTATCTCTAACATCACTAAACTACTTCACAACCAAGCTCAAAACAAATTAACTTCTAATAACCTGACCACATCCTACTCCATCTCACCTCCCAGTTCCATTAACGCCCATTCTTTCTAGTTTCAATCAGTATCCACCCCAACAATCAAGAAATACCCCAAACAATTTAATTCGAGTAAACTAGCTCCAGATGAAATTCCTGCCGATTTCCTTAAAAACAGCAGCTAGCTCAATTTCCTTTCCGTTATCCATTCTCATACATAGGACTGTTTAGGAATCACATGTCCCAGCCAGATTGAGAAAATCCTACATAATCCCACTTCACAAAGGAGGTAACTTCAATGATATATCCAACTTTAGACCTGTTGCTGTACTCTTCCCCTCTTTTGAAAATCCATGAAAAAAGTATTCATAATCAATTGACTCATTACAAATTAAAAACCTCCCCACTCCCACCCAGCATGATTTCAGACCAAGTCATAGCAGCACCACAGCTCTGTCTGAACTTTACTAACACTATTAACCTAGCCAGAGACAAAGGACAACTAGGTTGTAATGTATTTCTGGATCTGTCCAGAGCCTTTGATACTGTGTCTCTTAGCCTACTTATAAGACAATTCTCTTTACTTGGCCAATCAACCACTTGCACCAACCGGTTCTCCTGCCACCTTATCAATAAACTCCAGTCTGTTAAATTGATAAATTCTTAACTAATCCTTCCATCCCATCAAAACAGGTGTTCCCCAAGGTTCCATTCTAGGGCCACTGCTATTACCAGCAACCTTCACTATGCCAAATGTCAAGCATCCCTCCTGCAATATGTATATGACTCAACTTTAATCTGTACTCCCAGTAACCCAAATTACTCTACAGCACATCACCCCTATAGAAGTCATCCCCATATTTCACAAATGTGATTTGATTCTTTGTAATCCCACATGTATTCATTAATTTCCAAGTTGCTGGTTTTCTTCCTGTTCTCCATCTCCAAAACCCAGTCTCTGGTTCATTTCCAATCTGCTCCTGGTTCTTTTTTCTGTCTCTCAAGCATTTTCCCATGGTACATTGGAAAGGTTTCATGGCAAAGTCTGTCTATGAGCTGTATTATCAGAAGAATAAGAAACAGAATCTTCTGTTTGATAACTCACCTTGTTAGACAAACTTTTGTATTTCCTCCCTAGCATGTTCTTTATCAACAATGACTTTGACCCTGCAGGAAAAAAATAACCTGAAGATAGCAGGATACAGCAGCTTGAATCACACACCTGGTTCTTGTCATTCCCTGATTGCTAGAATAAATGTATTCCTCCTCTTCCTGGTGTACAGTGAGTAGCCATTTTACACAAACACTCTGTTCTCTCCAACTTTTAGTACTTTATCATCCTACCACAGTTTTGTCAGAATCAACTCTTCCTGATAATAGAATTGCATATTTAGTATTAAAGATCTTGGCTACTTTCTCGTGGCCAGGTTTGGAGCATATACACAATGTGCCCTTTCAGTTAAAAACTCCTACTGTGGATTTCCTTATTTGTGGGTTGCTTATTTGTGCTTTCATAAAATTAATACAGTCCATTTCTTCTTTCAGTTTCTTTGGTACAGCAGAAAATCAAAAGTTATCCCATACATGCTCTCTGTCTTGTAATTGTACCATTTTTGAAACATTTCTTTTTGAGCAGTCTCGTACTTAGCCAGCTTTTCTTTTCATTTCGACATCTGATTTTTTGCAGTTTTATGATCTCATCTGAATATCTGTTGAAAGCTTCTTCCGTGTTTTTCTAGCCTTTGTTATTTCAGTTGATATACTCCTCCTTTAATCAGCCTTGAGCACATTTGACTTATTTTTTCCTCTAGATTATTGGAAGTTATGTCTTGCACCAAAGTTGTAGCCTGAGCTGCTTTTAGCCCCCAGAAAGTGTTTTCTTTTTACCTTTTCAGATTGATTTTCTTTCAAGTTATCTAAATTTCATCTTTGCTGACATCTTGATAGTTTACTTACTAGCCAGTAACTGATATTTACCAAAAAAGACAAATTCACTGGCTCTCTTTTCTGAGTTTCTGTTTTCATACTGGGAGAGCTGAAATTAAGCTGTTACTCAGTGTGCTGCAGTCTTGCAAGTGTTACATATTGTATTCTTGATCACAATTTCTCCAGCCAATATTCTGTAAATATATTTCAGTTTGATGTGGGGGTTGGGGGCTCTTATCCCCTGTATATATGGTGTTCCCTAGTCTATTCTAGAGAGTTTTATCCTGTTGTGGGGCTTTTCTGGCATTGTGTATAATTACTTACCAGCCATTGCAAAATGTTTCTGTGTTTGTGGAGCCTTTCTCCCCATCTCATTATAAAGTATTTAATTTGTTGTGAGCCTTTTCGCCTGTTGTATATAATTAGCGTGTGAGGATAGGAGGTACTGACAGGACAAGTAGGGCAGCGGATATGTAACATATGCCAGAACAGCTAGCTAGGACTTGGTAAATAATTATTTATTTGAATATCAAACTGATTAGCACAGATGTTGATGTTGAAAATGTATTTGTAAAGTTGCTTGTGTCAAAAATGTGTCAACAGTGGGTCCTGACTGTATTGTAACTGAATTAAATGTGTATGTTTTTTAACAGAGGATATTGGAAGAAAAGAGAAGAGGTTAATCTCAGTCCCAGCTAACTTTGAAAATAATTGAAATTAAATTAAGCCATAAAGATTGTATTTTACAGTTTTCTAGTTGCAGCCAGAGACAAAATATCTGGGAAACCAAGTATTAGAAGCCTTCTCTATTGTCTAATTGCTACTCTGGAAGGGTAGAGGTTTGAAATTGTTAAGACTTCCAGGAGCTGCAGCAGATCTGAGCAAAGTGCTATCTCTGTATGTATATTAACACATAGGTGCTAAAATGCTGGCAGCTTGTGGTGTTGCTGGTAGTGTGGGAAACAGAGTCAGATGACCAAATGTGATGTCATTCTGTAAGCTATCCCAGAAATAATATATAGATATTATATTGAGAAGTCTCAAAGGTTAGACTGAACAATCCAGTTCTTGGAACCTGACGTAGAAGTATCCCTCGCCTACTTCATCTTGCCTTGATCTAGTAAGTGAACCAGGATATAGTAACACTTTAGCTTGGTCAGGAAAATATAGTGAGATTAGTTAAGTACTGTTTTTCTGTAACTGTGTGAATCTATTCATCTGTGTTATTTTAATATTTCATATGATTGAAACTCTGGTGTTTACTATAAATAGATATTTATTATTTTCATGTTTTTTTTATTATTTATTAGTAAATATATTTAAGCCTCTCAGTGTGGCTATTTTTATGAAAATATTTAAGTTTTGAGAGTATTTGCATATATTTATTTGGTGATAACTCTAGCCACTCCTGAAACCCTGGCTGTTTGGTCAACATTACCATTTGTATTGATACTAACTTTACTCAGTATAACTGGATACCATTTTAAGAGCCGTATAGTAACTGACTGGTGGCAGTGAATCTACCTTACAGTCTGGGCAAAGTTGGTTGAGTGGGTAATCTGTGCCAGCCTTTCCTAGGTGTGTGTGTGTGTGTGTGTGTGTGTGTGTGTGTGTGTGTGTGTGTGTGTGTGTGAGCTCCTTGGAACAGGGACACAAGGCACTGGTTTCACAGAGAGGGTATCTGAGGACTTGGCTTGGATACTCAGCTAAGGATTTAACCCTACAGCTGTGCCAATGAGAAGCCTTAATAGGGACCTGGGGAGTGACAGAGTAACCCAGACCCCAGGCTATGTTCCCTGTGTGCTCTTAAGGGAAATTGTGCTTGATGCAGAGAGGTCTGAATCTGGAAATACTGGGTGTATCCATTTTTGTTCCAAGTGAACGTCCCCCTCCAGTGTCAGTAGTGAGGATTCAGGCTCCTTGATTACTGGCCCAGAGTGGGGATATCACCTAGTTATCAACTTGTAAAATAATTAGTCTGTTTTGGAGCTTTTCTCCCCTTGTATATAATTACTTAATAACTATTGTTTAAATATTTTTTGAATTGTTGAGTTTTTCTCCCCAGGCCTCTGCAATAAATAGACCATTGGCTCAATCGCACTTTCACGTTTACTAAAGGATAAAGAAAAATAAATAAGTAAATTAGTTTTGCTTTTTCCCCCATTTTATGTAGGTTATAACTCTGATTAACTTAATGTTATCAGTTGAACCATTCACATTCCAGGCTGTTATAGCTGTAATTTTTGCTCGTTAAACTGCTAGTCCTTAAATTGCAAAGTGAGACCAGATATACCACTGTGTTTCCCCTGCTCATTTTTAACAGAATTGTTTGAGCTATAGACAGCTGTTATGTCATTTTCACAGTGAGTGAACACTTGACATGGAAGAGTGCACAGTAGCATCTCTCTCTCTCTCTCTCACACACATGTACTTAGCCTTTACTGTTCACTAGCTATCTGTAGCTCTGATATTTTAAATGCATTTTAAAATCCACCTTTTTGTCAGATATGAATAATGTCACATACCCCCCCCAAAACGAAACAGCCACTAAGAATAGAAACACTACTATATTAAAAGATTATTGAACATATTGAATGTCAACATGTGAAGCATGAGTCCGTAAACTAATTGGTTGCTAGTGCTACCTCACATTTTTTTGATTTATAGTAGTAATATTCCCATTTATGCCAAAAACACAATAGTATTTATTCACCCCTCACCTGCACACATACAGTTATCTCTTCTCTTTCTTTCACTGTGTTAATGCATCTGTTCCCAAGTCTCTCCTTTACCATTTCTGCTCATTATAATACAATTCATATAGCTGCTTAGTGCATATATTATATACATACCTTGTAAGCTATCTACACCCCTTCATTATGTTATATACATACCTTGTAAGCTGTCTGCACCACCTTCATTAATCTGCTTTCCAGTATTTAAGTATGAGCATGTTTAACCTTTTAAGAGGTCTAGCAGCTTTCCTCTTATAAATTGCAAAAGATCAGTTCAAAGAGCTCTCTTATCAAACTAAACAGGAAACTAAGTCCAGTAAGGTCAATTACAAGTTCAAGATAACCTGACAGACTAAAGACAGCCAGAAGGTCTTCTACAGCTATGTCTGAAGCCTCAAAAGAAGCACACATCAGTGTGACAAATTGGTGGTCAGTGGTGCCAGCTTCACTGAGCAGAGTGACATAGTGAATTTGCTGGCTGATAAATTCTGCTCAGGGTTTAAGTCCCCCCCAATGTGGTACCTACTAGCATAACAACCCCCCAAAAAAAAACTGTCATCAAGGAGCAGGTCCTGGTGATGCTAAGGCCAAAAACACAGCCTTGATGGGCCTCAACAGTATCTCAGGATGCCTCATAAATAGCTTGAAACATGACCTGTGGAGGACCACTTGAGTCTCTTTTCAACTATAGCCTCGAAATAGACATTGTACCATGAGAATGGAGGTCTGCAACGATTATCCCACTTCACAAGGGTGGACTGTCATCTGACTCCAGAAACTACAGATCTTCTAGTCAGACTAATCTAATAAGAAATGCCTTGGAATGAATTATCATGGAAATGACCAAAGACATAGGCAACCTTCAGACATAGGACCCACCCCGCTTTGGCTTTGTTGAGGGGCAGTCATGCCTACTAAACCTGGTGGACTACTTTGAAAAGGACCTAGTTAAGGCATTCGATACAATATCCCACTCTAATATAGTTGCAAAACTCAATGTACTGGGGGTAAACCCCTTCATCACTTGCTAGCTGGCTGACAGACAGGACCTAAGAAGTTAAGACTGGTGAAACCGCCTCTACTAAGAGACTGGTCACCAGCGGGGTCCGTCAGGGCTCTGAGCTGGGACTGCACATATTTGGTATCTACTTCTAGGAGGTAAAGACTAATGTCAAAGGTCTTTGGCTGACCAAGTTTGCAGATGACTACAAGTTCAGAGCTATCAAAGATCCCCCCCCCATGATGTAAACATCTAACAAGATGGTCTAACACAGACCAATGACTAGTGCCAAAGTCATGAATTAAAACTCCGTGCTAAGAAATGCATTTTAGTGCCTTTTGTGAAAACTACCATCCAGGCTAATTACTCCACACCCCCAAGAGTTGACCTGATAGTCAGGTATCTGTGAACATATATAAATAGTAATCTGGCCTTTGGCCAGCACGTGACTAAGGTAGTAAGAAGTTCGGTATATGTCATCCAGTGTGTAAGTAAGGACATGGCATCCAGGTTCAAGGAGGGTAAGAAAGTCATGCTGCCACTCTGTTCAGCCCTTATCAGACCCATCATTGAGTTTGATGCTCCCTTCTGCATGTACCTGACCAGGCATTTGCAAGAGTTGCAATGCCAACAAAGGTTCACCCTATAAAAAAAACACCAAGCAAGTGTTAAAACACCAGACTACAAAGCCAGCGAAAAAGATGCCACCAATCCTGTATTAAATAGTTTATTCACACTGAATAACACTCTGGCACCTCGGCACAGCCTTCCTGGAGTTACAAAATGTGCTACACCATACATCCATATAGATATATATATATATATATATATATATATATATATATATATATGTATGTATGTATACACACACACACACACACACACACACACACACACACACACACACACACACACACACATTCACTTAAATACAGTTAACCAATCATCTAATTAGTCAATCAATTAAAATAATCAAATATACATTTTAAAGAAATACTCTGCCAACAAAGGTTCCAGGATATAAACACACTGTCCTATGCCAGTTGTCTTAAAGCCCTAACTCCATACTCTGTTTCCTATAGGTTACTGAGAGGCAATCTAAACTTGGCATACAAGGCATATTCAGGTCCAACTCTGATGGACGTTTTGCACATCTGCAAAGTGAATTGCATCAAAACCACTAGATCCAAGGATTTAAGTTTAGCTTGTGCATAAATAAGGTATGGCCTGACAGATGTGTCTCAGAGGATTCATATGCTGTGGAACAGGCTTCCCATCCATATGAAGCAGAATCCATCAGTAAACCTATTCAAGCATAAGCTTTTTTTTTTTTAAACAAGAAACATCTTTATTAAATTATCACACGTCATAGGCAATCCTATATTTATATACATGAAAACGTACCATATTGAATTAATTTTAGTTTCAAACATTATACATCACTTATAATTTATCTAGTCATTGTCAGTAAAACATTACATTCAAATCCTGCCTTCTTTTATACCTCGTTCCTCCTCCGCATGTATTGTTCTCACAGTTCCCATTTTTTCTATGTAATTTGCTCCTTCCCTTTTGTGAAGATCCCAATTCCAGCAGTTCTGTGTCTGTTACTATATGCAGTACAGTTGCTTTAAACTTTGATTTCCATTTTCTAGTAATTGCTTTTTTGGCAGCTGCCATAATTAGACTCAGCAAGGCCTTACTATGTCTAGGCAGTTCTAATTCTGTGTTATAACTCAAAAATAATTTCCTTACACAAATTTGCTCACTCAGTATCTCTGATAGAGTAGTATGCAGAGAATCTTTAAAGTCTAAAACAATAAGTGTTATTTATTAAGTACAAAAGTAAGTGCTTTTGTGCATAACCACTTCTTTGTATTGTCTGAATTTAGTCTAAAGAACAACTTAAGTACAGTTTAAAAATGAAAACATCCAGTCAGAATTCACAATAAAAACAGACCAAGTCCTATTAAATATTGTGGAAACAAATCAATGCTTAATCTTGCATCCTTTCAAATAAGGTCCTAGTGATGTGTTTTCATTCAAACCACAATTCCTGTCTGCTTGCAAAGTTAGAATCCACTTAAGTTCATTAGCCCCAGGTTTATTAAAAACTCATTACAGCTAAGTGCGCCTCCAGGCGTTTATCTAGGCGTCAAATATTGCTTGTTCATACTTGCATTAATAATTCCGAAACCATGCTATATAAAAGTTATCAGAATATTTTATCTTGAAGCGTACATGATGGCAAACGCAGTTGTATTGCTATTTGACCATTGTCAATGAGTATTTATTAGAATTGTAAGGGGATAACTTCATTTTTTTTAAAGGCTCAAGCCACACCCACTGGGAGTTAAAGGTGCACACTCAAAAGAGCTGTACTGGAGGGTATGAGTTAAGGAGGTCCACACCTCTAGCATTCTTAATAGTTAACTGGGTCAATTTAAAGAGAAAGCTGTGGTCAGAATGCAGATTAATATGCTTATATAAAGCATTCGTACCAACTTTCCTCCTGATGTCTGAGCACGTTCTTAATAAACTTTACACAACTGTTAGTGGATTGAATGACTATTCAGACCTCTTACTAGTAACAATGGATGTTACCACTGTTTTTACGGTACTACCTAACAGTTATCGCTAGATGCAGTTAGATTTCTAACCTCCTCTACTTGATTCTTATAGTTAGCATGCAATACTGTGTATGCTCTACTAATTATTCCTATTTTAACAGTAGCTTCTGTTATAGACTCTACTAAAAACTGTACCAATGCTGGTCTTTCACCTAGGATCCCCATATTTCTTTGTTTGCCTATACTCTGATATCAGTCCTTGATATGGAAGGCAGTCTGTAGCCAGCAGTCCAAATAAATTATTGGCCTCTTCCAATTCTGTTACCTATTTGCTCCAATAAATTTTAGCCCCCTCTTGCCTATTGTCTGTAGCCCTAATTGCAGTCATCCCTATCAGCATAATCTTATTTCTCCATTCCTGTGTTGGCTTAGTTCTTAGAATACTTTCTGCTACTTCTTGAATATTAATATTCTAAATGGTTATTGTTCTCCTTAAGGATTTGCATCCAAAATCCCAGTCTGTCCTCGTTTCTTGAGCTTCCCTCCTGTTTTGTCATCAAGATCATTTTCACTTTGAATTATAGGTTTCTGCTTGTGTTGTGTATAGGACTCTTAACTGTGTAGCTCTGAAATCCCCCTTCAAATCAAGTAATCCCAAACTGCGTTGTTCTTTTGGAAGAATCAGCTTATCTCATTTGACTCTTGCCATCTTCCCCTCCCAGACAAAATCCTTCAGCTCTTTATTAATTACTATCCACAACATCTCTGTGGTTGATAAAAATATGCCTGACCTGTGTATAAAACTAAAGGAACTAAAAACATTTTAAATGCTGTATCATGCTATCCATATCCATATAACTTCCAATTTTTCAGTTTTTGTATTCTCTTTTTAGTCTCTTCCCACATGTCCTTTGTTGCCATACCAGAATCCTTTTTAATCCATACTCCTAAGTAGTTCCTTTAATCATGCCCCCATAAATATGGAGCTCGCTGAACCAGTTCATGTGTGGGTACATAATTTTCAGCTATTATCTTTGTTTTAGCTTCATTAATGTTATATCTTGAAAAGATATGAAACTGCCTTGAAATGTTCCACAACACCTTTTTTGGTTTTATCAGGTATACAATATCTGCAAATAGAGCCAGCTTTTCTTGACTACCATACCAATTACATTGTTAAATTTCTGAGTCTCTTCTTTTCTTTGCCAGTGTATCTAAAAATAATGCTAATAACAAAGGGGAAAGAGGATACCCCTGCCTGGCTCTTCTGTTCAAACCAAAGTTATCAGAGAGGAACCCATCCACTTTAATTTTCACCTCTGATTCCTCATATGTCTTCCTAATCAGCCTTATAAGTTTCTCAGGGAATGCAAATGCTTCCTTTGCCCTACTCATAAACTCCCAGATTACTCTGCCAAATGCCTTCTCTGTATCAAGACCCATCAATAACAGTGGTATTTTATTAAATTCTGCTTCCCTGTGGATCATCAATGTTCTGTTAATGTGAAATGATTGCTTGCCTTCCACAAAACCACATTGATCCATATCTATCAATTTTGGAACCACCTTTACCATTCTTTTAGCCATTATAGACATAAACATTTTATAATTGTGGTTTGGGATTGAAGTGGGCCTGTATGAAGCTGGATCAGATGGGTCTTTACCCTCTTTAGGTATTAAAGCCACCACCACTGTCTTCCAGGATGTTGCTGTTTCTCCTCCTCTTAAAATACTGTTAAATAAAACCTTTCAGATCTGTATCAGTTTTTTCCCCTGCTAGCTTCCAAGCTTCCACAGTATACCATTTGGTCCTAGGGACTTTGCTGTGAATTGGTTATACGTCACCATTTTTCTCCCATCTCCTCCTATCCTGTTAGTAATTGAGACTCATCTACCTCTAACCTAGGTATATTTAAGTCTTCCACAAACATTCCCATTCATACCTTTTCTTGATTTCCATGTTTCTCTGCTTTATACAGACTTTCATAAAATTTCCTAAAATATTTCTAGTACCTATGCAGGATCTCTTATCTTGCTTGTTATAAGATCCCTAAGCTTGACGACAACCCTTTCTACTTTCTGTTGCCTGAGTCTTTGTGCTAAAAGTTTTTTTTTTTGCTCTGGAATTGCAAAAAACAGTTGCTTAACTGCAATCTTTCTGAAGTCTTGCATGTTATCGAGGCAATCCCTTATTTTCTGTTTAGCATTCTGCAATTGCTCCTTTTCTTGTTCTGTGAGACTCCTCTAGTCTGCAGTACTTTTAACATTTGTCAGTCCCTCTAAATAATTCTTGTTACTTCTTAACCATATCTCTCTCTTTTATTTCCACCTTATTTTTAAACTCCACTTTAGTCTTATCATGATCACTAGCTGTATTTTCAGAAGAGATTTTACCTTCTGTAATAACTCCCAAATAATTTTCACTACTTACTACCCATTCTTTAAGTTATATTTCTCTCTTTTCAACAAATTGGTGGGAAAGTGCCAGTGTATCATTTTTATTTCATTACCCTGTGTTTTTATATTAGTTATAATTGGTGCGTGATCCAAAATACTTAGTGGATGCGTATCAACTTTTAATTAAATGCACATGTTCCTGTGAATTGCAAGTTATGTCTAGTCTACCCCAGTTTTTGTATCTTATGAAATAATATGTAAACTCACTCCAAATTCCTACTAATTATTTATTTTTTATTTATTTACATTTTGTTTACCGGGTAATGTCTGACTGGGCTAGGAGCCCATTTTCAGCAGAGACCCAGGGAGAAAAGCTCCAACAAGTTATTAACAGTAAAACAGCAATGAAAACAAAAATTACAGAGTATTGCTTACCATGTACAAATACAGCGATATTTGGATTAAAAAGTAACAGAGAGGCTAATTCACAACTGGTTCACAATATAAAATTGAGTATACAAATAATGATATTAAGAATAACAGACTTATTTTTAAACGTAGTCATTAAGTTAGAAGAAGAGAAACAAGCAGACAAATAATAATTCACTGCATTTGATTTAGTTAGAGTAACAACAATGTAGTGGAATTAGACTGGAACTGTGCAGGAGCATAGCCAGTGATTAGTGAGGTGTTCTTTTAGGAATAGTTTGAATTTGTGACTGACTGAATTTTTTAGGATGTGCTGGTGTGCCAAGTTCCACGTTTTGGCTATTTTATTAGAGTAAAGGGAGTCTTCATAGTAGTTATGAGATTTAATTACCTATAGAATTAATTTGTCAGATGATCTAAGGGGCCTAAGGTTTGTATTTGGTTGAACTGGGTCAATAGGAGCAGGGCAGTTAGGCTTATGAATAATGCTATGAGCAGTGGTTAGTTGGTTGAGAGATAACAGATTGGGTAGTTTAGTCCAGTTAAGCTGGTGAAGTGCCAACAGTGATGACATTTGTGTGGTTGGTTTATGGCAAACTTGGCTGTTTTGTTATAGCAGGTCTCTAGGTTATTCATATCGGAGTTGCGCAGGTTGGAAAGTTTTTGGGAGCAATAAAGGAGGGTGGGTAGTAGTTGGGATCTGGCTGTGGATAATCTGGCATTTTTTGGTAGGTATGGTTTGGCCCTATCAAGTGAGCCAGGTTTTGATGTAGTTTTTTTTAATTGTAAATGATGTATGTTTGTCAAATTTTAGACAGTTATCTATTGTTACACCTAGAAGCTTAGTTTGACTGACCGGTTCAATTTTAGTACCATTAGAGGAGAAGATGTTGACTGGGGGCTGGTTATTTTTAGCTTTTTTATTACAGAACACCATTAGCTTAGAAGGTTCGGGTTGAGTATGAGTTAATGGTCAGTGAAGTAGTTTTCTATGTCTTGGAGAGATTTTAGTGTTTTTTGCTTGTAGTTCGTAAGGTGAGGGGGCAGAACAAATGAGATGGGCGTCATCCGCGTATTGAATGATAGAAGCTATTTGAGTGGAGTTGCTAAGGTTATTGGTAAATATGAAGAAGAGGAGAGGTCTGAGAATGGAGACTTGAGGGACTCAGACAGATATGGGTAGTAGGGGGAGAGTTTGTTCTCCCATTTTGTAGACTCCTGTTGATTAGAGAGATAGCTGTGAAACCAAGTGAGGGATGTTGTACTAAGATTATATGTCACTAGTTTGTTGAGAAGTATTTGGTGGGAGACTGTGTTGAAAGCTTTGGACATATCGAGGAAAATTGATGAGACCAGTTGGCCTTCATTTTAGAGGAGGTTTTATTGTGTTAATGAAACTTGTAAGTGCAGTATTAGTGCTGTGCTTAGGTTGGAAGCCATGTTGAGAATTGGATAAAAGGTTGCTCTTAAGGAAGTGGTCAAGAAGTTATTGATGTATGCATTTTTCTAAGATTTTGGCTGAGGGGAGTGAATGGCAATGGGTTGATAGTTTGAGAAGTCTTTAGAATGGCCACCTTTGTGAATGGGGATGATATGAGATATTTTCAAGAGGAGAGATACGTATTGTTCAGAGATGGAGCGGTTGATTAGTATAGATATAGAATAGGAGATAGAAGGAGCTGTTAGTTTTAGAAATTCATTAGGAACTTGATCGGCTGCGAGCATACTGGGTTTTAAATTTGTTAGGAGTTTTTTATGTAACTAGTTTGGATGGACTTAATAGAGAATGAGTTAGGGTTAGATACAGTAGAAGTGGGTACTGTTAGAGGTGAGTTAGGATTGTTGCTCAAGAGGGAGGTTATTGAATTGCTAAAGTAAGTGTTGAATTGTGAGGCTATACACACAGAATTATTTGTAGAACTTGCTGGGGTTGAAGGTTTTTCCAGGGTTTAGGAGATAACACTTCACCAAAATTTTGGGGCTTGTTCTGGTGTTTTTGTTGGCATGTTTGGAATTATGATTCTCCTGTTCGATTCTTGGCTGGAGTGCGGGGAGTGCCTTCTGTGTGGAGTCTGCATGTCCTCCCCATGGTTGAGTGGCGTTCCGAAAGACATGCGTGAATGGGCGTGCCTTCATTGAAGGTTGGACGTCAAGCTGGCAACTCTGCACCATAAAAACCTACTGCCAATCATTAACAGACCAGAGTTCCGCTGTGGTGGCCCCTAACCTGGAAAAGCCGAAAGACAAACAACTACAATCCATGCTGGACTTAGATTCTTCCCCTTTTTACAGTTCTCCACTATGAGTTTATTTAACAACAAATTATGCTTTGTTCCATATGACTTTCTTTTATTACCCTTTTGTTCTTTTGACATAATTGAGTTTCATAAAAATGACTATAAACTCTGTCGGCATCAATTCCGGTGTATAGTTTATATGTTGTCGGAAGGCAAGATGTTATGTAGTCCTATCTCGCCTACATTCTTCACTTGTGGGTTCAGAGCCGAATGTTGCCTATTTACTAGCTCGAAAGTCTTTGATTGGCTGGGCTAAGATGGTATCCCACAATACATTGCTCCACATCCCCAGATCTCGTTTGCCGCTTGTAGAGCTCGGACGTGGTCTCGACTTGGCTGTGGCTAAGTATTGCAAAAAACTCTTTCTTGTGAAGATTTTTGGCAAATTTTTGGCTAATTGTGTGTATTCAAGTAGAGTTGTTGTTAGTGTTGTTGCTGCATTACTTTTTGTAGGTTGCGAGTGTGTTTGTGTGTGGTATCCCTTACTCCCTCGGGTTAGGCCTGTTTAAGTTAGAGGACCTAGTCCTCCTTGTGGTGTTTGTCTGGCTGTCTCTCTTATTTTAAGTTGAGAACAGTTTTATTTAGAGGTTCTCCCCTGTGCCTTGGTTGTGTTTTTTACGTGTTCACTGGTTTCTGTGCCAGCGGCTTCCCACCTTTTGTCAGTAGCGGCTGCTACAGTTGTTGACTTGGCATGTCTAAGGAACAAAAAGAGCATAAGCCCTCGGGCTTTAAAAAGTGCACAAAGTGTGCCTATAAAATGTCTATCACAGACGGACATTCGGTCTGTGTTTACTGTCTTGGAGCCATCCACCTTCAGGAGTCGTGCAGTTTCTGCCACTGTTTTAGTCCTCGGGTGCTCCAAGAGAGGAAAAACAAATTGATCCTAAAGAGACTGCTAAAACTGTCCTTTGAGGAGGATTTAGGTTTGGCTCCCAGCTCCCAGTCGAAGTCTAAACCCTCCAAATCCAAGAAGAGGTCTCCGGCTCCATCGATTGTTTCAGAGCCACCTTGTAAAATTACCATTGTTGAATCTGCTTCCTCGGCTCCACCGACATCGGGGCCGCAGGAGGGTAGCTGTGTCGACTGAGTCTGCTTCCGCTCCGATAATTTTGGAACCAATTCGGAGCCGGTCGCCAGGTTTGAGGCAAGCTTCTCCAGATAGGAGGTCTAGGTCTCCATCCATTTCCTCCAAATCCACCAGGCTTTCCGATTTGGATGTAGATAGGGTGGTGCAGAGGCTCCTACAGTTGCCGTTGTTGGCCAAACTTTTCTCTGCTCTGACCCAGTCAGCTCCGGAGCCAGCTCTGTTAGTTGTACCTGCTATTCCTCCTCCGAGCGCATCCTTGTCGTCGGAGCCGGTAAGTTCCACTCCGAGGGACGTTCCTGCACTGGCGCCGATCCCCAGCGGGGTTTATCGGTACCCGCATCAGCTCCGACCTTGTCGGCTCCGTCCACAAGGTTCGAGACTTGGGTCTCGGTCGGGCCCGAGGGGGATATCTCGGAACGCCCTTCAGTTCCGAGCCTCCCCCTTGGTGCCTCGGCTGCGGGGACACCGGTCATGGCCTTGGAAGGTGGTCGGTCCTCCGATTCGGGAGGTCCCACCTTTGAGGCTATGCGGAGCTCGCTGGCTAGGTCAGCTACTTCTCTCGGATCGGTTCTTCCGTCCCCCACAACACCGGCGAGAGCTTCTGACACCCAGCTATCCTTGGATAGCAGAGCGCAGAGGCCTAAGGATACCCCCAAGAGTGGTCCCCTTCTTTCTGAGGGGCCCTCAGAGCCTGTGCCTGAGGAACCCCCCAGAAAGAAATCTTGCAAGAGGAAGCACATAGACTCCCAGGACGAGTCTCTCACTTCTGATACTGACCTCGAGGAATCGGAGAGGTCCCCCAGGTCTTCCTCTGAGGATGTTTTGTTCTCCGATATACTGGAGATCATGAAACAAAGAGGAGACTGGCCCTCCAAAACCCCCTCTGAGGAGGAGTCAGTATTCCTTAAGGCCTTTGGCGCTCAGCCCTCCGTCTCCTGGGTGTCTCCACCCTTCGACGAGCTCCTGGACCTTATTTGTCGGAGGGTGTGGGAGACTCCTGACTCCGTGGAGCCTGTTCCTCGACGCCCCAACAAATTTTTGACAAAGGGAGTCCCGGTAGATGCTATGGTGAATGGAGGCTGTCACACAGAAGGAAGTTACTGAGTCTTACTCTTTGGTCCATCCTCCTAACAAGGAGTCTAGGACTATGGATTGGTACGGGAAGAGTACACTGTCTTCAGCGACCTTTACCTTGCGGTCGCTGAATTATTTGTCTCATTTCACGCGACTCCAGAGAGATCTCCTTAAGGAATTAGGAGATACTCTAACGGGTAACGTGCCTGAGGCGGTGGCTCAGACTGTCAACGCTCAGCTCTCTACCCTCAATGCCATTGCTAACTCATCCATGCGACTGATTTCGTATGCGGCCAAGGGAGCTAGTAGGGTAGCTAGTTTAGGGGTGGCTCTCAGGAGGCAAGCCTGGCTACACCTGTGTCACTTTGCGGAGGCCTTTAAGTCTTCCTTTACTGATGTCCCCTTCGATGATTCCTCCTTGTTCAGAACCAAAGTGAAAGACACACTCACCAGGTGCGAGCAAGAGGGAAAGACCTTGTCTGCCGTGGGAGTCCATTTTTCCCTCCCGTCGAGGCCTTATCCCAAGGCTCAGCGAGGGGGAAAGATGTGGTTCAAAAAATCTCAAAGGTCTTTTCCTACTGCACAGGGTGAGACCCCCCGCCCCCCGAGGCAGGGGAGGGGGGGGTCATATTCAGGAAGACGTCGCCCCAGAGGCAGAGGGAGCCCCTGCAATTCTGGGGACCATGATTCCTTTTGCGGTTCCCCATACTTTCATTCCTGAGGGTGTGCCCGGCTGTGCTTCTCCGGAGCCAGTCGGGGGTCGTATTTCCCAGTATCCGGAAGCCTGGGTCAACATCACCCAGGACAGATGGATATTAGGGATGATCACCAGAGGTTACACCATCCCATTTCACTCCACCCCCCCCCCCCCGTCAAAAGGATCCCAGACATTCCACCCAGTCAAAGGGGTCATGCAGAAACAGAGGTTTTTCAGATGCTAGAAAAAGGAGTCATCCAGCCAGTCCCCCCAGACCAGATAGGATTAGGGACTTACTCGAGATTCTTTTTGGTGCCGAAAAGAACGGGGGACCTGAGACCCATTTTGGATCTCAGCCGACTCAATCATTACGTACACAAGTCCAAATTCTGGATGGTCACGCTACAATCAATTCTCCCGTTATTGGGGAAGGAAGTATGGATGTGCTCCATTGACCTGAAGGATGCTTATTACCACATCAAAATGGACAGAGCATCCAGATGTCATCTACGCTTCCGGCTGGGAGCCAGGCACTTCCAGCTTCGAGCCCTGCCCTTTGGTCTCACCACAGCCCCCAGGGTGTTCACCAAGTGCATGGCAGTGGTGACGGCTCACTTGAGACGTCAAGGATTCCAGGTGTTTCCTTACCTGGACGACTGGCTCCTATCCGCCCCCACCAAGCATCTACTTATTCAAAACAGACGTACTGCTATCGATCTTTGTCACCAGTTAGGCATCACAATAAACTGGAAAAAATCTGCCTTGCTACCCTCACAGCGTGTCTCATTTATAGGAGCAGAGTTGGACACTGTTCGATTGAGAGCATTCCTACCTATGGAGAGGATCACAGGGTTTCAACGACAGGTTTGGATGATGATGTCTCTGACACGTGTGAGGGCACGACTAGTTTTTCAGTTACTGTGGACAATGGTGTCCACTATCATGATGGTCCCGTTAGCGAGGTTATATATGAGGATCCTACAATGGCTCCTATTCGCCCAATGGTCCTTCCAAAGACTACCGCTATCCCATCCTATCTTAATCACAGGCAGATGCAAGCAGGACCTCAGTTGGTGGTATGCACCAACAACTTAGGTGTAGGGAAACCCTTTGTTCCTCCCACCCCGGTAGCCACAGTGACCACGGACGCCTCCTGGATAGGGTGTGTGGGGGGCATTATCTCGGCAGGATGGTCCAAGGCACGTGGCAGGAGCACGAGATAGACTTGTACATAAATTTCCTGGAGATGAGGGCAGTGCTCCTAGCGTTGCAGGCACTTCAGGATGTCCTCCCTCTAGGGACTATTGCAATACACTCAGACAACATGTCAGCAGTGTGGTATCTCAACAAACAAGGAGGAACCAGATCGTACCCACTATGCAGGGAGGCCATGAGAGTGTGGAATTGGGCGATAGCTTCCCAACGGGCCTTGGTGGCAATGCACATCCTGGGGAAAACCAATGCGATTGCAGACAGGCTAAGCAGGGCGATCCTCATGCCTTACAAGTGGTTCCTGAACCACCGGGTGGCAGACAGTATATTCAGCAAATGGGGTCAGCCTTGCTGTGATCTGTTTGCCAGCCCCCTCAATGCGAAATGCAGCAACTACTTCTTGCTGATCCCCCCACCGGGGGAATCTCCAAGGGACGCTGTTGCGCACAATTGGCCCTCTGGTCTGCTGTATGCTTTCCCTCCGTTTCCCCTGATCTCGAGGGTGATTCAGAAAGCGCTATCCTTGGGAAGCAGATTGATTTTGATCGTGCCACACTGGCCTCGACAAGTATGGTTCCCCTTCCTTCAACCTTACATCGTGGATGCTCCTTGGACTCTGGACCCTCGTCCAGACTTGCTGACACATATGTCGGGACAGCTCCACTCCTCCCTGAGGACCCTCCGGCTGACCGCCTGGCTACTCCACTTCCATCCGTAGTCAGGTGTCATGCTTTTTCTCCAGACGTGGTCCATATTCTTTCATCCTCTCATAAGCTGTCCACTAGGAAGATGTACTCTAGCAAGTGGAAAAGGTTTTCGATATGGGCCCAGTCCAAAGGTATTGACTCCTACACAGCCCCCATTGACTCTGTGTTGGAATTTTTGTCTCATTTATTCTACCAAGGGTCTGCCTCAGCCACCATCAAAGTTCAGCTGGCGGCTATTTCAAGTTATCATGTGGCTTATGAACCTAGCTTAATGGCACACAGGTTGTGTAGAGCATTCCTGAAAGGCACTGTTCTCCTTCGTCCCCCTGTATTTCAACCTGTTATGCCCTGGGACGTCAATTTGTTCTGCAGGCCCTCACTCTCCCACCCTTTGAGCCCGCGGCTTCATGCGATTTAAAATTTCTTCCATGGAAATCTGCCTTTTTGATAGCGATCACATCGGCTAGACAAGTATCAGAACTCCAGACCCTATCAGTCAAGCCCTCATATTTGGTATTCCATAAAGATAGAGTCTCTCTCAGACCAAATCCGTCCTTTCTCCCCAAAGTGGCTTCCTTATCTAATATTAATCTGTCCATTGAGCTGCCGGTCTTCTTCCCCAACTTCTCCAATAAGGCAGAGTACCAGATTCATCTGTTGGATGTTCATAGGCAACTACGCTTTTATCTACACAGGACTAAAGATTGGCGGAAGTCAGACCAGCTCTTCGTCTCATTCTCAGAGAATCGCTTGGGGTCTGCGGTTTCCAAGGTCACCATCTCTAGGTGGATAGCTGGTTGCATCTCCTTTATTTATCAGGCAGGGGGTAAGAGCCTGCCTTTTCCAGTCAGAGCACACTCTACCAGAGCAGTTTCCACTTCCACAGCCTTTCAGGCTAGGTTATCGATGGATGATATATGTGCGGCTGCAACATGGGCTTCTCCTCACATGTTTGTTTCCCATTACAAATTGGATGTGGTGTCCAGGGGCAGATCATCTTTTGGCTCCACAGTGCTCAGGAGTATTTTCCATTGAGCCACCCAGGATGTAGGTGCTAGGGACGCTGTCCCACAAGTGAAGAATGTAGGTGAGATAGGACTACATAACATCAGTTAGTTATGAACTCACCATAACATTAGATGTATGTAGTCAGTCTCGCCTCGCATTCTTCATTACCTCTCCACCGTCCCCCACGCCTGGAGGATTTGGAGGATCTCCTTGTACTTCTGATGTTACAGAGTCCCTTTGGATAATTTGTTGTACCTTGTTATTATGGGTGTGTGTGTGTGTGTGTGTGTGTGTGTGTTTGGGCGATGGATACGATACTTCTTTTGGCAGCAAACTAGATCTGGGGATGTGGAGCAATGTATTGTGGGATACCATCTTAGCCCAGCCAATCAAAGAATTTCGAGCTAGTAAATAGGCCGAGTCGGAGCCGACATTCGGCTCCGAACCCACAAGTGAAGAATGTGAGGCAAGATGGACTACATACATCTAACGTTATGGTGAGTACATAACTAACTGTTATTGGTCTACAATTTTTAGGATAGCTTGTAGTTTCACTTTTAAGTAGGACCATTGTTTTTCCTGTTAGTCAGGCCGGTGTTTGTTTGGGTTAAGAGTATAAATAGTTCTTACCCATGACTATATCTTCATCCAGAAATGTTAATACTTTTAGCCAGAAGTTGGATACTATATCTGGGCCTGGGGTTTTCCAGTTACTTTTCTTGACTTTGTTTAAATCTCTCTGGCCATTACTTCATCCCATTTCATATCATGTACATTTGAACTTCTTATTCTTATTTTTACTATCCATTTAGTATATTTTTATCTTCCACAGGGTTTTCATAAATACTTCTCCAAAATGTATCTATTTTTTCTTTTTTTGGTGGTCTTTCCGTTCCTTTTACCTTTTTACCCAATTCTCTATAAAACTTTTTTGGGTTATCAATACGTTGCTTATTTTGTACTTTTCCTTTACATTTATTTGTGTATCTTCTAAATTTTTTTTGCCTGTGCTGATATTTTTAGTTTATTATTTGCGATAGTGCATGATAAATCCTGATCTGTTATAATACTGTGCATTGCTTTTATGATGTCTAACTTTGAGGATTTTTATTGATCTGTTCCCTCTTCTGTACTCTTCTGACAGTGACACTTCTTGTCTTAAATTGCTTTATAGATGTTATGTGATCCTATCTCGCCTACATTCTGACTGATGGGTTGAACGAGCCGATCATGCCAAAGAGCGAAGTCTCTTATTGGCTGAGCTTACTATATCCCAGGATGCACCACTACCAGTCCCCCAGATCTCGTTTGCCGCTAACTAGCAAAGACGTGGTCTCGAGCTGGCTGAGCTAAGTAGTGTCTTTTCACTAACTTTTTCTGTCAGAAATTTGCTAATTCTTTAACAAAAAGCTGTTTTAACAGCTATACTGTACTTTTTGTGTGTGACTGGTTATTTTTTCTGTGGAATTTTGTGTGTGGTTGACGTATTGGTTCTGACTAGAGGCCCTTTCAGTTGTAGGGCTTTTCCCTGTCAGTCAATTGCTTCAAATCCTAAGGGGTTTGGATCCCTTTAGTTAATTTTTCCTTTCTGTTGTTGTCGGACAGGCTACCTTAATCGGCGACTGCAAGCTAATTATTGTAGTGACAGTTTAAAAAAAGTGTGTCTTTCTGTAATAGTTGCTAAATTTGTTGCTAATAATGTCTCAGGCTCCTAGGCCTTCGTTTTAAGAAGTGCACTAAGTGCAGCTTTAAAATGTCTATCACAGATGACCACTCTCTCTGTGTGTATTGTTTGGGCGCCAAACATTTACAGGAGTCCTGCAGCGTATGTCACGCATTTTCCTCGAGGGTCCTCCAAGAGAGGAAAAATAAACTTTTTTTGAAAGGCCTTATAAAACCCTCTTTTGAAGAAGCTTTAGCATCCTCTCCTTCTCCTGCTAAAAGAAAGCGGCTCCGACCAGTCCGTCGGATCCGACCGCCAAGAGACATAGGCAGGCTTCTCCTTCGGCTCCAAGGACCGGATCGGTCTGCCTCGATGCCACCAGTCTCGACTCCTCTGGGCCGATGGCTGGGGCATTGAGAGGCAGGTCACCTTCATCGGCTCCACTGGTCTCGGAGCCGATGAAGGCAGACACTTCCTCCTCGGCGCCTAAGTCCTCCTCGGCACCGATGGAAACTAGTTTGGGTATTCCCGATAGTCATCGAGTCGCCTCGGTCCCCTAGCCCCTTGGGGCCGTTGGACCAACTCGAACCCGTTCAGTATCCTCTAGGTCATCGAGGATGTCAGATTCGGACATAGACAGGGTGCTCCAAAGACTGTTCCAGTCCCCAGTCTTTCAAAAATTTGTTACCCAGTTGGCTTTGGAGCCGATAGCCCATGCCCATGTCATTGCCATTCCTCCTCCGACCGGGCTCTGTCGGAGCAGGTGCTGTTGGAGCCAGTGGAGATCCTAGGGTCGGTCCGACCCGACCCAAACAACCCCCGGGTCCCGAGTTGGTTTGCCGGACTTCGCCGGCTGGACCGGGGTAACGTTGGGACCTATGCTGTCGGTTCCGAGCCTCCTCTCGGGTGCCGGCTGCGGGACTTCCGTCTGCTATCATGGCTCGAGACCGGACACTCCCAGGATTCTGGGGTCCGGCTTTCAGAGCTATGAGGAGTGCCTTGGCCAAGTCTTCTTGGCCATCTCTCTGCGCTTTACCGCACCTTCCTGGGCGTGGAGACTGGGACTTTGGCAGTTCCCCTGTCCTTAGGCAGCGGAGCCCGGGCCTGAGGTTACCCCACTGGGGTTCCCCTCCTCCTGAGGGTTCTTCGGAGTTGTCTTCAGAGGAGCCCCAAGGAAGAGATCGTGCAAGAGGAAGCACGTGGACTCCCCGAGTCTCTTACATCGGACACTGATCTTGATGATGCGGAGGGGTCCCAGTCGCCTCGGATGATGTCTCATTCGCAGACATTTTAGAGATCCTCAAACAACGAGGCGGCTGAATATCCAAACCCCTCTGCTGATGAGTCAGTGCTTCTCAAGGCCTTTGGGGCTCAGCCCTCCGCCTCCTGGGTGTCTCCGCCTTCGCGAGCTCCTGGATTTGGTTTGTCGGCTGCGGGAACATCCAGATACTGTGGAACCAGTGCCTTCGCCTGCCCTAACAAATTTTTGTCTGCCCCACCGAGAAGGAGTTCTTGACAAAGGCGTGGCTGTAGATGCCATGGTGGTGGCATCTGCTACACAACAGGACGTGGCAGAGGCTTCAACGTCCGTCCATCCTCCTAATAAGGAGTCTAGGAGCATGGACCCTGACTTCAGCGGCCTTTACACTAAGGTCCCTGAATTATTTGGCACATTTTACCAGGCTACAGAGGGATCTGGTCAAGGAGCTGTCAGATTCCCTCTCGGGTAACCTACCTGAGCAGCTAGCCCAGTCGGTTAGCTCTCAGTTGGCTATCCTTACCTCGATTTCTAACTCGTCCATGAGGCTCATTTCATATGCGGCTGAAGGGGCAGGTAGAGCGGCAGGCACAGGCGTGGCTCTACGGAGACAAGCCTGTCTCATTTTGCGGAGGCCTTCAAGTCTTCCTTTTTGATGGGACCTCTTTGTTTGGACCTAAGGTTAAAGACGCTCTTACCCGCTGTGAGCAAGAGGGAAAAACTTTATCTGCCGTAGGTGCACGTTATTCCACTCCCTTTCGGCCTTATCCCAAGGCTGAAGGAGGAGGGAAGATGTGGTTCCGCAAATCACGTAAGTTTTTCCCTCAACAGCAGGAAGATTCCCCTTCCAGAGGCAGAGGGGGGGACGGAAATTTTTCTGGGAGACGCCGTCCCAGGGGCAGCAGAGGGCCCCGCAATTCTGGAGACCGCGAGTCCTTTTGTGGCTCTTCAGCCTCCCACACTTCATGAGGGATTGCCCGGCTGTGCTGCTCGAGCCAGTCGGGTGCCATTTTGCCAAGCACCTAAAAGCCTGGGAGTCTATCACTCAGGACAGATGGGTGCTTGTTTTGTGCGGAGGTTACACCATTCCCTTCACACACTCACCCCACCGTCCAAATAAATCCCGGACCCACCACCCAGTCAAAGAAAATTGCAGCCGCAGAAGGCGTCAAAGCTGCTAGAAAAGGAGTCATCCAACCGGTCCCCACAGACCAGATCGGATCCGAAATTACTCAAGGTTCTTTTTAGTGCCAAAAAAGACAGGGGACCTGAGACCAATATTGGATCTCAGCAAACTAAACCAATCCGTCATGAAATCCAAATTCGAATGGTCACTTTACAATCCATTCTCCCATTGTTGGAGAAGGATGTTTGGATGTGCTCCATAGATCTCAAGGGCGCCTATTGTCACATACCGATACATCGGGCGTCCAGGAAGTATCTGCGCTTCAGCCTGGGAGACAGTCATTTCCAATTTTGTGCACTGCCCTTTGGTCTCACCACAGCCCCCAGGGTGTTCACCAAGTGTTTGGCAGTAGTGACTGCTCACCTGAGGAGTCTTGGATTCCAAGTGTTTCCCTATCTGGACGACTGGCTCCTGACTGCCACCACCAGGCATCTACTAATGGACAACCTCAAAGCCACCATCTCCCTGGGTGCTACCCTGGGAATTACATTCAATTGGTCAAAGTCTGTCTTGCTGCCCTCTCAGCGCATAAGATTCATAGGAGCAGAGATAGACTCAAAATTGATGCACGTCTTTCTTCCTACCGAAAGGATTCAAACTTTACAAGGTCAAGTTCAAGCCCTGCTTTCAAGATCCAAAGCCCCAGCCAGGATGGTCCTGCAACTTTTAGGTTCGATGTCTGCCACGGTTCTCCTAGTTCCACTGGCAAGATTGCACATGAGGATTCTTCAGTGGCTGTTATCGACTCAATGTTCCTTTCAGAGTCTCCCCCTCAATCACCCCATTATGATTGCAGAAACCTCCGCTGGTGGCTTCAGCCGTCCAATCTGAATCAGGGAAGACCTTTTGTTATCCCCCCTCCGGTGGCCACCCTGACGACGGATGCCTCCCAGACAGGGTGGGGGGGGGGCATTGTCTGGGCAGGTTAGTTCAGGGTTCCTGGCTTCCAGACGAAACCTTTCTCCATATCAATGTATTGGAAATGAGGGCTGTACTTCTGTCCCTACAGGCCCTCCACAAGTTTCTCCCTCAAGGCATTATCGCTATCCACACAGACAACATGTCGGTGGTCTGGTATCTAAACAAACAAGGAGGGACCAGATCTTACCCCTTTGCAGAGAGGCCATGAGGGTCTGGGAATGGGCTGTAGCTACCAACCGTTTCTTGGTAGCGACCCACATTCCAGGAAATCAATATATTGGCAGACAGATTAAGCAGGACAATTCTCTCTCCTCACGAGTGGTCCCTGAAGCGAAACAGTAGCAGCTCAGGTTTTCAGAAGATGGGGGACACCGCTGCGCGCCTGTTGCAACACCACAAAACACAAAGTGCAAAGGTTCTTCTCCTTGACTCAGGCAGCTACGGATGCTCTAGCCCAACCTTGGCCAACAGGGCTACTTTATGCATTTCCTCCGGTTCCACTTCTCCCAAAGTCATTCAGAAAGCTTCTCAATTGGGGTCCACAATGATACTAATTGCTCTTCGTCAGCCAGGTATGGTTTCCCTACCTGAAGAAACATGCTGTGGGCGATCCTTGGTTTTGGATCTAACTCCGGATCTGCTGATTCATCAGTCGGGACGACAACACCAGTCCCTTCACACTTTGAAATTGACAGCTTGGCTCCTCCACTTCTGACTTTAGTCAGAAATCACACCTTAGACCCGGAAGTTATTCACATTTTATCTTCAGCCCACAAACCCACCACTAAGAAATTGTACCTCAGTAAGTGGAAGAGGTTTGCTATCTGGGCTCAACTCAGGGGCTTAGACCCTATCACTGCCCCGATTCCAGAGGTTTTGAAATTTTTGACATCCTTGTTTAATCAAGGATCTTCAGTCTCTACTATTAAAGTCCAACTAGCAGCTATCTCTAAATTTCACGAATCCATGTATCCACCGTTGATGAGCAGCAGATTATGCAAAACTTTCATTAAAGGTGCTGGGCTGTTAAGACCCCAGTTTTTCATCCATCTTGATTTGGTACTTAACATCTTCCCCTTCGAACCGGCTGCTACATGTAAGTTAAAATATCTGTCTTGGAAAACTGCCTTCTTAGTTGCAATTACCTCTGCAAGAAGAGTTTCAGAGCTTCAAGCCCTATCTATCAAACCACCGTACTTGATTTTTCACAAGGATAGAGTATCACTTAGGCCTAACCCATCTTTTGTCCCAAAGGTTTGTTCTAATCTCTGTCTCCAACAATCTCTAGAGCTACCAGTTTTCTTTCCAAAATTCTCCACGAAGCGGAGTACACCCTCCATAAATTGGATGTTCACAGGCAATTGCGCTTCTATCTAGACAGGACTCAGCAAATTCGAAAATCAGACCAGTGGTTTGTGTCCTTTTCAGACAATAAATTGGGTAAAACCATCACTAAAGCTACTATCTCCAAATGGATTAGAGATTGTATAACTCAGGCTTATTCCTCTTCAAATAAGCAACTTACACCATCTATCAAAGCTCACTCTACCAGAGCTATGGCTACTTCTATTGCCTTTCATTCCAAGCTCGCTATTTCTGAGATTTGTGCTGCGGCTACTTGGTCCAACCACTTTCATTTCCCACTATAAATTGGATGTGGCATCTAAAGGGCGAGCATCATTTGGTTCCACGGTACTCAGGAGTGTTTTCCAGTGAGCCACCCAGGATTCAGGCGCTAGGGGCGCTGTCCATCAGATTGAAGTATGAGGCGAGATAGGATCACATGACATCTTTTAGTTATGTACTCACCATAACTTCAGATGTTTGGGATCCATCTCTACATTCCCACCCTCCTTCCTCCTGCCTTGGAGATCAGAAGAGATTGAACGGTTTTGAGTTCTACTGTTTTATCTTGTTTCATCTGACGATGTTATATAAGCAGTGCGTGCATGTGTGCATGTATGCGGACAAACTAGATCTGGGGGACTGGTAGTGGTGCATCCTGGGATATAGTAAGCTCAGCCAATAAGCGACCTCGCTCTTTGGCATAAACCCATCAGTCAGAATGTAGGCGAGATGGATCCCAAACATCTGAAGTTATGGTGAGTACATAACTAAAAGTTTTCTCTATTTGATACTTCCATGATGGCATTCGATTTTTCCCCATCCTTTCCCTTACTACCCTGTGTTTTTGTAGTAGGACTTTCTCTGTTATTAATCTGGCCGCACAGTAATGTACCACATTTACACTGTTATATTGCATAAATCTCTGTGGACAGTCCTAATCACAGTTCATTTGTTTTATTAAACTTTTAATTTTGGGGGTTTTATTAACTTTCTGCAGTCTGTTTCTTTCATTGATCTTAATATGTCTATCCATCTCTATTAAATCAAGTAACTCTTCTCTTACATCTTTTTCTTCTAAACTGAAGGCACATTCTTTGTTCACCATCTCCTGTGGGCATTCTGTAGAAAGTTCCAGAGCTTCTTCCTGTGCCACATTCTCTTCAGTTTCACCCTGTGTCAACTGTTGCTTCTTCGTATGGGAATTAACTGGCCTGTTACTCCATGGCATTGACTGTGTCAGAATTGCCACAGTTTCCTGTTCTCTCCCTTGCTGTATAGGTCCAACTGAACCTTTGTACTTGTTTCCTGAAGGAGACTCCAAAGTATGTCATATGTCAACTCATTAGATGCTTCCTGCTCCACTGGTTTCTTTTTAATTTGGGTGTTAATTGCTTTATTCTGTTGTCTTATCTGAGTTAAATTTTCTACACTAAATCCTTCAGTTTGCAGGTAATCCATAACCTCAGTTTCTGTTTCTTTAACTTCTCCATTACTAACCCTCTTTTCTACTTTTCCTCTTTGTTTTTTTATTTTTGTATTGTAAAATTTTCCATGTCTGGATGTCTTTGTATTTCTCTTCAGATATCTTTGGTGCTGCTCTTTTTGCATTGATTAGTTTTGCTTTCTCCTTTGCATAAATATTGCACCATATTAAATATTTTTCTTGCCGGTGTTCATATTTCTTCTTCAGATATCTCTTGCTCCTCTTGTTTCTCTTTACTTTGGGGACTAGTTGTTCCACTGTGCTGTAATATGACCTATGTTAGATTTTCTACACAGTCCTTCACTTTGCAAATATTCCATAACTTCATCTTCTGTTGTTTTTTAACTGCTACTTGATTAATCTCGTGTTCTACATTTGTGATCTTACCTTTTTTTTTTATTGTGAAATTTTACACATCTGGATGCCTTTTCCTATATTTCTCTTTAAATATCTTTGGGGCTGCCTTTTTTGTGTTTATTAATTTGGCTTTCTCCTTTGCATAGATATTGTTTTTCATCCTGCGCCTCCGTGGGATCTTGATTTGTTAAAATATCTGTCTTGGAAAACTGCCTTCTTAGTTGCAATTACCTCTGCAAGAAGAGTTTCAGAGCTTCAAGCCCTATCTATCAAACCACCGTACTTGATTTTTCACAAGGATAGAGTATCACTTAGGCCTAACCCATCTTTTTGTCCCAAAGGTTTGTTCTAATCTCTGTCTCCAACAATCTCTAGAGCTACCAGTTTTCTTTCCAAAATTCTCCAAGTACACCCTCCATAAATTGGATGTTCACAGGCAATTGCGCTTCTATCTAGACAGGACTCAGCAAATTCGAAAATCAGACCAGTTGTTTGTGTCCTTTTCAGACAATAAATTGGGTAAAACCATCACTAAAGCTACTATCTCCAAATGGATTAGAGATTGTATAACTCAGGCTTATTCCTCTTCAAATAAGCAACTTACAACATCTATCAAAGCTCACTCTACCAGAGCTATGGCTACTTCTATTGCCTTTCATTCCAAGCTCGCTATTTCTGAGATTTGTGCGCGGCTACTTGGTCCAACCGCACACTTTCATTTCCCACTATAAATTGGATGTGGCATCTAAAGGCAGCATCATTTGGTTCCACGGTACTCAGGAGTGTTTTCCAGTGAGCCACCCAGGATTCAGGTGCTAGACGCTGTCCCATCAGTCAGAATGTAGGTGAGATAGGATCACATAACATCTTTTAGTTATGTACTCACCATAACTTCAGATGTTTGGGATCCATCTACATTCCTCCACCCTCCTTCCTCCTGCCTTGGAGATCAGAAGAGATTGAACGGTTTTGAGTTCTACTGTTTTATCTTGTTTCATCTGACGATGTTATATAAGCGTGTGTGTGTGTGTTGCATGTATGCGGACAAACTAGATCTGGGGGACTGGTAGTGGTGCATCCTGGGATATAGTAAGCTCAGCCAAAGAGAGACTTCGCTTTGGCAGCATAAGTGTGCCGAGCCGAGGGATCGGCTCCGAACCCATCAGTCAGAATGTAGGCGAGATGGATCCCAAACATCTGAAGTTATGGTGAGTACATAACTAAAAGTTTTCTCTATTTGATACTTCCATGATGGCATTCGATTTTTCCCCATCCTTTCCCTTACTACCCTGTGTTTTTGTAGTAGGACTTTCTCTGTTATTAATCTGGCCGCACAGTAATGTACCACATTTACACTGTTATATTGCATAAATCTCTGTGGACAGTCCTAATCACAGTTCATTTGTTTTATTAAACTTATAATTTTGGGGGTTTTATTAACTTTCTGCAGTCTGTTTCTTTCATTGATCTTAATATGTCTATCCATCTCTATTAAATCAAGTAACTCTTCTCTTACATCTTTTTCTTCTAAACTGAAGGCACATTCTTTGTTCACCATCTCCTGTGGGCATTCTGTAGAAAGTTCCAGAGCTTCTTCCTGTGCCACATTCTCTTCAGTTTCACCCTGTGTCAACTGTTGCTTCTTCGTATGGGAATTAACTGGCCTGTTACTCCATGGCATTGACTGTGTCAGAATTGCCACAGTTTCCTGTTCTCTCCCTTGCTGTATAGGTCCAACTGAACCTTTGTACTTGTTTCCTGAAGGAGACTCCAAAGTATGTCATATGTCAACTCATTAGATGCTTCCTGCTCCACTGGTTTCTTTTTAATTTGGGTGTTAATTGCTTTATTCTGTTGTCTTATCTGAGTTAAATTTTCTACACTAAATCCTTCAGTTTGCAGGTAATCCATAACCTCAGTTTCTGTTTCTTTAACTTCTCCATTACTAACCCTCCTTTCTACTTTTCCTCTTTGTTTTTTTATTTTTGTATTGTAAAATTTTCCATGTCTGGATGTCTTTGTATTTCTCTTCAGATATCTTTGGTGCTGCTCTTTTTGCATTGATTAGTTTCGCTTTCTCCTTTGCATAAATATTGCACCATATTAAATATTTTTCTTTCCGGTGTTCATATTTCTTCTTCAGATATCTCTTGCTCCTCTTGTTTCTCTTTACTTTGGGGACCAGTTGTTCCATTGTGCTGTGATATGACCTATGTTAGACTTTCTACACAGTCCTTCACTTTGCAAATATTCCATAACTTCATCTTCTGTTGTTTAACTGCTACTTGATTAATCTCGTGTTCTACATTTGTGATCTTACCTTTTTTTTATTGTGAAATTTTACACATCTGGATGCCTTTTCCTATATTTCTCTTTAAATATCTTTGGGGCTGCCTTTTTTGTGTTTATTAATTTGGCTTTCTCCTTTGCATAGATATTGTACCATATCAGATTTCTCTCTCTTTCCCTTGTCCATGTTTCTTCTTTATACCCTTCAAACATCTCTAAATTTTGTTCTATACTCTTACAGTTTGCTTGCGCCATTGTACTCTAAAATCATTGGTGACAAGTGTTTCTCAGATCTAAGAGACTGACACTAAGACATTAGAGAGTATTTCTGCACCAAGTCACTCTTGTCCATTTGTGGCTCTGAGTTCCTTGGTCCTCAACAGCAGTCTCTGCCTCAGATCCACCCAAAGCTTTAGTGATGGGAGTGCAGTCCTGCTATCCATATACATTGTCCACTTTGGATTTGAGGCCAGAATGTACACTGTTATCTTTTATACAGTTGGCACCAACCTCTGCATTTGAGGTGAATGGGAGATGCATCTAGTTTTTAGACTACACCAAAACATCCTAATGTATCTGCTGCCTTTATTCTTCATCATCCCTCTCAAGGGCAGACTAGCTTTGAGGGCCTTGATCCATCCCTTTAGTAAGGGCATAGACACTTATGGCTCTTCAGATGATTTACCTGATGTAAATAGGAAGTGTTATAGTAAAAGGAGACACTTGTATTCCCTTCAGGAATTTTTCTCTATGGATATAGACCATGATGTGGGGGGAGGGTGAAGACATCAGTTTTGGTGAATTTCAATGAGACTTTCAGAGCTAGGCCATCTTCTTCCTGGGTGGACCCTCCTACTGATTGCCACATCAATGTGGATAGCAGAGAGGGCATAGCAAGACCTGGATGTGGTGGGCCTGTTCCTCAAGCGAGGCAAAGTTCTCTGGCCTTTCAAGGACTGTTCCTATTGGAGCAAAGGACCTCTTATAGAGTCCGTTGTAGTTCCACCAGCACCTAAGAAAGAGCTATTTGAGGAAAGCTCTGTGATCCATCTGCTTAATAGGGAATCCAGGTCAGTGGTCCAATGGAAAGTATATTTATGCCTCAAGAACCATGTCCATGAAGGGATTTAATTATATATGACACATGAATAGGTTCCAAAGAGATCTGGCTTTAAAAAAAAAAAAAAAACTTTGATTCCTTTAGAGCCCCCTCTACAAGAGATACAAGGAAGTTTTTGGAGCCTTAAGATCCATGTTGTATGTCATTAATCTTACCAGGCCTGTATCTAATACAGCAGATGGAACAGTTAGGGCAGTGGGCACCAGTTTGTCTGGCTGAAACTAAGTGACTTTGTCAACAACTTTAAGGCATGCTTTCTCAGTATCCCTTACAACTGATTATTTTTGTTTAGGCCCAAAGTTAAAAGATGCATTTAAGTGTGAGCAGGAGGGGAAAAGTGTTCCCTGCCATGGTAATTTACTTTTCTACCACTCAACGATCCTTCTATAGGAATCAGAGGGGTAGAAAATGTCTCTGGTTTAAGAAATTGCAGCATTTTTCATCTGATGTCTTTAGACTTGTACCCCTTTTGGTCTTACCACAGCCCCCACTGTTCACTAGATGCATGTTGTTAGAAGTGGAGCATCTCAGGCTGCAAAGGTTGAGAGTGTTCCCATATGTAGATGACAACATCATAGCTACAAACACAAAGGAATCCTATTTCTTCCACTTGTGTTGGTCCTTGAGTATTTGCATAAACTTTTGAAAGTTAAAACCTGGAACCCACTCGGTCCCTTAGTCTTCAAAGGTTGCCCTCTAGACACAATTGTTTAGATTGCAAAGCTCCCAGAATCAGGGCTGATCCCTCTTCAACTACAGGTACAGGAGCTTTTCAAAATGGATGTTCTCTACTACTACTTGCCAGTTTTTATATGAGAGTACTGCAATGGATTCTATTGGTTCAGCGGTCTCAAGCCACCCACCCTCTTCCTTGTCTCATGAAAATTTCATCGTTGTATAGCCAACATCGATAATAGTGGGTTTTATTCCAGTAGGGGTGACCGTTTTTTCTTCCTCTACCATCGGCCACTGTTGCCATGGATGACTCCTCTCTGAGGTATGGGTTGGGGGAGCATTACAAAGAGGGAACAGTGAAGAAACATGGTTCAATCAAGAGGCCCATTTTCACATCAGAATTCTGGAGATGTGGGCAATCCTGCTGTCTTTAAAGTCACTTCAAGGAAGAGCCCACTCTTATGCACTTTGCAGGGAGACCATGAGAGAGTAGCAACCTGTGTATTTATAGTGCTTTCTAATTGCTGTGCATATTCCAGGTCACTTCAGTCTCCTTGCAGACAGCTGAGTCAGTGCATCTTCATGTCTTACAAGTGCTTCAACCCAGCAGTGATAGAGGAAATATTCAGCTGCTGGGGCCAGCATTGTTGGGATTGGTTAGCCATCCCCAGTAATACAAAATGCAGCAGCTACTTTGCCCTTCTCTGTCTCTCTCAAGTACAGTCACAGAGGAATACTTTGGTCCATCTTTGACCACCAGGGCTCTTTTATACCTTTTCTTCTCTTGGCAAAAGTTCTGCAGAAAGCATCTCTGTGCAAGGCAGCAGTCATTTTCGCTGCCATTTTCCAGCCTAGTAAAATCTGTTTCCCTTTCACTTTGTCCATTTCTTACTCCACAGTCCCTGTATCTGAAGCCAGATCTTCTCTCTTACCCGTCCATTAAACCTCAGCTTAACTACCTGGCTTCTCCATTTCCAGTGGTAGCCAGTGATCTCACCTTGCCCCTCAGAGTTGTACAGATCCTAACTGCTTCTTAAACATTCTACTAGGAAGCTGTACAAAGCAAGTGGAAAAGATTTTCTATGGGCTGTAGATGCGGGCCTTGTATCCCTTTTCAGTACCTGTTCCTTCTATTCTACAATTTTTAGCGAGTCTTTTCTACTCTGAAGCCAGCTGCTGTACCATTAAAGTCCAGCTTGCAGCAATTTCACATTATCACTCTGGAAAGTATTCTAGCCCCATAGATTTTCTCAAGATATGCAAATATTTTCTCAAAGGTACTTTTATTGAGATGCCCTGTTAAAGACCCTGTCCTGCCATGGGACCTTACTTTGACTCTTCAGGCCCTGACTAAGCCTCCCTTGAGCCTGCCTCTTACTCTTCCTCAAAAGTCCACTCTTGGAAGATCTTATTCTTAGTGGCAATCACTTCAGCAAAGAGAATGTCTGAATCACAGGCTTTGTCTTGTAAATAACCCTATTTCATATATTTATAAGTAAGTACTTAACAAATTCATAAGTAAGTACTGGGCTAGATGTTCATCGTCCATACAGCTGCAGTCATAACAGTTTGGTTTTCCTGCCGTCAGGCGGGTCCTCGGTTGGCCGAATTCCAAAGTCTAGGTCCGGCGTCGGATGTCGTTGCTTCTTCCCTGACGTCAGTGCGACAGGGGTATAAAGGAACCAGCCGACGCCATTTTCTTCAGTCTTTCTTGCCGCGCGGTGCCCGAAGCAGAAGCAGTTCGCAAGTGCCGGTCGGCCAGCTCCTGAGATTAGGAATATTTTGCAACCGAAGACTTCTTGAAAGCTAAGTACCCCGTTCGGGAAACTTTTCTTGCCTCAGACCGATGTCAGACAAAGTTAATAATTGCATTTCATGTGGGAAGCAAATACCGCATAAGGATTTCCATTCCCTCTGCATTCCTTGCTTACGCCCAGACCACGACATCTCGGCCTGTCGTTTTTGTGCTACATTCAACAGACGCACTATTAAGCGTCGGGCGGAGTCCACCCAACACTATTTTGGCAAAAAGTTTAATTACATTATGTCATCGGATACTCCGATTCCAGTTTTGAGTAAAAGATGCAAAGATAAGGACCGACATACAAGGTCGGCGACTTCTACCGACACCAAAAGCCGACTACAGGTGCTCCGGTTCTCAGCGAGGTGCCTACACAGCCCCTGACTACCAATGACACTTCATTAGCAGTGTCTTTTGTGCTCGAGGTCGCAGGCTCTTCGGCCCACACCCCGACTACAGATACCGAATCCACTCTTGGCGGGGAAACTCAGAGTTTAGACAGGCCTGCCACCTCTCAAGGTGTCTTCAGGCCACCTTCTTCTTTTTCCATTAAGGCTTTCACTAAATCTAAAGCAGCCATGCATACTAAAAGACAAGCTCCACAGGGCCCCTCTCAAGGCCCCATGCCTAAAAAGCAGATTCTCAAAATGGCTGAGGATTTGATTACTCTTATCAGGGGTTCTCAACCCCCCTCGGACAAAAGGCCCAGAGTGGAGGAAGAATACCCTTCCTTGGACCAGGCCTCCATTACTTCAGAACATTCTGAGGATCATGAACATTCATACTCCCCTTTTGAAGATTATGATGCAGAGGAGTCCATTCCCTCTGTCTCCCCCCCTGAGGATTACTCTTTTGGGGAAACCTTGCATACCTTGAGGGAACACTTCCACTGGGAAGGCCAAGAGTATTCAGACTCCAAGAAAAGGCTCAGGGATTTCCCCTTGCTCCCTCAGCACAGGCCTCTGGCTATACCTCCTGTCTTAGACATACTAGATGATGTGTATTCAGAGGCCAGCCTTAACCCAGATTCTTTACCTTCAGCTCCAGTCAAGCCTGACAGGTATTGCTGGGTTCCTGATTCACACCAATTCGTATACAAAAGCCATGCGGCTGACCCAGAAACTATTTCACAGGGTCCCAAGGGAATTAAGGCCTCCACTGCCAAAAAATCCATTACCTTCAGAGAGAGATTCCAGAACTTTAGAATGGTGGGGTTAAAAAGGTATACACCTCGGCCACCTTAACCATGAGGGCATTAAACTGTCACTTCCATATGTTAAAGTATCAACAGTTTTTGTTATCTCAGTTGAAAAGCAAAATGTCACAACCTGAACAACCAGACTTGAAGGAGTTGCAGGATTTGTTGCATAGTGCAGAGCAAGTGGGTAAACATACCTTGCAATGTGGTTTTGATGCTTTAGAGGCCTCATGTAGAGCTGCTGTTACAGGATCAGTCATACGTAGGCATGCTTGGCTCAAAGAGCAAACCTTACCAGATCATGTCAAAGCAAAATTACTAGATGCACCTCTTCAAAAAGATGTATTGTTTGGTGTTAAAGCTGAGGAGGTATTAAAGAAAATGGAGGAAAAGGCAAAATCAATGCAAAGAGTGAAAGATTTCCTACAGGTACAACCTCCACGTTTCAGTAGAAATTGGCCTTCAAAAAATTGGTCCTTTCCAGCCACGGACAGACCTCAAAGAGGTAGATACAGGCGCCCGAGGGGTAGAGGGCAATCTCAAGGATCATTTAGAGGCAAACGATGGCAAGCACCTACACCAAGAGGTGGTGAGGATAGTTCACAGCCATTCAGAAAGCAGAACCAATGACTTTCCCCTTTGCATGCCAAGCAAGGCTCAAAGGCAGCACCTTTAGGTGGAAAACTGGCATTATTTTCGAAAAATTGGCATATTGTCACAAAAGACAAATGGATCCTGGACATTATAGACAGAGGCTACAGATTCCACTTTCATACCCTTCCAAAAATGGGAGGCATGCCAAACCTGCCACACAATCAAAGGGCAGAGGCACAAAAACAAATTTCACATCTCATGGACATGAAAGCTATTCAAGAGGTACCTGCACAAGAACAGGGTCAAGGTTTTTATTCCAGACTATTCCTGGTACCAAGGAAGGGCAAAGATTGGAGACTTATTTTGGACCTATCCATCCTAAACACATATTTACTCGTACCAAAATTCAAGATGCTCACATTACAGCAGCTTCTTCCCATGCTGGGCAAGGAGTCTTGGCTGGTGACATTGGACCTCAAGGAGGCATACCTGCATGTCCCAATCAGACAAGATTGCAGAAGATACCTCAGATTGTTTGCAGGTTCAACCCATTATCAATTCTCTGCATTGTCCTTTGGCTTATCTACTGCACCCAGAGTGTTCACGAAATGCCTGGCATCAGTAATTGCCTTCTGCAGACTTCAAGGGATACAAATATACCCTTATTTGGATGACTGCCTGATCCAAGCGGACAGCAAACACTTACTTCTGAAACACCTGGCGTTTGTAATAATGTTGTTGAATTCTCTGGGATACACAGTCAACAAAAAGAAATCAAGACTAATACCCTCTCAAACAATAATTTTCCTGGGTGCCAGCTTGAATACAAACACCTAGATGGCCTACCTCATGCCAGAGAAACAAGGGCAACTAGCTCAATACTTCAGAAAACTGGCAACCTTCACCAGGCTGACTGCAAGGAAAATCCTGCAGGCTCTGGGATTCATGGCATCTTGCATCCTGCTAATCCCATGTGCAAAGTTGCATATGAGGAAACTTCAATGGTACCTAAAAAACTTATGGTCTCAACACAGCCACAGTTTGGAAACAATTATACCACTGATTCCATGTCTTCAAAAGGAATTTCTGTGGTGGGCTCAAGCATGCCAAAGAAACATAGGTCTCCCATTCTGCAAGCCTCAAGCAAATCAAGTCATCACAACAGACGCCTCGGACTATGCCTGGGGGGCGCACATGACAGATCGGTGCATTCAGGGCAAATGGTCACAAAAAGAAAAGCACCTACACATCAATCAAAAGGAAATGCTAGCAGTAATAAATGCTATTATGGCTTTCAAAGACCTACTGCATCCAGGCCAGCTATTGATAAGGATAGACAACACCACAGTGATGTGGTACATAAACAAACAGGGAGGAACCCATTCATATCCCCTATGCAGGCTAGCCATGTCTCTTTAGAACATGGCTCTGGAATTACATATCCAACTTCAAGCACAGTTCCTGCCAGGCAAGGAAAACACGCTGGCAGACAACCTGAGCAGAAACATGACAGATTCACACGAATGGAAGTTGCATCCTCAAGTTTTTACAAAGATAATTCAAGCATGGGGAAGGCCAGACATAGATCTCTTTGCCTCCCACAGAACTTACCAATTGACAAAATTCTGCTCAATGACCTTTCATCCACAGGCCTGGAAAGTGGACGCACTCTCTTTCAGTTGGACAACAATGACAGTTTATGCCTTTCCACCTCTTCCTCTGCTGCCCAAAGTTCTATTAAAAGCCAGAGCAGACAGACCAAAGATGATTCTCATTGCTCCAGACTGGCCAAGACAACACTGGTACCCACTCCTGAGGAGCCTGACTCATTCCCCACCATGGATCCTGCCTCTAATGCCTCTTCTACTGACTCAGCACAACTTCAAAACTCTTCACAGTCAGCTGAAAACACTCAATCTAGCCGCATGGAGGATTCCTTAAGTTCACAACAGATCCTACTCTCCAAGGAAGTGCAGGATGTCATTTTGGAAGCCAGAAGGCCTTCTACTAGAAAAGCCTACTCTGCAAAATGGAAACGGTTTTGTGCCTGGAATCAGAAAAAGGGTCAGAATCCTGGAATACCGAATTTACCTCAAATTTTACAGTACCTAGCTGAGATGCTAAGCAGTGGACTTTCATTCTCCTCCATCAAAATCCATGCCTCAGCCATTTCTGCAGAATACAACACTGACCCTCCTTTATTCTCTTACCCTCTCTTAAGACAGTTCCTCAGAGGGGCTAAGAATATAAAACCCCCAAGGAAGCAACCAGTACCTGCTTGGGACCTCAATTTCATTCTAGAAAAACTGACCCTGCCTCCTTTTGAGCCAGCTGCTTCAACAGAACTGCAATATTTGTCATGGAAAACAGCCTTCCTTCTGGCTATCACCTCAGCACACAGGGTTTCGGAACTACAAGCCCTCATGGCTGTGCAGCCTTTCATCATTTTCCATCAGGACAGAGTTTCCTTACGAACCAATCCTTCCTTTATGCCAAAGGTAGTATCCAGGGTAGCCTTGAATCAGGCTATCCACTTACCTACCTTTTACCCTAATCCACAAAACAAAGGGGAGAGACTACTACATTCCTTGGACATTCACAGACAGCTCCGTTATTATTTGGACAGAGCAAAGCCTTTCAGAAAATCAGAGCAACTCTTTGTGTCCTATGCTACAGGTGCTCAAGGGAAGCCCATTTCCAGACAGACAATCTCAAAATGGATAGCCCACTGCATACCCTTTTGTTACTCCTTTCATGGTAAAACTGTACCTACAGGAATCAGATCTCACTGCACAAGGGTCACAGCTACCTGTGCAGCTTTCCTCAGAGGGGTTCCTACCAAAGATATTTTGGAAGCAGCCACTTGGAGTTCTGTACATATTTTCTCCAAGCACTATCACCTACCATTATACTCCAAATCTAGAGCAGCCTTTGCCACTGCAGTCTTGCAGGGCATCCTGGCTCCTCCAAGTTCCACTTAGTGCCTACCACCCCTTTTTTAGCTTTGGGATTCTACCCATCTGTTATGACTGCAGCTGTATGCACGATGAACATAGTACAGTTTTGTACCTACCATAAATGTAGATGTTCGAGTGCTAATACAGCTGCAGTCCAGGTTTCCCTCCCTCCTTCCCCTCTTGGGACAGGTCTAATGGCTAACACCTCCTCATACAACCTCATTGGGGTATTATTTTATGGTGTATTTGCTTGCAACTACTGTTTTTTGATTATATTGCATTGCATTATTACATAAATTTATGTTTTGCCTTCCTTCTGGGGTCACCTCACATCTGGGGCAAGAAAAACTGAAGAAAATGGCGTTGGCTGGTTCCTTTATACCCCTGTCGCACTGACATCAGGGAAGAAGCGACAACATCCGACGCCGGACCTAGACTTTGGAATTCGGCCGACCGAGGACCCGCCTGATGGCAGGAAAACCAATTTGTTATGACTGCAGCTGTATTAGCACTCGAACATCTACATTTATGGTAGGTACAAAACTGTACTTTTCCCTTAGAGACCATTTTAAGCCTAGCCAGTTTCCCTTCTGGTGCTTGAATTAACCTATCCTATTTAGACTAGTCTTGTCCATCCCGTGGTCAGTAATTATAATTGCCCCTAGTGAGAATAACTGGGATCATTACATAGATAATTTGAGGAGACCCATGCATGTGATAAAGCCTTTAGGAGCTGCCTCTGTTCATTAGTAGTGTAGGAGCAATCATGGGTCAAATTTTCTGTTTCCCATAAGTATAGAGAGTCTATTCCAGAGCAGCGGTATCCTCTGTGAGATAAGCATGTCCTTCAAAACCATTCTATTGATGTTGCAGAAGAGGTTTAGATCCCTAGACTGAGTATTTCTGATGCCATTTCATGATATTCTGTAAATTCATCAGTATTGGTTCAGAGGATGCCTTGTATGCCAGACACGGGTCACCTCCTAGGGTTCTGTAGGATACAGAATTTAGTGACGAGGCTTTGAGTCGGGCCATGTAGGACAAATTGCTTAGGCCTTGTATCCTTTTAGTAAGTTTCCCTGTGGGTGTTCCAGTTGTTGCATGTGTCTAGACAGATAAATGCCAAAGTGGGCATTATACTCGGGCTGATTAGCCTAATGTGGGCTGAGTAAAGGGAAATAATGACATGGAGCTGTATGTAGTCCCTTTGTTTATAAGGTGTACAGTATCGAAGGAGTTTCTTATGACAGTAGACACGGTCAAAAATTCGTTCACTGTATACATAATTTCTCAAAGTATTTGGTCAACTCTTTGGGATGTAATGTCACTGTGGTAGTTCCCTAGGGCAGACGACTTCCCAAAAAACACAATAATGCATTTAGTTTCAATCCATGATTTTGGCACCAGTTATTTATTTGGGACAAACCTTCCTGCAGGATGGCCAAATCAGTTGGGGGTTCAGTGACGATCCTAGCTAGTTTAGCCTCAAACTTGTCTTTGGTGAATTTTATTAAGCTCCTGAGGAGGTTTTCAGTGACAAGGACTTTAGCGTTCTGGGAACTACTTGTCTTACTTTGGGTCAAAATTCTTTTCTTTTATTGTAAAGCTTGTTGATATTATGGTTCTGCCATGTGGGTTTGTGTCTGGGCTGCATTTATGCAGCTGTTTACATGCTGGTATAGTATGTTGGTGTACATTTCTGCATATTCAGTGGAGTTAACTGGGTTTGGTGGGAATTTGAAGCTGCCAGTGCATCATTTAAGAGTAGCTAATTTGTTTTAAATCAAATTTCTGGAGGTACCTTGCGTGGAAGGGATCTCTGGTTTCAGTTTTATTTTGAAGGTAACTGCTTTATGGACAGAGATAACAAGATGCTCTCCTATTAGTAAGGACAAGGTCCAAGGTTTTGTTCCTCCTAGCTGGAACTGTTCCAAGGCATTTGTATTGACAAAGTCTAGGAATCTCTGTGCTTGTGTACTAGTGGTGGTGTGGGTTTCCCAGTCTGCAATTGGATAGTTTAGATTACCTGGGGAAAATGGTTTGAGGTTTAATACCGAGTGATTCTTATTCCTGTAGGTAGGCATTATGGCTTTCTTGGATCATACAGGGAGTTCTATAGCTACCTAGTATGTGGTATGGAACTTTCTGTGGTTATTTGGACATGAAGAAGCTCTAGTGCATCATAGTGCTTTATCAGCCTTGATGCGTCTCTCTTGGATAAAGCCTGAGCCACATCCTCTTTTTTCCCCCCTTCTGTGCAGTGGCTGGTCTAAATGTGTGGAAGGCATTATACTCTTACACAGCTGGAGTGCTTTCTGACATTTTTAAACCAAGTGTCAGTCACTCTACAGATATCAGTCCCCCATGTTGAGAAGGGGTTGTAAGTGGTGGAGGTTCTTGTTTAGGCTCCTAGCATTGATCAGTAACACCTTCATATTTTTCTTGGCTTGTTTTGTTGGTAGGTTTATAAGGTTGGTATTGCATAAAAAAGGCATTTTAGGGTGCACAATGTCTTTGTCAATAATCAAAACCCTAGAGAAGACAGATGTAGGCCATCACTGGCAAAGCAGCATGGTCTGTCAATTATATCCTCAGAGGCCTACAATATTGTACCCTTTTGAATGACACCAAAAATTAAGCCAGTTATTGAAGTCAACTATTTTTGCTCACATTGGGGTATCTTCCTTGCAGAAGTTATAATGCTGCTCAATCCTAGGCTTGTACCTGCCTTGAGCATACAGCCTGAGAGCTCCATCATGTCTCTCTTCGTATAGTCCAGGGAGATGCACCTCAAGTCATTGATACCAACATGAACTATGGCAGAGTCATACTGTTGTTCAAGGACTTGAATGTGTGCATGAGCTGACGGATCCTAGCACCTGATCTGCAATTAGCCATTATTCTACTTGCACAGCCTGGTCAGAGGTACATCTGTATGTCTTACAGTGGCGTCACCTGTAATAAGAATGTTTGGTTGGGTTGATATGGGCCTTATAGGCTCAGCGTCTGTTACTTTGGGACTCCTTGTACTATGTGAGGAGGTAGGCTTAACATTGAGTGTACTTTGTGCCTGTGTTGTGTTTTGGAGGTCTTTGAAGTTTATGCAATTTAATCTTTAGTACCTCAGGGCATGATGGATTTTGTATATTGTGATGGCCTTGGTGAGATGTGGAGTGTTTTGTACTGATGACTGTTTTGGTGTCTGAATTTACTGTGTGTACATTTCTCACACACAGTTATGCTATTTGAATAATAGATTATCATCAGATAGCATGAGAAAATTCTTAGTGTGTCAAAGTACCCATCTCAGGTTGGTTACAGAAGCTATGAGGAAGTGCTGGTCCATAATTCTGACAGGAATGACTCTGGGCAGGGTTGGTTATAACCTCTTTCTTTAGAATAATGCTTGGGTGGACTTTCTACTGAAACTATAAAGTTCAATACAAAACAACTTGCCTAGAAACCTCCTTCTGCTCCCTGAAGGAACCATCAAACTAATTTTAGTAAAAACTGACTGATTTAACATTATAATCAGTGCAAGCATTATTAGTACATGCAATATTAAGCAGTTTTATCAAAGGTCTTTTAGCCTGGTGAGTAGTTTAAGGGGAGAGACAGTGCAAAAGAATACTTATGTGCTTATTTTCAACAGCCATTAATCGGGAGACTGAGGGAATTATGTCAGATTAAAGGAACAGGCGACAGCAGGTACACTGGGTTTAAGAACACTACTTTAACAGGAAAAATTCTGTCTGAGCTGACTAGCCTGAAAATGCCATAATGCAAACACTAGTCCTGAAGTAGCCTGGTGTAGATGATACCTGGGTTTAATATTTAAATAGACCATTGTCCATTCCATTATCTACCAGCCCCAAAACTGCCCTGCTCTCATAAACCTAGTTCAAGCAAATACCAATTCCAGATCCCTAAGGTCCTCCAGTAAACTTCTGCTAAAGATCACTGCATCTAACAAAACCTTTGGGGACTTCCTTTTCTCAAACAAAGTGCCCAGTACCTGGAGCGCAATACCGTAACACATCCTAAATGCAGCAAATGCTCACAAATTTAAGCTTCTTGTGAAGGGCCACCTTACCCATCACTGGTTATGCTCGTAGTCATCTCCTGACTAATTATATCACCATACCTACACCAACCTCATATTTCCAGCTGTATCTTCCAACATGAGGAAAACATCAATAAATTTTCAAACATGTGTATACCAAATATGTTTTCCTCTTTCTCTCACCACTGCATCAGCTTCTTCTCTCACTACATATAGACTTTCTTAAGCATGTGCATCTACCTGCACTTTCTCAAACACACATTTAGTATCACTCACAACTACGTTCTCACCACATAACTCATGTTGACACCACACCCTGAATTTGTTGTAATGTAAATCTACAATGTTTTTGCTTTCTTTGCTACTTTGATGCTTTCCTATTTTTATAATTCTTAAATCATTACTATTTGTACAAACTTAGTATGTGCAGTTGTTCTATCTCGCCATTCATTTTTACAGATGGAGTCGGCCTACTACAAAGCTCAAGGTCTTCAGACAGCTCAAGGCCAAGTCCCTATCCCGTGATGCACCTAGAGTTACCCCAGAAATAGTTTGCCGCTGCAATAGATCGGAGGTTCTCGCATAGCTTGGGCTAGTAAAAAACTTTTTTCTTGAAAATGTATTATAATACTTAAAAAATATATAATGTTAAGTTGTCAATCTCGCCTTCATTCTTGCTGGATGGGTTTGGAGCCGATCCTCGGCTCCGAATCGGCACTTGCTAAGCTCAAAAGTCACTTCCACCAGCTCGAGGCAGCCCTATATCCCATGATGCAAGGCGGAGATTACCCAGATCTCGTTTGCCGCTTCGCTCATGAGGTAACTTTATACCAGCTCGTGGTAAGTGAATTGTTTTCTAACTTTTTCTGACACTTTAGCCACCCCAGTACTTTATATATATATATATATATATATATATATATATATATATATATATATATATATATATATATATATTACTTTGTTAATCCCCGATTCACTTAGCCCTATTCCCGTTAGTGTCCCATTCCATTTATTTATATTTTTACTAGTCGGGCCTTAGGTCTTTACCCTTCCTATATTTTTCCTGTCAGGGTTTGTTTGGGTGTATCTGTGTGTTTTTTCCCTGTACTTGGTTTTTGTTAATATACTTAATTTTTGGACTGACTGTGTAGTGTGTGTGTGTTGGGACAGTCATGTCTAAAGAAGCTAGGGCCTCAGGCTTCAAGAAGTGTGACTCGTGCTGTCAGAAGATGTCTCTGACAGACGGTCACACTTCTTGTATTTATTGCCTGGGACCTCTACACCTGCAGGACTCCTGTGCTATTTGTCACTCCTTCAGCCAGAGAGTCCTGCAGGAACGTAGAAACAAACTCATTCTCAGGGGCTTATTAAAGCCTGAGAGCTCCCTGGCTAAGTTCGGCTCGGGGAAGCCCTCAAAGCCTCCCAAGGCCCAGGCTTCAGTGTCCAAGCCTTCGTCCTTGGATCCGACTCCCTCGGAGTCGACATCGGCTCCGGCTGGAGCCGATCCTTCCTTCTCTGAAGGTTCGGTATCGGCGCCGATACTCTTGCTTCCATGCCTGTGTCGGCTCCGGCTGGAGCCGACACATCTCTGACTCAGCTCGGAGCCGACAAGTTGTCGGCTCCAACTGGAACCGAAGGTTCTTCTGCTCCGATGGCTCTGTCGAGAAAGAGATGCAGATCTCCATCGCTGGAATCTATTCATTCGGCTCTGGCCTCTCTTTTACTTTCGGAGCGGAGCCATTGGAGCCGATCCTCAAGGTCTTCCAGACTCTCAGACCATGACTTGGAGAGAGTGGTGAGTAGACTGAAATCACAGGCACTGGCCCAGATGCTTCATAGCCCATCTCAGCAGATGACCGCTATTCCACACCCTCCAGAAATTCCTCCTTCGACTCTCCTTCAGAGCTCGGAGCTGGAGCTTATTGGAACTGTGACTGTTGGTACTTCGGAGCCGATACCACTCCCTTCGGCTCCATCGTCTTAGACTCCTATCTCCTCCTTGAGACCGTCCTTGGAGGGATCCAGTTGTCGGGCTTCCTTTGTCGGCTCCGAGGGGGCGAGTGGCATCGGACCCTTGTCCGACCCCGTTCTCCCCCTCGGAGCTTCGGCTTTGGTAAGCTCGGCACCGACATCTGCTTCGGAGCCTTCCCTTTCGGTGGGGCCGGGGATTCCTGTTTCCTCGGAGCGGGAGCTCTCGGTCCTCCCTGGAGGGGAGCCTTCGAGGTGATGAGGAGTGTGCTAGCCCCTGAGCTGAGTCAACAGTCGGTCCCTTTAGCTTCTCCCTCTTCAGTGCCTGTAGATATCTCTTCCCACTCTCTTGCTCCCGGACCCAGAGATCCATCGCCCCAGGTTTCCCAATTGGGAATACCTTCCTCTTCCGAGGTTTCTCCTGATCCTTCAGGGGAACCCCCGCATAAGAGGACTTGCAAGAGGAAGCATTTAGACTCCCCTGAGTCTACAACATCAGATACCGACTTAGATGAGTCGGAGGGGTCCCCGAGATCCCCCTCTGAGGATGTCTCCTTTTCAGACATTCTTGAACTCCTGAAACAGAGGGGGAACTGGCCCTCCATTAACCCCTCCGAGGATGGGTCGGTATACCTGGAGGCTTTTGGATCTCGACCCTCCACCTCCTGGGTTTCTCCGCCTTTCGACCCCCTCATGGACGTGATAGCTCGAAAGGCGTGGGCATCTCTTGATTCCATGGAACCAGTCCCCAGGAGGCCTTCTAAATTTATCATGGCTCCAACTGAAAAACAGTTTCTCACCAAAGGTGTCCCGGTTGATGCCATGGTGGTGGCGGCCGCCACCAAAAAGGAACTTGCAGATCCTTCCGTACCGGTCCATCCTCCTAACAAGGACTCTAGGACCATGGACAGGTATGGTAAGCGGATGTTTTCCTCAGCGACCTTTGCTATGCGTTTGCTGAATTATCTATGTCACTTCACCCGACTTCAAAGAGATATCCTCAAGGAATTGGGTGAGGTGGTACAGGATCCGTCAGCTGCTGGGGCTCAAGAGAAGATTGCCTCTCAGCTGGGAATCCTAAATTCCATAACTAACTCCTCCATGCGGCTCATTTCTTATGCAGCCGATGGAGCGAGTAGAGCTGCAGGTACAGGAGTGGCTCTCAGACGTCAGTCCTGGATGCGGCTTTGCAATTTTGCAGACCCCTTTAAGGCGTCCTTCACAAACTCTCCCTTCGATGGAACAACTTTGTTCGGACCTCAGGTGAAGGACACTTTGACCAGGTGCGAGCAAGACGGCAAGACTCTTTCTGCCGTAGGAGTCCATTTCTCCACTCCTTCAAGGCCTTACCCCAAAGGTCAGAAGGGAGGGAAAATGTGGTTCCGAAAATCTCAAGGAGTCACGCCTGATGCACGTAGTCAGTTTACCCCCAGTGGCAGAGGGGGTAATAACAGACGCCGCCCTAGGGGCAGAGGGGGTCCACAGAACCAGGGCAGCAGAGAGTCTCTCTCTCTCTGACAAGCCCTTCCAGCATCCCTGAGGTGTTGCCCGACTGCCCACCCTTGGAGGCAGTCGGGGGGAGATTGTCACTGTACCCAGAAGCCTGGCTTTCCCTTTCTCAAGACAAATGGGTACAGTCGATCATATCAGAGGGTTACAAAATACCTTTCGAGAAAAGACCCTTTCCTCAAAAAGGATCCCTTCCAGACGTTCCACCCGGTCTAAGGGAAATTGCAAAGCTAGAGGTTTCAAAACTTCTAGAGAAAAGGGCCATCCAGCCAGTTCCAGCAGACCATTTAGAATCCGGAATCTACTCAAGGTTCTTTTTGATCCCCAAAAAGACGGGAGACTGGAGACCAATATTAGACCTCAGCAGACTAAACAAGTCTGTCAAAAAGACGAGTTTTCACATGGTCACACTTCAATCGATTTTGCTCTTTCTGGACAAAGACAACTGGATGTGCTCTATAGACCTTCAGGATGCATACTATCACATAAAAATCCACAGACGCTCCAGAAGGTTTCTCCGCTTTCGGCTGGGGACCAGTCATTTTCAATTCAGAGCCCTGCCCTTTGGTCTCACCACAGCCCCCAGAGTGTTCACCAAATGCATGGCAGTGGTCACGGCTCACCTGAGACGTCAGGGATTCCAGGTGTTTCCATACCTAGACGACTGGCTCCTCACAGCCACCACCAGGCATCAACTTCTCCAGGCCAGGGATTACACTCTACTTCTCTGCAGCCAGTTAGGGATTTCTGTCAACTTCAAAAAGTCTTCCTTATCGCCTTGCCAATCTATTACCTTTATAGGCGCAGATCTAGACACTACTCGGATGTCAGCAAATCTAACAAATCAAAGAATCCTGGATATCCAAAATCATGTTCGGATCATCCTACTCAGCAAAAAGGTACAAGCCAGGTTGGTCCTGAAAGTGTTAGGCCTAATGGCAGCTGCCATCACACTTCTTCCTCTGGCCCGCTTTTACATGCGTCTCCTACAGTGGATGTTGTTTACCCAGTGGTCCTTCCAGCAGTTGCCCATGCGTCACAAGATCCTTGTCGCACAGATCTGCAAGAGCCACCTATCCTGGTGGATTTCTTCCCCCCTAGTCCATCGGGGCAGACCATTTCTCCCCCCAGCCCCGGTAGCCACGGTCACTTCGGATGCCTCCTGATCGAGTGGGTGGGGGGGCATTATCAGGGCAGGTTCATGGCATGTGGCAACCGTTCGAATACCACCTGCATATAAATGTCCTAGAGATGAGAGCAGTGCTTTTAACGTTGCAAGCCCTCAACGACTTTCTTCCTTTAGGAACTATCGCAGTTCACACGGACAACATGTCCGTAGTATGGTATATCAACAAACAGGGCGGGACCAAATCCTATCCTCTGTGTCGAGAAGCTCTCAGACTTTGGCAATGGGCGATCTCCTCTTAGCGGTTTCTGATAGCAACGCATATCCCCGGGAAAACCAACATCATAGCGGACAGGTTGAGCAGAGCTATACTCATGCCTCACGAGTGGTCTCTCAAACAATCTATAGCGGAAGAGATTTTTCAGAAGTGGGGCCCTCCTTGCTGCGACCTTTTTGCTACACCCCAAAACAGGAAATGCCCAGACTTCTTCTCTCTCTTTCCACTTCCAGGCCATTCCCCCAGAGACGCTCTAACCCAGGATTGGCCCGGGGGACTTCTTTATGCTTTTCCCCCTTTTCCGTTGATTCCTCAAGTGCTTCAGAAAGCTACCGACTTGAGAGCCAAGCTGATCCTCATTGCTCCTTACTGGCCTCGACAAATTTGGTTCCCGTTCCTTCATCGACATCTCGTAGTGCAGCCTTGGCATCTGGACCCAGTTCCAGATCTTCTGACACACCAGTCGGGTCAACTGCACTAGTCCATTTGTTCCCTCAACCTCACTGCTTGGTTGCTTCACTTCCTTCCTTAGCCAGGCTTCCTACGATCTCTAATTCTGTTAGGGATATCATAGTAGCTTCTCTAAAGTCCTCTACCAGAAGGATTTACTCTAGCAAATGGCAACGTTTTTCCTTTTGGGCAAGGTCTAAGAACATAGATTCCTTTACTGCCCCTATTGAGTCAGTTTTGGACTTCCTAGCTGAAATTTTTCACTCTGGTTCTTCTTCTTCCACAGTTAAAGTCCAGCTGGCAGCAATCTCGAATTTTCATGATTGATTTGCAGACCAGAACATTATGTCTCACAAACTTTGCAAAGCCTTTCTCAGAGGGATCTTCCTGCTTAAACCCCCTGTTAGGGATCCTCCACTGCAGTGTGATCTAAATTTAGTGCTGGCTTCCTTAATACTTCCCCCTTTTGAACCGGCTGCTACATGCTCGTTATAATTTCTCTCTTGGAAGACACTCTTTCTAGTCGCTATTACTTCGGCTAGAAGGGTGTCTGAACTTCATGCTCTCTGTGTTCCGTCCCCCTTACTTGGTCTTCCACAAGGATAGAGTATCTTTGAGAACTAATCCGTCCTTTTTGCCCAAGGTTGCTTCTAAGACGAATTTAAACCAATCTATTGATCTTCCAGTATTTTTTCCCAATTATTCTGACAGGGCGGAACAAAAATTGCATTGCCTAGATGTTCATCGCCAACTCAGATATTACTTGGACAGAACAAAGCAATCTAGAAAGTCTGATCAGCTTTTTCTTTCTTATGCTGAAAATAAGAAAGGTCTCCCTGTTTCTAAGGTGACCATATCCAGATGGCTGTCTTCCACTATTTCTTATATTTATCAGCTTAGGGGCAAACAGCTGATCTCAAAACCGAAAGCACATTCTACCAGAGGCCTAGTCACATCTACAGCCTTTCAGGCTAGGCTACCCTTAGACACTATTTGTGCAGCAGCCACTTGGGCCACTCCTCATACCTTCGTCTCACATTACAAATTGGATTTGGCCTCCAGGGACAGGGCGAGTTTTGGTTCCACAGTTCTCAAGAGTCTGTTCCATTGAGCCACCCAGGATAGAGGTGCTAGGGACGCGGTCCCATCCAGCAAGAGTGAAGGCGAGATTGACAACTTAACATTTAGAAGTTATGTACCTACCATTACATTCCATGTTAGTTGTCTTCTCTCACCTTCTTTCTTGCGTCCCTCCCTCCTGTCCCCCTAGCCTGGACAGACCTTGAATTATCCTCTTCTCTGGGAGATTTCTCCCTTGGACACCAGTTAGCTCTGCACTTAGTTACCTGGGTTCCCCTTACTGTTTTTTCTCAGGTTAGTTGTTCTTCTTCCCTTGGGGGAAGATAATTGGTATTTTTTCCTCTAGCTACCAAACGAGATCTGGGTAATCTCCGCCTTGCATCATGGGATATAGGGCTGCCTCGAGCTGGTGGAAGTGACTTTTGAGCTTAGCAAGTGCCGAGTCGGAGCCGAGGATCGGCTCCGAACCCATCCAGCAAGAAAGAAGGCGAGAGAAGACAACTAACATGGAACGTTATGGTAGGTACATAACTTCTAATTTTGATATTTATCTTTAGATAATTAGATTAGGTCTTATAGCTTATTATATAGTTTCCCTTGGTGTGCCTTTTTTCTTAACTAGTAGTTAGCTCTCTTGGCCTCGTTTTATTGTAGGCCTTGTTAACTCTTTAATAGTAGTTTATATTATAGTTGTGTGCCTTTGAATAGTGATTTTTTCTGTCACAGCTTTGATGTATTTAGTCGTAGATAAATAGTATAGTGTGTGTGTGTGTGCTGATTAGTATTTTAGCCCATAGTTTTAAAAGGGCTTGTTTGATATTTTTTGTTTGGGTGTGTCTAGTTCTTTACAGCACCCTATTGAGATTGTGTGTTACAGTATGGCTGACCATGATAAAGATAAACCCCCTAAGTCAGGGTTTAAGAAATGTCCTAAATGTGGGGAGAAAATGTCTGTCACTGACAGTCATGTGAATTGTGTTTACTGTTTGGGAGCATTGCATCTCCAGGAAAGCTGCTCCATTTGTCATTCGTTCTCTTCTAGGGTTCTCCAGGAGAGAAAGAGAAAGTTAATTGACAGAGGTTTAGTTAAACCATCCTTTCAAGAAGCTTTGAGCGACCAGGACAGGTCCAGCAAATCGTCAGTCTTCTAAGGCTTCTACTTCTTCTGAGGTAAAGAAATCTAAAAAACCTTCGACGTCAGTTCCACAGACCTCAGAGCTGACCATCTTGTCCTTTTGGAGCCGGTCCCCGTTTCTGGAACCGGTATTTGAAGTGCCTAAGTCTCCACTCCTGCAATCTGTACCTCCTTCTGTCCACTCATCTCGGTCTTCGATAAGCCTTCCCAATTTGGATGTGGATCATGTGATGCAGAAGCTTTTACAGGCACTGGCCTTGCTAAATTATCGACTCCGACCCAGACTTCTTTGGAACCGAAGACCCTTTTACCATCTACTACTCTTCCTCCTCTGAGTAATACCAGTCCTTCAGAGCCAGAAGAGTCGGACTTGATGATCATTGAACCTTCGGAGTCGACGCCTGTTCGTGTCCTCGGCTCCGTTTACTCTGACGTCCTCTGTGCCAATCAAGGAATCTAGGAACCAACACTCTGGTTCAGTCCAGGAAGGAAGGATAGTCAGACCAACTTCTCGGTTCCGAGACTGCTTCTCGGGGCTTCGGCTCAGATGAGCTCTGCTCCTACCTCTGGTTCGGAGCCCACTGTCCCGGTTCTGGGGGTATCAATGGTTTACTCGGATCAGTCGGTCCCTTCTCATCGGAGCAGAGGTGCCTTCGAAGACACAAGGAGAGTTATGTCTCCTAAGATGACATCGACTTCAGGTGCGGCTACCTCCTCCTCAAAGCGCCTGTGTCTGCTTCTGCTTCACAGATCCTTGCCCAAACGTAGAGACCCAGAGCCTCAGGAAGCCCCAGGTCCCTGCTCTTTAGAGACCTCTCCAGAAGCCCCCACTGATGAGGTTCCCAGGAAGAGAATCTGTAAGAGGAAGCATTTAGCCTCCCCACAGGAGTCTCTCACATCTGATACAGACATTGATGAATCAGAAGGGTCCCCACGGTCCCTCTCTAAGAATATCTTATTTGCTGAGATATTAGAAATCCTTGGGCAGAGGGGGTGACTGGCAGTCTACCAACCCTACCGAAGACAAGTCGGTTCTCCTGAAGGCTTTCGGGTCTCAGCCCTCCACCTCTTGGGTGTCTCTGCCCTTCAATGAGCTGATGAAGCTAGTCTCACGAAGGGCATGGGAGTCTACGGACACCATGGAGCCTGTCCCCAGAAGGCCTAATAAATTTATTTCTGCCCCCCAGGTCAAATCCTTTCTTACTAAGGGTGTGCCAGTTGATGCCATGGTGGTGGGGGCAGCCATCAAAAAGGAACTTTCAGAAACTTTCTCCTCTATCTATCCTCCTAACAGAGATGCTAGGATCATGGATAGATATGGGAAGCGCACATACAGTTAGCGACTTTTGCACTGCGTTCGCTCAACTATCTAACACATTTTACTAGACTGTAAAGAGATCTCCTAAAAGAGCTCAGAGATACTCTTCAGGGTACAGGAGCTTCCGATAAAGTTGCCTCCCAGCTTGCTACCCTCAACTCCATAGTAAACTCATCCAACTCCATAGTAAACTCGTCCATGTGCCTCATTTCATATGTAGCTGATGGAGCGAGCAGGGCAGCAGGTACAGGAACTGCTCTTAGGAGACACTTCTGGATGCACTTGTGTTCCTTCGCGAAGCTTTTTAAGTCATCCTTCGTCAATACCCCTGTTGATGGCTCGTCCCTTTTTGGGCCCAAAGTTAAGGAAACTTTGACCAGATGTGAGCAGGAAGGAAAGACTCTATCTGCTGTCGGAGTCCATTTTTCCACCCCTACCAGACCCTACCACAAGGGTCAAAGGGGTGGAAAGATGTGGTTTCGTAAAGCCCAAGGAGCCTTTCAGGACACATGTGGTGAACCCCACTCCAGGGGCAGAGGAAGGGGCAATAATGGAAGATTCCGCCCTCGCGGCAGAGGGGGTCCTCAAAACCAGGGAGACGGCGATCAGTTCTTTGGGAAGCCCTACCAGCGCACCTGAAAGGAGGGCCCGACTGTCCTACTCTGGAGGCAGTCGGGGTCGCTTATCTTTGTATCCATATGCCTGGCTCAAAATAACAAACGACAACTGGGTGCAAAGTATCATTTCCAGAGGATATTTCATTCCTTTGCCACTCCCCCTCCACTGACAAGAAAAATCCCAGACGTTCCACCCAGTTACAGGGAACAGGCAACAATAGCGGTCCGATCGTTGCTAACAAGAAGAGTCATTCAACCAGTCCCAGTAGACCAGATAGGATCTGGAGCTTACTCAAGATTCTTTTTAGTTCCAAAAAAGATGGGACTGGAGACCTATTTTGGACCTCAGCAGACTAAACAGATCTGTCAAGAAAGAGAAGTTCCGGATGGTCACGCTTCAGTCAATACTTCCCTTTTTAGGGAAAGACAATTGGATGTGCTCGATAGATCTTCAGGATGCATACTACCACATAAAAATGGCCAGACCATCCAGGGATCATCTGCACTTCCGGCTGGGAGCCAATCATTACCAGTTTCGAGTCCTGCACTTTGGTCTCACTACAGCCCACAGAGTGTTCACCAAATATATGACAGTGGTCATGGCTCACCTGAGACGTTTAGGATTCCAGGTGTTTCCGTACCATTGGCTCCTCACCACCACCACCAAGCATCAACCCATACAAGCCAAGGGACACCACTCTTTCACTCTGCAGTCATCTGGGCATTACAATAAACTCAGAAAAATCTGCCTTGTTGCCATTGCAACATACCATTTTTATTGGAGCAGAATTGGACACCACCACCACTTTGAGACTTCCAGCAGAAAAAGTCTTTATACTCTGTCAGCAGGTCTATAATATCTTATCCAAAAACAAGGTTCTGCCATCAGAAGTGCTAAAATTGTTAGACATGATGGCAGCCGCAATATTAGCCATACCGTTGGGTCGCATGCACTTGCGGATTCTGCAATGACTATTGTTCACTCAGTGGTCTTACCAAGAGCTCCCAATGTCTCATCTTATAGTGATCATGAACACATGCAAAAAGGATCTTCAGTGGTGGTTGACCTCTCTTCATGTCACGATAGGTCGTCCTTTTGTTCTATCCCCACTAGTAGACACAGTGACCACGGATGCTTCCCTGATAGGGTGGGGGGGGGGCATTTTCAGGGAAGAACAGCCCAAGGCACATGGACCAATCAGGAGACGCATCAACATAGCAATGTCCTAGAGATGAGAGCAGTACTTTTAGCATTGCAGTACTCCCAGGACTCTCTTCCTCTGGGTGCAGTTGCAATTCAGACAGACAACATGTCAGTGGTCTGGTACTTGAACAAATAAGGAGGAACCAGGTCCTACCCCCTTTGTCGCGAGGCCCTAAGAGTATGGCAATGGGCAACATCCACCCAGCGCTTTCTGTTAGCAATGCACATCCCGGGGAAATCCAATGTGATAGCAGACAAGCTGAGCAGAGCAATTTTGTGGCCTCACGAGTGGTCCCACAAGAAAGAAATAGTGGATAGGCTATTCCGCAGGTGGGGCTAGCCTTACTGCGACCTTTTCACCAACCACATGAACACAAAATGCAGAAGCTACTTTGCCCTGATTCCCCCTCCGGGAGAAGCCCCAATGGACGCACTGTTACACGACTGGTCTCCGGGTCTCCTCTCTGCATTCCCACCAATTCCCTTGATACCCAAAGTACTACAGAAAGCAAAATCCCTAGGAAGGACCATCATTCTAATAGCCCCTCATTGGCCTCATCAGATTTGGTTCCCCTTCTTTCGACTTCATCAATTGGAGGACTCCTGGATTCTAGACCTAGTTCCAGATCTTCTGACGCACTCGTTGGGGGAACTTCATCCCTCTCTTCAGTCCCTAAAGCTGACAGCTTGGCTGCTCCAATTCCCATCATAGCAGGTTCCATAACCTTTCTAATAAGATGCATCAAATTCTAATATCCTCTCATAAATCCTCTACGAGGAAGCTATACCTTAGCAAATGGAAAAATGTTTCTATATGGGTGCCTCAAAACAACATTGATCCCTACCTAGCCCCTTTGGCCTCTATACCAGAGTTCTTGACCATGATTTTCAACAAAGGAGCTGCAGCAGCAACAGTTTGGGTTCAACTTGCTGCTATCTTTAATTTTCACCTTGGATTTGAAGGATTGAACATAATGTCATACAAATTATCCAAAGCCTTTCTCAAAGGGACCATTCATCTCAGACCATCTGTGAAATCTCCATATACCCCATGGAATCTAAATTTTATGCTTTTTCGCATTATTCTCCCTCCATTTGAACCAGCTTCCTCATGTGACTTGAAGTATTTGTTATGAAAGACCATCTTTTTAGTAGCTATCACTTCTGCCTGCAGTGTGTCAGACCTTCAAGCCTTGTCCATTAAGCCTCCGTATTTGATTTTCCATGCTGACAGTCTCTCACTATGAACTAATCCCTCCTTTTTGCCTAAAGTCTGTACTGAAACTAACCTTACCCAAATTATTGATTTGCCAGTATTCTTCCTCAATCACTCCAACAACTTAGAATATACGCTGCACAAGCTTGATGTTCATAGACCGCTCAGATTTTACTTGGATAGGACAAAAGAGTTTAGGAAATCAGAACAGCTTTTTGTTTCCTTTTCAGATTCAAGAAAAGGTATTCCAGTGGCCAAAACATCTCTAAGTGGTTATCCGATTGTATCACATTTGTTTATTCAGCTGCTAATATGCCCTTACAACAAAAAATTAAGGCTCATTCTACCAGAGCATTGTCTACATCCTCTGCTTTTTCTGCTAGACTTCCTATAGATAACATTTGTGCAGCAGCCACTTGGTCAAGACCTTATACTTTTATCACTCATTACAAAGTTGACCAGGCCTCCAGGGACAGGGCCTCCTTTGGGTCACTGTCCTGAAAAACATACTTCCGAGATAGATGGCGCTTGGGCTGCTACCCATCTGTAAGAATGAACGGCGAGATAGAACAACTTCACATGAAGTTATGTACTTACTATAACGCTCCATGTGAGTTGTTCATCTCGCCTTCATTCTTACTTTCCACTCTCCTACCTCCTCCAGGGTTTTTTGAAGACCGAGATGCTAGATTATTCATGGTTGCTCATCCCTTCTATAGCTCTCTCTTACAGAGTGATAGAATGGCATGTATTATTATATGCAGCAAACAAGATCTAAGGTAACTCTAGGTGCATCATGGGATAGGGACTTGGCCTCGAGCTGTCTGAAGACCTCGAGGTGTGTAGTAGGCCGACTCGGAGCTGAGGATCGGCTCCGAACTCATCTGTAAGAATGAAGGCGAGATGAACAACTCACATGGAGTGTTATTGTAAGTGCATAACTTCTGTTTTATCTTAACTGGTAATGCAAAAGAAAAATATTTGTATTGTGTATTCTTAATCATGTTTATTTCTGTATTCATTTTTTATTTTTATTTATTTTTATTTTTTTGAGCTTTTCTCCCTGGACTCCGCTGAAAACAGGCTTCTAGCCAGTTGGGCATTTCCTGGTAATCATATATAAAATAAAATACAATAAATAAAATTAAAATGAATTTAAAAACAGATCAAGAAATGAAAAAAAATGTATATTCTCTTTCTTTGCTGAATGTAATGGAACTGTTACAATGCAGCAGTAATTTAAAAGAGCCTCCTTAAAGATATGGTCTGTGTCAGACCTAATCTCTATTTTGCACCAAATGTAGCTATGGATTCTACCTTGAACCAATTCATTCATTTGCTTGTCTTCTTTCTCAACTATTCTAACCAAGGAGAATGCAGTCTGCATATGATTTGAGTCTGAAGAAGCAACCGTGAGGTCGTGAAAGCTCTTACTCTTTGTTATTTTAAGAAAGTTATTTTTGCACCTAGCTGTGGTTGGTCCTCTTTGGTTATGTTTATAAGTTGTCTTTGCTGTGCTTATGGAGGACCTTTACATAGTCTCCATACACGTTTTTTAGTGTCCATTACCAATTGAGGTTCTACCTTCATTGAACTAAATCTATAAGCAAGGATGAGCAACTCTTTATATCAGATACAGTTTTTTAAAAGCCACAATCAGATCCAAAGTGATCAGAGTTGTTCTATCTAGAGCAGGGGTCTCCCTCAAGTAACCATGTGGGGAAGAGACAAAAACAAAGCCAGGCAGTATAGCGGGAAAACTAGTGCAGTCATTGTATCTAGATCAGGGGTCTCATACTCAAATAACCACATGGAGAAGGGTCATGATCTTCAAGACGAAAGCAAAGGCAGACAGTATGGCTAGAAAACTAGTGTAGTCACTTTCGTTATCTGCAGTTATGCTGCTCTGTCGGCTGCTTGAGGTCCGATTTCCATGAAATTGAGATCCCTGTAGAAGGATGTCAGATTGTATAGCTTTTATTTATACTTACGAAGGCATGAATTTCTCATTTAAGCCAAAAGCACATACTGCCAGATCCATTTCAACTCCTGCTGCGTTTATCAGACATTCCACTGTGGATGACATCTGCTCTGCAGCAACGTCATGTACATTGCTTACCTTTTCCAAATAGTACAAACTGGACTTGGTACACTATTTTAAGTGTATTATTTACTGTTTTTGCCTTATCTTTTCAAAAAAAAAACCCAAAAAAAAAAATTCCTTGTTTCCCGCCTTTCTAAGCTAGTATAGTCTAGTTTTCAGGCCAGTGCTGAATTTCAGGGCTGTGATACAAGTTTCTGAGTTGCCCATACCTTACTTGGATAGAAGGAAGTTTCTCTGTTCACTGGTGAGAGAGGGGAGCTTTGAGCAGCCTGTCTGTCCCTGGAGGAGTGGTTCCAGCCCAGAAGTTAGTAGTTTATTGGCCATTTTGGGCTAATTTCTATCTGTTTCATTTCCCCTACCGTAAAAACCATATTTGCATGGTTTTGCGTGCCGGGCAGCACCGGTTAGCTACAGTTAAATTATTTCTGGCTCCACTAAGTCTCCTCTTCAGTTTTTCCCTTGAAACTAGTCTAACTCTCAACCTAAGCACTCAAAAAGCCCAGCACTTGCTCAGACCTAATAGCAAGCACTAATATACCGACACTTGATTGCCCAGCAGGGCAAGGCTCTTTATTCACCCCTCACCAACCAAGCGACTAAGCAGCTCATCTTACAATTCAGGCATGACCAAAGGGCAATTTCAGGTGTACTCGTCAGTCCAGCTGGTGAATCTGGGTATCCTGAGGCAATGTTACAACTGCCTCATGTACACAGACAACCCTCTCCTCCTACCACAAAGCACTAACATATGCGAGAGATGCAATTATATAGCCAAATTGGAAGCTAAGGTGTCTCCACCCAAGACTGGAACAGACAGGCAAGAGGAGAAGGTTAACACTTGCACCACACATCCAGCCACACACAGACCTACTAAAACAGCACTGGCAAAAAATACACAAAGTCATACTCTGGGGCTCTAAATAAAAACTTGCAAAAGCATCAGAGACCTCCATAGCAGACACCCAAACAACCTGCACCTCCCGTCACAAACCAGACAACACATAAAACATAAAATCAGTGTGGTGCACAATTACAGCCCTTAAGGTGAAATAACATACCTAACACACTAGTAATAGGTGACTCCACTGACATCCCACTCACTAGGCTGGACAAGCAGAAGGTCACTGTTAGCTGCCTATTGGGAGCCAGAATCCGCCACATAACACAAGCACTCTGGTCACTCCAGAACAAGTACAAATATGACTCTGTCATTGTTCATGTTGGTGTGAATGACCTGAGACGTACCTCCCTGGAGTACATGAAAAGAGACATGGAAGAGCTCTCTTATCATGTAGTCCAAGCTGGTATGACTCTGACATTGAGTAGCATCCTGCCCTCACCAAGAATGATACTTCAGTATAAAGATAAAATGATCAATTTCAACAATTGGTTAAGCTTCTGGTGTTATTCAAAGGGGATCTAGTGTCTGTCAGCCTGGGACGACATGCTCGACAAGCCACGTTGCTTCGCAAGAGACTGCTTGCACCTGTCACCTCTAGGCTTTTGAATACTGGCCAAGGCTCTTGCTGCCCCTGTAGTGCCTTTTTAGGCAAGGCTCAAAAGTCAAACCCACCTCCATAAACAACACAATTAACAAAAAACTGAGGGTTATGCTACTCAACACCAGGAGTTTAAATCTCAAAATGCACACGCTCGAAGCACTCCTCAGTATGGAGAACGTCGGCATCTGTGCAGTAACTGAAACCTGGTTCAAAGCTCCAGAGAGCACCTCAGCACTACCGGGCTACAACTCATACCACACGTTTCGACCACAGAACACGGACTGAAACACAAAAGGAGGGGCTGTATCCATTTTCATCAAGGATACCTACACCTCCAGGTTAGTGGCGCAGCATGATACCTCTGAGATCATCCATGTGCAACTAACATTGGGCAAATCTGCAGTGCAAATTGTGGCCTGCTACAGATCTCCTTCCATGACCCAGGACCACCACTCCACCTTTCTGGAGACACTGGAAAACATGAAGGTCCTACCGAGCACCTTGATATTGGGCGATTTCAATTACCCTACAATTCACTGGGAAAACTACTAGAGTACAAACTCCCAGGCCCAGCGCTTTCTGGAATTCATCAACTCAGACTCCTTGGATCAGCTGGTAAACTCCCCTACCAGAGGCGAAAACATATTGGAACTGGTCATCACCAACATGGGCGACAGGTGTTCCACACCAGAGGTCAACCTGTCACTGGTTAGATCGGACCATAAACTATCACTCTGGATGTCCATACCCCACCACCACCCCCAACTAAGGAAACCACAGTAAAAACTTTTCTAAAGAAAACTTCAACTTACTTAAGACAGAGGTGGTAAGTTTCACACCCCCCATGCTAAAGGATAATGCTGCCCAAGATGCAGAAACCTTTACAAATGCACTCCTACAAGGATGCATGGATCATGCCATCCCAAGCAAAACCAAGACTCACACCTGTAAGAAAAGGAAACCAGTTTGGTGGACCCCTGCCATAAACAGGATTTACAATAGAAGGAGGAAACTAGTTCAGAAAAAAACAAATCCCAAGAAGGAAAGACATCTCTGATCAATATCAATAAGAAACTAAGGTCCCTCATAAAATCATCCAAGGCTAACTTCGAAAGAAAAATAGCCATGGATTCAAAAGATGACCACAAAGCCTTCTTTAGCTATGTTAAGAATCTAAGTGGCAACTCGCAGATATGCACTGAACTAGTGCAAAATAGCACAAAATATACTGAACCTACTGATATTGCCAACGTCCTGACAGATAGATTCAGTGCAAACTTCACTCCCATCTCGCCCCCAAAAGGGCCCACAACAGTACCAGAAAAGTGGAGTGTCCCAGAAATCAAAGACGCACAGGTGAAAACAGCCCTTTCAAAAGCCAAAAACACAGCGAGGAAGAAGGAGAGAAAAAAAAAAAGAGAGAAAGATTCAGACTTACCAAATACTCCTTTTTTTTTTCTTTCCTTTTTACTGGCCTCAATCGAAATCTTCCCATAAAAGGTGCAGTAATTACCTGTCGCTTACTTTAATATCAGACCTGCATGTAAGGAACCGGAAGTTAACCAGAATGAGGAAGTGAACATACTGGAACAACTCTATCAGTTCTTGTTTGCCTGTAGACAGCAATTAAGGAAACAACTTCCGCTGCTATCAATAACTGACTTCCCTTTTTTCAAGTTCAAGCAACCTAAAGGGCGTTGGAAGATCAATATGCAAGTAATCAACAGGACTTAAGGTAATATCCTATGTAAACTGATCAGCTGTAATGCATACTTCACGAATAATAAAGACCTTCTCCTTTAGATTTATCACCACAGTGCAAGAGCTTTGAGAAGTAACATCCGAATTAGAGACAGGCTAAATCCTAGGGAATCTAGTCTTGAGAAAATCTCAAAAGACCTTAGGGGCTTGGTGAAATTAAGCAGGATCATACTTACATAGATCTGTTCTCATCGAAAATGAGGGCACATTGTGTGCAACACCTCCTTGCAGAGTCATAGGTGAAATTTAAAGCTGTAAATCTCTGCTTTTCATCATTAATGACTGTGAGAATGACAATTTTACTGATAATACATAGAATAAGAAATGCTAAATAATTAGACCTAAAAGCTACAAAATATAGTAGCTGTTATACTAAAGGAGTTGTATACCTAGCTTACTGCAAATCCTGCTGGTGTTATTATATTGGCAAGACTGAAAGACACCTAAGGAGATGAATTTATGAACACATTAGGGACATCAACCGTAAAAATGAAAATAATGCATTATATAGGCATTCATTAGTTTGTATGGAAGCGAATTTTAAATTCTGGGTACTGGAGATAGTGGAACCCTTGGAAAGAGGAGGTGACTGGGAAACTAGACTGACATATAGGGAAATGATGTGGCAATTAAAATTAGATGCATGTAGTGGAAAGGGTCTTAACGACAATATTTCTATATTACCAGCATTAAAATTGTTATCTCAGGACCCTCGAAAAACATACATACACATATAAATTACCAACCATGGTATGTACATTAACTATTATAATTGTTACTATTATATATTTAGGGCCTATATACTTTATAATATACATTTTAGAATATATATGTGTATATATTTTTACATATATTTACATATTTTTATATTTATATTTATATACTCATTTCTTATTAGAGTACATCTTTTTAGACAAGTTCAAGTTTATGTATTTATGCATTTTATGTATTGTATATTTTACTCTCTATTTATTTTAGGGTTTATGAATATACCAGTTTATGAAAAAAAAAAAAAAAAATATATATATATATATATATATATATATTTCTTATAGGTTGTTATTGCACTTTTAAAGTGATGGTGGACAAGTTAATTCATTAATTAACTATGGAAAGCACATCAATTATTGTTTTATGGTGTTAATGGCAATGATATAAATAAGTGCTACTGATAGCTTTACTCGATTCTGAAGAGGTCTCCGGTGCGGAGACGAAAGCGCTCAATCCTGTTTACCTTTGTAGTGGAATAAAGTTCACATTTTGCAATTTTCGTATTTTCGTACTGTTCTTGGAATTATTGGTGGAGTATTTGGAGTAAGAAGACAGCCTTCATTGATCCGTGTTACTGAGTTTTATTTGGTTATGGTTGTTACTTTTGGTCGATTCTTGGTATTTCACAGCACCCAGATTCGAGGAGTCTCTTAGTTTCTTGGACTATTATTATTATTATTACTACCACCGTTCCTGGACTGTGTGATTTTGAGCGGTTACTGTATTGAGTACACTGATTGAGTACATTGGAGGAGGGTACTCCAGCCACTCTGTACTTACATTACTAACATATACTTTTGGGATCTTGTGCTGCTGTTTTTTCTTTTCCTTTGGGATTTAATATGGCCAACAACAGTTCACTTTTGAGTGAGTTAGTCATTCAATGTTACTCTCAAACTATCCCCACACCTGTGGAGGCGGGGAATAGTATTCCCTCTGCTCAGAGTAGCCCTAGAAACAGAGCTGATGATGCGTCAGACATTAGAGAAGGCGGAAATACAAGGATGAGAAGACCATCTACATCGAACGAGCACATTTTGAGTTCTCCGGATAATTTTAACAGATTGGGACACAATGCTCATCCACATTCTAGGGGGAACGACTTCACTAAATATTACCATATGGACTTTCGTAACTGGTTAAATCAATCTTTCAGCAATTCTACCCGTGTGGTAGAGTCGGAACGGAGAAACAACTCAACGTATAAAGAGAAGTGTAAGACTTTTAAACTTTTATTAACCAGATATAGGAACCTTGTCGTGGAAAATTGGTATTTCAACAAGTGTCTCCACGACAATGTTGTTCCTAAAGGACTGAGGATCCAAAAATTTCCTAGTAATATTAACTACGAAGTTGAGAATGAACTGTTTAAGAACATTACTAACATTTTTAATGAATGTGGATTGTCTGTTATTAGAGTACTTATGAAACACAATGAGAACAAAATGATATCTGAAAAAACTGAGATTGACAAATTGTATAAGGAAATTACTGAAGATTTATTATTCTCTATAGAAGAATACAAGAACATATATTATAGAAATATACAAGATGTTGATACTGCTACCACGCGTAATTATAATAGGAAAACATCCAAGCTTAGAAGGGATTTAAATGAATATCGTTCTGGTATAGCATACATGGGAGACAACAATAGGAGAACTCATTTCCCGAGGGGACCCTACCATAGATCATATATGGGTTACACCATGAACCAAGGTAACTTTTCTAGAACAGGACAGGTAGAATACGGGGGTACATGCAACAATTATGACAATGGGGGAATATTTGATGAAAATACTAAGGATTATCGGGAGAACAACTACAATAGAGAAGAATACATCCCTTTAGAAGATGCAGGCCCCAGGAGATCAGAGAGGTTAAAGAAACGAGTCCCCTAACAACAGTCATATGCACAGGTGGCGGGGGATTATCGATTCTACAACAGGGGGATGCACAAATAGAATTGAGAAGTAATTTGATGGTGTTTGAGAGTTCTTCTCATGAGAACATACATATTGAAAATGAGATGGGCTCTATTATACACTCATTCAACAATTTTAATATTTTTAATTACACCGACATGGAGATTAATGAGACCTTTTTTCATCTGTTTATAAAAGGATTTACCTTTGTACCATATAGGACACTCAGTATTGATAGTATTTTGCTAGATGTTCAGCTATTTAGCAGGACGTTAAATTTAGCAGTTATTTTTAAAGATGCAGGACTATCTGATGGACAAGGAATTTTAAAAAAACGTAGTATGTATAACCCACCACTGCAGCATGATATTTTGTATTTTGAGAATGTACTTGCCAAACAAATCAGAAATAATTATTATTACAATATAGAGAAGAATGAAAGTAATTTAACACGGGATGAAACCAAGCTTATCTATGAGCTCAGATGTAATGAAAAAGTCCGAGTGATGAAACCTGACAAGGGTGGGGGTATGGTTCTAATGGATCAGTGGGACTATACTAGAAAAATGCTTGACATTCTAAACAACACCAATAGTTACACCCTTGTTTCTAAGAACGAAATTAATATTTCATACCAAAAGATTGATTACATTTTAGATGATAATTTGTTACAAGGGCTGATTGATATGGAATTACACAATTATCTGAACGTAAGGAAGCCAGTTATTCCAGCTATTTTTGGTATTCCCAAAACTCACAAATGTGTACACGATCCTCCAATGAGGCCCATTGTGTCATCCCAAGGTTCAAAGACACAACCCTTAGCAATATATATAGATACGAAATTAAAGGGTACCACTCTAAATATCATCACATATTAGTAGATTCTTGGGATTTCCTGAAAAAGATTGGAATCGTGACATATAAGGAGAATGCTCATTTCATCACCATTGATGTCAAGGATCTATTTACTGTTATACCCCATTCTATAGGGTTGGATTGGTTTGAAAATATATTAATCGAAATGGATTTTTTGCAGCCAGATGAATTTAGGATAATTTTAGAAAATATGGAGTTGGTATTGAGAAACAATTATATATTCTTTCAAGGCGAATATTACCACCAGACTGAAGGTGTAGCTATGGGGGCAGCATGTGCCCCCATGTATGCTAATATTATTATGCTACAGTGGGAAAGACAGTATATTTTTGCATCTGATTTTTACCAATATATCCACGGGTATTATCGGTTTTTGGATGACATATTTATTTTGTGGACAGGACCAGAGTCTATCATTAGTGAGTTTATTGAATACATCAATAACAGTACCTCTTTTCTTAGGTTTACCCATGAAACCTATAAAGATGTAACACATTATCTTGATGTAACTATTTACAAGGACAAAGTAGCTAAAAGATATAAATCTACCATTTATAAGAAAAAGAACTTTTCCAATGCCTATTTACACTATGAGAGTGATCACCCCATCCAGCTGAAAAAGAATATTGTTAAGTGACAAATGATTCGTGTGTCCAGGATGACAACAGAACAAGAAGTCTTCTTGAAGGAAGTAGATATTCTAGAAAATATGTTTCACCAAAGGGGATACCCAGTAGCTTTAACACAGACTATTAAAAAATGTGTAATAGAAAGAAAGAAGAGAAACCAACTATCCAACTTTACTCGGGCTTGATCACAATTTAGGGGAAACTGTGGGTATTATAAATATAGTAAATAAACAAAATAACATCAAAACTATCCCATATTTGACCATAACGTACCACCAAAATATTGGATGGCTTAAAAATGTATTAATGACACTTGGGATATGTTTAGATCTATGCCCACAAGAGTGACAGTATTTCAAAATACTTTGACCTATAGTTCTAGAAGAAATTTCAATTTGAAAAATATCCTAGAAAAGGGGAAGGAACAGTATTCGAATAGTAGTTACAGTTACGCTATTAACAAAAAAGGTACTTTTAGATGTGGGAGATGTCCCCAATGTTCTTTTATTGCTGACGAAAAGATGGTGAAGTTACCTAGTGTTAGAGCAACCCTAAAAGCTACAAAATATAGTAGCTGTTATACTAAAGGAGTTGTATACCTAGCTTACTGCAAATCCTGCTGGTGTTATTATATTGGCAAGACTGAAAGACACCTAAGGAGACAAATTTATGAACACATTAGGGACATCAACCGTAAAAATGAAAATAATGCATTATATAGGCATTCATTAGTTTGTATGGAAGCAAATTTTAAATTCTGGGTACTGGAGATAGTGGAACCCTTGGAAAGAGGAGGTGATTGGGAAACTAGACTGACATATAGGGAAATTATGTGGCAATTAAAATTAGATGCATGTAGTGGAAAGGGTCTTAACGACAATATTTCTATATTACCAGCATTAAAATTGTTATCGCAGGACCCTCGAAAAACATACATACACATATAAATTACCAACCATGGTATGTACATTAACTATTGTAATTGTTAGTATTATATATTTAGGGCCTATATACTTTATAATATACATTTTAGAATATATATGTGTATATATTTTTACATATATTAACATATTTTTATATTTATATACTCATTTCTTATTAGAGTACATCTTTTTAGACAAGTTCAAGTTTATGTATTTATGCATTTTATGTATTGTATATTTTACTCTCTATTTATTTTAGGGTTTATGAATATACCAGTTTATGAAGATATATATATATATATATATATATATATATATATATATATATATATATATATATATATTTCTTATAGGTTGTTATTGCACTTTAAAAGTGATGGTGGACAACTTAATTAAATAATTAACTATGGAAAGCACATCAATTATTGTTTTATGGTGTTAATGGCAATGATATAAATAAGTGCTACTGATAGCTTTACTTGATTCTGAAGAGGGCTTAGTAACTGTCCCTGCAGTGATCACACAGTACCAAGCCCTTTCGAGCGAGGGTGATGGCTGTTAGGCACAGGTTTAGCAGTGAAGGGGCACGAGGCTACTACTCCAAGCATATCATTTTTAGAACTCCTTAACCTCGAATTAGGGAAAGAAATCATTCGGGAAGTATACCAGTACAAAATAAATACACTGAGACATAAACCAAACAACATAAAATTTACTGAGTAATGGCCCTGTGTACTATTGATTCCTGGAACCTGAGGGGAGTACAGGACAAAAAGAAAATTAACCTGATGCTACACTTAATCTTTAAATCAGTGGCAAATCTGTCATTTGTACAAGAAACCCACATGTTGAAAGATGAATGGAAAGGAATACTCAACAGAAATTGGATTAAAGCAATAATAGCGGCTGGGGATAGTACCAACTCTAAGAGCGTAGCCATAATAATTAAGAAAAATTTCATCACACAATTATGGAGTTTGACTCAGACCCAAGAGGAAGGAGGTGTTACTTTATAGCTTCAGATTTGGTGAAGGATGAACCAACATTATTCCTAAATATATATGGCAACAAGACTTTATATTAGAAATGTATAACATTCTATTTAAGTTCCCTGACCATATATATATTTTAGGCGGTGATTGGAATGCAGTCATAAATCCTAACTTGGATCGTACAAGTAGCCCCCTCTCTCAAAACCTGCAAGCATCTATTGCTATAAATGAATTAATGATGGATTTTTGTTTGATAGACCCCATATCTTTTGATGAGGGACAAGGGGGGAGAAATAACATATATATATATGTATAACTCCAAATGCCACAACACCTGGTGAAGGATTGACTTTTTCCTATTCTCTGAAGTACTAACAAAAGGGGAGAACACATTCCACTCAGATCCCAGGTCTTTATCTGATCACTCTAAAATCACTCTAAAAATTGGTATGGCCAAATTTAGCACTTTGAACAACCAGACTAGGAGCCAATGGGACCCTAAATAATAACCTACTTACCAAATCCGAAGTAAAGCAAGAAATATCAGAAATCTTGACTGAACTAGGTAGTAATATAGACAATACAAATATCCCATTTGATGTCCAGTGGGCTGCGTGCAAGGCCACACTAAGGGGAGTTCTCATTCAAAAGGCAGTTTACTTTAAGAGAATAAATAAGGAAAAAGAAAATAATTTAGTGGCTGAACTTAAACTTGAAAATATCCAACTGAATAACCAGAACCCTGATACGGAAAAAAAATCCACAACATACAAAGACAACTTATAGAACTATACCAACACAACTACTCAATCCATGAACTAAGAAACATTGCAAAATATTCAGAATGGCCACAACTCCCTTCTAGAGTATTAGCAAGAATAATCAACAATAGACAGGAATCAATTAAGACAGCACTCCTTAATTATCAAGATAAGATATATGTCAGATGCCCAGATATTAGATGTCTTTTTATCAAATATACTCAGAACTATATAATATGGATCCCCAACAACCCTCAGACGATGAAATCGAGGCCTTTCTCAAGAAAATCACTTTTCCCATATTAATGGAAAGTCAGATAGATATTATCAATGCCCGTCTCAATGAACAGGAAATAACTGACGCTATAGCAAATCTAAAACCAGGAAAGGCACCTGGTCCAAATGGCTATACTTCTGAATTTTATAAGTCATTTAACCATAAGTTGTCTCCTATTCTCCTAAAATTATATAACTATATTAAACTAAATGGTATTGTTGACTACTATATAAATAGTTCCAAAACAATTATCTTGCCAAAAAATAGCTTAGATAAGACCAACCCACAAAATTTTAGGCCGATATCAATAGTGAATATAGATATTAAAATTCTATCCCTAATATTGGCATGTAGACTCCAAAAAGTGTTGTCCTCCATAATATCTCCAGAGCAAGCCGGATTCATGGCAAAGAGGCAAACGTGATAACACTTCAACTCTGGATGCTATGATGCATCTATTCAAGAATGAGAAAATAGTGAGATATTGCCTAACCTTACATGCTTCTAAAGCATTTGATAGGCTCAATTGGAACTTTTTATTTAGGGTTGTGGGTAAATTTAGTATTCCTGATTCTTTTATTAACCTAATTAAAACCCTTTACAATAACTCAATCACATATCTATATATAAACAAAACTCCATCAAAACCTATCAGAGTAAAGAATGGAATAAGACAGGGTTGCCCCTTATCCCCCTACCTTTTCAACCTTTATATAGCACCCCTGTTGATATATACATTTCCCAAGCCACATTTCACTCCATTCCCAAACTCCTGAGCACCAAAATCTATTACTTTGCATTTGCAGATGATTTGAACATTTATTCTGAACGACCATACTCTAATTTAAAGAAATTAATGAATACCATTGAAAAATTCTCAGTAGTATCCAATTACAAAATTAACATGGACAAATCTCACATATTCCCTATTAATCCCATTTATCATAAAGGATTTCTTTTTATAGAAGCACCCTTCAAAATAGTATACTCATTTAAATACCTAGGGATCCAGTTTGAACATATAACTATGCTTCCATGCTCCAGAATAACCTCAAAAAAGTATGGTTAAATATTCTGCAATATTTACACAGATGGCAACATTTGAAACTACCCCTATTGTCCAAATCATCAATCATCAAGATGAACGTTTTACCTAAACTTCTCTACCAACTCAATGCCTCACACTTAATAGTTCCAAAACAATTCTTTCAAACAATATACAAAGAACTGGCAAAAGTCGTATGGTCTCCCAAATCGGTCAGAATAAGTTAACAAAAATTAATATGCCCTAAGGAAAAAAGGTGGTCTGAACCTACCAGACCTTCATTTGTATTATCAGATCATATGTGCTAATAGGATAATTCAAATTTCTCAGTATACCCACTTGAAATATGCTTGGTCTTCTCCTTGGGTAAGATAATGGCATGAGTACCTAGTCAGTAATAACTTAAACCCAAAAGGTTTACCTTTTTTAACTGAAGCTAGCCTAAGAAACTCTAAAATAAATAACATTCTAAAACAGAGTAAAGACTTTCCAGGATTTAATTAAGTCCCTGGACCTAGATAAAACACTTCCTCTCCTCCAACCTCTGCACCTTAATCCCAACATGAGAATAAATAACGCCATGCTCAACCTTTTGGACTATCCCCTTATTAAAGAGCTCACGATATGGGACATTCAAAAGCATATGTGTAAGCAGATACATGAATTATGAAAAGAACTAAAGCTGGGGTTTAAATATACTATTATACTACGGCAGATTAGGGAACTTATAGCACCAATAATCAGGAATACCCCTATCATTGAAAGAGAATGGACTAGCGCTGGAGCTATTATAAACAGTCTAAGCAGCCAAAAAAATATGATATCAAATACTTACAAAATAATTGTGGCTACTAGATGTCAGGACAAGATGTTACTCTCTAACTATTGGGACCAAATGGCACCCAAATTTACTCAAGACCAGAAGCTCAGGGCAATTGAGTCCACCATCAAATCAACCCCTCTTAAAAAACTCCTATACACTCAATTAATGGTCATTAACAATTCATACTTTACTCCCAATATCTTAAATGGATTCAACTCAAATGTCTCCCCAGCATGCTGTTGTTGCTCCTTTCCACAAGCAGACCTGATGCATGTACTTTGGTTTTGTAAACACACTCATAAACTTTGTGCTCTCTTAAAGCTCGCCTTGAAAACATGGGCTACCAGAAATCAACCTTATCCTGGTTACTAGCATTACTTCATATCACTGACTTGAAAATTCCCAAACTAAACTATCATGCACTTATCACTCTGTGCTTATTAGTTAAATTCTGTATAACCAAAAATTGGTTAGATCACACCAAGTTATCCTAGAATGGTTTTAAGAACATGGCAATTAAATGTATATCCTCACACAAACTTTTTATTGGCAACATAAATAAACAAATGTACTGCCAGAAATACATGAAACTCCTCTTTGACACCATTTTAAATGACTAGCTTGTAGGTAAAAGGAATAACCTGCTTATAAGCCACAAAAGTGTATTTATAAATTCATCAGCTTAGACACTTGAGCTCCAAATTCCCATTTCTCTTCACAAGCTAGACACCTATCTTGCAAATACATCTGAATGAGTTCCTTATGGAATTGATGGTAGTGTTATGTGAGATCTTATCCACTCGTTTTCTTTTTGTTGTTACATATTTTGCAAATATGTATATATGTTATAGATGTTATTATGAGAATTACATGGATCACATGCTTATTAAGGAAGATGTTTATGTATTATTATTTTCAGTATGTACTGAACAGTTACTGTCTGATATTCTCTGTTTGGAAAAAAAAACTATTGCCCCATAAGCCTGACTAGCCTGGTCTGCAAGGCTATGGAGCGCATCATCATGGAACTTATTAACAAAGACATTGGGAACCTCCAAACACTTGACCCGACCCAGTTCGGCTTTGTTAAGGGCAGCTCATGCCTACTAAACCCGGTTGACTTCTTAGAGACAGTCACCAAGGCCATAGACGAGGGAAGGGTGGTTCACACAGCCTACCTTGACCTTGCCAAGGCTTTCGATACCATTCCCCACTTGGGCATTACAGAAAAACTCACCAGCCTGAACATAAACCCCTACGTCACGAGATGGGTTGCCAACTGGCTTACAGACAGAACTCGCACGGTAAGAATAGCGGTCTCCCGGTCCGACTCTAAACCAGTCACAAGTGGTGCCCCATAAGGTTCTGACCTGGGACCCCTACTGTTCGGCATATACTTTTCAGAAGTACAGGTAAACACAGGAGGACTATGGTTAACCAAGTTCACAGACGACTGCAAACTGGGAGCCATAATTGACTCTCTGGCTGACACGGTCATCTTCCAAAAGGGCCTTACTGAGATGGACACCTGGTGTCAAAGTCGCGGCCTCAAGCTAAATGCTAAAATGTCCATAGTCATCCCGTTTGGGAAAAACAAAACACCCACAAATTACCACATAGGTGGCAGCCCCCTTAGTACAGAAGAGGTAATAAGAGATCTGGGGACCCAGGTAGATAGCAATCTCTCCTTTGACAATCACATTGCCAAAGTAGTTAGGAAATCCTTCTATGTGGCCCATCTAATTACTAAAGGGTTCGCATCTGGAAATAAAGAGGTTATAGTGCCCCTCTACTCATCACTCATCAGGCCCATTATAGTGTACAATGCCCCTTTTGAGATGTACCTCACAAGACACTTCCAACAGCTGGAAAGACCACAAAAGTACCTCACCAAGAGGATTACTGGCCTCAAACATATGTCTTATGCAGCCCGACTGAAAAAACTCTGGCTGTACTCAGTGGCATATCGCTTACTCAGAGGTGATCTCTGCCTGACTTACAAAACCATGTCCAACTTGGCGAGTGGATGGGTAACCGAAAATACACCCTTGGGATCACTTCATTGGCTCTGCTTGACAGAGGATCATTTAATTAATCAATGGGGCGGCGAAAGCCGACACACTCTGGCTAGGCTTATAAATGCCCTCGGGCAGATAACCTAGTACCTACCTATGAACCTAAGTTCAGAACTGCTTTTGGTTCCATTATCCTCAAGGGTATATTGTCATGATGCCAACCGAGATGAAAAGTAGCTGGTGAATCCGTCCTACTCATTCAAGACAGACAAAGGGAACTGCATAGGATATGAAAATTATGTATTAACTTAGCAATAGAGCCTTGCGGTCCCTCTTTGTCTCAATGTCCTAACTTCCTTTCCCTTTCCAAAATTATTACTTTACTTTTTGGAAGGTACCCAGTAAATCTTAGCCTGATTCCTTACTCTTAGCTTAGTTTCTTATCAGGCAACATGGTAACCACTTTCTGGGCAAATTTGAGCAGAGGCAATCAGTATCTGCATAGCATCACTGGAGATGGGAGAGTTTGAGCACTGAATGTGAGAAAGTTTACTGGATCAGATAGCTATGAGGGTGGATAATCCAACCAATCAGGATATGCAGAGAAGGACAACAAGGATCTGTCATGGTAAGTACATAAACTTTCATGTCCTTTCTCTTGTTCTACCTTCCAGGTCTGTTAATTCTGAGCCAGATGATTCTGGGTTGCTTCCCACTCTGCCACTTTCTCTTTAATTCCTTTTCAAACTTTTGTTAATTGCAAAATGTTATTGGTCAGGATGTTTAGTGCTTTTCTAGCATATGCAAGCTTTTGATATTTTTTGTGTATTCCTTTATGGAGCTAAAAAACTTAAAGATGTCCACATGAGTTTTATTTTCTGCTCCAACTCTCCCAAAGCTAGGCTCTTTCCTTGATCTGCTGTGTAGTCAGATTTTGCCTGAAATTTTTTCTCTGGACCTTGAATTGTTCTGTTTTCGCCCTTTCCTTCAGCTCTTTTAGGTGGCATTGATCTATTTTGCTTTCAGAACACTTGCTGTTATCAGTCCGTATAAATAGGAAATACTACTTTTTTTGTTGTTGTGCATAGAGAATGGTATTTCCTGTGTTTCCTAGTCAGTCATACCAGAAGTCCCCCAAAAGATCAATTCCGTGAATGCATTTTGAGAATATGTAAATAATTGTGATCAGAGAGCTGATCATATTTTTTGCAATACATAGAGATTTTACCTAGGCAAATTTACTGCCATTTGAAAAGAAAATGGACAAAACAAAAATCAAGGCAACATTAACTGTCAAATAGCTTTTAATCTTTTAATTGATTATAGGTTCACATTGATGTTCTTCGTCTCACATTGCTGCAGTCATAACCTGTGGGTAGTCCGCTGTCCTCGGTCGGCCCGAATACCAAAGAGTTAGGCTGGCGTCGGTCATGGGCACCCGGAGCTGACATCAGTACGTAGTAGTACTTAAGCGCATGACCGACGCCATATCCTCAGTCTTTCTTGCCGCGTGGTCCGAAGCAGAAACAGCGTTTGCAAGTGCCGTTCGGCGTTCTGAAATTTTTAATTTTCGAGTTTCAAACCGAAGACCAAGTTGGGCTAAGTACCCCGTTGGGGAAAATTTTTGTCTTTTCTTGCCTCAGTTAATCCGGATGTCAGAAAAAGTTAATAATTGTATTTCTTGTGGGAAACAGATACCTCATAGGGACTATCATTCTCTCTGTATTCCTTGCTTGGGGCCTGAGCACGACGTAGTCGGGTGTCGCTTTTGCGCTAGATTTAATAAGCGCACCATTAAATGCAGATTAGATTGTGCTAGGCTTGTTTTCGGTAAGCGGTGTAACTACAACATGCCGTCGGATCCTCCGACGCCCGCTACCGCAAAAAAGCGAAAAGATAAATCTTTAAGGTCTAAACCGGATGAGTCCGTTGCGGACACCGGTTCTATGGAATCTACGGTTGAATCTGTGGATCCAGCCGAGGTCTCGGTTGAATCCCAGGGGGAACCTTTACTTTTACAGGAGTTGGCCTCTCAGGAGTTAGGCCAGGCAGAGGGTGCTTCTCAAGTTTCTGTGGTTCCATCCTTATAAAAGGTTATTAGGCCTTTTACTTCAGCCACTAAAGGCCCTGCTAAGGCTAGACCTGGTCTTTCTGGTACGGGCCATAGCCCTAGTTCTTCGGGCTCTGTTCCTAAAAAACATATGTTGAAAATGGCAGAGGATTTGATTACTTTGATCAGGGGTTCTATGCCCCCTCCAGAGAAGAGGCCTAGGGTGGAGCCAGATTTAGAGGGAATGGAGCATTCCTCAGATTACTCTGAGTCCTCAGCTGAGGATATTCAAGATTTTCCTCCCTATTCAGATTCGGATGCAGAGGATTCCTGTCCTTCTGCTTCACCTCCAGAGGATTTTTCCTTTTCTGAAACCTTGCATTCCATGAGGGAGCATTTCAAGTGGGAAGGTCAGGATTTTTCAGATTCTCGTAAGAGGCTTAGGGAATTTTTGTTTTTGCCACAACATAGACCTTTGGCTATTCCCCCTGTTTTAGATGTTGTTCAGGATGTTTTTTCTGAAGCTTCCCTTAATCCTGATTCTTTACCCCCTGCCCCTGTCAAGCCAGACAGGTATTACAGAGTTCCAGAGGCACATAAATATTTGTATAAGAGTCCTAGAGCTGACCCGGAAACTATTATTCAAGGGCCTAAGGGTGTCAGGGCTTCTGTGGTTAAGAATCCAGTTCCTTTGGACAAAGATTCTAGAGCGTTGGATAGGTGGGGTAAAAAAGTGTACACCTCTTCTACGTTAGCTATGAGGGCTTTAAATTGCCAATTTCATATGCTGAAGTATCAGAACTTTCTGTTAGGTCAATTGAAATCTAAGGTAGATGCTTTATCTGAGGGTATAGAGTGTAAGGAATTGCAGGACTTGGTTCATGCTTCAGATCAAGTTGGTAAACATTCCTTGCAGTGTGGCTTCGATGCCCTTCAGGCTTCCTCCAGGGTGGCTGCTACTGGTTCAGTTATTCGTAGACATGCCTGGCTTAAGGATCAAAATTTGTCAGAGCATGTTAAAGCTCAGATTTTGGATGCTCCTCTTCAATCTGAAGTTCTTTTTGGTCCCCCTGTGGAGTCAGTTTTGAAAAAGATGGAAGACAAAGCTAAGTCTATGCAGACGGTTAAGGAATTTTTGCAAGTGCAGCCCCCTAAATTTAGCAGGAACTGGCCTGCAAGAGGATGGTCTTACCCTTCTTCGGATTTTCAGTCTAAGGGCAGGTCTAGACGTGGTAGGGGCAGGGCTCACGCTCAGGGTTCTTTCAGACCTAGGACTTGGAGTTCTCCTGCACAATCTTCTGGTGAGGGCAGGGGTCAGCCTTTTCGTAAACAGACCCAATGACCTGTATCTTCAGCTGCCAGATCCTTCTTTTCTGGCAGCTCCTCTAGGAGGAAAGTTGGCACTTTTCAAACAAAATTGGCATTTGGTCACCCAGGACAAATGGGTGTTGGACATAATAAATCGAGGCTACAAGTTTTATTTTCACACTTTTCCTCCTTTCAAGGGCATGCCAGATGTACCTCCTCAGCAAAGGCTGGAGGCTCAGGAACAAATTTCTTTGCTTTTACAGATGGGGGCAATCCAGGTGGTCCCTCCGTCAGAAGAAGGTCTAGGGTTTTATTCTTGTCTATTCCTAGTGCCAAAGAAAGGAAACACTTGGAGGCCAATTCTGGATTTGTCCATTCTCAATACATACCTAGACATTTCAAAGTTCAAGATGTTAACATTACAGCAACTTCTGCCTCTGCTAGGCAAAGATCACTGGATGGTAACTCTGGATCTCAAAGAGGCCTATCTTCACATTCCTATCAGGCCCAGCTGCAGGAGATTCCTGCATTTTCGGGCTGGTACTTCTCATTATCAGTTCTCTGCATTGCCCTTTGGCTTATCTACTGCGCCCAGGGTGTTCACAAAGGTTCTGGCTGCTGTAATAGCTTTCTTAAGACTGAGGGGAATACAAATTTATCCTTATCTGGACGATTGCCTGATTCTTGCTCAAGACAAAGACAAGTTACTTCAACATCTACAGTATGTAATGGCAGTTTTAAGGTGCCTAGGGTATTCTGTGAACGAAACAAAGTCCAGTCTAGTATCCTCTCAGGACATGTGCTTTCTGGGTGTGAGACTGAATACAGCCTCTCAGATGGCTTTTCTGACCCTGGACAAACAAACAACTCTTCACCTATACTTCCAACAATTATCAGTACTGTCCAGGCTGACTGCAAGGACAGTCCTTCAAGCCTTGGGGTTCATGGCATCTTGCATTCTGGTACTTCCCAATGCCAAATTGCATATGAGGAAGCTACAATGGTATCTCAAAAGTGTATGGACTCAACACTGCCACGATTTGGACACTGTCATTCAGATAATACCTTGCATCCAGAAGGAATTCTTGTGGTGGGCACAGGAATGTCACCTAAACAAGGGACTCTCTGTGACCCGACCAGAGGCGAGTCAGATCATAACGACGGATGCCTCAGACCTGGCTTGGGGGGCACACTTCAATGGGAAATGGATTCAAGACACGTGGCCTCCCAGACTACAGCATTTGCATATCAACATGAAGGAGATGTTAGCAGTCCAGTTTGCCCTGATGGCTTTCAAGGGCCTACTTCAACCAGGACAGGTGTTGATACGAACAGACAACACTACAGTCATGTGGTACATCAACAAGCAGGGGGGAACCCATTCTTACCCTCTTTGCAGACAGGCTATGATATTGTGGGAGACTGCTCTGAGTTTGCACATCACTCTTCAAGCACGGTTTCTGCCAGGAGCACAGAACTCCCTAGCAGATGTATTGAGCAGACAAATTGTGGACCCCCACGAGTGGAAATTGGATCCTCAGGTGTTCCAACAGTTGACAGTGGCTTGGGGAACTCCAGACATAGATCTGTTCGCTTCTCCTCTAAATTTCCAACTACCAAAATTTTGCACAAAGATGTTTCACCCAACAGCTTGGAAAGTGGATGCTCTATCTTTCAGTTGGAACAACCTTCACGTCTATGCTTTTCCTCCTCTGCCTCTCCTTACCAAGGTACTCTTGAAAGTCAGGCGGGACAAGCCTTGCATGATTTTAATAGCACCAGATTGGCCACGACAGCACTGGTATCCTCTGCTGAGGAGTTTAATTCAGGAGCCTCCTTGGCCTTTGCCACAGATTCCTCACTTGTTGTCCCAGTCAAGCAGTCATTTGCTCAATGTCAGGGTGCAGTCCCTGCATCTAACGGCCTGGCGCATTCTGTTTTAGAGCCTGTGGGTTCTCAGCTTCCTCAACAGGTTTTAGATGTCATTTTGGAAGCCAGGCGGCCCAGCACTAGAAAAGTTTATGCTGACAAATGGAGGAGATTTTTTCTTTGGAGCACAACAAAGGACTTTGATGTCTCGGTACCTAATTTGAGTTTTACACTGCAGTACCTTACTGAATTACTAGACAAGGGTTTGTCATTTTCCTCTGTGAAGGTTCATGCTGCAGCCATTTCTGCTCACTATGATTGTGACCCTCCTTTATTTTCTCACCCTTTGTTTAAGCAATTTCTTAGAGGGCAAAAATATAAGACCCCCAATGAGAGCACCTACTCCTTCCTGGGATCTCAATTTTGTGTTGGAGAAGCTTACTTTGCCTCCTTTTGAACCTGCAGCTACGTCTGAATTGAAGTTTTTGTCTTGGAAGACTGCCTTTTTGTTGGCCATTACTTCTGCTAGAAGGGTATCTGAGTTGCAGGCTCTCATGGCAGTTGAACCTTTTCTGATATTCCATAAGGATAGAGTTTCTTTGCGTACTAACCCTACTTTTATGCCAAAAGTGATTTCTAATGTGGCTTTGAACCAGTCTATCCATTTGGCTACCTTTTATGCTGATCCCCAAAATAAGGGGGAAAAATCTTGCATTCTTTGGATATACACAGGCAGTTACGTTACTATTTGAGCAGAACTAAGGAGTTCAGACAGACTCAACAGTTATTTGTTTCTTTTGCTTTGAGTTCACAAGGGAAAGCTGTTTCAAAGCAGACTATTTCAAAGTGGATTGGTAATTGTATTGCTTTTGTTATTCTCATCATGTGAAGAATGTTCCTGCTGGGATTAGACCTCATTCCACTAGGGCTACTGCCACATCTACTGCATTTTTGAGGGGTGTAGCTACTAAGGATATTTTGGAAGCAGCTACTTGGAGTTCAGTTCACACTTTTACTAAGCATTACCATCTCCCTCTTTACTCCAAGTCCAGGGCTGGGTTTGCCACTGCAGTCTTACAGGGCATGTTAGCAGCCCCTAATGCTTTTTAGTTTGCCAGCCTCCCTTTTCCTTTGCTTTGGGATTCTACCCACAGGTTATGACTGCAGCAATGTGAGACGAAGAACATAGTACAGTTTTGTACCTACCATAAATGTAGATGTTCGAGGATCCACATTGCTGCAGTCCTATTTTCCCTCCCTCCTTCCCCTCTATGGTTTGGGGTTGTTGTTGTTGTTCCTTGGGGATAATTGTTGTTTTCTCCTTTGTGGCTATGACTGCAGCAATGTGGATCCTCGAACATCTACATTTATGGTAGGTACAAAACTGTACTTTATTGGCTACCATTTTGTCAGTACAAGGTATGTTATGACTTTCAGAGCTGCTATTTCCAATTTAATTCTACGGTGACTGCTGCTTATGAGAGTATGGCTGCAGTCTACATATAGTTATGTTCTTATCTGTGAACCTCATAGTAACAAATCTTAATGTGAGCACTCCTTGTGTTAAAATAAATGTTGGAGTTTCGATTAACACTGTTAGCTTCCCACTATCATTGGAAGTTACTTGGCTAATGGCCCTAGAGCTTTTAAAGACAAGCCATTTATACCCCAATGTCCCAGTTATCAGTGCCCAAGGACTAGAATGGCTTTGGTATATGTCTGAGCAGTAGGTCATCTACATGCTCCCCTTGTCCATAAGGGACAGAGGAGACATGCCAGGGGTGAATTTCTGATTTCCTGTCCATTGCTCTATGTTGAATTTGAATTGGCTTATGGAAGAGCTTGCTTCATAAGAATGGAGAGTCTTTTCTAGAGAAGGGTAATCCCTGAAGCACATACCTGATCTCCATTGTGTTTTGTCTGTCACATACAAGGTTTAGATCCTTAGATCAGGTAATTCTAGTGCTGCGTGTATTGCAGATGTGTAGCAGATCCATCAAAGCTGGATCAGAGAATGTCTTAAAGGTTAGGCATAGATCTCCCCCTCATTAGTCTGAAGGGGACAGAGTACATGGACAGGGCTTTGATGTGGTCCACATAAGATGTGTTATTTACACTCTGTATTCTTTTAGTGAGGAAATTCTGTGACCACTCCAGCTATTGCAAATTAGTCTAGTGAGACTATAAGATCTGAATGTCAGGCCCTTGCTTATAAGCTATGCTATGTAGAAGGATTTTCTCACCACCATGGACACATGTTGATAAAAGTTCAGGTTACTGTCAACCTGAGTTCTCAAGTCCCTTACCACTGGGTCTACTCTTATGGGACTCATCAGTATTGTACTTTGCAGGCATCAACATCTTCCCAAAAGTTATAGTTATGCATTGGTTTGCATTCATTTTTAAGCCATGGCTGTGGCACCAGTTGTTTGCCTGTGTCAGAACCTTGTGGATGATATCTACTTTTTGGGAGGATTCAGTGATTGCACCCAGCTTGCAGCTGTCAACAACTTTGTTCAGCCAAAAGCCCTTTACATTTGCCTTGACTTCAGAGAAGTATATTCTGAAAAGAGCGCCCACAATGTTTTTTCACATCTCCAAACAAAAAACTTGTATATGCTTACCGAGTTAAATAATTTGTGTGTTTACTATGGTAGAGCAATAATCAGCAGTAACCAAATTTATGCCCAGTCTAGGTTGTAGAATAAGAGGAGATGCATCAGAACAGTAGGTACGCAACAGTAAATACAAGTATAAAAATTAGATGATTTTGATTACACAGTTGTATTGGTATGTACATATTTCTTAAAAGGAAAAACAGATGAAAAACTCAAATCAGTTGACAGCCTCAGCTTTGGGCTACTTTATATCTGACAGTGAGTGATAGAAAACAGCTACCCTCTGCCTGAAATGGTTGAGGACACAGCTCAGTGGGAGAACACAGGCCTCTGTTGCTGGTCTAATAGACCAAAGTTGTCATCAAGACAAACTTCTGTTACTAACACCAGATCAGGAGAATGGATGAAAATTGGATATACAGTAATCCCAAATTTGTTCCTAACTGACTTGGCATTAGAGTACAGCACCCTAGCTGCAGTGGTAGAAGAGAAGGTCCCATTTACTTGGTCTCAAAGACTTGGCAGATGGGCAGGCACATAACAAGGACAAAATCAAATATATCTAGATGTTTTGTCCCACAGCAGTAACCACACAGCACTAATACAGGTAATATATCCAAACTCTCATTGGCCGTGAAGATACTACTGTCTTGGCCCAGCTCTCTTTCTTTAAGAAACTCAACAAGCACTAATAGTGCTTGTAGAAGGCTAGGAGAGACAAATGGTTAGACAGCAAGCAACTGATCCCTATCATAAATACATTTTTAGCTGAGTCATGGGTTTTAATGTTATAACAATGTGGAAATTAAGCTCGTTTAGCAGAAACAAATTCGAACAAACATAAGACAGCATATGGATCTACAACTTAAGAGCAGGTAGCTCATTACAATTGTTTGGTTTAATTAATGAATAATAATGTTTTAGAACTGACTGTACAGTTAATTGCTGCTGTTAATGTGGGAAATGAAGGGCAAATATTGAATGTTCTTGTGAGCTGTTCTTGACCTAACAATTTTTATTTCCATTTGTGGATTAGACTCTCTACCCTAACAATAATGGGGTACTGTGAAATGGTATAGTGCTGTTTGAAGTTCTTATTGATCATGGCTGCAGTAGCCTGTTTTTTTTTTAAACACACCTTTTTTGAATTATCATTAGGGACCTAGGCAATTTTACAGCTACACAAAAGTAATCAAACTGTACTAAGAAATTAACAAACATTATACTTCACATATATCTCTATGAATACTTCACATATATCACTATGTATTCATATAAGCTAAGCAACATTACATAAATTATTCAATTTCTGACCCCTTTTTTTAAATAAGAAACATCTTTATTAAGCCATCACTTACGACATAAGCAATCGTACATGTATATAAATGAAAACAAACCATGCTGATGGAATCCTAGTTGCAATCATTTTACCTCACGTCATACTAACACACTCCCAGTTGCAAACATTATACATCACTTATAATCTATCCAGTCATTTTCAGTCAAACATTAGTAATGTCTTTCGGCTTTTCCCGGTTAGGGGTCGCCACAGTGGAACTTCGGTCTGCTAATGATTGGCAGTGGATTTTTATGGTGTCATGTTGCCAGCCCGATGCCCCAACCTTCAAAGAAGGCACACCCATTCACATACACACCTACCTGCATGTCTTTAACGTCACTCGACCATGGGGAGGACATACAGACTCCACACAGAAGGCGCTTCGGCTGAGAATCGAATGGGAGAACCTCTTGCTCTGAGGTGACAATGCTAACTGCTGCACCACCGCGGCCTTATGCTCATTTAAGTCCAGCCTTCTCTTAAACCTCATTCCTCCCCTGTATTATTCCCACAATTCCCATTTTTCCCATGTAGTTTGCTTCAACCCTTTTCTAAAGATCTCAATTCCAGTTATTTTATCTTTGTTACTATATTCACTACTTCTAAATATAGTTAGTTTAGATTTTGATTTCCATTTTCTAGTAACTGTTTCTTGGCAGCCACCATAATTAGACACAGCAAGGCCTTACCGTGTCTGTGCAGTTATGATTCTGTATCATAGCTCAGAAAAATCTTCTCCCTTGTCACACCAGTCCGCTGACCCAGCATCTCTGTCAGTGCATCCTGTAGGGAATCCTTATAGTCTGCCAACCCACCGGACTCCCAGAAAATATGTTCCCAATTACCTCTTTCTTACCTGTCACACCTCCACCATTTGCTATTTAACTTTGGAAAAATTTTCTGGAATCTACTTGGGGTATATCAATAACTATGTAAACATTTCCAAGCAAAAATCCTAAAGCTTCTAGATTTTATTGTATTTTTCGGAGACATGCATATATCCTCCCATTGTTTTTTTGTGAATTGCTTCTCCAGTCTCTTGCCAATCTTTTCTAACCTCCTCTAATTGATTCTTTTAGTTATCATGCAATATTTTGTATGCTGTACTAATTATTCCTTTTTTAATGGCAGCTTCTATTCTAGAGTCTAATAAAACTCTACCAGTGATGGTCTCTTATTTAGGACCCCCCTATTTCTTTCTCTTTGCCTATACTCTGCCTTCCCTATCAAGAATTGATATCAATCTTTAACCTACAGTCCAAATAAATTCTTGGCCTCTTCCCATTCTATTACCTTTCTCTCTCTAGTTATTTGCTCCCAATACCTTGGTTCCTCTGCCAGTTTTCCCCAATACATTACAGCCCCCTCTTGCCTATTGTCTATCATTAATTGCAGTCATCCGTATTGGTAGAATCCCCCGTCTCTATTTCCTTGTTGGCTTAGTTCTTAGAATACTTTCTGCTACTTTATGTATATAATTTTCTGTATAACTGTTGTTATTCTCCTTAAAGGCACACATCCAAAATCCCAGTCTCGTTGTTTCTTAAGCTACCCCCATGGTTCAACATCATTTCTTCCCACTTTGAATTATAGTTTTCTGCTTAAGCTATGTATGGGAGCCTTAACTGTGTGGCTCTGGTGTATACTCCTTCTAATTGTGTAATCCCAAGCTGCCCTGTTCTGCAGGAAGAATCAGCTTATCCCACTTGAGACTTTCCGTCTTCCCCTCCCAGATAGTCCTTCAGCTCTTTAATTACTATCCATAACTTCTCCTCTGGTTGATAAAGATATGCCTGACCTCTTTTTAAGACTTCTTCTTCTTTTGGCGGGACTAAAAACATTTTGACTGGTTGTATCTTGCTGTCCATATCCATACAACAAAGCTTCCATTTTCTCAGTTTTTGTATTACCTTTTGTTTAGTCTCTTCCCACATATCTGTAGCTGCCACACCAGAGTAATCAATGTGAAGTTGTTCAGTCTCGCCGTTCATTCATCACTGATGGGTTCGGAGCCGATCCTCGGCTCCGACACTCCCGACTAGCAAGCTCAAAGTTCTCCTGTAGCTCGAGACCCCATCCCTTATCCCACAGTGCACTGCTGGAATTACCTCAGATCTAATTTGCCGCGGCACGGATCTCTTGGTTTCCAGCTTTGCTCGAGACTTTATTGGGAGTTTTTCAACTTTCAGCAAGTTATATTTTTCAATTTTTATATATCCTTGATCTATTTTTAATAACAGATGTTACTAGCTAGTAGATAGTTGTTTTTCTGTGTTCATACCCCTTTCCTCAGTATAATCTATCTTTGCCTTTGGCCTTAGGATCCCTTTCTTTAGTTATTAGTCAGTGTTCCCTGTTGGGACTATTGTTATTGGATTACTTAATCCTGTTTATATTTATATAGTCCTCAGTTGCCCCTTTTGGGCTGTGTGTGTTTGTGTGAGTTAGTTAGTTAAAATAGCTCATAGTTAAATAGTGTGTTTCAGTTGTGGAAATGTCTGAAGAGAAAGACAAACATCCAAAGTCTGGGTTTAAAAAATACCCAGACTGCGGACAGAAAATGTCAGTCACGGATGCCCATGTGCAGTGTGTTTACTGTTTGGGTGAGGTGCACCTGCAAGAGTTTTGCAGTATATGTCACTCCTTTTCCACCAGAGTGCTAGCATAAAGGAAGAGGAAGTTGATTGATAGGGGTATCATAAAACACCCTTTTTCTGAGGCATTGTCTGACCAGGATGGAGCCAGTAAATATCCAAATCTTCCTCTAAGTCTAGGTCTAAACAAAAGAAAAAGGTCAGAAAGTGTGGTGACTTCGGCTCCACTGCTTTTGGAGCCAACAGTCTGTTCTTTTCGGAACCGGGACACTGCCCTGGAACGGGTTGCTGAAAAACCTCCATCCATATTGCTCCGGTCGGCTCCATCTGTTCACTCTTCCAGGTCCTCTGTCAGCTTATCTGATCTGGATATGGACCGGCTGGTTCAGAAACTCTTAAAGGCATCAGGCCTATCTAAATTGCTGTCGGCTCAGACCCAACCGTCGGAGCCAAAGACTACTACACTTGAATTGTCTGCTCCTCCTCCGAGCCATACTGGACCTTCAGAGCCGGAGGAGGCTGACCTGATGATTGTGGATCCCTTGAAGCAGACACCTGCTCCAGTGTCGTCGGCTGCATCTGCTCGGACGTTCTTGCCACCGACCGGGAACTTTAGGAGCCAACACTGTCCGGTCGGGTCTGGGGAGGACGGCTGCACCGACTTGTTGTTGTTGACTCTTCCTTTCGGGGCCTCTGCTCGGGTGAGCTCAGCTCCTGCCTCGGGCACAGAGCCCATGGCTTCAGTGCAGGAGGAGATCGCGGCTCCGTCTGAGCCATCGACTCCTCATTGGAGCTGAGGTGCAGTCGAAGCCATGAGGCGAGTGTTGTCTCCTAAGACTTCCTCATCTCGAGGTCTGGCTTCTTCTTCCCCTAAAGTGCCTGTGTCAGTTTCTGTCTCCTCCGGTCATCCTAAGCGTAGAGACCCTGAGCCTCAGGTAGCCTCACAGTGCGTTCCCTGCTCTTCTGAGACCTGTCCAGAAGTTCCCCCTGAAGAGGTTCCCAGGAAGAGATTATGCAAGAGGAGGCATTTGGACTCCCCCCCAGGAGTCTCTCACATCGGACACCAACCTGGATGAATCAGAAGGGCCCTCTAGATCCCCCTCTGAGGACATCTCCTTTGCGGAGATTCTTGAAATTCTTAGGCAGAAGGGTGATTGGCAGCCATGGTGGTGGTGGCAGCTACCAAAAAAGGAAATGTCTGAGACTTCCTCATCTATCCATCCTCCTAACAGAGAGTCTAGGATCATGGATAGATGTGGGAAACGCATGTTCAGTTCAGCGACTTTCTCAATCGGATCACTGAACTACATGACACATTTTACCAGACTGCAGAGAGATCTCCTTAAGGAGCTGGGAGATACTCTTCAGGGTGCTGTAGCTCCGAGTGTATCCGACAAGATTGCCACTCGGCTCTCTACCCTCAATTTGATAGTCAGCTCGTCCATGCGTCTCGTATCATACACAGCTGATGGTTCGAGTAGAGCCTCAGGTACAGGAATCACTCTTCGTATGCATGCCTGGATGTGACTCTGTTCCTTCGCGGAGCCCTTCAAGTCTTCCTTTACTAATACCTCATTTGATGACTCATCTTTGTTTGGGCCAAAGGTGAAGGAGATTTTGACCAGGTGTGAGCAAGAAGGAAAGACTCTGTCTGCCGTCGGAGTCCGTTTTTCCACCCCCACTCGACCCTTTCCCAAAGGTCAGAGGGGAGGAAAGATGTGGTTCCGGAAAGCCCAAGGAGCCTTTCAAGACACATGTGGAGAGCCCCCTTCCAGAGGCAGAGGAGGTGGTTTCAATGGAAAATGCCATCCTCGCGGCAGAGGGGGTCCACAACACCAAGGTGACAGAGATCACTTCTCTGGTCAATCCTACCAGCGCTCCTGAAAGGAGGCCCGGCTGTCCTACTCTGGAGGCAGTCGGGGGTTGCTTATCATTGTACCCAAAAGCCTGGCTAAATATAACAAACGACAATTGGGTACAAAGTATCATTTCCAGAAGGTATTTCATACCATTCTCCACCCAGCCTCTTCCAGTCAAAAACATCCCGGATGTTCCACCCAGTCACATGGGACAAGCAGCAATAGAAGTATGCCGATTGCTAGAAAAAAAGAGTCATCCAGCCAGTCCCAGCAGACCAGACAGGATTCGGAATTTACTCAAGGTTATTTTTGGTTCCAAAGAAAACAGGGGACTGGAGACCCATTTTGGATCTCAGCAGACTAAACCAATTTGTGAGAAAAGAGAAGTTCCAAATGGTTATGCTACAGTCCATACTCCCGTTTCTGGGAAAGGACAATTGGATGTGCTCGATCGATCTCAAGGATGCGTACTACCACATAAAGATGGCCAGACCATCCAGAGATCACCTGTGTTTCCGGCTGGGAGCCAATCGTTATCAATTCCGAGATCTGCCCTTTGGTCTCACTACAGCCCCCAGAGTGTTCACCAAGTGCATGGCAGTAGTCACGGCTCACCTGAGGCATCTAGGATTCCAGGTATTTCTGTATCTAGACTATTGGCTCTTTGCCTCCACCACCAGGCATCAACTTCTTCAAGCGAGAGAGGCTACTCTGACACACTGCGATTGGCTAGGCATTACAGTCAACTTCGAAAAGTCTGCCTTGTTGACATCACAGCATATTGTTTTTGTAGGGACAGAACTAGACACGTCAACCACCACTCTTCGCCTTCCGCCAGAAAGAATTTCTATTCTTCGCCATCACGTCATGTCCCTGATATCAAAGAACAGAGCACCAGCTGCAGAGGTATTGAAACTTCTAGGATTGATGGCGACAGCTATTTTAGCAATTCCGTTAGCAAGGATGCATATGAGAATCCTTCAATAGCTTCTATTCACGCAATGGTCTTACCAAGAACTTCCAATGAGTCACATGATCCTGATAATGAATTCCTGCAAGAAGGATCTTCAGTGGTGGTTGACGTCTCTTCATGTCACAAAAGGACGTCTTTTCATGCTCCCCCCACCAGTTGCCACTGTAACCACGGATGCTTCCCTGATAGGGTGGGGGGGGGTTTCAGGGAAAGGCTGCCCAAGGCACATGGACAGATCAAGAATCACATCTGCATATCAATGTCCTGGAGATGAGAGCAGTACTTCTAGCATTGCAATACTTTCAGGACTCTCTTCCTCTAGGGACAATTGCAATACAGACCGACATGTCACTGGTCTGGTATCTGAACAAACAAGGCAGGACCAAGTCTTATCCCCTTTGCCGAGAAGCCCTCAGAGTATGGCAGTGGGCACTGTCATCCCAGCACTTTCTGTTGGCAATGCACATCCCGGGCAAATCCAACATCATAGCAGACAGAGTGAGCAGAGCAATCTTATTGCCCCACGAATGGTCCCTCAAACAAGAGATTGTGGACAGGATCTTCCACAAATGGGGCCAGCCTTCCTGCGACCTGTTCGCCAGTCACATCAGCAACAAATGCAGAAACTATTTTGCCCTGATTCCCATGCCATGTCACTCCCCAAGGGATGCTCTTGTCCACGATTGGTCCCCGGGTCTCCTCTACGCATTTCCACCAATTCCCCTGATACCCAAATTCTTAACAGAAAGCAAAGTCGCTGGGACGGATGATTATCCTTATAGCCCCTCATTGGCCTCGGCAGATTTGGTTTCCGTTTCTTTGCTATCACATTCTGGAAGATCCATGGATCCTGGACCCGGTTCCGGACTTGTTGACACATCCATCAGGGGATCTTCATCCATCCTTGCAGACACTGAAGCTAACAGCTTGGCTGCTCAAGTTCCCCGCATAGCCAGGCTCTATAATCTTTCCCATGACACTAGTCAGATTTTGTTGGCTTCCCATAAACCTTCCACTAGAAAATTGTATCATAATAAGTGGAAGAGATTTTCCATTTGGGCTTCTTCCCACAACATTGACCCTTATCAAGTGCCATTGTCTTCTATCTTACAATTCTTGACAGAAATCTTCAACAAAGGAACAGCGGCTGCTACGGTGCGAGTGCAATTAGCTGCTATATCTAATTTCCATCTAGGAATTGATGGTTTGAACATTATGGCTCACCAATTGTCTAAGGCTTTTCTAAAAGGTTCCTTTTACATAAGGCCTCCAGTGAAGACACCTTATCCCCCCTGGTATTTGAATTTTATTTTATCTCTTATCATTCTTCCTCCTTTTGAGCCTGCATCATCTTGTGAACTAAAGTTTCTGTCATGGAAAACTGTCTTCTTAGTAGCCATCACTTCAGCCCGTAGAATGTCAGAGCTCCAAGCCGTATCCATCAAGCCCCCTTATATGGTCTTCCATGCTGACAGAGTATCTCTCAGGACAAATCCATCCTTTTTGCCTAAAGTATGTTCTGAGATTAACATTAATCAAGTCATTGAGTTGCCCGTTTTCTTCCCTAATCATACCAACAAATTGGAATATATGTTGCAGAAACTCGATGTTCATAGACCACTTTGATTTTATTTGGACAGAAGAAAAGACATTAGGAAATCAGATCAGCTCTTTGTGTCTTTTTCTGAGGCCAGGAAAGGTAAACCAGTTGCCAAAACAACCCTGTCTAAGTGGCTGTCAGATTGTATCACCTACAGATATACTTGTCATAAAGGTAAAGGCTCATTCAACCAGAGCAGTTTCTACCTCTTCAGCCTTTCAAGCCAAATTACCTTTGGACAACATCTGTGCAACAGCCACATGGTCTTAACCTCACACTTTTATAACTCATTACAAAGTGGATAATGCCTCCAGGGACAGGGCTTCATTTGGTTCTACGGTTCTGAAGAGTGTACTTCCGTGAGCCACCCAAGATCAGGGTGCTAGGGACACTACCCATCAGTGATGAATGAACGGCGAGATTGAACAACTTCACATAAAGAAGTTATGTACTCACCATAACGTTCCATGTAAGTTCCATCTCGCCTTCATTCTCACGTCCCTCCCACCTTCTTCCTCCTGGCTGGCAGTTGACCTGGAGGCTGTCTTCACCCTGGTTTTTCAATGTGTATTCATTCCTAGACATAATAATTATTGTACTTCTATATGGTATGCAGCAAGCAAGATCTGAGGTAATTCCAGCAGTGCATTGTGGGATAAGGGGTGGAGAACTTTGAGCTTGCTAGTCGGTCGTGTTGGAGCCGAGGATTGGCTCAGAACCCATCACTGATGAATGCGAGATGGAACAGCTCACATGGAAAGTTATGGTGAGTACATAACTTCTTTTTTTAATCCATACGCCTAAATATTTCATTTTATCATGTCCCCATAAATACAGATATTGCTGAACCAATTTGTCTGTGGATACGTAATTTGCCGCTGTTGCATTTGTTTCAGCTTCATTAATTTTGTATCCCGAAAAGATTTGAAACGGTCTCAAAATGTTCCACAACACTGTAATGTATTTTCTGGTTTTGTCAAATATAAAGTAATACAATTTGCAAATAGGGTCAGATTTTTTTGACTACCATACCAGTTATATCCTTGAATTTCTGAGTCCCTTATTTTCTTTGCCAGTGTTCTAAATATAATGCAAATAAAGTGGAAAGAGGGCACCCTGCCTGATTCCTCTGCTAGAGTGGAAATTTTCAGAGAGGACACGACCCCACTCACTTTAATTATTGCCTCCAATCTGTCATATATCCTCCTAATCAACTTTATAATTTTTTCAGGAAATGCAAATGCTTCCATTGCCCTGCTCATAAAGTCCCAGATTACTCTGTCAAATGCTTTCTCTGCGTCAAGACCTACCAAAAACAATGGTATCTTCTTGCATTCTGGTTCCCTCTGGATCATCAGTGTTATGTTAATTTTGTCAAATGTTTGCCTCCCCTCCACAAAACCACATTGATCCATATCTAGTCAATTTTGGCATTACATTTGTCATTCTTTTTAGCCATTATAGACATGAACACTTTGTAATCATGATTTAGTATTGAAATGGACCTGTATGAAGGTGTGTCTGATGGATCTTTAGCCTTTTTGGGTATCATGGCTGCCACCACCACTGTCTTCCAGGATGTTGGTGCTTCTCCTCCTCTTAAAATACTGTTAAACAAAACATTCCAGATCTTTATCAGTTCCTTTCCCTACTGGCTTGCAAATTTACACAGGAATACCACCTATTCCTGGGGACTTTCCTGTAGACTGGTTATACATCATAATTTTTATTTCATCTCCTCCTATCCTAACCGTTGGTAATTGAGCCTCATCTGCCTCTAACCTTGGCATATTTAACTCTTTCATAAGGTTTTCCATTTGAATCTTTTCTTCATTACCATATTTCTTTGCTTTATACAGACTTCATAGAATTTCTGAAATATTCCTAATACTGCTACAGGATCTCTTGATGTTCTTCGTGTTTCACTGTAGCAGTCATCACATTTGGGTTATCTGCCTACAGGTAGCCCTCAGTCAGCCCAAATACCAGAGTCTTGGGATTTCTGTGTCTGATTCTGTTGCCTCTTCCATGACGTCAGGTCTTCAGGGGTATAGAACAGGCAGCAGACACCATTACATCAGTCTTTCTTGCCGAGAAGGAGTCTGAAACAAAAGCAGTTCGCAACTACCGGTCGGCCGCTACGTGAAATTTTAATTTTTCGAGTTTCAAACCTGAAGTCTTCTAAAGCTAAGTACCCCATTGGGGATCCTTTTTTCTTGCTCTAACCGAGGTCAGAAAAAGTAAATAATTGTCTTGCATGTGGAAAACAAATACCTCACAGAGATTTTCATTCTTACTGCGTCACTTGTTTAGGCCCAGACCACGACGTCCCTCGCTGTCGGCTTTTTGCCTTGTTTAACAACAGATCCATTCGTCATTGGGCTGTCTTTGTTGTTAAATTCTTTCACTGTCGTTCTCCGTATTCCAAAATGGCTTCGGTAAGCCATCCGACTACCGATCTTCTGAAAAAACTTAGACAGAGACAAACCGCATAGGTCCAAAACTGCCGATGACGCTTCTGTTAAGCTAGTCGCCGCCAGTCCACCAATAGTCAGTGAGGTGCCTTCCTTTGCAGCCCCTAATGTCCGCTTCTACAGATTTGCAGGCCTCTGCTGAGACCCATTCGGAGTCCAGTATGCTGCGAGATGCTTCTTCGACCATGGAACCTGCGGATGTCTCTACTTTGGATGGGTCCGGAGCCGCTGTGCAGGCACCGGCTACTGAGGGTGTATTTCGACCTACTGATGTTCGAATGAAACCGACAACTTTGTTTTTAGCTAAAATGACCATGTTTCTCAGGGCCAGAGTATGCACTATGCCTAGAAAACCATCAACCAAAGCGGATGCTCAAGCTTCCATGCCACAAAAACAAATGCTTAGAATGGCTGAAAACCTTATTACCCTAATTAGGAGAAGCCAGCCTTCCCCTGCTAAGAGACAAAGAATTGAGGTTCATTCTGATTCTGCAGACCAGGAGTCCGATGACTGACCCTTCTGATTATCAGAACTTACCCTTATCAACCTATGAGGATTCAGATGCAGAGGAATCCATTCCCTCTGCCTCCCCTCCAAAGGATTTTTCTTTTGGTAAAACCTTGCGTACTCCAAGAGAGCATTTCCACTGGGAATGCCAGGACTACCCTCGATCCAAAAAGAGACTCAGAGAATTTTTAGAGTTGCCTCCGCACAGGCCTCTAGCTATACCCCATGTCCTGGATGTTGTAGATGATGTCTTCTTGGAATCCAGTCTTACTCCAGACACTTCACCACCTTCCCCTAGAAAACCTGACAGGTACAACAGAGTACCTGATCCTCACAAATTTCTCTTTAAGAATCCATCTGCGGATCCACAGACCATTTCCCAGGGACCTAAAGGTATTAAGGCTACTACAGCCAAAAACCCTAACCCTTCAGACAGGGATTCCAGAGCTTTAGACAGATGGTGTAAGAAGGTATATCGCTCTGCAACTCTTGCCATCAGGACATTAAATTGCAGTTTCACATGTTGAAGTACCAGCAGCATATTATGGAACTAACGAAAAAAATGGTGTTACTTCCAGATTGTGCAGAAAATAAAGATTTACAAGAGATAATGCATTCTGCAAACCAAGTTAGTGGACATACTTTGCAATGTGGCTTTGATGCCCTAGAAGCATTTTGTGGGGCTGCAGTCACTGGGTCTATACTGAGAAGGCATACTTGGCTGAAGAACAAACATTGCCAGATCATGTCAAAGGACTGTTTGTTTGGCACCAAAGCTGAAGAGGTTCTTAAAAAGATGGAAGAAAAAGCTAAATCTATGCAAACTGTTAAAGAATTCTTATAAGTGCAGCCACCTAGATTCAGTAGGCATTGGCCTTCAAAAAGCTGGTCCTTTCCAGCCCCTTCCAGGCCTTCTCAGTCCAAACCCAGGGGAAACAGGCCACCCAGACTACAGTCTCAGGGTATGCAGAGATAAACTGAAACAAAAAATAGCTAGATGCGTGTCAAACCACAATAAGGCGAATATATAATTAGCGCTTTCATCCACTTTTATTAAACACGTGAACTTCTTCAGAAAAGACAAGAGCCCTCCCAAACTCTTGCCTTTTAAAGTAAATTATACAGGAAATGATGTCAAAAACATTTTTACACAATCAATTGACAAATTAATTGTATCACATTTCAAAACCTTAGAAATTAATTTCATATAAATGAACCTGTAGTATGAATATAAATTATATATGTTTATGCTGTCATTCTAAACTTGTCTTGTATAAAACTGTACAATACATAAATTCTCTTACTATATAAATACTTATGAAAAACTGTTTGCTTAATGAACTTAGAGCACCATCGGGCAGCGCCGGTTAAACAAGGTTAAACTATTTCTTAGAACTTCTCTACTTGCAATCTAAACAGTCTATTCTCTATCTCAAAAGCTCAGCACTTGCTCATAAAGCATTTTTATATAGGTAAAGTACTTGTATACTAAACAAAGTACTACATTAGCCTAGAATCCCCTTGAGTACCCATTTCCCTATAGGTCCCTTCTGACTCAGTTACACAGCAAACTTTTTCACTTTTTCTAGCATGTCGAAGGGTCAGTTGCTAGCGTCCTCTCCTGTTCAGCTGGTGAATCTGGGCATCTTGAGGCAGCGTTACAATTGCCTCATGTACACAGACAACCCACTCCTTCTCCCACAAAACACAAATACATGCGAGAGATGCAACTATATAGCCAAACTGGAGGCTGAGCTCTCTCAACTCAGGACTGGCAAGACCAGACAGGAGGAGAAGGAAACCACGCACACCGCAAACCCAGTTTCACATAGAACTATCACAACTGCAAAACAAACACATAAACACACAAAGACATACTCGGAGGCACTGATCAAAAATCTACCAAAACTACAGAGGCCTCCAAAGCAGACACCCAAGCAACTGCCACCTCAAGACATAAGACATGCAACACATAGTTCTCAAAGTCAGTGTGCTAAACTGTCACAGCCCTTAAGGCCAAACACAATGCTAGACACACTTGTTATAGGTGACTCCGTAGTCAGACACACTGACGTCCCACTCACCAGACTGAACAAGGAAAAAATCACAGTAAGCTGCCTGTCAGGCGCTAGAATCCGCCACATAACACAAGCACTCAGGTCACTCCACAGCAAGTACAAGTATGACTCAGTCATTGTCCATGCCGGTGTGAACGACCTGAGACATACCTCCCTGGACTACATGAAAAGAGACACAGAGGAGCTCTCAGATTATGTAGCCCAGGCCGGTATGACCCTGACCCTGAGCAGTATCCTACCCTCACCAAGAATGATGCCACAATACAGAGACAAAATGATCAGCTTTAATAATCGGCTTAATTACTGGTGTCATTCTAAGGGGATCCAATGTCTGTCTGCCTGGGATGACATGCTTGACAAGCCACGCTGCTTCGCAAGGGACTGCTTGCACCTATCACCCCTGGGCTTCCGGATATTGGCAAAGGCTCTTGCCTCCCCCATAGTGCCTTTTTTAGGCAAGGCTCAAATGATAAACCTACCACCCTAGAAAACAAAAATGGAGAAAAACTAAGGGTAATACTGCTCAATGCCAGAAGTCTAAACCTTAAGATGCATGCCCTCGAAGCCCTCCTCAGTATGGAGAACATCAATGTCTGTGCTGTGACTGAAACCTGGTTCAAGGCTCCTGAGAGCACCCCAGCACTATCAGGTTATACCTCATATCATGCGTTCCGGCCCCAAAATCCGGACCGAACCACAAAAGGAGGGGGAGTATCCATATTCATAAAGGATACCCACACCTCCAGGTTAGTGGCAACGCACGAAGCATCGGAGACCATCCAGGTGCAATTAACCATAGGTAAAACTGCCCTACAGTTTGTAGCATGCTACAGACCACCTTCTCAAACTCAGGAAACCCACACAGCCTTCCTGAAGACACTGGAGAGTATGAATGTCTTTCCAAACACCATCATATTGGGTGACTTCAACTACCCAAACATAGACTGGGAACATTACTCAAGCCCCAACACCCTAGCCCAAAGGTTCCTGGAGTTCATAAACTCAAATGCTATGGAACAACTAGTCACCATTCCCACAAGAGGAGAAAATATACTAGACCTGATCATCACAAACATGGGGACAAAATGCTCCACACCGGAAGTATATCCCTCATTGGTGAGATCAGACCATAAATTAATCTCATTGGAGATCCACATCCCGCCCCCACCCCCAGCAAAAAAGACCACAGTGAAGAACTTCTCAAATGCAAACTTCACACTTCTTAAGACTGGAGTGGTATCCTTCAAGGCCCCCTAGCCAGTGGAAACCACAACCCACGCTGCTGAAACCCTTACAAATGCCTTCTACGAGCACCTCCAGGAATGTATGGATCAAGCAATCCCTAATAAAATCAAGACCCTTTCCACCAAAGGCAGGCGCCCAGTCTGGTGGACCCCAGCCATAAACGAACTCTACAACAAGAGGAGAAAGCTACTACATGACAGAGCAAAATCCCTAAAAGGGAAGGCATCTCTGATCAATACTAGCAAAAAACTACGATCACTCATAAAATCATCCAAGGCCAACTTTGAGAGAAAAATCACTAATGACACAAAAGACAATCATAAGGCCTTCTTTAGCTATGTTAGAAACCTGGGTGGAAACTCACAGATATGCTCAGAATTAGTCCAAAATGATAAAAAAATCACTGAACCCACAGACATTGCCAACATACTGGCAGACAGGTTCAGTGCAAATTTCTCCCCTCCTTCCCCCCCAAAAGGAGAAATATCTATCCCACCAGAGTCTAGGCTCCCTAACATCTCAGATGCCCAGGTGAGAGCTGCTCCCTCTAAAGCAAAAAACACAGCATCAGTGGGACCGGATGGTGTCTCCGGCTGTATGCTACACGAACTCAGAACTAAACCCACACATTAGGCTGCTGTTTAATCTTAGCCTTACTACAGGATACGTACCCAAAGAATGGCGTACGGTAACTGTGGTCCCACTCCACAAAGGCGGTGCTTCTACGGACCCTGGAAATTACCGCCCCATAAGCTTGACGAGCCTTGTCTGCAAAGCTATGGAGAGGATCATAATGGAACTCATAAATAAAGACATTGGGGACCTACAGACACTGGATCCTACCCAATTTGGCTTTGTCAAGGGCAGATCCTGCCTCTTGAACTTGGTCGACTTTTTCAAAACAGTCACTAAGGCCATTGATGAGGGTAAGGCAGTTCACACAGCCTACCTTGACCTAGCAAAGCGTTCAACACAATACCCCACTCGGGCATCATAGAAAAGCTCACCAGCTTAGATGTAAACCCATATGTCACAAGATGGGTTGCAAACTGGCTCAAGGACAGAACACACAGGGTTAGAGTTGCTGGTGCCATGTCAGACTCTAAGCCGGTCACAAGCGGTGTCCCACAGGGCTCAGTCCTGGGCCCCCCTTGTTCGGCATTTATTTTTCTGAAGTGCAGGCAAACATAGGGGATTGTGGCTGACAAAATTTGCAGATGACTGCAAACTGGGCACCATAATTGACACTCCATCAGACACAGACATCCTCCAGAGAGGTCTCATAGAAATGGATAACTGGTGCCAGAGCCATGGCCTTAAGCTAAATGCCAAAAAATGTATAGTCATACCCTTTGGGAAAAACAAGGTAACCCCTAATTACCACATAGGTGGTAATCCATTAAACACGGAAGAAGTTATCAGGGACCTGGGGACCCAAGTTGACAGTAACCTCTCTTTTGACACTGATCAAAAATCTACCAAAACTACAGAGGCCTCCAAAGCAGACACCCAAGCAACTGCCACCTCAAGACATAAGACATGCAACACATAGTTCTCAAAGTCAGTGTGCTAAACTGTCACAGCCCTTAAGGCCAAACACAATGCTAGACACACTTGTTATAGGTGACTCCGTAGTCAGACACACTGACGTCCCACTCACCAGACTGAACAAGGAAAAAATCACAGTAAGCTGCCTGTCAGGCGCTAGAATCTGCCACATAACACAAGCACTCAGGTCACTCCACAGCAAGTACAAGTATGACTCAGTCATTGTCCATGCCGGTGTGAGCGACCTGAGACGTACCTCCCTGGACTACATGAAAAGAGACACAGAGGAGCTCTCAGATTATGTAGCCCAGGCCGGTATGACCCTGACCCTGAGCAGTATCCTACCCTCACCAAGAATGATGCCACAATACAGAGACAAAATGATCAGCTTTAATAATCGGCTTAATTACTGGTGTCATTCTAAGGGGATCCAATGTCTGTCTGCCTGGGATGACATGCTTGACAAGCCACGCTGCTTCGCAAGGGACTGCTTGCACCTATCACCCCTGGGCTTCCGGATATTGGCAAAGGCTCTTGCCACCCCCATAGTGCCTTTTTTAGGCAAGGCTCAAATGATAAACCTACCGCCCTAGAAAACAAAAATGGAGAAAAACTAAGGGTAATACTGCTCAATGCCAGAAGTCTAAACCTTAAGATGCATGCCCTCGAAGCCCTCCTCAGTATGGAGAACATCAATGTCTGTGCTGTGACTGAAACCTGGTTCAAGGCTCCTGAGAGCACCCCAGCACTATCAGGTTATACCTCATATCATGCGTTCCGGCCCCAAAATCCGGACCGAACCACAAAAGGAGGGGGAGTATCCATATTCATAAAGGATACCCACACCTCCAGGTTAGTGGCAACGCACGAAGCATCGGAGACCATCCAGGTGCAATTAACCATAGGTAAAACTGCCCTACAGTTTGTAGCATGCTAAAGACCACCTTCTCAAACTCAGGAAACCCACACAGCCTTCCTGAAGACACTGGAGAGTATGAATGTCTTTCCAAACACCATCATATTGGGTGACTTCAACTACCCAAACATAGACTGGGAACATTACTCAAGCCCCAACACCCTAGCCCAAAGGTTCCTGGAGTTCATAAACTCAAATGCTATGGAACAACTAGTCACCATTCCCACAAGAGGAGAAAATATACTAGACCTGATCATCACAAACATGGGGACAAAATGCTCCACACCGAAGTATATCCTCATTGGTGAGATCAGACCATAAATTAATCTCATTGGAGATCCACATCCCGCCCCACCCCAGCAAAAAGACCACAGTGAAGAACTTCTCAAATGCAAACTTCACACTTCTTAAGACTGGAGTGGTATCCTTCAAGGCCCCGAGCCAGTGGAAACCACAACCCACGCTGCTGAAACCCTTACAAATGCCTTCTACGAGCACCTCCAGGAATGTATGGATCAAGCAATCCCTAATAAAATCAAGACCCTTTCCACCAAAGGCAGGCGCCCAGTCTGGTGGACCCCAGCCATAAACGAACTCTACAACAAGAGGAGAAAGCTACTACATGACAGAGCAAAATCCCTAAAAGGGAAGGCATCTCTGATCAATACTAGCAAAAAACTACGATCACTCATAAAATCATCCAAGGCCAACTTTGAGAGAAAAATCACTAATGACACAAAAGACAATCATAAGGCCTTCTTTAGCTATGTTAGAAACCTGGGTGGAAACTCACAGATATGCTCAGAATTAGTCCAAAATGATAAAAAAATCACTGAACCCACAGACATTGCCAACATACTGGCAGACAGGTTCAGTGCAAATTTCTCCCCCCCCCCAAAGGAGAAATATCTATCCCACCAGAGTCTAGGCTCCCTAACATCTCAGATGCCCAGGTGAGAGCTGCTCTCTCTAAAGCAAAAAACACAGCATCAGTGGGACCGGACGGTGTCTCCGGCTGTATGCTACACGAACTCAGAACTAAACCCACACATTAGGCTGCTGTTTAATCTTAGCCTTACTACAGGATACGTACCCAAAGAATGGCGTACGGTAACTGTGATCCCACTCCACAAAGGCGGTGCTTCTACGGACCCTGGAAATTACCGCCCCATAAGCTTGACGAGCCTTGTCTGCAAAGCTATGGAGAGGATCATAATGGAACTCATAAATAAAGACATTGGGGACCTACAGACACTGGATCCTACCCAATTTGGCTTTGTCAAGGGCAGATCCTGCCTCTTGAACTTGGTCGACTTTTTCAAAACAGTCACTAAGGCCATTGATGAGGGTAAGGCAGTTCACACAGCCTACCTTGACCTAGCAAAAGCGTTCAACACAATACCCCACTCGGGCATCATAGAAAAGCTCACCAGCTTAGATGTAAACCCATATGTCACAAGATGGGTTGCAAACTGGCTCAAGGACAGAACACACAGGGTTAGAGTTGCTGGTGCCATGTCAGACTCTAAGCCGGTCACAAGCAGTGTCCCACAGGGCTCAGTCCTGGGCCCCCTCTTGTTCGGCATTTATTTTTCTGAAGTGCAGGCAAACATAGGGGGATTGTGGCTGACAAAATTTGCAGATGACTGCAAACTGGGCACCATAATTGACACTCCATCAGACACAGACATCCTCCAGAGAGGTCTCATAGAAATGGATAACTGGTGCCAGAGCCATGGCCTTAAGCTAAATGCCAAAAAATGTATAGTCATACCCTTTGGGAAAAACAAGGTAACCCCTAATTACCACATAGGTGGTAATCCATTAAACACGGAAGAAGTTATCAGGGACCTGGGGACCCAAGTTGACAGTAACCTCTGTTTTGACACTCACATTGCCAAAGTGGTTAGGAAGACCTTCTACATTGCCCACCTGATCATGAAGGGATTCACATCCAGATCAGGAGAGGTCATTGTACCCCTGTACTCTTCACTTATCAGACCAATGAGTGAGTACAATGCCCCATTCGGAATGTAGCTTACCCGACACCTGCAGCAGTTGGAAAGACCCCAAAAGTTCCTCACCAAAAGGATAAAGGGGCTCAAACATATGTCATACGATGCCCGACTGAAGAAACTCCAGCTCTATTCAGTCGCATACCGTCTGCTCAGAGGTGATCTGTGCCTGACATACAAGGCCATGTCCAACCCGGAATTAATGGACATGCTCCACCTCAAAAAATCCAAATCCACCAGAGCCACGAGAGCAAGAGACTTAAACCTCAACACGGATATAAATAGGACGTGCTGGAGGGACAGATTCATCACCCAGAGACTCCCTACACTATGGAACAGAATCCCAGTCCATGTGAGGCAGAGCCCCTCACTGACTCTGTTCAAGAGAAATCTTGATGAGTGGATGGGAGATCGTAGGTTAACCCCGGGAATCATCTCTGTGTCACTGCTGGACAGAGGCACAGCAAACTAATGGGTATAGTATTCTCATCCTAAGGGGTGGTGAAAGCCACACACACTCTGGCTAGGCTTATAAATGCCCTAGGGCAGATAGCCTAGTATGAACCTATGAACCTATGAACTTAATCTGTATAACAAAACATATTTAAACGTAAAAATACATATATATTTTCTTATCGCTTTCAAGAAAAATTTCAATAAATAGATTAATATCTAAACATATAAAAATTGTAGATGAAAACCTTCCCTTAAAAATAATCAAATGTCTATTTAAAAAATTGTATATACGTAAATAATAAAAGTGTATAAATACAATGTATAGACACAATACCTCATGTACGTAATCGAACATGTTCACATGCTTGCAGACGACTGAAAGCCCACTGTCAGCCTACCCAATGCCCACTGTCAAAGACACCATAAGGACTACCTGTATAGTGTGACACATCCGTTGTGTTACGGAACACAAAACACACAGTCATTAAACCAAATAGTGGGCTCAACTAGAACCCAAATCCAAGAAACCGTCCTGGACATGAATGTATAGTCACACTCCCTCTCGGACAACACAGCATAACAGAAGGAGGAATGATAGCCCCTAAAGGCACACTAGGAGAGACCAACACACAACCTCAACAGGAGAGAAAACAGAAACATTCATATCCTTCTCTACTCCTGTTCAATAGCCAGATACTACCTCACTTTGATGAACCCAAGAGGTGTGTTCTCACAGTTGTCCATGAAAATTATTCTATCACTATTTCATCCTTTCGTGCACGTGTATATGTTTACACACGTTTAAGTATATACATATAAGTTTGAATTGGCTTCATACATCGACAGCTTGAGTGTTCCATTGGGACACTAAAGCACAAGCTGGAGTCATCCATATTGGATGAGTTCAAGAAAGGATGAAATAGTGATAGAATAATTTTCATGGACAACTGTGAGAACACACCTCTTGGGTTCATCAAAGTGAGGTAGTGTCCGGCTATTGAACAGGAGTAGAGAAGGATATGAATGTTTCTGTTTTCTCTCCTGTTGAGGTTGTGTGTTGGTCTCTCCTAGTGTGCCTTTAGGGGCTATCATTCCTCCTTCTGTTATGCTGTGTTGTCCGAGAGGGAGTGTGTGACTATATACATTCATGTCCAGGACGGTTTCTTGGATTTGGGTTCTAGTTGAGCCCACTATTTGGTTTAATGACTGTGTGTTTTGTGTTCCGTAACACGATGGATGTGTCACACTATACAGGTAGTCCTTATGGTGTCTTTGACAGTGGGCATTGGGTAGGCTGACAGTGGGCTTTCAGTCGTCTGCAAGCATGTGGACATGTTCGATTACGTACATGAGGTATTGTGTCTATACATTGTATTTATACACTTTTATTATTTATGTATATACAATTTTTTAAGTAGACATTTGATTATTTTTAAGGGAATGTTTTCATGTACAATTTTTGTATGTTTAGATATTAATCTATTTATTGAAATTTTTCTTGAAAGCGATAAGAAAATATATATGTATTTTTACGTTTAAATATGTTTTGTTATACAGATTAAGTTCATTAAGCAAACAGTTTTTCATAAGTATTTATATAGTAAGAGAATTTATTTATGGTACAGTTTTATACAAGACAAGTTTAGAATGACAGCATAAGCATATATAATTTATATTCATACTACAGGTTCATTTATATGAAATTAATTTCTAAGGTTTTGAAATGTGATATAATTCATTTGTCAATTGATTGTGTGAAAATGTTTTTGACATCATTTCCTGTATAATTTACTTTAAAAGACAAGAATTTGGGAGGGCTCTTGTCTTTTCTAAAGAAGTTCACGTGTTTAATAAAAGTGGATGAAAGCGCTAATTATATATTCGCCTTATTGTGGTTTGACACGCATCTAGCTATTTTTTGTTTCAGTTTATCTTAGTTTATCGGTTCAGTCCGTTGTTTTTTGTTTTTTCAGGGTATGCAGAGATCTAAACAATGGAGTGCTCCCACCTCAGAATCAGGGAGTGGTAAGACGCCCCCTTATAGAAAAAGTTCACAATGACTTTTCAATTATCCTTCCCAGCCCTGCCCAATTTCTTGTGCCCCTAAAAGGAAAACTTGTCCTTCATTCAAAAAAACTGGATGTCCATTACTCAGGACCTAAACATTGTACCCCAGGGGTACAGATTCTACTTCCATTCACTGCCCAACCCCAAGTGGGTTTCCAGGTCTTCCTCCAAACTAGTGGGCAGAGTCTCAAAAGCAAGTACTTTCCCTACTCAATATCAGGGCTATTCAGCTTGTTCCAGTAGAACAAAAGGGGTAGGGTTACTACTCCAGACTGTTCCTGGTGCCCAGAAAAGAGGGCTGTTGGCGCCCAATCCTGGATCTTAAAATTCTCAACACCTTTCTGGTGGTCCCAAAATTCACAATTCTTACCCTGCAACAGCTTCTCCCTATGCAAGCCAAGGATGCCTGGTTAGTCACCCTGGACTTAAAATAAGCTTATCTGCACGTCCCCATAAAGGAGTCTTACAGGAAATATCTTCACTTCAGGGCAGGCTCTATGCACTATCAGTTCCCTGCACTTCCCTTTGGTTTATGTACTGTGCCCAGAGTATTTACAAAGTGGCTGGCTCCAGTCATTGCATACTGCAGGCAGAGAAATATCCAAATGTTCCCATACTTGGATGATTATCTGATTCAGGCGGACAGTCAGGAATTGCTACTTCAGCACCTGGAATTTGTAAAAAGACTCCTCACTTCATTGGGGTTCACCATCAATGAAAAGAAATCACAGCTGGTGCCCAGTCAAAAAATTGTATTCCTGGGGGCAAGGATGAACACAACTTTCCAGATGGCATTTTCACTCCAGAAAAACGGGTCTACTTGACCAACTACTTCAAGCAAATGGCCACCAAAACCCAGCTATCTGCAAGGGAAATACTGCAAGCCCTAGGGTTCATGGCATCATGTAGTCTGCTAATTCCATATGCAAGACTGTATATGAGGAAACTTCAATGGTACTTAAAACGTCTTTGGTGCCAACAATCTCAGGACCTGGAAACAGTCATTCCAGTCATACCTTGTCTAAGAGCAAAGTTTCTTTGGTGAGCAGAAGCATGCAACCACAACAAGGGACTGTATTTCACTCAACCCCTCACCGCCAAAACCCTGACAACAGACGCATCAGACTATGCATGGGGGTCTCACATGGCAGGCAGATGCATTCAGGGCAAGAGGAACCCAGGCCAAATTCTCCTGCACATCAATCAAAAAGAGATGCTAGCTATACGGAATGCTTTGACAGCCTTCAGATGCCTAATCCTTCCAGGACAGCTGTTGATAAAAACAGACAATACCATAGTTATGTGGTCCATAAACAAGCAGGGGGGAGAACCCATTCTTACCCACTCTGCAGGTTAGCCATGGCCCTGTGGAACACAGGCTTGAGCAACCAAGTGCATCTGCAAGCTCAATTCCTGACAGGCAAACAAAATTCACTGGCAGATGATTTAAGCAGGAATCTCCTAGACCCACACGAGTGGAAATTGGAGCCCAACACCTTCAACCTTCTAATCCAGAGGTGGGGGACACTAGGTGGTGGACCTCTTTGTCTCCCCTGAGAACCACCAGTTGAGCAAATTCTGCACCAGGAGCCCTCACAGCAGGGCTTGGAATGTGGATGCCTCTCAATTTATGCCTTTCCCACTCTGCCCCCCTCTCAAAAATACTACTCATGATCAAACAGGACAGGCCAAGGACAATTCTTATTGCTCCAAACTGGCCACGCCAGCACTGGTACCCACTCGTAAGCAGTCTGACAACAGTGCCACCCTGGCACCTCCACCAGACCTCTACGCTGCCTTCTCAGCAGGAGGGATGAATTTTGCATCCACAGTTGCAAATCCTAAACCTTGCAGCCTGGCTTATCCCCTGAACACACCACCAGCAACCCTCAGCAGACAGGTGCTGGATTTTATTTTTGAGGCCAGAAGGCCTAGTACTAGGAAATCCTATGCTGAAAAGTGGAAAAAATATTGTTCTTGGAATCAGTCTCAAGGAATGTACACAGCAGTGCCCTCCTTACCTCAAATCCTGGATTACCTAGCAGAGGTGCTCCACAGAGACCTATCCTTCTCCTCCATTAAGATTCATGCTTCTGCCATCTCAGCTCATTATAATACCTCTATTTTCTCACCCTCGCATCAAACAGTTCCTGAAAGGGGCTAACAACTTAAGGCCCCCTAGGAGAACACCCACCCCTGCCTGGGACCTTAACTTTGTACTGGAAAAGTTCACACTCCCCCCCCCCCCTTTGAACCTGCTGCTTCAGCAGAGTTAAAATTCCTCTCTTGGAAAACAGCCTTGCTTTTAGCCATAACTTCAGCAAGAAGAGTGTCTGAGTTGCAGGCACTAATGGCTGTGGAAACTTTCATTATTTTCCATGCTGACAGGTTTTCCTTCAGTACTAACCCGTCCTTTATGCCGAAGGTTCATAGGTTGGTACTAGGTATCGGCCCTAGGGCCTATACAAGCCTAGCCATAACAGTTCCCTGGATATTTCTTCCCACAATATTTACTTCTCTGGGCCCCTGTCTAGCAGGGCGACTGACATGATCCCCGGGGTGAATTTCCTTTCTCCCATCCAATCATTAAGGTTCCTTTTGAAGAGGGCCAAGAAGGTGCTCTGCTTGACATGTATGGGCAGTCTGTTCCAGAGTATGGGGGAGTCTCTGGGTTGGGAACCTATCCCTCCAGCATGTTTTGTTCATTGTGATGACAAGGTTTAGATCCCTGGAGCGTGTGGCTCTGAGGGATTGGGATTTCTTTAAGTGGAGCATGTCCAACATCTCTGGGTTTGACATGGCCTTGTATGTTAAGCAGAGATCGCCTCTGAGTAGACGATATGCCACAGAGTAGAGCTGGAGTTTTTTTTAGAAGGTCAGCATATGGCATCTGCTTTAGGCCTGTGATTCTTTTAGTGAGGTGTTTCTGTGGCCTTTCCAGCTGTTGCAGATGTCTTGTGAGGTACATACCAAACGGGGCATTATACTCTATAATGGGTGTAATGAGGGATGAGTACAGTGAGACAATGACCTCCTTTTTTCTGGATGAAAAGCCCTTAGTGATGAGGTGTGCCACATAGAAGGATTTCCTGACTGTAGTGGCGATGTGGTTATCAAAAGTGAGACCACTGTCCACCTGTGTCCCTAAGTCTCTCATCACACTTTCGATGTTTAGTGTACTGCCACCTATATGGTAATTCATGGGTACATGTTTTTTTTCCAAAGGGGATAACTATACATTTCTTGGAATTAAGCTTAAGCCCATGGCTCTGGCACCAGGCATCTGTTTCTGTAAGGCCCTTTTGTAGAATATCCACATAATTTGGGGATTCAGTAATGGCTCCCAGTTTGCAGTCATCTGCGAACTTTGTTAGCCAGAGTACCTTAGTGTTGGCCTGTACTTCAGAGAAGTGGATGGCAAACAAGAGTGGTCCCAGGACTGAACCCTGAGGTACTCCACTTGTCTGGAGCTGGATTTGGAGTCGGCTACGTTTACATTCTGGGTTCTTTCAGTAAGCCAGTTGGCAACCCATCGAGTGACATAGGGATTTATGCCCAGCTTAGTAAGTTTATCTATGATTCCAGAGTGGGGAATGGTGTTGAAGGCCTTGGCGAGGTCCAGATAGGCTGGGTGGACTGCCTTACCCTCGTCCACAGCGCTGGAGACTGATTAGAAGAAGTCATTCAGGTTCAGGAGACAAGATCGGCCCTTCACAAACCCAAACTGGGTTGGGTCCAGTGTTTGAAGGTTGCCAATGGCTTTGTTTATAAGTTCCATGATAATGCGTTCCATGCCCTTGCAGATCAGGCTCGTCAGACTGATTGGACGGTAGTTCCTGGGATCCAAGGTGGATCCCCCCTTGTGGAGTGGGATAACTGTAGCTGTGCACCACTCAGTGGGCATGAAGCCTGAGGTGAGGCTATGATTAAACATGACACTTAGGTGAGGTGCCAGTTCATTTTGTAGTTCATGTAGTACACAGCCTTGGATGTCATCTGGTCCCATGGATGCTGTATTCTTAGCTTTGGAGAGTGCGGTTTCTACCTGTGTGGCCGTGATTACCGGAATTTGGCAATCTTTTGGTATTGAGATGGGCCATTTAGGGGGTGAGAGAGGGGTGAAGTTGGCACTAAATCGATCTGCCAGGATATTGACAGTATCCTTGGGATCAGTATATTTAATGCTATTCTGTTGAAGCTCAGAGCAGATCTGAGCATTGCCATTTAGATTCTTGACATAACTATAGAATGCCTTGTGGTTGTCTTTAGAATCTTTGGCAATTTTATTTTCATAGCTAGCTTTTGAGGATTTTATGAGGGATCTCAGCTTCTTACTGAGGCTGGTGAGGGTTTTTTTTGCATCCTGGGATTTTCCTCTTTTCTGTAACAGTTGTTTCCTTGTGTTGTATAGTTTGTTTATAGCAGGGGAGCACCAGATTGGCTTCCTTTTTTTTTGGAAGAGAGCATCTTGGTTCTATTTGGAATGGCACGATTCATGCAGGAGTGGGTGTCCTCGTACAGTGCCTTAGTGTAGGATTCTGCAGTCGAACTTTCAGATCCCATCTGCATGGGAGTCATGAAGTTTGTCACTTCTGAATTCAGTAGCATGAAGTTGGCTTTGGAGAAGTTTTTTTAAGGAGGTTTACTTACTTGGGGGTGGGGGGGTGGAGGTGGGATGTGGATGTCAAGGGTGATTTGCTTATGGTCAGACCTGACCAATGAGGGGGTGACCACTGGTGTGGAGCATCTGTCTCCCATGTTGGTAATGACCAGGTCTAGGATATTGGAGCCCCTGGTGGGACAATGGATTAGTTGATCCAGGGCGTTGGAATTTATGAATTCCAAGAACCGTTGGGAAAAGGAGTTGGTACCCGATTAGTTTTCCCAGTTAATGGAAGGGTAGTTGAAATCATCCAGTATTAGGGTGTTTGGTTGTATCTTAATATTTTCCAGTATGTTTAGAAAGGTGTAGTGAGAATCTTGGGGCATGGTGGGGGATCTGTAGCAAGCTACAATTTGGATTGCAGTCTTACCTAGTGTTAGTTGCACCTGGAGAATTTCAGATGCATTGTGTTGGGCAGCTAGCCTGGAGGTGTGAATATCCTTGGTGAATATGGACACTCCTCCACCTTTAGTGTTTCGGTCTTATCTGGTGGTGTCCAGTGTGGCTCGAAACCAATCCATCCATTTACCAACCTTCTTCCCTAATCCTTAGAATAAAGGGGAAAGGATCCTGCACTCCTTGGATGTGCACAAGACAGCTCAGGTTCTAACTTGACAGGACTAAACCTTTCATAAAGTCTGACCAGCTGCTAGTCAGCTTTGCTACGGGGCAGAGGGCAAGGCCATTTTAAAGCAAGCCATTTCAAAGTGGATAGCACACTGCATCCATTTTTGCTACAAGCACCATGGAAAATCTACCCCACAGAGGATTAGAACACATTCCACTAGGGCTACTTCTACCTCTAACAGCATTTCTCAGGGGAGTCCCTACGAGGAACATTCTAGAAGCTGCAACCTGGAGTTCTGTACACACCTTCACCAAGCATTACCACTTACCTATTTTTTCTAAATCCAGAGCTGGATTTGCTACAGCAGTCTTACAAGGCCTGCTAGCCAGCCCTAACACTTCTTGACTGCCTCCACCCTTCCTCAGCTTTGGGAATCAACCCAGGTGTGATGACTGCAACAGTAAAACACGAAGAACATAGTGCATTTGTTTACACTTACCATAAATGTAGATGTTCGTGTGTATTCACTGTTGCAGTCCTGGATGTCCTTCAAGGATGCAACTGCAGTCCTTACATATGGGGTTGTCCTGCCTCAGGCAGCCCTTCGGTCGGCCGGATTCCAAAGTCTGGGTCCGGCGTCGGCTGATGTCGCCCTTTCCCCGACGTCAGAGCGCCTGGGGTATAAAAGTGTCAGCCGACGCCATCTTCTTCAGTCTTTCTTGCTGCGCGGCGCCCGAAGCAGAAGCAGTTCGCAACTGCCGGTCGGCCAGCTTCTGTGTTTTCAGCTACTGAAGTCTTCAAAAAAGCTAAGTACCCCGTTGGGGACGTTTTCTTGCCTCAGCCGATGTCAGATAAAACTGTAAAAGTTAATAATTGTTTAACTTGTGGGAAACAAATACCTCATAAGGATTTCCACTCTTACTGCTTACCCTGCCTAGGCCCAGAACACAACGTCTCGGCCTGTACAGCTTGTGCTTCTTTCAATAAACGCACTCTTAGGCGTCGGTCAGAGTTTGCACAGGATTATTTTGGGGAAGATTTCTGTTGTATCATGCCGTCGGAGCTTCCGACAGCACATTTACCTAAAAAACGGAAGGAAAAGGACCGACATTCGCGGTCCGCGGTCTCGACCGACACCACGCTTAGACCTACCGCGAGTGTCTCTGTCTCTTCTGAGCCGGTTTCACAACCGCTACAGACCGACGACACCGCCCCACCGGTTACTTCGGTACCGGAGGCCAGCTCGGTGCCGGTTTCTGTTCTCCCCTCTGAGACCGAAGCCCACGTTATTTCTGACACCATTTCAGTGGATAAGACTACTCCAGCACGTGGGGCTGCCAGGCCTCCAGTGTCTATGTCCATTAAGGCCTACACACGTGCTAAGGCTGCCAAACAGGCTAAGTCTCTCCCTCCAAGATCTGTTTCTCTGGGATCCACTTCTGGCTCTCAAATTTTAAGTTTAGCTGAGGACCTTATTTCTTTAATTAGGGGTTCTCAGCCACATCCAGATAGGGGCTCTCAGCCACCTTTTGTCAAGAGGCCTAGGGTTGAGCAGGTAGATCCCCAGTCCTCTGATGAGGCCTCAGGTGATTCTGCACATTCAGACTACCAGGAGGAGGCCTTCCTGGCCTACGAGGATTCTGATGCGGAGGAATCCATTCCCTCTGCTTCTCCTCCTGAGGAGTTTTCCTTTGGGGAAACTCTTCATTCCATGAGGGAACACTTCAAATGGCAAGGCCAAGAATACTAAGATTCTAGGAAAAGGTTAAGGGGATTTTTAAGGTTACCTCAGCATAGACCCTTAGCTATTCCTCCAGTTTTAAATGTTTTAGATGATGTGTACTTAGAATCTAGTGTTTCCCCTGACTCCCTCCCCCCTTCCCCTGTCAAGCCAGACAGGTACTACAGGGTCCCAGACACACATCAATTTCTGTACAAGGGTCATACTGCTGACCCTGAAACTATTTCTCAGGGGCCTAAAGGGGTTTCCTCCACTACTGCTAAGAATCCACTTCCTTCGGAAAGAGATTCTAGGGCTTTAGAAAGGTGGGGCAAGAAAGTATATACATCTTCCACCCTTTCTATGCGAGCATTAAATTGTCAATTTCATATGATTCAGTATCAGGAATACATGTTGGATGACTTGCAAAAGAAATTGGCTTCCCCTGAACCATTAGATAGAAAGGGGTTACAGAAATTGGTTCATAATACTCAGCAGGTTAGCAACCATTTCCTTCAGTGTGGATATGATGCATTGGAAGCTTCATGTAGAGCAGCAATGACAGGTGCGGTCATACGCAGACATGCTTGGTTAAAGGAACAAACATTGCCAGACCATGTGAAAATTAAGCTTTTGGATGTACCACTAGAGAAACATAAGCTATTTGGTGCTACTGCACACGAGGTTTTAAAGAAAATAGAGGAAAAGGCAAAATCAGTGCAAACAGTCAAAGATTTCCTCCAGGTACAGCCTCCAAGATTCAGCAGGAATTGGCCTTCTAAGCATTGGGCCTTTCCAGACACAGACAAATTTCAAAGAGGCAAAAACAGACGTGGCAGAGGTAGAGGGCAAACTCGAGGCGCCTACAGAGGACGCCAATGGCAGCCTCTGAACCAGAGAGGTGGGGCAGGACCTTCCACTGCTCCGCAGGGACAATCTCAATGACTTGACTTTGACTCCGCCATCCAGGGCTCAATTAGAAGCACCGTTGGGCGGAAAATTATCTTTATTCTCACAAAATTGGCACAATATTACAAAGGACAAATGGATACTGGACATAATAGACAAAGGATACAAACTCCATTTTCGTACACTACCAACAAGACATGGCAGGCCAAACCTGCCACCAAATCAAAGGGCCAGAGGCACTCAAACAAATAACAAACCTACTTCAAATAAGAGCAATAGAGAAGGTTCCTTCTGCAGAACAAGGCCAAGGATTTTATTCAAGACTGTTCCTTGTTCCAAGAAAAGAAAAGCCAATGGAGACCCATTCTGGACTTGTCCGCACTGAATACTTACCTTATTGTGCCAAAATTCAAAATGCTGACTTTACAGCAACTCCTTCCTATGCTGGGCAAGGGGTCTTGGCTGGTAACTCTGGACCTCAAGGAGGCATACCTGCATGTCCCAATCAGACAAAGTTGCAGAAGATACCTCAGATTTCTTGCAGGCTCAGAGCATTATCAATTCTCAGCATTGCCCTTTGGCTTATCTACTGCGCCCAGAGTGTTCACGAAATGCCTGGCATCAGTAATTGCACATTGCAGACTCCAGGGGATACAAATATACCCTTACCTGGATGACTGCCTTATACAAGCGGACAGCCAACAAGCCTTGTCAAAAAACTTGGACTACGTCATTTACCAACTGCAGGCCTTGGGATACACAGTCAATATTCAGAAATCAAGTCTCGTACCATCCCAACAAATACCTTTCCTGGGTGCCACACTGGACACAAACACCTAGATGGCGTTTCGGACAAAAGAAAAACAAAAGCAATTACCAGAATACTTCAGAAAATTGGCAACACACACCCAGATGACTGCAAGGAAAATCCTGCAGGCCCTGGGTTTCATGGCATCTTGCATTCTTCTGATCCCACACGCAAGGCTGCATATGAGGAAACTACAATGGTATCTAAAAAGTTTATGGTCTCAACACAGCCACAGCCAGGAAGCACTGATCCCACTCATTCCATGCCTTCAAAAGGAATTTCTGTGGTGGGCTCAAGCAAGCCAGATAAACAAAGGTCTGCCTTTCAGCAAGCCTCATACAAGTCAAACCATAACAACAGACGCCTCAGACCATGGATGGGGGGGTGCACATGGAGGGCAGATGCATTCAAGGACAATGGACACAAAAAGAAAAGCACCTGCACATCAACCAAAAAGAAATGCTGGCAGTGATACATGCAATCAAGGCCTTCGAAAAGTTCATGCATCAGGGCCATCTACTAATAAAGACAGACAATACCACAGTTATGTGGTACATAAACAAGCAAGGAGGTACCCATTCCTACCCTCTTTGCAGACTGGCAATGAATCTCTGGGACATCTCCCTACAATTGAAAATAGAGCTACAATCCCAGTTTGTACCAGGGAAGGACAATGTTCTGGCGGACAGCCTAAGCAGAAACATCATGGATCCACACGAATGGATGTTGCATCCAGACATTTTCTTACAAATAACTCAAGCATGGGGAAGGCTGGACATAGATCTTTTTGCCTCCCACCTCAATCACCATCTGAAAAAGTTTTGCACAAGGACATACCATCCTCAAGCATGGAAGGTGGACGCTCTCTCCTTCAGTTGGAACTCTCTAGCACCCCAGCTTGAAAACATTGAAGCTGACAGCTTGGAAGATTCCATGACTATTCCTCAGGATACACTTTCCAAAAGGGTAAAAGGATATCATTCTGGAGGCGTGCAGACCTTCCACTAGAAAAACATACTCAGTTAAATGGAAGAGATTTCTTATCTGGAACAGCAAAAAGGGTCAAGACCCATCAGTGATGAGCATTCCACAGATCCTAGAATGTTTGGCTGAAATGCTCCACAATGGCCTTTCATATTCTTCCATAAAAATACATGCTTCAGCAATATCTGCCAAATATAACACTGATCCGCCTGTATTTTCTCACCCATTACTAAGACAGTTTCTAAGAGGTATAAAGAACATCAACCCTCAAATGAAACCACCAGTGCCTGCATGGGACCTCAACTTCATGCTGGAAAAATTAACTCTTCCTCCCTTTGAACCAGCAGCATCTTCAGAGTTGAAATTTCTGTCTTGGAAGACAGCTTTCCTTCTGGCAGTAACCTCAGCAAGAAGAGTCTCTGAGCTACAGGCCCTTATGGTAATACAACCATTTCTCATTTTTCATCAGGACAGAGTTTCTTTGAGAACCAATCCGTCATTCATGCCAAAGGTGGTATCCAGGGTGTCCCTGAATCAAGCTATTCACCTGCCTACCTTCTTTCCCAATCCTCAAAATAAAGGGGAGAGACTTCTGCCCACATTGGACATACACAGACAGTTGCGCTACTACTTGGACAGAACAAAGTTTTTCAGAAAATCTGACCAGCTTTTTGTAGCTTACGCTGCTGGATTGCAGGGAAAAGCAATTTCCAAACAGACAGTTTCTAAATGGATTGGAAATTGCATTCGATTCTGCTACTCTTTTCATGGAAAAGCTGTGCCATCTGACATCAGGCCACATTCCACCAGAGCTACAGCCACCTCCACAGCCTTTTTAAGAGGAGTGGCAACAAAGGACATTTTAGAAGCTGCTACATGGAGCTCTGTGCGTACATTTTCCAAACATTACAACCTGCCTTTATATTCCAGATCCAGAGCAGGGTTTGCTTCTGCAGTCCTGCAGGGCATTTTAGGTACACCATCTTTGTCTTAGTGCCTACCACCCCCAGGTTGGCTATGGTATTCAACCCATATGTAGGGACTGCAGTTGCATCCTTGAAGGACATAGTACAGTTTTGTACCTACCATAAATGTAGATGTCCGATAGGTATGCAACTGCAGTCAGGTTTTCCCTCCCACCTACCCCTCTGTGGTATTCCTTTGGGTTTCTACCCCTCATTTAGCTACCTGGGGTAATCTTTTATGGTGTATTTGTTTTTATGTTATTGTACTTGTCTGGAATTTTTTCTCTATTTTCAAAATTTAGCCTTCCTTACAGGCCACCTGGCATCTGGGGCAAGAAACACTGAAGAAGATGGCGTCAGCTGATGCTTTTATACCCCAGGCACTCTGACGTTGGGGAAAGGGCGACATCAGCCGACGCCGGACCCAGACTTTGGAATCCGGCCGACCGAAGGGCTGCCTGAGGCAGGACAACCCCATATGTAAGGACTGCAGTTGCATACCTATCGGACATCTACATTTATGGTAGGTACAAAACTGTACTTTTCCCTCCCTGCAGCCCCCTGGTTTTCTCTATCTTTTCTAACTCTCCTCTCAGTGGCCATTTATAATGGCAGTGGTATTTACATTTTACTAGTGGTGTTCCCCACCATATATACTAGCTTCTTATTTGGGGGGCTCCTGACATTTGGGGCAAGAAAAACTGATATAATGGCGTCGGCTGCCTGTTTTATACCCCTGATGACCTGATGTCAGTGAAGAGATGACAGCATCCGACGCAGAAATCCCAAGACTCTGGTATTAGGCCCGACTGAGGGCTACCTGCAGGCAGATAACCCAAGTGTGATGACTGCAACAGTGAATACACTCTAACATTTACATTCATGGTAAGTGTACACAACTGTACTTTACCTTCCTTTTGTTATTGTCTCCCTAAGCTTGGTGACAGCCATTTCTGCTTTCTGTTGCCTGAGTCGTTGTGCTAAAAGTTTTTTTTTTGCTGTGCTGTTATCAAAAAGCAGTTGCTTAACAGCGATCTTTCTAAACTTGTGCATATTATTGCGGTAATCCCTTATTTTCTGCTTAGCATTCTGCAGTTGATCCAACTCTTGTTCTATGAGATTCCCCCCATTCTGCAATACGTTAACATTTGATAGTCCCTCTAAATAATTCTTGTTACGTCTTAAGCATAACTCCCTTTCTTTTATTTCCACCCTATTTTTAAATTCCACCTTAATTTCATCTCACTCCCTAACTATATTTTCAGAAGAAATTTCTATCCTCTCAAATAGCTCCTGAATAATCTCCACTGCCCATTCCTTAAATTCCTCTTTTATCAACAGATAGGTAGGAAAGTGCCAGTGTCTCATTTGTTTTATTACCTTTTGTTTTTTATTTTAGTTATTATTGGTGCATGATATGAAATAGTTATTGGGTGCTTATCAAGACCTTCAATTAAATGCACATGTTCCTGTGAAATGTAAATTATGTCTAGCCTAGCCCAGCCTTTATATATAGGGGAATAATTTGTACATTCCCTCTGAACTCCTGTTACTGAATTGACATCTTCCATGCTAAATATTTTCATAAATTTCTTCAAAAATCTACCCTCCTTTGTTATACTTTCCCTTCTGGGCCCCCCAGACACATCTTCACTATTGCAAAACACATTCCAATCCCCACCTATAAGTAATATTCCTTGCTGAAAACTGATTATTTCTCCTAGAATTTTCTTAATCTCCATTATAGCAGTTTTAGTTGGAATAGAAGTACATGCCAGTGTAATCCTCCCCATTTGCCAGTAGCCCCTTAGCACTACACATCTGCCATTGTTATCTTTTTTATCCTCTTTTATCACTATTGGTGTTCCTTTTGCATTTAATATAAGTACTGGTCTTTACCTTTGTCCCATATATTCCGCTGAATAACCATCCTGAAAAACTTTCTTTATCAAATTCAGATGTTCAGTTTCTAAGTGTATGTCATGTAACATAGCTCTTTGTACTCTACGTTTTTAATATAGTTTTCTATTCATGTGTGAGACCATTGACATTTAACAAAATTGCAGAAAACATCATTGCATTAAAACTTTAGTCTCACTTTTTATATATAACATCTTTTAGTTAAATGTCTAGTTATTTATTTATTTGATTTATTTACATTTGTTAAACGAGTAGCGTCTGACTGGGTCAGAAATCTGTTTTCAGCGGAGACACAGTGAGAAAAGCCCAGAACAGTGCAAAAATTAGTTGAAGTATAGATAAGCAAGTGCACCAAATATCAAAAAGTATGTTTGAAATATATTTCACGATTACAGAAAAATTAGAAGGAATAGCTAGCTATACATAGTAAGTAAAAATTAAATTAAGAACAAAAATAAAAAATTAGGTAGTTAACGTTTACATGATCCAAAAGGGCACATAAGCAAGTAATGCAAGAAAGGAGCAGAAAAAAGGAAAATCTGATGCACTAGAAGAAAAGTAAAATAGAATGAAGAAAACTAGCCAGGAGGAATACAGGTGCAAAGCCAGTTAGCATATAGATAATCTTTCAGGGTAGTTTTAAATGTGGGCAGGTTTGGAATATGTAAGATGTGCTGAGGAAGATTTTTCCAGTCCTTGGCAGTTTTATAGGAGTAGAGGGAGTTGCCATGATGGTTGTGAGACGGGGATACTTTTAGCATTATTTTATTGGATGTCCTTAGGCGCCTGCAGTTAGTGTTAGTCTGTAACAGGTTTGAAAGAGCTGGAAAGTCTTTGGGGTTGTAAATGATTTTATGGGCAATAGAAAGTTGCTTTAGCACTAACAGGTTGAGAAGCTCCAGCCATTTGAGTTGTCGGAGAACTGAACAGTGATGCATTTTATGGGGTTGATTGGCAGCAGACTTAGCTATTTTGTTATAATTCCAGCTTTTGTGTTACATGCATACACTGTTTGACAGGTTGAACTTTTATACAGTTGTTTCTTGTCATATCCATTTGAGCCTATGTCATATCTTACAAAACTTTTTGTTTTATTGAAAGTCCGCAAAAAAAAAAAAACACACCCCCAATACCCCTAGACTCTAACTTAATATTAACACACAACACTATGTAATCTTCAAGTACTCACATTTTACCCTCCTCCTCCTCCTTTCGGCTGCTCCCATTAGGGGTTAGCACAGCAGATATCTGTTTCCATTTCTTCCTGTCCTCTGCATCTTGCTCTGTCACACCCAACCACCTGCATGTCCCCTCTCACCACATCCATAAACCTTATCTTAGGCCTTTCTCTTTTCCTATTACCTGGCAGCTTCATCCTTAGCATCTTTTCCCAATATACTCTGCATCCCTCCTCAGCACATGTCCAAACCAATGTAATCTTGCCTCTCTGGCTTTGTCTCCAAACCTTCCAACCTGGGCTGACCCTCTAATATACTTATTCCTAATCCTGTCCACCTTCTTCACACCCACTGCAAATCTTAACATCTTTAACTCTGCCACCACCAGCTCTGACTCCTGCCTTTTTGTCAATGCCACTGTCTCCAACCTATATAACATAGCTGGTCTCACTACTCTCTTGTAGACCTTCCCTTTCACTCTTACTGATACTCGTCTGTCACAAATCACTCCTGACACTCTTCTCCACCCACTCCATCCTGCCTGTGCTCTCTTCCACACTCCCCATTACTCTGAACTGTTGATCCCAAGTATTTAAACTCATCCACCTTCGTCACCTCTACTCCCTGCATCCTCACCATTCCTCTATCCTCCCTCTCATTCACACACATATATTCTGTCTTAGTCCTGCTGACCTTCATTCCTTTTCTCTCAGGAGCATATCTCCACCACCTGTTCCCTACTCTCACTACAGATCACAATGTCATCTGCAAACATCATAGTCCACGGGGACTCCTGTCTGATCTCGTCTGTCAACCTGTCCATCACCATTGCAAATAAGAAAGGGCTCAGAGCTGATCCTTGATGTAATCCCACCTCCACCTTAAACGCATTCATCACTCCCGCCCCAGACCTCACCGCTGTCACACTACCCTCGTACATATCCTGTACCACTCTTATGTACTTCTCTGACACTCCCAACTTCCACATACATTACCACAACTCCTCTCTAGACACCCTGTCGTATGCTTTCTCTCAGTCCACAAAGACACAATGCAACTCCTTCTGACCTCTGTACTTCTCCATCAACACTGTCAGAGCAAACATCGCATTTGTAGTTCTCTTTCCTGGCACAAAACCATACTGTTGATCACTAATCATCACCTCCCTTCTTAACCTAGCTTCCACTACTCTTTCCCATAACTTCATGCTGTGACTCATCAGTTTAATCCCTCTGTAGTTACTACAGCTCTGCACATCACCCCCTTATTCTTACAACACTTACCAAAACACTTTTCCTCCATTCCTCAGGCATCCTCTCACTTTCCAAGATTTCATTAAACAATCTATTTAAAAACTCCACTGCCATTTCACCTAAACACCTCCATGCTTCCACAGGTATGTCATCTGGACCAACAGCTTTTCCATTCTTCATAGCTATCCTTACTTCCTCCTTGCTAATCTACTGCACTTCATGATTCACTATCCGCACATCATCCAACCTTCTCTCCCTCTCATTCTCTTCATTCATCTGCCCCTCAAAGTACTCCTTCCATCTGCTCAACACACTCTCCTCTCTTGTGAGTATGTTTCCCTCATTATCCTTTATCACCCTTACCTGCTGCACATCTTTACTAGCTCGGTCCCTCTGTCTAGCCAATGGGTACAGGTCCTTTTCTCCCTCCTTAGTGTCCAACCTTTCACACAACTCTTCATAAGCCTTATCATTAGCCTTCACCACCTCCCTCTTTGCCATGCACCTCATCTTCTTATACTCCTGTCTACTTTCTTCATCTCTCTGACAATCCCACTTCTTTTTCGCCAACCTCTTTCTCTGTATACTCTCCTGTACCTCCTCATTCCACCACCAGGTCTCCTTGTTCTCCTTCCTGTTTCCAGATGTCACACCAAGCACCTTTTTAGCCATCTCCCTTACTAGCTCTGCTGAAGTTACCCAGCTATTTGGTAACTCTTCACTGCCATCCAGTGCCTGTCTTAACTCTTCCCTGAACTCCACCTCACAATTACCATTTTGCAATTTCCACCATTTGATCCTTGGTGCTGCCCTCACACTCCTCCTCCTCTTCTTGATCACCAATGTCATCCTACAAACCACCATCCTATGCTGCCTAACTACACTTTCCCCTGCCACCACTTTACAGTCTCCAATCTCCTTCAGACTGGCCCTTCTACATAAGGTATAATCCATCTGTGTGCATCTCCCTCCACTCTTGTATGTCACCCTATTCTCCTCCCTCTTGTTAAAATATGCATTCACCACAGCCATGTCCATCCTTTTCGCAAAATCCACTACCATATGATGATCTGCATTCCTTTGCTTAACACCATACCTACCCATCACTTCCTCATCCCCTGTGTTCCCTTCACCAACATGCCCATTGAAATCTGCTCCAATCACCACTCTCTCACCCTTGGGTACAGTCATCACCACTTCATTCAACTCGCTCCAAAATTTTTCTTTCTCATCCATCGCACACCCAACTTGTGGAGCATATGCACTGACAACTTTCATCGTTACACCATCAATTTCCAGCTTCATAAACCTCACTCTATCCGGCACTCTTTTCACCTCCAAAACACTCTTAGCGTATACCCTCCTAATAGGAACATAAGTACCAAATTGACTGCCATACACACTTGAGTTAACCTAAAAAGAAAGGTTAAACACGCTTAGACACATGATGCAGCCTGTGCTTCAAGTGCCAATTGGTTTTGTCTTTTCTTTATAGCTCTCCCAGCTGGGAAAACCCCTGAATGCTTTTAGAGAGCATTATGTCCTAGCCAATTTCTCTTCAGTTTATTTTTCTTCAGCGAGTCATTCTCCACCAGCCTGTAGCCAGTTTCTTTTTATCAGATTGTCTCAGTGGAGTTACAAGAACCAGGAAGTCAGTTTTTCTCTATCAGATTGTTTCCATAGAAACATGAAGACCATCTGCAGAACTGCTACTGACCATACTTGTATTTGCTAGAAAAAAGCCTCAAAATATTCAGTATTCTTTTTCGTTTACTTTCTTACTCTTAAAACTTGTTACTAAATCAATCTAAGGTCCTTAAGCCAGTCATTTCCCCATGCAAGAAAGAAAAAAAGTAACATTCATTTCTACCTACTGAAACCCACCATTTTCAACCCCCTGGTGCTTCCAAACCCTGTCGTCAGCGTCCTGTTCCTCATGGTATGTCGTATTTAACTGTAAATGTTTGCCCTGCTTTAATTGTACTGGAAACGATAGTATTGGCTTGGTCTGATGTCTCCTTAAACATATTTGTTTGTCCTGTTCATTTATAGTAAAAACGCCAGCATTTTGCTAGCCTTGTTGCATATGCAGTTGTATGCAAGCCCTGTTTAGTGTAGTTAAAGCAGACACAAAAGTAATTACTAACCATGCTGACTTTGTGATGTTTATCGTGTTTCACTGTTGCAGTCATTACTCTTGGGTTATCCTGCTGGCAGGCAACCCTCAGTTGGCCAGAATTGCAAAGTCTAGGTCTGGCATCGGTTGCTGTCACCTCTTCCCTTACGTCAGTGAGCCAGGGGTATAAAAGATGCAGCCAGTGCCATTTTCTTCAGTCTTTCTTGCCGCACGGTGCCCGAAGCAAAAGCAGTTCGCGAGTGCCTTTCGGCCGACTCCTGAGATTTTCAAATTCGAACTTCAGAACCAAAGTCTTCATTACAGGTAAGTACCCCATTGGGGAAACTTTTTTCTTGCTCCAGACCGATGTCAGAAAAAGTTAACAATTGTATTTCTTTTGGGAAGCAAATACCTCATAAGGATTTTCACTCTTATTGTATTCCTTGCCTAGGCCCTGATCACAACGTTGCTAGCTGTCAGTTTTGTGCTAGATTTAACCAACACACTGTTAAGCCTCGGTTCGATTTTGCATTTCATTACTTTGGCCGAAGATTTAATTATATAATGCCGTCGGAACAGCCGACGACTGGAGTTTACAAAAAACGCAAGGACAAGGAAAAGGATAGGCATCCGAGGTCCAAAACCGATGACGAGGCCTCCGCTAGGCCAGTCGCCGGTTCGCTGGTTCTCAGTGAGGCGCTTTCGCAGCCCCTGGTGCCTGCTACCTCAGAGCCACAGGCTGCTTCTGACTCCCACATGGAGCCGACTGGGCCTCTGGATACTCAAGATATTGGGCACTCGGAAATCATTCCCTCAGATGGGTCCGGAGCTGCTGAGCAGGCATCAGCTTCTGAGGGTGTCTTCAGACCTACACAACTATATGTTAAGCCATCTTCAGCTTCAAAGACAAAGACTAAAGCAGCTCTAAAGACAAAGAAACAAGTACAGCATTCTCCTACTCTGACTTCCATGCCTAAAAAACAGATGCTCAAAATGGCCGAAGACCTAATTACTTTGATCAGGGGTTCCCATCCCCCTCCTGATAAGAGGCCTAGACAAGAGACAGAGTTATGATTCTTCTGATCAGGTTTCTATTTCCCCTGATTCCTCTTCTGAACAGGATTTTTCCATGCTTCCCCATGAGGATTCTGATGCTGAGGAATCCATTCCTTCAGCCTCTCCTCCTGAGGATTATTCTTTTGGAGAAACCCTGCATACCATGAGGAAGCATTTCCACTGGGAGAGCCAAGATTATTCTGAATCTAAGAAAAGGCTCAGAGACTTTCTCAGCACAGACCCCTTCCTATTCCACCTGTTCGAGTCATTGTCGATGATGTATTTTCAGAGTCCGGCCTGTCCCCTGACTCTTTACCCCCTGCTAAGCCAGAAAGAAACTACAGAATCCCGGATTCTCATATTTTCCTATATAAAAACCCCGCTGCTGACCCAGAAACTATATCTCAGGGTCCCAAAAGGATTAAAGCTTCCACTGCAAAAAACCCTGTCCCCTCTGATAGGGATTCTAGCGCTCTAGACAGATGGGGGAAAAAAGTTTACACTTCTGCTACCTTGGCTTGTAAGGGCTTTAAATTGCCAATTTCATATGCTTAAATATCAGCAATATTTAATGTCACTGCTTAAACAGAAATTGTTGACAAATACTGAATGTTCAGACAACAAGGAAATGCAGGATTTATTGCATGCAGCTGAACAAGTGGGAAAGCATACTTTGCAATGTGGTTATGATTCACTGGAGGCCTCTTGCAGGGCTGCTGTTACAGGTTCTGTTATTAGAAGGCATGCTTGGTTAAAGGAACAGAATCTGCGTGATCATGTTAAAGCAAAATTATTAGATGCTCCATTACAGCATAATACTTTGTTTGGTACTAAAGCAGAAGAGGTGTTGAAAAAAATGGAGGATAAAGCAAAATCCATGCAGACAGTCAAGGATTTCTTACAAGTACAGTCACCCAGATTTAGCAGGAACTGGCCTTCTAAAAATTGGTCCTTTCCAGTGTCAGACAGACTACAAAGAGGCAGATACAGGCGTCCCAGAGGCAGGTCTCAGCCCCAAGGCTCATCCAGGCCTAAACAATGGGGTGCTCCTACCTCCAAAAGCAGAGAAGACAAATCACAACCTTACAGGAAACAGTCCTAATGACTTTCCTCTGCCAGATCCAAGCACTTTTCTTTTGGCAGCCCCCGTAGGGGGAAAACTAGCACATTTTTCATCAAATTGGCAAATGGTTACCCAAGACAATTGGGTCCTGAACATAGTGTCCCAAGGCCACAGGTTCCATTTTCACAACCTACCAAGGTCAAAAGGTATGCCAGACCTGCCACACAATCAATGGGCAGAGGCACAAAAACAAATTACAGCCATCCTGGACATGAGGGCCATTTAACAAGTACCACAACAAGAGCAGGGGCAAGGATTTTACTCCAGACTTTTCCTAGTGTCCAGAAAGGACAAAACCTGGAGACCAATACTGGATCTGTCTATACTAAATACGTTTCTGGAAGTTCCAAAATTCAAGATGTTGAGTCTACAGCAGCTACTGCCCATGCTGGGCAAGAAGGCTTGGCTCTTAACTTTGGACCTAAAAGAGGCATACCTGCATGTCCCAATCAGACAATCTTGCAGAAGATACCTCAGATTCATAGCTGGCTCAGTGCACTACCAATTCTGTGCACTGCCCTTTGGCTTATTTACTGCGTTCAGGGTATTCAGAAAATGCCTGGCACCAGTAATTGCGTTTTGCAGACAAAGAGGAATTCAAATATATCCCTACTTGGACGACTGCCTAATTCAAGCAGAGAACAAGGACATTCTTCTAAAGCATCTGGCATTTGTAAAAAGATTACTAATTGGTCTAGGGTACACAGTAAACGAAAAGAAATCAAAACTAGTGCCCTCTCAAGAGATAATATTCCTGGGTGCAAGCTTAAAATACAACTGCCCAGATGGCTTATCTCACGCCAGACAAACAAAGGCAATTGACTTCTTACTTCAAGAAATTGGCAACAAAAACCCACTTATCTGCAAGGAAAATCATGCAGGCCTTGGGTTTCATGGCATCCTGCATTCTACTAATTCCATATGCCAGACTGCATATGAGGAAACTACAATGGTATCTAAAAAGTGTTTCGACTCAGCATTACCACAGCCTGGAGACAGTAATTGCACTCATTCCCTGCCTGCAACAGGAGTTTCGATGGTGGGCAGAGGCCTGTCACCACAACAAGGGTCTGCCATTCAGTTTACCCACAGCCAGACAGACACTAACAACGGATGCATCAGATTATGCCTGGGGGGCCCATATGGCAGGAAAATGTGTTCAGGGCACATGGCCTGCAAACCAGATGCATCTTCACATCAATCAAAAAGAGATGCTAGCTGTTCAAAATGCCCTGACAGCTTTCAAGGACCTGCTTCATCCAGGACAGCTACTGATAAAGACAGACAATACTACGGTCATGTGGTACATAAACAAGCAGGGAGGTACACATTCCTACCCCCTCTGCAGACAAGCAATGACCTTATGGGACACAGCATTGACTTACCAAGTTCACCTGGAAGCACAATTCCTGCCAGGGAAAACAAATACTCTGGCAGACGAACTAAGCAGAAACCTCATGGATCCCCACGAATGGAAACTGGATTCACAAGTCTTCAGCATGATAACAAGGAAATGGGGATGCCCAGACATAGATCTATTTGCCTCCCCTCACAACTGCCAATTGCAGAGATTTTCCACAAGGATTTATCACAAGCAAGCATGGAAAGTGGACGCCCTATCCTTCAGCTGGAAAAATCTAACAATATATGCCTTTCCTCCACTGCCTCTCCTTCCGAGGGTACTCCTAAAGGTCAGACAAGAGAAGCCAAAAGATACTGATTGCACCAGACTGGCCATGCCAGCACTGGTACCCAATCCTAAAGAGCTTGTCTCAAGGTCCAGCATGGATATTGCCTTAAACTTCTCACTTGCTGACCCAACAAAACAATCAGATTCTGCACAGCCAACTCAGGACCTTAAATCCGGCAGCATGGTGGATAATGTAGCCATTCAGAACACTCCTCTTTCAAAAGCTGTTATGGATGTTATCTTGGAGGCCAGGAGGCCCAGTACCGAAAAATCTTATGCAGAAAAATGGAAGAGATTCTGTGCTTGGAACCAGGAACAAGGCATTGACACGTGTGTACCAAACATCCCTCAGATTTTACAATACCTAACTGAGATGCTGAACAAAGGCCTTTCTTTTCTCATCAATTAAAATTCATGCCTCTGCCATTTCAGCCCATTACAATATGGAACTACCTACCTTTTCTCATACTTTAATAAGGCAGTACCTCAGAGGGGCCAAAAACATTAGGCCTCCAAGGAGAGCAGCAATTCGGCCTGGGACCTCAATTATGTTTTGGAAAAACTCACACTGCCTCCTTTCGAGCCAGCCTCAACAGCGGATATAAAATTCTTATCCTGGAAAACAGCTCTGCTCCTAGCAATAACCTCTGCAAGACGAGTCTCGGAGTTACAAGCACTCATGGCTGTGGAACCTTTTATCATTTTTCATCCAGACAGGGTTTCTCTGAGGACAAACCCAACATTTATGACTAAGGTGGTGTCCAGTGTGGCCCTCAACCAAACCATTCACTTGCCTACCTTTTATCCAAATCCACAGAACAAGGGTGAGAAAATTCTGTCTTTGGACATACACAGGCAGTTACGCTTCTACTTGGACAGAACTAAAGCTTTCAGAAAGACTGAGCAACTTTTAGTGTCATATGCTGCAGGATCACAAGGAAAGGCTATGTCAAAACAGACTATTTCTAAATGGATAGGCCATTGCATCCATTTCTGCTAGTTTCAGCATGGCAAATCATTGCCTAAGGGCATTAGGCCTCATTCTACCAGAGCAGCGGCCACTTCAGCAGCCTTCCTCAGAGGAGTACCAACCAATGATATCTTAGAGGCTGCAACTTGGAGTTCAGTGCACACTTTCACAAAGTGCTACCACTTACCTCTTTACTCTAAATTCAGAGCAGGCTTTGCCACTGCAGTTCTGCAGGGGCCTCATAGTCTCTCTTAACCCTATTTAGCCCAGCCACCCATCTTCAGCTTTGGGATTCAACCCAAGAGTAATGACTGCAACAGTGAAACATGATGAACATAGTACAGTTGTGTACTTACCATAAATGTAGATGTTCGAGTGTATTCACTATTGCAGTCCAGGTTACCCACCCACCATCCCCCTTTTCTTTGCTGGGACTTATCTGTACTTCTCTATCCTATACAACCTATGTGGTGTATTTGCTTGCAGATGAAGGAAATGTTATTTTTGTACATGCATATTTATTGACATTTTTTCAGCCTACCAATTTGGGAGCACTTGACATCTGGGGCAAGAAAAACTGAAGAAAATGGCGTCTGCTGCATCTTTTATACCCCTGGCGCACTGACGTCAGGGAAAAGGCGACAGCAACCGATGCCGGACCTAGACTTTGGAATTCTGGCCAACTGAGGGTAGCCTGCCAGCAGGATAACCCAAGAGTAATGACTGCAACTGTGAATACACTCGAACATCTACATTTATGGTAGGTACACAACTGTACTTTGTAACTGTTGCTCTATTAACTTACAGTAGATATGACTGTACTCGCTTTTCATGTTTGATGCAAAAACGGCAGCTAGAATATCTGTATTGCAGATGTTGCCCTGTGCTTTGAATAGTAGATGTTTTACCGTAAGCCCGCACTTCATGTTGTTTTTGCTCTTAACACATTAAATGTAGAATATACAGTAGTTAAGTCATTAAAGTTATGCCTAAGTTCTGAAAAGCATGTTTTGTGCTTTTTGTTTAAAATAAATTGCTTTCGGTGCTCACAGCTTCATGGAGCTTATTATCTACCATATGTAACGTAATTGAGGTGCATAGCTACTGCTCTGTGCTTCTAAAAAGCCGTTTTTGACCGGCTGTGATATATAGGAAGAATAACTCAGACTGATGTGATATGGACTGTAAAAAGAAAAGTAGTAGCTGTTTTTGCATGCCTATGTCTCACTTGCAGTCCCCTATCCCTGACATTAGCTAAACTTGATTACTATTAGAAAAATTGTATGATGTCTTGCTGTTTGTTTCTTGCTGTTACTTGCATTTGCATGCAAGCATACCACAGTTTATTTATTTATTGTAATCAACTAGTCTTATTATTGTATTGTACTAAGTATAATAAATACACCGAGGCAACTGCTTCAGTAATACACTTTCTATTACATTTTCATTTTGGATCTACAAGCATGCAACACAGATGCTGTCAGCTCTCTATGGCAAGTTTCCAAAGCTTGTTTACTGTTGCACTCATATTTATACCAAAAAGTCTGATATTTTTTCTTAGAGTCTGATGTATAACAGTTCTATCTTTGTGTAACAGTTTTCCTTTGTTCCCTTGTCCTTGGTTTTTTGTAGTTTGATGATCCATGGAAACTCAGTCTTGCATTATCTGAAACGTGGTGTTCCAGCTCTATCTGAAACTTGATGTTCCATCTTTTTACTTTGTTGATGTTCTTCCAGCTGCCAGCTGCACAGTTATATTTATAGACTTTATTTCTTAATAACATACTCCTTTACATGGATGCTACTATCTAATTAAGCTATGCCAGCACGCTTACTACTACTTATTTTTCAACATTTTATACTATTTTTAAATGAACCCTTTATATTTCATATCATTCTTGCAGCTTTTTATTCAAGCTAATAATCATGCTAACAGTTTAAATGGAGACAGAATACTATTTTCTTTCTCTATTCTTCTTTGGTCTGTAATTATTAAGCTGTATTGCCTCTAACCTACACATTTAACTAACCTGCTCTACTCTAATTTCCAGGTAGCTCCCCTGATATAAACTCCCAAAACAATGCTCTCTGCCCAAAAAGGAACCTACCCTGCTGAATACGGTACTCTGAAATCAGCCCACTACAAAGTGCAAAGGTGGAGATTTTTTTACTGTTACCATTTTAAACTGTAAGCTGCTAACTGGGGTCTAAAGCACCTACTAGTTTGTCCCATTACAAATTGCTAACTCACTACACTAGCTAAAGTGTAGTTTACCCCTGCCCCCTCCAGCTATTGTATTCCTAACCGTAAAATATCCCTAGAAATACATTAGCTATAGGACTCTTACTAAAATATTCTATTAAAAAATAGCAAATCTATAGCTAGCAAAATAAAGTGCTAAAAACTGGTGTAATTTAAGAGCTAAAATACTTACCTTGTAGTTCTAGGAAGCCGTAGGAAACCTTGTTACTTGCAATTGCTAATCCAGAATCACCTCATGGCAGATACCCAACACAGCTTCCGTCCACACCACAACACTACTTCAGCCCTCCTAGCTTTTACCAACACCATAAACCATAACCGCAACAACAATCACATATCCTTCGCCCTGTTCTTGGATCTTTCCAAGGCATTCAACATGGTTGACCACCAACTTCTAATACATACTCTGCAAACATTCTGTCTAGATACTAAGGCCCTTCAGTGGTTTAAATCTTACCTGAATGGGAGACAGCAGGCTGTTCTCTTTGGCTGAACAAACTCTCTAACCTACTATCCAACACCCTTGGAGTACCACAAGGCTCTATACTAGGGCCCCTGCTGTTTTCCATCTTCATTAACGACCTGTATACTGTCATCCCAAAAGTCAGTTCTATCCAGTACGTTAATGACTCCACCCTAATCTGCTCCGCCACATTTCCAACAGACTTATGGTCTGCTACGCAGTCCACCTTTAACACTATAGAAAACTGGCTTTCTGAACGTCGTTTGATACTAAATCCCAAAAAAACTAAAATGCTGTTATTCTCACCAACACAAAGGTCTCCTGCTTTTACCTTTACCATAAATGCAAATGTTGGCACAATAATCTCCCCTGACCCATCTACAGAACTACTAGGAGTCATTATAGGTAATCTAAAATTCGACCTACATGTAAACCAATCGATCACAACCATCAATAAAAAAGTAGGGTCACTTTACAGAATAAAAGCCTTCCTAACCCCTCCAGCTAAAATTACCATAGCTCACTCTCACCTTCTTTCAGTACTTCTGTATGCATCCCCTATACTCTCTAATATAAACAAGACTGTACTTAAACTCTCAACCTGCTGTAACCACATTGCCAGGTTTGCCACTGGGCTGCCTTTTATGACACATCATTGCATCAGTTTTAACCAGCTTGGGTGGCTTGAACTACCCAGTCTAATTCAGTATAACCAACTGATCATGGTTTATAAAATCCTTTATAATCCGGATAATACTCCTGCACTTAAAAATCTTATCACCCCCCTATCACAATCCGCGACTGCTTAGATCCTGTAACAGACTACTAATTCAGACAAGCAAAATTAACAATGCAGCTGGTGACTCTGTCTTTGAAAACACTGTAGGCAGATCCTGGAACTCACTTCCAGATGACATGACTTGACTCTCCTCCCTAGGTCAATTTAAAACTAGACTCAAACAACATCTGGCACTAAATTGGCTATGTCATTACACCAAACCTGGCTAACTCTCTTCTAGAATGTGTAAAATCTATTAATCGGCTACTGTTTAATTTACCCCTGACGTTCACCAGAGTTTAACTCTAACCTGTGGAACATGTTTATTATTGTTTGCTTATGTACTCTTTGTCAAAATTGTAATTGTAACATGTTTTAATGCTTCTGTTTACCTTGGAGCTTTTCTCCCCATGCCTCCGCTGAAAATGGACATGCATCCAGTCGGCTTATCCTGATCAACAAATGTAAAATAAATAAAATAAATAAATTTTGTCATGCTCTTTTAATCAGGCTTTCTTTTTCATTGCATTGCCTAGCCTACATTCCTTAAAACCGAACAAGAAGAAACAGAGAAGGGAGAAAGAAAAAAAAAAAGCAGCAGCACCTGTTTACAGATGTTTTGTGTTTCACTGTTGCAGGCATCACACTTGGGATATCTGCCTGCAGGTAGCCCTCAGTCGGACTGAATACCAGACACTTAGTATTTTTGCGTCGGATGCTGTCGCTCCAGGACTGATGTCAGTTCATCAGGGGTATAAAAACAGGCAACTGACGCCATTACCCCAGTCTTTCTTGCCGAGGAGCCCGAAGCAGAAGCAGTTTGCAAGTGCCTGTCGGCCGCTACCTGAATTTTTGTTTACGAACTGAATAATCCTGAAATCTCCTAAAGCTAAGTACCCCATTGGGGATCCTTTTTTGTTGCTCTAACCGATGAAAGAAAAACTTAACAATTGTCTTGCCAGTGGAAAGCAAATACCTCACAAAGATTTTCATTCTTACTGCGTCACCTGTTTAGGCCCAGATCACGACGTGCCTGACTGTCAGTTTTGTGCCTTAACGCCTGAACCATTCATAGTCTGGCTCTCTTTGTTGCTAAATTCTTTCGCTCTTGATCTCCATATTCGGAAATGGCTTTGGTAAGCCATCCGAATACCGATATTCTGAAATAACGTAAGGATAAAGACAGAGACAGACCGCATAGGTCCAAAGTGGCCGATGATGCTTCCGTTAAGCTAGTCGCCAGTCTGCCGGTACTCAGTGAGGCACTTTCGCAGCCATGATGTCCGCTTCAGTGGATTCGCAGGCATCTACCGAGACCCATTCGGGGTCTGGAATGCCGCAGACTCTTCTTCAACTATGGAACCTGCAGATGTTTCTATCTTGGATGGGTCTGGAGCCGCTGTGCAGGCACTGGCTTCTGAGGCAGTTCTTCGCTCAACTGATGTTTGATTCAAACTGATGACTTATTTTTTAACCAAAACTACCGAGTTTCTTAGGCCCAGACTACGCACTACACCTAGAAAACTGATGACCAAAATGCATGTTCTCTCTCCCATGCCACAAAAACAAATACTTAGAATGGCCGAAGACTTTATTATGCTGATTAGGGGAGGTCAGCCTTCCCCTACTAAGAGAAAGAGACCAGTCTCCTACAGCTTCTACAGACCCAGGAGTCCGATGACTGTGAGATTTCTGATTATGAAGACTTGCCCTTATCTGCTTATGAGGATTCAGATGCATAGGAATCCATTCCCTCTGCCTCCCCTCCAGAGGAATTTTCTTTTGGTGAAATCTTGCATACCTTAAGAGAGCATTTCCACTGGGAATGCCAAGACTATCCTCAGTCCAAAAAGATAATTCTTAGAGTTGCCTCAGCACAGGCCTTTAGCAATACCCCCTTTCCTGAATGTTGTTTTTATGGAATCCAGTCTTACTCCTGATACTTTACCTTCTGCCCCTAGGAAACCAGACGGGTACTACAGAGTACCTGACACTCACAAATTTCTTTTCAAGAATCCTACTGTTGACCCAGACATCATTTCCCAGGGGCCTAAAGGTATCAAGGCAACTACAGCCAAGAATCCCACCCCTTCGGACAGGGATTTCAGAGCTTTGGACAGATAGGGTAAGAAGGTATATACCTCTGCAACTCTTGCTATTAGGGCATTGAATTGTCAGATTTTCTTCGTGTTTCACTGTTGCAGTCATCACACTAGGGTTATATGCCTGCAGGTAGCCCTCAAGTTGACCCGAATACCAGAGTCTTGGGATTTCTGTGTTGGATGCTGCTGCCTCTTCCATGACGTCAGGGGTATAAAACATGCAGCCGACACCATTACATCAGCTTTTCTTGCCATGCGGGAGCCGAAGCAGAAGTAGTTCGCAAGTGCCAGTTGGCCGCTACCTGAAATTTTCGTTTTTTGAGTTTCAAACGTGAAGCCTTTTAAAGCTAATTACCCCGTTGGGGGTCCTTTTTTCTTGTTCTAACCGATGTCATAAAAAGATAACAATTGTCTTGCCTGTGGAAAGCAAATACCTCACAGAGATTTTCATTTTTACTGCTTCACCTGTTTAGACCCAGACCATGACGTTCCTCGCTGTCAGTTTTGTGCCTTTTCAATGCCCAAACTATTTGTCGGGCTATCTTTGTCACTGAATTCTTTCACTGTCGTTTTCCATATTCCGAAATGTCTTTGGTAAGCCATCTGACCGACATTCCGAAAAAACACAAAGATAACAACAGAGACATGCCGCCGAAGTCCAAAGCTGCCAACAACGCTTCCGTTAAGCTAGTCGCCAGTTCGCCGGTACTCAGTGAGGTGCTTTCGCAGCTCCTGACACCTACTACTTCAGATTCGCAGGCATCTACTGAGACCCATTCAGAGTCCAATATGCCGTGAGATGCTTCAACTGTGGAACCTGCGGATGTCTCTACCTTGGATGGGTCCAGAGCTGCTGTGCAGTCACCAGCTTTTGAGGGTGTATTCAGGCCTACTGACTTGCGTATTAAACCGACATCTTCTTCAAGGCCTAAAACTTGAACCATGCCTAGAAAACTGGCACCCAGACCTCATGGCCAGGCCTCTATGCCTAAAAAAAACAGATGATAAGAATGGCTGAAGACCTTGTTACTTTAATCAGGGGAAGCCAACCTTCCCCCTCTAAGAGACCTAGGACTGAGTTTGCTTATGATACTTCTGATCAGGATTCTGAATTTTCTATTTCCTCTGATGACCAGGATTTACCCTTATCTACCTATGAGGATTCTGATGCTGAAGACTCTATTCCCTCTGCATCCCCCCAGAGGATTTCTTTTGGTGAAACCTTGCATACCCTCAGGGAGCATTTTTGTTGGTAAGTCAGGATTTCTCTGATTCTAAAAAGAGGCTTGGGGATTTCTTACTCCTGCCCCAGCACAGGCCTTTAGCCATACCTCCTGTACTAGACATTGTTGATGATGCCTTTTTAGAATCTAGCTTGGCCCCTAACTCTCTACCTCCTGCTCCCAGAAAACCTGATAGATATTACAGGGTTCCTGACTCTCACAAGTTCCTTTCAAAAATCCTACTGCAGATCCTGAAACCATTTCACAGGGACCCAAGGGCATTAAAGCTACTACTGCCAAAAATCCTACCCCCTCTCACAGAGACGCCAGGGCGCTGAATAGATGGGGTAAGAAGGTATACACTTTTGCAACTTTGGCCATTAGAGCCTTAAACTGCCAGTTTCATATGTTAAAGTATCAGCAGCATATTATTGGATTGCTTAAACTGAAAATGATGTTGATTCCTGATTGTGCTGAAAATAAGGATTTACAGGATTTACTGCATTCAGCTGAACAAGTTGGAAAACATACTTTGCAATGTGGTTTTGATTCACTAGAGGCATCTTGCAGGGCTGCTGTAACTGGGTCTGTACTTAGAAGGCATGCTTGGCTTAAGGAGCAATCCTTGCCAGAGCATGTTAAAATGAAATTACTGGATGTTCCCTTAAACCAGGACTGCCTGTTTGGCAACAAGGCAGAAGTAGTTCTTAAAAAGAAATGGAGGAAAAAGCTAACTCTATGCCAACTGTTAAAGATTTTTTTACAAGTACAACGGTTTAGTAGTCATTGGCCTTCCAAGAATTGGTCCTTTCCTGCCTCTTCCAGACCTTTTCAGTCCAAACCCAGAGCCAGCAGAGCTCCCAGGCTTCAGTCCCAGGGTATGCACAGGCCTAAGCAGTGGGGGGCCTCCACTTCCAAAATCTGGCAGCAGTAAAACTCCCCCTATGGTAAACTGTCTCAATAACTTCTTTTTAAAACTGCCAAGCACTTCTCAACTGACTGCCCCTTTTTTTTTGGGGGGGGGGGTTGCTCTTCATGCAAAGAACTGAGAACTCGTTACCCAGGGCAAATGGGTTTTACATATAGTGTCCCAAGGATACAGATTTCACACACGTTACCAACACCAAGCAGGTGGCCAGATCTACTCCCAAATCAGTGGGCAGAGGCCCAAAAGCAAGTATCTTCTCTCTTAAGCATGGGGGCTATTCATTTGGTACCAGAAGAAGAAAAGAGACAAGGTTTCTACTCAAGACTTTTCCTGGTCCCCAGAAAAGACAACTCATGGCATCCTATCCTGGACCTGTCTACCTTAAACACCTTTTTGGTGATTCCAAAATTCACGATGCTGATTCTTCACCAGTTGCTCCCTATGCTAGGCAAAGACACCTGGTTGTCCACACTAGATTTAAAGGAAGCATACCTGCACGTCCCAGTCAGGGAATCTTGCAGAAGATACCTACGCTTCAAAGCAGGCCACACGCACCATCAGTTCTCTGCTCTGCCCTTTGGCTTCTCTACTGCACCCAGGGTATTCACAAAGTGCCTAGCTCCAGTCATTGCATTTTGCAGGCAAAGAAATATTCAGATATACCCATACCTGGATGATTGTCTAATTAAGGCAGAAAGCCAAGACATACTTTTGAAGCATCTGGCCTTTGTACAAAGGGTGCTAACTTGTCTGGGGTACACCATAAATGAAAATAAGTCACACCTGGTACTCTGTCAACAAATTATAGTCCTGGGAGCAAGCTTGAATACAACTTCCCAGATGGCTTTCCTTACGCCAGAGAAACAAATTCATTTGACAACCTACTTCAAACAAGTGCCCTCAAAATCCCTATCTGCAAGGCATATATACTACAAGCCGTGGGGTTCATGGCCTCCTGCATTCTTCTAATTCCATATGCCAGACTGCATATGAGGAAACTGCAGTGATATCAAAAAAGCCTATGGTGTCAACATTCTCAGGATCTAGAAGCAATGATTCCTGTAATACCTTGCCTACGCCTAGAGTTCCTTTGGTGGGCAGAGGCCTGCCACCAAAACAAGGGACTACCATTCACACTACCCCCTGCCGCCCAAACCCTAGCAGACACATCAGACTATGAATGGGGGGGGCTCACCTGGCAGTGAAGTGCATTCAGGGCAAATGGAACCCAAGTCAAATGCACCTGCATGTCAATCAAAAAGAAATGTTAGCTGTACAGAATGCTCTGACAGCCTTCAAGGACCACATTCTCCCAGGACAATTAATGGTAAAGTTGGACAACACCACTGTTATGTGGTACATAAACAAGCAGGGGGCACACATTCTTACCCCCTCTGCAGACTAGCCATGGCATTGTGGAACACAGCCCCGAACTTACCAAGCGCATCTACAAGCTCAATTCCTGCCAGGAAAACTAAACACACTGGCAGACGAACTAAGCAGAAACCTCGTGGTCCTACATGAGTGAAAACTGGAACCAAGGATTTTTAACATGTTGACAAGCAAATGGGGGAGCCCAGATATAGACCTGTTTGCCTCCTCCCAGAACTATCAATTGGGCAAATTTTGCACAAAGACTCCCCACAAATAAGCTTGGAAAGTGGATGCTCTGTCCTTCAGTTTATGCCTTTCCTACTCTGCCTCTGCTCTCCAAAGTACTACTAAAGATCAAACAAGACAAACCAAGAATGCTTTTTGATTGCACTGGACTGGCCATGCCAACACTGATATCCCCTCTTGTGCAGTGTTGCTGCTGGCCACATGGCACCTGCTTCAGACTCCTACCCTATTGTCTCAGCAGGAGAACCAGATTCTGCACCCGCAGCTTCAAACACTGAATCTAGCAGCCTGGCTAATTACCTAATCTCTCCTTTACCAACCCTCAGTAAACCAGTGATGGATATTATTTTAGAGGCAAGGAGGCCTAGTACTAGAAAATCTTATGCTGAAAAATGGAAGAGATTCTGTGCCTGGAACCACTCTCAAGGGATGAGTACAGCAGGGCCCAATTTACCTCAGATTTTACAATACTTAACTGAGATGCTTCACAAGGGGTCTGTCTTTCTCCTCCATCAAAATTCACACCTCAGCCATTTCAGTTCATTATAACACAGAACCTCCCCACTTTTCTCATCCACTGCTCAAGCAGTTCTTCAGAGCGGCCAAAAATTTACGACCACCCAGGAGAGATCCAACTCCAGCCTGGGACCTTAACTTTGTATTGGAGAAACTTACTCTTCCCCCTTTCAAGCCAGCTGCTACTGTAGTCTTAAAATTCCTTTCTTGGAAAACAGCTTTCCTTTTAGTAATCACTTCAGCAAGAAGGGTATCTGAATTACAGGCCCTTATGGCAGTGGAGCCTTTCATCATCTTTCGTGCGGACAGGGTGTCCCTCAGGACCAATCCCTCTTTCATGCCCAAGGTGGTATCCAGTGTGACCCTTAATCAGTCCATTCATTTGCCAACCTTCATTCCTAATCCACAGAACAAAGGGGAACGGATACTGCACTCATTAGGTGTGCACAGACAACTTAGATTCTACTTGGACAGGACTAAACCTCATAGGAAATCTGAACAACTGCTGGTGGCATTTGCTGCAGGGGCAGAGGGGAAGGCTATTTCAAAGCAAACCATTTCCAAATGGATAGGCTGTTGCATTCATTTCTGCTACAAGCACCATGGAAAACCTATCCCACAAGGGATTAGACCCCACTCAACCAGGGCTGCATCTACCTCTACAGCCTTTCTCAGAGGCGTCCGTACCAGGGACAATCTTAGAAGCTGCTACCTGGAGTTCTGTAAGTACTTTCACCAAGCATTACCATCTGCCAATTTTCTCTAAATCCAGAGCTGACTTTGCCACTGCAGTCTTGCAGGGCCTTATAGCTGGTCCTAATGCTATCTAATTTTCTCCTCCCATCCTTAGCTTTGGGAATCTACCCAAATGTGATGACTGCAACAATGAAACATGAAGAACATAGTACAGTTGTGTACACTTACCATAAATGTAGATGTTCGAGTGTATTCACTGTTGCAGTCCTGGTTACCCTCCCTCCAGCCCCCTTACTACTTTTGGCTGTACCTCTACTCTGCTTTACTATGCTCAAAAGCTTTTTGGTGTATTTGTTTTTTTGTTGGAGGCATAACCTTGTATATTTATAGATTTAATTGCTTCACATTAGGGTGGCACCTGACATCTGGGGCAAGAAAAACTGATGTAATGGCGTCGGCTGCATGTTTTATACCCCTGACGTCATGGAAGAAGGGACAGCAACCACCGCAGGACCCAAGACTTTGTTAATCAGGCCGACTGAGGGCTACTGCAAGCAGATAACCCAAATGTAATGACTGCAACAGTGAATACAATCTAACATCTACATAATTGGTGAGTGTAGACAACTGTACTTTACCCTCCCTCCAGCCACCTGATTTCTCTATGCTTTCTACCTTTACTCTTTTTGGCCATATCTTATGGCTATGGTATTTACTTTTTACTGGAGGTGTTCCACACCATGTAATTGCTTCCTGTTTTGGGGGCTCCTGACATCTGGGGCAAGGAAAAGCTGACGTAATGGCATCGGCTGCATGTTTTATACCCCTGACGACCTGACGTCATAGAAGAGGCGACAGCATCTGATGCAGAAATCCCAAGACTCTGATATTCGGGCCGACTGAGGGCTACATGCAGACAGATAACCCTAGTGTGATGACTACAACAGTGAATACACTTGAACATCTACATTTATGGTAAGTGTACAGAACTGTACTTTTCACATGCTGAAGTACCAGCAACATATTATGGAACTTATTAAACAAAAAGTGGCAACCATTTCAGACTGTGCAGAAAATAAAGAATTGCAGGAGCTTATGCACTGTGCAAACCAAGTCAACAAGCATACTTTGCAGTGTGGCTTTGATGCCCTAGAAGCATCTTGCTGGGCAGCAGTCCCTGGCTCTGTACTGAGAAGACATGCTTGGCTGAAGGAGCAGACCTTGTCAAATCAAAGTTACTAGATGCTCCTTTGAACAAGGACACTTTGGCACCAAAGCAGAAGAGGTTCTTAAAAAGATGGAAGAAAAAATTAAGTCTATGCAGACTGTTAAAGAATTCTTACAAGTGCACCCCCTTGATTCAGTAGGCATTGCCCTTCCAAACACTGGTCCTTTCCAGCCTCCTCCAGGCCTTCTCAAACTAGACCCAGGGGAAGCAGACCGCCCAGACTACAGTCTCAGAGTATGCAGAGATCTAAGCAATGGAGTGCCCCCACCCCTAAAGCAGGGAGTGGTAAGCCACCTCTTTACTGAAAAAACTCACAATGACTTCCTTACTCCACTCCCCAGCCCTGCCCAGTTGCTTGTGTTTCTAAGAGGAAAACTTGCCCTTCATGCAAAAAACTGGATGTCCATCACACAGGACCAGTGGGTCCTCAACATTGTATCCCAGGGGTACAAATTTTATTTCCATTCACTGCCAACCCCAAGCTGGTTTCCAGACCTTCCTTCAAACCAGTGGGCAGAGGCTCAAAGCCAAGTAGCTTTCCTGCTCAATATCAGAGCTATTCAGCCAGTTCAAGTAGAACAGAGGGGTCAAGCATTCTACTCCAGACTCTTCCTGGTACCCAGGAAAGAGGGCTCTTGGTGCCCAATCCTGGATCTTTCAATTCTCAACACCTTCCTGGTGGTACCAAAATTCACAATGCTTACCCTGCAACAGCTTCTTCCTATGCTAGCCAAGGATGCCTGGTTAGCCACCCTATACTTAAAAGACGTCTTTCTGCACATCCCCATAAGGGAGTTATGCAGGAAGTATCTATGTTTCAGGGTAGGATGTATGCATTACCAGTTCTCTGCACTTCCCTTTGGCTAATCTTCTGCACCCAGAGTTTTCACAAAATGCCTGCCTCCAGCCATTGCATACTGCAGGCAGGGAAGTATCTAAATTTACCCGTACTTGGACGACTGCCTGATTCAGGCGGTCAGTCAGGAATTGCTGTTGCAGCACCTGACATTTGTGAAACACCTTCTAACTTCCTTGGGATACACCATCAACGAAAATAAATCAAAACTGGTACCCAGTCAAAAATTGTATTCCTGGGAGCAAGCTTGGACACAACATCTCAGATGGCATTCTTCACTTCAGAAAAACAAGTCTGTCTGACAGCCTGCTTCAAACAAATGGCCACCAGAACCCAACTATCCACAAGAAAAATACTGCAGGCCCTAGGGGTCATGGCCTGGTATACTGCTAATTCCATATGCAAGACTGCATATGAGGAAACTTCAATGGTACTTAAAATGTCTTTGGTGCCAACATTCTCAGGACCTGGAAACAAGTCATTCCTATCATACCCTGTCTAAGGACAGAGTTCTTTTGGTGGGCAGAAGCATGCAACTACAACAGGGGACTGCCCTTTTCTCAACCCCACATTGCCCAGACCCTAACCACAGATGCACCAGACTATGCCTGGCGAGCACACATGGATGGCAAATGCATTCAGGGCCGCTGGAGCCCAAGTCAAATTCATCTGCACATCAACCTAAAAGAGATGCTAGCTGTGCAGAACACCCAGACAGCTTTCAGATCCCTTCTGTTTCCAGGAGAACTGCTAATAAAAACAGACAACACCACAGTTATGTGGTACATCAACAAGTAGCAGGGAATCTACTCCTACCCACTGTGCAGGTTAGCCATGGCTCTGTGGCACACTGCCTTGAGCATGCAAGTCCATCTGTAAGCTCAATTCCTGCCAGGCAAACAAAACTCACTGGCAGATGACTTAAGCAGAAATCTCCTAGACCCACATGAGTGGCAATTGGAGCCCAGCACCTTCAACCTTCTGATTCAGAAATGGGGGACCCCAGAGGTGGATCTCCTTGCCTTCCCCTACAACCCCAGCTCAGCAAATTCTGCACCAAGAATCCTCACAGCAGGTCCTGGAAAGTGGATGCCCTATCTTTTCAGTATGTAAATCTCTCAATCTATGCCTTTTCCCCCTCTGCCCCTTCTCTCAAGAGTATTACTCAAGATAAGACAGGACAGACCATGGGCAATTCTGATCGCCCCGGACTGGCCATGCCAGCACTGGTACCCACTCCTGCACAGCATGTCACTGGTGCCACCCTGGCACCTACACCAGAACCCAACCCTGCTCTCTCAGCAGGAGGGACAGATTTTGCATCCACAACTGCAAACCCTAAATCTTGCAGCCTGGCTTATTCCTTGATTTCTCCCCCAGCAACCCTAAGCAAGCAGGTGCTGGACGTCATTCTTGAAGCCAGAAGGCCCAGTAGTAGAAAATCCTATGCTGATAAGTGGAAGAGGTTCTGCTCCTGGATTCAATCTGAAGGAGAGGACACAACTCTGCCCTCCCTGCCTCTAATCCTGGATTCCTTAGCAGGTCTACTCCACAAATGCCTGTCCTCCTCCTCCATTAAGATACATGCCTCAGCCATTTCGGCTCATTACAACACTGAGCCACCGCTCTTCTCGCACCTTCTTATCAAACAGTTCCTGAGAGGGGCAAACAACTTGAGGCCACCCAGGAGAGCACCCACCACTGCTTGGGACCTTAACTTTGTACTGGAAAAGCTCACGCCCCCCCCCCCCCTGAACCTACCGTCAACTGAGTTAAAATTCCTCTCTTGGAAAACCACCTTGCTTCTGGCCATCACTTCAGCTAGAAGAGTGTCTGAGATACAAGCACTTATGGCTGTGTAACCCTTCATTATTTTCTATGCTCACAGTGTTTCCCTCTGGACTTAACCCTTCCTTTATGCCTAAAGTGGTGTCCAGTGTGGCTCTCAACCAATCCATTCATTTGCCAACTTTCTTCCCTAATCCTCAAAATAAAGGGGAAAGGATCCTGCACTCCTTGGACATGCACAGACAGCCTGCAAGTCATACTAGCCAGCCCTAACTCTTCTTGACTGCCTCCACCCTTCTTCAGCTGTGGGAATCCATCCAAGTGTGATGACTGCAACAGTGAAACACGAAGAACATAGTACAGTTGTGTACACTTACCATAAATGTAGATATTCGAGTGTATTCACTGTTGCAGTCCTGGTTTCCCTCCCTCCAACCCCCCCCCCCGTTTTTTCTCTTTCTCTCTCTCTCCTCTCTATGGCTATTACTCACCCCTTTCAGGGGTATTGGTATTTACTTTTTACTGGCGGTGTTTTCCCCACCATAACTTAGCTCTCTCTTTGAAGGACTCCTGACATTTGGGGCAAGAAAAACTGACGTAATGGCGTCTGCTGCCTGTTTTTATACCCCTGACGAACTAATGTCAGTCCTGGAGCGACAGCATCCAATGCAGAAATACTAAGTCTCTTGTATTCGGGCCGACTGAGGGCTACCTGCAGGCAGATAACCCAAGTGTGATGACTGCAACAGTGAATACACTTGAACATCTACATTTATGGTAAGTGTTTATTCATTGTTGCAGTCCTGGTTTACTCTGTCTTTTCTACCTCTCTTCTCTGTGGCCATTTATAATGGCAGTGGTATTTACTTTTTACTGGTGGTGTTCCCACCATATACTAGCTTCTTATTTGGGGGACTCTTGACATTTGGGGCAAGAAAAACTGATGTAATGGCATCGGCTGTCTGTTTTATACCCCTGATGACCAGACGTCAGTGAAGAGACGACAGCATCCGACGCAGAAATCCCAAGACTCTGGTATTTGGCCCGACTGAGGGCTACCTGCAGGCAGATAACCCAAGTGTGATGATTGCAACAGTGAATACACTTGAACATCTACATTTATGGTAAGTGTACACAACTGTACTTTTCCTTTACACTTAACAATAACTGAGAAAATGTTACTTTATAGTTTCCAAAGAAAACCATACACCACAAAAATAGTGCTGGAATCTAGGAAAAAAATTTCATTACTTACAGTTAACTTTCCTCTTCATCTTTTTGAACATTAATGTCATGACGTAAGGCATATGTTTGAGTCCCCCAGAACGCCAACAATTTCTGAAAAAGTCCAGTATTTCCAGATTTTCTTGTTCTGTTCTATTTCACACATATAATTATTGCATTGTAATCCCACATTGTTACTGGTTTTATTATTGTTCATTTCCATCTCCCAATTCCTGTCTCTGCTTTATTTCCAACGTACTCTTGTTTCTTCAACTCTCCTTCTCCATTCCTTCACTCCATTTTCTGATGAAACATTGAAAAAAGTTTCACAGGTACAGTCTCTCTGTGGCCTTTCTGCCTCTAGTTCTAGTAATAATCTCTTTCTGTTTTACAGCTCACTTCTTGTTGCCCAAACTTTTGTATTTCCTCCTTAGCATGTACTTCATCAAAAATTATTTTGTCCGAGGAAGAATACTTTGAAGACAGTTGGGTACAATAGTTTGAATCTCATACTTGCGTCTCGACATTTCCTGAATAGTGGAATAAATTTGTTTCTCTTCTGCATGGTGTAAAATGAGTAATCATTCTCCACAAACACTCCGCTGTCTTGCGTTTTTAGTACTTTTTACTTCTGCCACTGTTTTGTTAAAATCAACTCCTTCTTTTGGTAGGATTGCATCTTTACTATTTAATATCTAGGTTGCTTTCTCATAGCCAGGTTTGGAGTGTACACACACAGTGTGCCCTTTCAGCTAACAACTCCTGCTGTGGAATACCAGTCCAGTTGCTTATTTGTGCTTTCATAAAATTAATGCGCTCTGTTACTTCCAGCTTTTCTGGTATAGTTGAAAATCTGAGGTTTTCCCTACATGCTTTGTCTTGTAATTCTATTATTTTTTTGAAACATCTCTTCTTGAGCAGTCTCATATTCAGTCAACCTTTTCTTCATATTGATCTCTGACGTTTTCAGCTTTATCAACTCATCTGAATATTTGTTTAAAGCTTCTTCCATTTTTCCAGCATTTTGTTGTTTGTGTTGATATATTCCCCCTTTCATTTACTTTAAACAGTTCTGTGTGCAGTTGTCTTGTATCTTCCTGCAGGTTACTGCAATTCATGTCTGGAGGTTGCATTGCTTTTTGTTGAACAGCTACAGAACTTTCCCCAGTATCCTCACTTTGTATAGCTGATTTTTTCCAGGTCCTCTGTAATTCTTCTTCCTGGCATCCAGGCAGTACACTTACTAGGCAGTTACTGAGATTTACCCATAAACACAAGTGTACTGGCTTTCTCTAATGAGGTTCTTTTTTCACACTGGGAGAGCTAGAATTAAGCTGTTATTCAATGTACAGTCATCTTGAAACAACTTAAAAGAAATGTAAATCACTGCTGCAGTAGCCTTAGGTGTATGGGTTATATGCTTCCAAGGATATAACAGCTGGCCAACTTACAAGCTTCAGGGCACCTTCCACACGCCAAAACTGTCAAGCAGCTCATCCTGAGTTGACTAAAAGAGAAGTTTGGAAACAAAGCCCTTCAGAGGTTTTCTGCCAGCAGAGAGGGTGAGGCTGAGCCCTGAAAGCAAAGTGCTATGAATAACAAAACATAAATTTCCATACCCCGGCATTAAAAACATACCAAAAAACAAGGGGTGATGGAGGGAGTGAGTGGCCACTGCAGTCCTGATCATCTGAACGTCTACTGTTATAGTAAGTTTAACTTGCGCAACTGTACTTTCTCAATAAAGCATGTTTTTTTCCTGTTGGTTTCTCATCTCCTGAGCTACACGTTGATTCTCATAAATATATTTATTTGTGTGTCAGTTTTCATATGTGGTTGCATTTTTGGAGCTGAATGACAAAATCTTTAGACACAGTGAAGATATACAATATATTTGAAAAAAAAGTTTTTAGTGCTCATCTACCTGCATCAGCTGCCCACAATCCACTGCCGCATGTATTCAGTCCACACCTTGGCCCCGTCATCTGGGCTTTGATTCCCTCAGCCTCTAGTTGCTTACTGTGTGCCCCTGAGCAAGTCAGTTAACCAGATATTGCTTTGGTACAGTTGGAAAATTGGATGCCTAGACTGCATTCCCACTAACTACCTCTGAACTTCTTAACCTTGAGGTAGATTCTTTTTTAGGGGTAACAAAGCAAGAAAAAAAAACACTTTTTCATTAGCAATTAAAAGGTTAGGTACTGGAATTCACATTTCAAGGTACAGTATGTACACGAAAAAAGTAAATTAAAGATAATGTAAGAATACATATGCTAGACATTTTATCTTAAACAATCATTAAAAATTTCATATCACTTCAGAGATTTCAGTTTGTATATCCAAAATATGTCTCTGTATTGTAATACATTAGTTCTGTTTGCCCTATAGCCCAGACTTTTAACAAGTTTGATCAGTGTACATTAGAAGCAGTGTACTGCACCTGCAAAAATGACATGCAGCTAATTGGTGTTATGGTGTGAAAATCTGTAGGTGTTAAAACATTGTGGCTGCTGTTCATATTCATTAGAATAAATAACATGATTAAACTTTTATTTGTTTTTTGGCCTTTTTTCACTTTGAATGAGTGGAGATGGTATACTGAACATACCAAGAGAAAACTTGCATTTCCTTTTTGGTTGTTTCTTTGTAAGTAATTGTATACAATCAGTGGTTAATAGATGCAAATTTGTAGATAATTTTGCACACGTTTTCTGTAGTTGTAGCCTTACATGTGGCAGTAGTTTCTAGGCTGAAACATGGATGTATTTAGCATGGTTTGTTTGATTACATTTGAGAGAGAAGCTGTTTTGAGATCTGACTTGAAATTCATAGTTGTTTATCACTCTCAACTTCTTTGCTCAAGAGCCATAAACAAAGAAGAATAGATATTGGGGAGACAAAGGACCAACCAACATCAGTAACCGTTTTTAGGCATTGCTCTAATTAATTTAAAATGTTTACATAACAATAGGTCTTGCATCAGTATGCATTTTCTGAACAATATGAAGTGTGAAACTGTGTGGCATTTATTGCATGCCTCTGTTATTTACCAGAAAATCAAAATTTTTTGAGTGAAGGGCAAAAAGTGGAAGTAAAATCTGGTATAGTTAAGAGGTATGTCATATAGAGCCATCATGATTATTGCAAGATATTATTTTATTCTTAGTTAAATGGAATGTGGCTAGGAGTGCATCTCAGATGTTTTTGCACTAAAATTTATTTAGGATGCATATCCACCTACGTTCTGTGAAAATACAGAAGAACAGTACCTCATACAAGTTACCAATGCTCTGTGTGCTAAATAATTCTGAAAGCCAGCCTTGAAGTGTAGTAGGTTTTTGTACGTAATTCTGATATTAGTATTAAAACATTTTCATTTCTGTTTTCCTGACTCTTGTTTGACAGGTGGCATAAAATACTTCAAGTGGTTCACTTTCATTTGTGTGAAACATATTTATATATCACAGAGAGAACTTTTCTCCAAAAGACTGCACTGAAGAAAAGATTTTGCCAGGATGGAAATTCCTGGTTGACATTGTATGATAAGTAACTGTTACTGTTAGGTGACTGCCATATCAAGTCTCCATTGGAAAGAAAGTAAAAAAAAAAAGACTTTTTTTTATTTTCTAAAAGCATGTATGTATTCAAACTGTAGTTTGCTATCCCATGCTTAGCTTTCTAAATTATGCAGTGGTCTTCAAATGCAAGCTCTTGAACTTTTCATGAAGATATTTTTTCCATTGCTTAAAATAAGTTCTGTATTAAAAAAGGAAAAAAATGCTGTACATGGACAAGTATTTCCATCATTTGCTTAATTAATAAACTAGTCTGAAAGAGCTGTAAATGAGAGCTGGCCTTTAAGTTGGCAGCCCTCCTGCAGCTAGCATGGCTTTAAAGGGCTTAGTTAGCTTTATGCTTCAGGCAGCACTGGGAGGTGACCTTTACTCAGATCATGAGTCAGTGACCTTATTTCTGCTGTGCCTTTTACATGGGATGTTCCACCCTCTCTATCACAAAGATCATCTCTTTTCCTTTGGCATATTGGCTGTAGGGTAGGTGCTCAGTTATACATTGCTGGTACTCATGTTTTAACCACCAGAGTGGAAAATGAATGAATGTGTGTTGAACGTATGGGCTGCATTTTCTCTCTCAAAATAATTTTCTGATTTTAGTGACTAAATTCTTGTTAGTGCTAATTCTGTGTATATTTGGGATGTCCCTTTTCTCCTAGTTTCTTTTCTTCCTATCCTTTTTTATTACGATTTTTTTGTAGTCCCCAAAGCTTCTATGCAGGTAGGAGGGCTGCTACACCCTTTATTTCTTTACGTTTGGTTTTACATGGTTTGAACCCAAGCAGAAAAGTAGTTTAGAATGTTAGAGAGCTGACACCTTTAGGTCTGGTGCTGTTGTTCTTTTTGTCATGTATTAGTATTAATGTTATAGCACTCAGTGACCCCACAGAAATTACTGCATGCTCACACAGTCACTATCTGCCAGTGCCATTTCTTCTGCTTCTGTCAGTTAGTATTGTGATTTAGGTATTCGGCTGCAAAACCGATATCTTGGGTTTGAATCCCATAAGCTGTCACTGACTTGCCTGCTGTATAACCTTGGACAACATGTGTAATTTTCTTAAGCTTTTCAGATCTCTGTAAAAAAAATAGCTCCACTATGTTGCAATGAACTTCCAGGTTAGAAAATTGATTAATAAGTAGCTTGGCCAGGTCTTTCTCTGATATCCATGGAATAGCTTGTCTTTAGAAGGTGGACTTGCCTCCGCATTCCTAGTCAAGAAAACTGCTTAGAAGATGTACCCCTTTCTAACCAACATTACTTACAAGAAGGCTGTAGCTGATTTCCCAAGCCAGATCTTGAGCACTACCTTGCTGATAGGCTGTGTTTCATTCATAATTTGTTCATAATTTCCTTTAAACTCATGTGTTCAGTTATAGAACCTCATAATTTAAAGTAGCACAAGTTTGATATAGTGGAGTCGTATCTCTCAGCCTTTTCAAAGTCTGGACACAGGCAAAAATAACGGGGAATGGAGTAAAGGACCAAAAATAGGGATAACATTTGCTCTTATAAACTTAGAAAGTTGGCTAGAATAAAAGTTTTTGTGTTGGTATGCCTTTTCTGAAGGATATGAAATCTAAAACACCAAGTGCATGTCCTTGTTCAGTGACTTTGATTCTCAATGATTTGCAGGAAAACAACAACTTGTATGAGGAACAGACCATAAATATGGAGGCAAAATTTTATTTTTTTAAAATATCTGGACAGTTTAAGAAAATCTCATGAGAGGCATGAGTGAAGTAGGTAGTCTTTAATAATTGGACCCAGGTTTGTTGGACATATCAAACCTGTTCATAATTTTTCTGACTGTGCTGCTTTCATAACTTGCAGGACACAACTCCCTTGCACATAGTAGTCAACATAGCCTTGAAGGATGAAATTTTCTTTTTCTGACTTGTTTTGACTACATCCTTTACATTAAATAACCAGCATGCTTTTCTTGCATATATAGTTGGAGTGCTTCAGTTTCAGCTCACATCTGTGTTAGGTGTGAAAGATGCTTTTACTGCTCCTAGATCAGGTCTCTTTACTAATCTGTAATCTTATTGAACATCTCAGTGATAAACTGCTGGTCAGTTTCTAGTTGCATTAACTAGTTTCTATAATCAAGACTCTGTATGTTAATCTGCACTTTGCACTGCTTTGCTAATGGGGTATCCTGTTATGATGATGATAACAGTTTTACCATTTTATACAGCCAGACACTTTGGTAAACTGTTAAAAGCACAGAAATTTACTCACTACATTTATAAAGAAAAACATTTTTGAGTATTTATCAGTAACATAAATCGCTCGCAAAATTTTTTGTGAAAACATTTTTGAATATTTAGCAAGTTATTCATTTTATTTTATTTATTAAACTTGTCTACAGATGCGGCATACTGTTGAAATGGCTAGCACTTGTGCCTCATGGAGCTCAACTTCCCTGATTCAGTTCACGCATGTGGTGCCTTCTGTTTGGAATTTGTGTATTATCTTGTTTTCATAACATTTTCACTGGACATTCTGCTTTCCTCCCATATTCCAAAGATACACACAGTAGGAGATTTGGCAGTGTTCTATAATGCCCCTGTTGGTGCGCCTTCATGTTATGTGTGTTTCCAGTGAGGGAACTGGTGTTTTGTCCAAGACTAGTTTCCCAGTTTTCTCATTTTGGCAGAGTATGTCATCTGTCTGCGGCCATGAGTTTAGAAGAAGTAGGTACTGAAAATGGTTTGGAAGCTTAGCAATAATAAGGGTGTAGTACATAAAATATTTATTCATCGTAAAATGTATTGTTTCCTGTTAAATGTGTGTATCCTTCTTAATTTTCTTGGGTAGCAAAAGCCAGGGTACCGTTTGGCTAGGCTTATATAGACACTAGGGCCAATAGCCTAGTACCTACCTATGAACCCATTTGTGTGTGTATGAGTGCATGTTTATACATTACTAACATACTCTAGGTTTGTTTTACAGGCTATGTTATAAATAATTCCAGGCTACTCATGTTATATATTTTCCTTTCTCTTCTCTAGGCATGCTTGAACCATGGGGTCATGCCCATGCCCATCCCCATCGGAAAACTGACTACTTCAATATGTTATGGTTCTATCTTTCTCCCGCATCTCCTTTTGTTCAGCAGTCTAATACATGCATCTTTATTTGTACTCTAATCTCTCCTCATACCCTTGCTTCCCCTTTACCAGTTTTGGTGATTCATAGTTGCACTGTATCTGCCAGTCTAATTTTTCGCCTTCATGTTCTTCATATGGATCACTGCTGCAGTACCCTAAAATACTGTATGGGTTATATCTTAATAAGGGTACAACAACCAGCCAGCTTCTAAAGCTTCAGGGCACCGTGCATGCATCTAAACGTTAGTCAGCTTGAGCTGCATTGGCTAAAAGACAGGTTTTTGTGCCAAAGGTTTCAGAGATTTCCTGCTGCTGAAGAGAGGCACTCTTCTATGGGCTTTTGTGGATGGTTGGTTGACTAATGCCTTTCCATAGTTTGGCAGATAAGTTCCCTTCGGGGGTGGGGACTTTCACTTTACTTTTTATGACATAAGCTATATTCTTTCTTTAAAATAATTTTAAAGTTGGAAAATAATGTTTCCAAATCCCTCAGGATGTAGTATGATTTGTTACAACTGAAATTTCTGGAATTTACTTCTAGTCTTCCTATTTTTTCCATTATGGAGAATGTTTTTGTTACAGCCTGTAATCACCTGACAGACAGCCTACTGTCCTCAAGAAACCAGATAGACCACATAAAATTCCTAAAGCATTTAAGTTTTTGTACAACCATCTTGGATCACACCCAGCAGCTGTTGCTTTAGTGAATCCAGCTGCTGCTAAATATTTGGTTAATACTGATCCATCTCCTTCTGACAAAGATGGGAAGGCTTTTGATAGGTTTGGGGAAACTTGTATTCCTCTGCATCACTTGTTTTTAGAATTCTCAGATGTCAAGCTCATATGTTTATGCTGGCCTCTCTCGAGAATATGAGCAATGTTTTATCAGTTTCCTGTATTGAAGAGAAGTCTGCTTTGTCTATCTTGGTAGATTGTGTCTCAAGTGGTTACTTATTTTAAATGTGCATATGATTCTGCTGATGGCACTTCCTGGCTGCTGCCACCAGAACTCTTAGGAGGACATTTGCCTGGCTGCATCCTTAAAACCTCAAAGAGGATGTCAGAAATGAAATTTTGAATTCTGCCTCTCTCTTGGATAGTCAGTTTTAGGTGACCCTTGTTAAGTGTGAGAGGTATGCTGGATTATGGGTTTTCTCAGGTTTTCAACCTTCTTTCTCGATGTTAGCCAAGAGATTATGTGCGTCTCCTGCTGCCTTCTTTTGAAGGCAAATTAAACTGATCCAGCAAGCTGCTGGTAAACAAATGTATTTGCCCCCAAACAAGGACAGTCTAATAAATCTGTAAGACTATCTCCTGGCAAACTCTAACTCCATCAAGTTTACTTCTCGCAATGGGAGTCTTTTGCCGCCTCCTTTTTGAGGGACCCCCCCAAGTCTCCAGCCTTCTCCTTTTTCCTTTCTGTCATGGAGTACTGGTGCTCTCAGAAGGTGTTAATTCTCCTTCCTCTTTTAGGAGAAGGTTATTTATAAGTACTTCTGATACCAGGTGCTAAATGTTACCCTTTTCTCAGTTTATTATCCCTTATTTTCTATTTGAGTTTTCTGGTAATGTTGGATTTACAAGGTGCATGTCAGCACATTCCTAGCTCTACATTTCAAAAGTTTCTAAGCATTTTTTGTGTCTGGATCTCATTACTAGTTTTTCTACATTACTGTTTGGTCTTTCCACTGCTATGAGGGTATTTAGAAAGTGTTTATTATTTAGCGCCTGTGATAATCTATTGCAGAATGCTCGGTGTTCACATTTTCCTTATTTAGGCAATTTGCATTTCATTGCAGAGTAATTTTTCACTTGGGTAAGGGATGCCCTACACAGACAGGAATTCCAAGAGAATATACATGTCTAATTTTCATAGGTTTATTTTCCTGGTATATCTCTAAGACACCTCATTTTAAAGAGCTTTTTATCCACGGGTAAAAGTGGATCTGTAGCTAGATCTATTCCTGTGTTTTTCCACTAAGGCTACTGTCTCAGCTAGTGAATTCCTCAGGATTCTGAGTCTCTTGGCATCTATGATTCTCATGATAATTTTTGTTGCTGTCCCCACGATAAATATCCAATGGTTCCAATATCTACATCCACTGAATTTTCAGTTTCCAATTTTGGTGTTTGTGAATAGGGATATTTTTTTTCTGGATATCACATATTTTTCAAAATTCAGGTCTGCCATTCTCCTTCCCAGCTCCATCACAGTCTGTGACTACTGATGTCACAGACTTTGCTGGGGGAGCAGTGTCTAGTAGGATAAAGTTGCAAATTCTTTGGAACAGAAAAGACAGACCAAAACTCATAAAATAAGATATATTGGCACTTTATATATATATATATATATATATATATATATATATATATATATATATATATATATATATTTTTTTTTTTTTTTTTTTTAACACTCCGTCATTCCTTTTTGGTCTGTGGGACCTTTACAATTATGTACAGAGAGCACCAAAATTATATGGTACATAAGCAAGGGAACCAGTTCTTGCCCATTATGCAAACTAGCCGTGGTAGCCTTGGATATAGTTTTTCAACACAATTTCACTCTACATGTTCTACATAGCATCAGAGCAAAATGGTGTGGCCGATAAGCTGAGCAGGAACAGGACCAGAACTGACCCTTACTAATGAAAATTGTATCAGGATGTCTGCTAAGATTTTTTAACCACTTCTATTTGATTATCACTTAAGACCTAGGCACACATTAATAGTAAGGAGAACAAATCATAGTAACATTGTTTCATGTACATGCATTATTTATTTATTTATATATATATATATATATATATATATTCCTTATAACCAATTGTCATGCTGTATTACATAAATTGTTCAATTCCTGCCTTCCCGTAAATCTCATTCCTCCTCCTCCCGAATATTACTCTGCATATATTGTTACCACAAACAGCATTTATTTCTGTATAATTTACTCTTCCCTTTTCTAAAGATCCCAGACCCATTTATTTTATCTCTTATGTTGTTCATTATTTTCAAATACAGTTGGTTTACATTTTGATCTCTGTTTTCTAGAAATTGCTGTTTTGGCCGCCATTAAAATTAAACTTAAAAAGGTCTTACTAAGTATAGGTAATTTGAATCCTGTGTCCTAGCTCAAAAAATGTATTTCCTTAGTTACAGCCATTTACTCCCCTGATATTTCTGACAGAGTATTCTGCATGGAATTTTTAAACTCTGCCAAAAAGATCTGACAGCCTTCCAAGATTTGATCATACTGTGAAGAACACCTCAATAAATCTTTTTGCCTGTACTCTCAACTATAAGTTTGTAAAATTCTAAACAGTTCCACATCCTTGGAGACACTTTGCATCATCCCTAGGAGACAGATGTCCAGAGACTGATGCCTGGATATCCAGCCCAATTACCAGAGTCTTTGCACCATCCCTAGCAGACCAACATCCAAAGACTTATGTCTGGACAAAGGGTGTCTGTCGGTGCCATCTTCAGTTCTTTCTAGACTTGCAGTCTGATGTGCTTCATATGCATTTAAAACATTTGCAGTCCATCAATTGACTGTTTTTTCTGGATTGCCACCGTCTTAAAGTCAGATGAGTACTCTTTTGGGGATTTTCCTCTACTAATTTAATGTTTAAGAAGTTCAGCAATTGTTTGAAGTTTGGGAAGCAAATTCAGCATAGAGAGTTCACTCAATTTGTCTGCTCTGCCTGGAAACTGAGCAAGATGTCTCTAATTGTCTGGACTGTGCAAAATTCTGTGCGAAAACCCTCAAATTTAGGACCAAGGTATTAGCTCCATATGGAGTCCTTGTCCTCAATTTCCCCATTGGCTTCGCAACCCACTGCTACTGGTGGGACTTCGCAAACACCAGCATCTGATAACACCATTCCCAAGAAATGGAAAGACAGAAAGATCAAGGGCTGTGATGTTGCCGAGAAAGTGCCAGCTCTAGTCCCCAAGTAGACTTGACCCAGGCAAAGTGCTTCTGCAGCCCCCTGGTCCGGTGACTCCTAGGCCCAAACCCTCTGGTACATTCCCTCGGGAAGGCCGCCCAGCCTGCTTACCACCGTTCAGACCTGACTGACATCTGTGTTGTTTTAAGTCGCTCAGTAGGTCACAGCTTCCAACATTTGGGTTATGGGTCTCAAGGGAGGCACCTTGTCTACCTCTACTACAGAAATCATAAAAGAAGTCATGGTTGGATGACCGCAACCTCAGGTCATCTCTTCTAAACAAACACATAAACTGAAACTTACAGCTTTCTTTTTTTTTTTCACTCCCACCTTCAGCCATTTTTTCTCAGGCCAAAGCCCAAGATCTCCTAAAAAATAGGACAGGAATTCATGGTTTTCAGGAAATACAGGAAGCCCTCTTCCACATTACTGCCACTCAAGCCTCCCCATCCAAAAGAAGCAGGGAGATGGCTTTTCAGGAAAATTCAGATTCTCCAAGCTCAGAAGATGAGGAGGAGCTGTCTTGCTCTGGGCACCTCCTACCATCAACTTATCCAGATTCAGACTCAAATGACATTCTGTTTTCTGCCTTCACCGTGAGGACATTTCTTTCGGAGATACTCTTCACAGAATGAAGAAGGCTTTCAACTGGGAAAGCAAACTGTTCTCACAAGCTCAGACCTATTAAAGAGAACTGCTAAGATTGCCTTCTCCCAAGTCAGTGTCTGCCCCTCCCGTAGCACTGGATGATATCTTTGTTGACATTGCTTTACATCCTGATTCTTTTGCTACCAGCTCCTAGGAAACCAATCACTTTTTACAGAGTGCTTGAATCTCACTAGTAGCTTTACAAAAATCCCAAGGCTTTACCCCTGAACAGTCTGTACTGAATCCAGAAAAGGTGTACGTAAGGGGTCAACTAGACATCCCCTACTTAATGACTGGGAAAGTTGACTATTAGATTTGGGAAAAAAGCTTATACCTCTGCCATCTTTGCAATGCAAGCATTAAATTGCCAGTTCCATGTAGAATCTCTCTCTGACAAAATTTTAGCGAAGGTGGACTTGGTAAAAAATACTGTGAAGAAATTTAATCTGTTTCTGATAACCAAGTTTGGTAGGAATTACCCCTTAAAACCTTGAACTTTTCCCCTAGACAAGACAAAGGGAAGCCTCCCTATGGAGCAAGAAACTCCGGTAATCTAGGAGGTGGCAATTTGAACAGTCACACACAACAGGGAACTGCAAAGAGCCCAACCAACACAAAGACCAACTGTGACTATATTCAACCCCCGGCTTCCATACCTCTACCCACCCTCCCCTCCAAACCTGTGGCTGTAAGACTCTCCTGCTTCCTAAATCAATGGAAAACCATTACCAAGGACCAATGGGTCCTCAGCATCAGAGAAGGGGGGTATTGTATCCATTTCAAAGAAATCCTATTCTTCTTGGGCAATCCAAAACCACCAAAATATCAGGAAAATCTCTTACCACCTATCCACTGAGAGCTTCTTCAAAAAGGATACATTCAGTCTGTTCCTCCAGATCAGGAAGGAAAAGGCTTCTGTGCAAGGATCTTTCTAGTTCCATTAAAGCAGGGCAACCTGGAGGTCCATCTTGGACTTTTCAAAAGTTAATTTCTCAATATCCCAAAGTTTAAAATGCTTACTTTACAAACGTTGTTCTCCATAATCTTCCAAAATGTCTTCATGGGCTCTCTAGACCTAAAAGATACCTACATCCATGTCCTCATATCAGACAGCCACAGAAGATATCTACGATTTGTAGTAACAGACTGTTCTGTTTTTGTGCTTTACTATTTGGGCTTGGAGTTCATATTCACCCATACTTAAATGAGTGTCTCATTCAGGAAAAATCCACAGCAGAGACCCTAGACACATTGGCAGTCACTGTAGACTGCTTTCAGAAGATAGGTTTCCTTAAATCTTCAGAAGTCACAAACTCTTCCTCTGGGAGCCCTAATAGATTCTGCCCAATAGAAAGACTGTCTTCTCCAGGACAGGGTATATTTCGTGACAAACTACCTGGCCAGCCTGTTTCCAAAACAACACACCTCAGGAAAGGAATTTCTGAGCATGCTGGGTTGCATAGCATCCTGCCTTCTCATGATCACATTTGCAAAGTTACAAGTGAGGAAACTTCAGTGGTTCTTAAAAAAATGCTTGAGAGCACCATTCTCAATCCCTGGATACCCTATTACCTCTCATTCCATGCCTGAAAAATGATCTCCAGTGGTGGAAGAACACCATACTGCAAAACCCAGGGACAAATGTCTGTGTACCAGAAGCAGACAAGACCATCCCCATGTGCAGTTCAGACTTAGCTGGAGGCCTCACATAGGTTCCCTGAAAGTGCAGGGCATCTGGACAACTGCAGCAGAGATAACTTCATATAAATCAGAAGGAGCTGTTAGCAGTCTATGTAACCATAAAAGCTTTTCAGCAGAATTTGAGCCCAGGGGACCTTGCATATCTGGATAGGTAACACCACAGTGATGTGCTACATAAATATGCAAAGGGTTACTCTGTTCTACCATTTGTGCAGCCTCATGAGGATTATTTGGATGATGGCTCAATAACTAGACCTGACTCTCGTAGCATCTTGTATTCCAGGTCAGAACAATACCGTTGCAGATTATCTAAGCAGGGAACTTATAGATCCCAACAAACAGATGCTGAAGAGACTGGTTTTCTTGGACCTAACTATGCGGTGGGGGATTCCCTCAATAGACTTGGTCACCTCTCACCAAAACAGACAACTACAGAAGTTCTACTCCAGAACTCAACAGACTGGGACTTTGGAAAATAGATGTTTTCCCTTTCTCATGTACAAACTTGTTCCTGTATGCAATCCCACCCTTGCTTCTGATCCCCAAGGTATTGATAAAAGTCAGGATGGACAGACCCACCATGATACTAGTGGCCGTCTTCTGGCAGAGGCAACACTGGTTCTCCCTTCTCCTAAGTCTCTGTGAGGGGAGATGCATCACCCTACCACAGGAGGTACAGTTCCTTAGCCAAGCCATCCTCAGGTAGCCACACTCAGGTTAACAGCCTGGCAGATTGGATTTTGACATCAAGGAATGCCTCTTATCTCATAGATATACTTTCCACTCTAAAGGAAATGAGGAAACCCAGTACCAGAAAATCATACCTGGCAAAATGGAAGAAATTTTCCATTTGGAGTCACCACACGAAGACCAACCCTCCTCAGGCAGACACCAATTCAGTGTTGGAGTACCTATCAGGCCTGTTTAGAGAAGGACTTTTCCTATTCTAGTATTGAAGTATATGCATCTGCCTGCACAATGTTCCACTTATCTTTTTGCACCCCCATGTGAAGATTTCTTAAATGGGTTAATTCCCTTGAGATCACCCAAAGGAATCTTCTTCCTGCCTCTGATCTAAATTATGTGCTAGAGAAACCCACCTTGCTGCCCTTTTGAACCTGCTGCCACTGCCTCTCTAAAGATATACACTTGGAAGACTACTTTTCTTATACCTGTCACATCAGCGAGGAGAGTCTCAGAGCTACAAGCTGTCATGTGTAAAGAGTCTTTCAATGTCTTTCACAGGGATAGGGTAGCCTGTAGAACGAGCCCATCCTTTATGCCTAAGGTGGTTTCAGAACTTAACCTAAACCAGGCTGTCCACCTACCTGTGTTCTTCCCAAATCTACAGAACAGGGCAAAGCAAGTCCTTCATTCCTGATGTACACAAGCAAATCAGGTACTATGTAGACAAGACAGAGACCCACCAATTACTGGTGGTTTCACAGAGGGTGGACCAGGGCAGGCATGTCTCTAAACAGTTTCAAAATGGATTGCCATCTGCTTTAAGTTCTGCTGCTCCCACCATGGAAAAATACTACTTGGGCATATTAAAGCACACTTCACCAGGCATGGGGCAGCTTACCACTGCTTCCCTCAATGGAATCCCTAACCAGGCCATTATAGAGGCATCCCCATGGAACTCAGTGCAGACCTTTACATAACACTACAACCTAGTCAGTGTCTCCAGGACTGCAGCAGGTTTCATTACTGCCATCCTACAAAGCCTTATTTCCTTGGGTCATACAAATGACCTATCACCCACCTGTTCACTTTGGGAGTCATGGCAAGAATCAGTACAGCAACACTGACTCCGAAGAACATAGTACAGTTGTAGATGGTCGGATAGATCAGTGCTGATGTACATATTCCAACCCTTCACCCCCTCTAGCTTCTGATCACTTTTCTACCCCTTGCTGGGTACAAGGGGTAGAGGGTTTCTCTGCACATAGTCCTCGTATCTATCTCCATCATTCCTTCTCTGTCTTTTATGATTATTCCTCTGTCTCACTGAAATTCAGACAGCTAGGAAGGTTGTGCTCACCCCAGGATTAGACTGCTTGTTCACTGCTTAAAAAGACCTGAAGATGCTGCCAGTGGATGCCCTTCTTATACCTTGATGTTCAGATGTTGGTATTTGGGCGTCCATCGGCTAGGGATGATGCAAAGCCTCTAGAAATCAGGCCAGTCATGGGCTTCTGCATGGCAGGAAGATCCAAGAATCAGTACTGTAACACTGATCTACTGGAACATCTACAATTATAGAAGTGGGACATAACTGTACTTCATCCATTCCTTCTTTTGGTATGACCAGGGGTAACTACCGCATACTTTTCACAGACTGTATCTACTCACACAAGACAAGGGTGTTTGATACATATGAACCATGACAACTGTAACTGACTACCCGGATGGTAGAATCTTAATTACTTTAAGGCATCTTTTTTACGATTATTCTTTCCAAGGCCTTACTTATGAGGCTGGAAAGACTTGTGGGCCTGTAGTTACCCGGATCAGTGGTTGGACCTCCTTTGTGCAGGGGAATGAGTGTAGCCATCTTCCATTCCTTGAGCTCAAAACCTGACTGAAGGCTCCAGTTGAAAGTAATTCAAGTGGACCAGAGAGGTCATGTTTCATGCTATTTATTCAACATCCTGGGTGTGTTATAGGGGCCCATCAATGCAGTGTTTTTGGCTTTGGAAAGTGTATTGATCTGTCCCCTAGTAATGGTTGGGGGAATTGCGGTATGCAGTATTTCCTTTTCAGTATCGTTGGTTTGGGAGGAGAAATTTGAGCTGAACCTTTCAGCTAAAAAGTTGGCAATGGCCTCCGGTCCAGTGAGTGTGATTCCATTTACAGTAAGTTTTGCTCATTGTTGTGCATTTCCCTTGAGGTTTCAGACGTAGCTGTAGAAAGTTTTGTGGTTGCCCTTTGCCTGAGCAGTTAACTTTTCTTCAAATTTAGCCTTTGAAGTATTAATTAACCCTCTTAGCTGCCTGTTTAGATTGGTCAGGGAGCTTTTAGTATGTATGGCTTTGCTGTTCCGATGCTTGGCCAAGACTTTTTTCTTTTGTTGTATAACCCATTGATATTGTGATTCCACCAGGGGGGGCTTGCCTTTTATGTTTGTCTTCTTCATAACACAAGTGGTCACGGCTCACTCTGTACAGCTATCATATGGCTGTACAGAGATTTTGTAAATAGCTCAGCATATCCTATGGTGTTTACTGGGTTTAAGGGCGCTTGGAATATAGCCAAGGTGTTGCTTAGTGGAGAGAGAGAGGTTAGCATTAGAATAGTTCTAAAGGTTTTTGGTTTCACTGGATTCCTCAATTTAATTTTTATTTCAAGTAATACTGCCTTATGGTCAGATCTGATAAGCAAAAACATTACGTTGGTTGAAGAACATTGGCCTCCTATGTTTGTAAGTACAAGGTCAAGGATATTTGTACCCCTGGTAGGAGAATGGACCAACTGTTCCAGGATGTTGGTATTAAAAAGTTTAGGAATCACTGAGCTTGTTCATTAGTAGTGGTGTAGGATTCCTAATCTGTAGAGGGGTAGTTGAGATCCCCCATGAGTATCGTATTTGGTAGAATGGTGTGGGATTCTAGTACATTGAGATAGGTAGTATGGGTTTCCTAGGACATGGAGGAGGACCTATAGGTGAGTTGTACACGTATGAGTTCCAGTGGTTCCTACACTTTAACTATTTTGGATGTGAGGTTCTTTTTAATATAGACTGAGACTCTACCACTTTTAGCTCCCTCCTGTGCAGTAGCCAGTCTTAAGTTACGAAAGGCATTATATTCTTGTATTGCTGGGGTACTCTCTGTGACCTTAAACCGTTTCTACTTTACTACACAGATGTCTGCACTCTCCAGGGAGAGTAAGGCTTGCAAGGAGTGGAGTTTCTTGTTAAGACTTCTAGCATTGAGCAGTACCACCTTCAGATATTCCTTCATAGGTTCAGTTAAGTCAGCAGATTTTTCAGTTTGACATTGCCTAATAAAGGCACTATGGGGGTGGAAAATGTGTTTGCCAATATCTGAAAGCCTAGAGGGGGCAGGTGCAGACCATCCCTGGCAAAGCAGAGTGGTCTGTCAATCATATCCTCCCAGGCCATCAAATATTATACCCCTCTGGATTGACACTAGAAGCTTAGCCAGTTGTTAAAATGAATAATTTTCTGTTAGTAACATGGCATCGTCCTTGGAGAAGGTAGTATGTTGCTCAGTGATAGGCTCATACCTGCCTGAGGCACATATTCTCTGAGCTGTGTCATGTCTCACTTCATACAGTCAAGGGAGGTACTTTTCAGGTCATTAACATCCACATGGAATATGACAGAGTTATACTGGTACATGTGGTTCAGTGATGCAAGTGCCTGTGTGACTCAATGGTTCATAGCCCTAAAAAGGTAGCTACCCATGACTGTCTCCTTACTCAGTCTGGTGAGAGGGGCATCTGTGTGCCTCAGTAAAGAATTAGCAGTGACAAGAAAGTTGGTTGTGCACTGGTTTACCTTAAGGGCTTAGCAGTAGAGGTATTGGATACAGTGTTACTATGTGTAGCTGTGGGTGGTGTTTTAACAGATAGTTTACATGATGGCTGAGGACCATTTCTTTGATTGTACTGTGCAGGAGGTCTTAGTGTTTTAGGAAGGTTACCTGTAAGTGCCTTAGTATAAATAGTTTTATGTGCAGGGTCTTTACCCTGTGCAGTAGGCATAGTGCAAGTGTCACTGACAACCCCCTATAAAACTAGTTTTGGTTATATGAGAGAGTTTTGCCTCCAGTGTTAAAATGTATTTGTGCCTCTTGCATACTTTATCAGTTTTATTATGAATAAGTGGGCTGTTGGTGTAGGTGAGGCAATTGCTACAGTGCCTCAGAACACCCATCTCAGCCAGACTGGCCACAGAGAAAGTTGAGAAGTGCCAATCCATGGCTGTTGATCTGCTAGGGCAGGGTGAGGGAAATTTAAATACTGAATAGGACAGTAGGACAAGGAACTTGAGCACTGCTCAGTTATGTGCAAACTAGATGCTCTAGTAGTTAAAAAAAAAAAAAAAAAAAAAAAAAGTCAGTCTAGACAGTAAAACCCCAAGAGTGTATACCACAGACTATCCTAATGTAAAATAACTGGCTTGGAACCTAAGTTCTTGAATCAGAACAAAGAAACTTTAAGAATAACAGACATAGTAAGCCTTTACCAGCAATTTCCAGCTCAGAAGGGTGGATGCCACGCTCTTTTCCTACAAGAATGTAGACCACAAACCTTCGTAATGTAAAATAACTGGCCTGGAGCCCAAGCGATTAAACCAGAAATAAGACACTTATAAAATGACAGACACAATAAGCCTTCAACCAGCAATTCCCAACTCAGAAGGGCATAAGCTACCAAACCTTTCTTGTGTAAAATAACTAGTTTGAAGCCCAAGTGCTTAAATCAAAACTAAGAGACTTAGAATAACAGTTGCAATGTAATCTGGCTGGTCTTCTTTGTCTTTTGGCTTTTCCCGGTTAGGGGTCGATGCAGCGGAACTCCGGTCCACTAATGATTGGCAGTAGATTTTCATGAACGCCGAGGTGCCAGCTCGACATCCAACCTTCAACAAAGGCACGCCCATACGCATGTCTTTCAAACGCCCACCCAACTGCGGGGAGGACATGCAGACTCCACATAGAAAGCACTCCCTGCACTCCAGCCGAGAATCGAACGGGAGAACCTCTTGCTGTGAGGCAACAGCGCTACCGCTGCACCACCGCAGATTGTAAGAACCATTAATAAATGCAGCAGATTAAATGCAACTTAGCACTTTAAGACTGTCCAGCAAAACAGCTAAATAAAGGAGGAAGAATCACAAATACAGTAAAAGCAGCTGAATAAAACATGAGTTAAGTATTGTTTATGTTTTATAGTTAAGTGGGAAGGGAAGAAACAGAAGGTAATTCAAGTTTGAGACTTGGAGGGGGCCTTCCCAACTGATCTCTCCGTGCTTAGTAGAATTTGCTGATAATGTCAGAGGAGCAGGTGAGAGAGAAAAATCAAATGCAGGCAGAAGACAGCAAGTCATATAAGCATTACAGCTAAATAAAGATATCAGTAAATATTTGTAATTAAATGAGGAATGCTGTTTCTCAGGTCTTCCTAGTAATTAGCTGGATGTTATTCACTGTCTGCAAAGTAATTCTTTTCTAACTGACTCTAGCCAACAAAAATCAAAACAAAATGCAATATAAGAAAAAAGACAAAAAATAAAATAGAAGTAACCAACCTTAATGAATAAGCTCAGTCTAAAATCAAATGCAGGCAGAGAATAGCAGGACTGATGCTGTATATTGGTCATGAAGCTTAGAAAACAATTAAGTATATTTTTTATACTTTGAACTGAGTTTGGACTTTGGCTTCTTCTTTCTACACATGCCTTAAATGGCAGCTTTAGATACTCTCCAGATTTTGCAAACTCAAGTATTAACGTTTATTCTGCTTACAGTTCTCTTTGAGTACCCTCTAATGGATTCTCAGCAGACTTGTGTGGCTCCTTTTGGCTGATAAGTGCACACTGTCGTTTATCTATCACACAAACTTTTCTTACAAATTTCCAGCTCCAACACTTGCAAGAATCTTGATGCTGAAAACATTTTTTTCGTATTTTTTTCTTCCTAGTCTGATGATACCTCCTGTCATTTAAGGACTACCCGAAACAGTGCTTAATGAACATATGCTGCATGCTGATCTTCAGGAGGAGCCTTCCCTGTTAGCTGCCTCTTAAACCATTATTGCAATTGATCTCTTTAGAAATATGCCATATTGTACCCAAACAGCTTTCTTGTATGCTACACCTGCCTTGGCACATTGCTGAGCAACACCTATTGTGTAATGTAAAACATTAGTATAAGTTGCCTTCGGTGCTATTTTATTGTGCAAGTACTTTGTAAGTCTGAATGACATATTTACTTCACAATATCCTCTGTAACTGTTACTGGTCAAGGCTGTGGCTTAAAAGTGTCCATTAGCCACTTATTTGATTAACAGAATTAGTAGAATGGTTAGTTTTACATGAAAGGATAAAGCAAAACTAGGAAGGAGGAGGCTGTAGAAGGCCAGCACAGAGAATGGGACAGATAGGAGAAGAAAATGACAGAACAGAGAATTATAAGCAAGTGTAGTGGCACAGAGTAGGGTGAGGAAGATAAGTGGGAGATGTAGCGAAAAAGGGAGGGCAAGGAAAATGGAACCAGAGTGGAAGGACAGATACAAAGAAGTATGATAGGTGATAAAGGTGAGCTATCCCAGAGGTGGCCAAACAGGAAGTATCACAAGGAAGCCAAGAAGGGGCAGAGGGCAAAAAAGGCAAAATAGTGTAAAGGTCTTGTAAGAAGAACACAGTAAGGATGAGGAAAACAGTTGGTGTGCTATAGGGAGGGATACATACAGTACAAACCTTGAGAGAGACTGAGTGGTGGAGTTAAAGGGAGAGGATTGCAGATAGGATGGGTAGTAGTATGGGACAGGAACTGAAGGTAATAGACAATGTGAAGTCAGAGGAGAGTTTAGGTGGTTGAGGGGCTCAGTTATAAGGGGTACTTGGTGTCTAGTCAAGCAGAGAAAGATGGACCAGATTTTAGTGAGACTTCTTGAGGCTTAAGACTCCATAGAAAGTTGGGAGAGGCAACCAAAATGATCATCACTGGGAAGAAATGGATGCAGATTGTGGTGGTTGTAACTTTTTAGAAGAGGCAGTTGAAATGGCAGCAGGCAGAGCCAGGGACATGGCAGAGAGATGCCAGGAGTGGTCGTTGGAGGTAGCATTATCAGAAGCGTTTCCAGCCAGCATGCAAAAGAAAGAACGGACTAGGCTGCAGCAGTGGGCAATAAAGAAAGGCTTGTGAATGATAGAAGAAGGGGGAGACGAGGCAGAGATGCCAGCTCTATGCAAGGAACAGGTTTTATCCTAGTCAAAAACTGTGGTGATTTAGTACTGGATTAGAAAGGCATGTCTCAAGCATCATACCTTTAAAGTACTATGGAAAAGGTACCAGGTCTGGCAGAAACATAAAGAAAAGTGCTTAGGCAGTAGTTAGGAAGTAAAAAATGCAGAACAATACCATAGGAACAAATAAGAGTGACTCAGACAACGGCTGGGTAGTCTTTACTATGTCATGTAAGGACTCAGGGTTGAAAAATGGACAACATCTACAAGCAGTGAGGTAGGAGGGAGGGTTCACACTTCTGAGATTGGTGAGATCTGGAAGGGCCTAGGTATTGGTTTTCAAGGAATGACAGAGAAGGGAAATTTGGAGTGAAGTAGCAGCCTACATAAAGGAGGGAATGAGATGTCAGATCAAAGAGGAGGACAATCACCTAGGAGTTGTGCCAGGTGTACACCCAGGGTTAGAAGCTTAGCTAAGTGCCCTGATTGTGGTTAAATTACTGGACAGGAAGCTGGTGGTTTGATAAAGTGCAACAACCCATCAATGGCAGAGGTCAGGAGAGGGATAAGTTACTGAAGAAGATGATAAAGGGAGTTGTTTCATGTTTCAGGAGAAGATTGGAGATTCCAAGATACAGGGAACTAGAGGAAGTGAGATTTAAGGTCTTGCACCACGAGTTGTTGAATCACCTGTGGCAGGACTGTACCAGAGAGGATAGAATTTTGAACTTGGTCTTGGATCCTAGGTTAAAGCACCATTAGCTAGCAGTTCTCTACTACTCTGATTGATTTATTTATTTATTAACATTTGTTAACTGGGTTTGTCCAACTGGGCTTGTGACCCATTTTCAGTGGAGACCCGAGGAGAAAAGCTCCAGTAGTACATTTTAAACAAGTACAATTTCAAACAATATTGATATAATACCAGTTATAGCAAAAAGATTTACATATGTAAATTTCCTCTACTCATCCCTCTCCCTCTCCTTTTACCTTCTTTCTACGTGTATGTAATACTACCATCATTTTATATGAGTTACCTCTCTAATATTCCTTCTCCTCCTTCGGGTTCATTTCTAACTACTGAAATCTAATTTTGCTTCTCAGTATAATGTAGTAATACTGTAACTAAGTAAAATATCTAATCTTATTTACCTGCTAAGTCTCATACTGTACTCTTGTGTATATACATTCTGGAAGAAATTTAAAGCAAATGTTTTCTTTTTATTGCATAATTCTGTATATTTTTTTTAACTTGTTAAGTAGTAGTTAGCGGAGCTTTTCTCCTCGGGCCTCCACTGAAAATGGACATGTATCCAGTTGGACTAGCCCGGTTAACAAATGTAAAATAAAATAAAATTATATGTTGGCTTACATGCATAAAGTTAAAGTTGCATTAAAAAGAAGCTAAGTAGCAATTTTACATTGATACAGTTCAATAGGTCAACAATAACAAAAATTTGTTTGTATAAAATTATGCAAATGCATAGTAGACACATTGGAGAGAGAGGTGTAATGAGGTACTAAGTATCGTCCTTTTGAGGGTACATAAAGAGAAGGAAGACTAGGTTAGGGTCATGGCAAGGGCAGGTTCTGGAATTGAGAAAATAAGCTTTTAGTTCATTTTTTAAGTGTGAGGTGTGCGAGATTAAACGTAAGTCAAGGGGAAGATTGTTCCAAGCATGGGCAAGGGAGTGTTTGTAGAATAGTTTGTCTACTGACCTTTTTGGGTGGTAGATATCAAGTAATTGTTGGTTAGAAGTATGGAGGGTCATGGATGGGATGTAAATGGAGACTAAGAAAGATAGAGATGGACAGAAGGAGGGTTTATAAAGAATAGAGTGTAGCATATGAAATTGATAAGATAGCAGAAACTGGGGAAGTTCAAGCCATTGAAGAGAGTTTAAAGAAATGCAGTGGTGTGAGTTGTATGGGGAGTTAGTAATGAATCTGGCTATTTTATGATAAGTCTGTTGGAGTTTGTTTAGAGTGGAGGCCTGGATATTGGTAAGAACTGAGGCGGTGTACAAGAGGGAGGGGAGGAGGAGTGCCTGGCCCAGGGTAAGTCTAGATTCAGGGGTTAGGAATTTTTTGTTCCGATATTGCAGACCTAGTTTCTGTTTTTTTTTTTGTTTTTTTATACATTGGAGTATGTGTAGGTTGAACTTTAGTTCATCATCGATAATGACCCCTAGGAGTTTTATGTGGGTGTCAGGTTGGATAGTTGTATTGTTAGAAGATGTAATAAAAAAGGAGGTTTTGTGATGAGAAAGAGAACGGGGAAGGAAAAGTAGGAGTTTGGTCTTTTTGGGATTTAGGATCAATAAGTTGTGAGAGCGCCATTGTTCAGTGGATAGTAGGGCCTGTTGGGTCAGGGAGTGTAGTTTAGGAATGTTATTTGAGATGGATATAAGTGTGGAGTCGGCATACTGAATAAGGGAGGATTCTTTGCATGAGGTGTAAAGATCATTGGTGAAGATGTTAAACAAAAGGGGTCCCAAGATGGAGCCTTGGGGAACACCAGTGGAGATGGGAAGGAAAGATGAGGAGGATGAGAGCCATTTGACAGATTGTTCCCCGCCAGATAGGTAACTATTAAACCAGGCAAGTGTGGAGTGGGATAGGTGGAGATTTGTGAGTTTGGATAGTAGTAGAGGATGAGAGACAGTATCAAAGGCTTTGGAGAGATCTAGGAAGAGACAGAAAATGTGTTCATTGTTGTCTAGGGCCTCTACAATGATATGAGTGAAGGAGAGGAGGGCCGTAGTGGTGCTGTGGTGAGGACAAAATCCATGTTGGGCAGGGGTAAGTAAGTGGTGTGTGAGGAAGTGATTGAGAAGCTGTGAGTGAATACATTTTTCTAATATCTTGGAGAGGGGTACAGAATGGCAATGGGTCGGTAGTTTGAGGGGTCAGTGGAGTTTCCACCTTTATGAAGAGGGATAGTGAAGAAAGATTTCCAAAGGATGGGGACAGTTGATTCCAGAATAGATTGATTAATTAGTATAGATATAAGATAGGCAATTGAGTCAGCAGCAAGTTTGAGGAATGTAGGAGATAGATTGTCAGTGGAAGGAGAGCAAGGTTTTAGCTTGAGTAGTAGAAATTTGATGTAAGTAATGGGAGCTGGCTCAAAAGAAAACAAAGTTGTGTTAGTGGGACTTGAAGGGGTGGATGCCGAAGTAGAGTTACATAGAGGTTACCAGATTTTGGATGGAAGAGATATGTGTTTATTCAGGAGGGTAGCTGTTTCCTGAGAGGAAGAGTTAGGGTATGGGGAGGGATTAGAGGATGTTGTTGAGAGTTGACCAAAATATTTGAGGATTGGATTTGTTGTTAAGCTGAGCAGAGCTATAGTGTAACATTTTGTCATTAGTTGTATGTTTTTTTTTGCAAGGTTCCTCAGTTGCCTGTATTTTTGAAGAAAAGGTGGTTGTTTAGTTTTAGTCCAGGTTTTCCAAGCATGATCCCTTTGCTTCATAAGGGACCTAGTCTCTTTGGAGAGCTAGGGAGCATGGTTTGATTTTACTCTGATCTTCCTAGAGGGAGCCAAGGAGTTTAGAGTATCCATGAAGATGCTATTGAAAGTGCTTACAGCATCGTTTAGGGGGAGGTGTTTTAGGATGGACCAATCTATGTTGCGGAGAATGGAGTTAAATTGGGATGAATTGAAAGTCGATAGTTTTCGACCATCTTTGATAAGGTTGGGATTAGGAATATGAGAGTAGTGTCTTAAGATGGTGGTAGGGAGATGATCAGTGAGGGAGTCAGGTAAGGTAGTGGGAGTGTGGTATTGGTGGGGGAAATTGGTAAGGATCCAGTCTATGATGGAGCTGGAAGTGGAAGTATTGAGAGCTATCCATGAGTGCAGCTCAGTGACTTTATTTGCTAGACTCTGAATATTCAATGTGTAAATAGTTAAGTATTTGGATGGAGATGATTGTTGTGACTGAGGTTGGTGACTGTTAGAGGAGTAAGATGGGGGCAGTACAGAGGTAGTTTTGGGAAAAGAGAAGAGGGGCCAGGGTTGGGATGGATATCACCAGAACAAAGTAGGTTTTTAGTGAGGAGTGTGTGTGTAGTAGATGCTAGATGGAGTTTGTATAGTTTTGACTTAGCTTTGTGGGAAGGTTTAAAAACCTGTATTATGGACAGTTTATATAGAGTTGAGGTAGAGGTAGTAAAAAGATTAGGGGAGATAGTAAAAGATGAAGTAGTTGGATATGCTGTATGAACTTGGGATAAAGGGAGGGTATGACTACAGAGACAAAGATAATGTGGGATTTAGAAGATGGAATTTATGCTGTGCTACAGGAAGTGGTTGATGAATTGGGAGTGGGAGCAAATGGAATAAACAAGCTGTGAAAATGGCTTAGGGATTGAGTATTCAGGGCTGTGGTCAGGAGTATAAGTGGCAAAAAAGCTGAAGGCCACTGTGACTACATAAAAATGTGAGGCTAGCAATTGGGGTAAACGATAGGACCTACAAAAGCAGGTGGAGATTAGGTAGAGGAGGCATAGTACAAAGTTAGTAGAAAGGCAGCTGAGGTTGTGAAGGCAGCGAATGCAACAGATAAAAAGGAATATGGAGTTAGCAGAATGGAAGAAAGATTCTTTTAGGGTCGTAGAAGAGTGAAGAATGAAGTGAAGGAGGGTGTACAACTGGTCAGAGTGAGTAGAAAGGGAGATCACAAAATATTGGGAAAAAGCAGAGGTATTAAATGAGCACTGCTTCAGCCTTAACAAGGGGAATGTAGCATGCTGGACGGGAGGCAGGGTTAGATTTTAAGGCCGGTTTCATTATAGGTTCATAGGTAGGCACTAGGCTATTGGGCCTAGGGCCTATACAAGCCTAGCTAAAAAGGTACCCTGGCTTTCACCACCCAAGAAAATTATTTCCCTGTGCCCCTGTCAAACAGAGCCACAGAGGTGATCCTGGAGTGAATTTCCTATTTCCCATCCAATCATCAACATTTTTCTTGGAGTGCTATTGAAGAGCTTTGTTTGATATAGATAGGTAGTTTGTTTCAGAGTATGGGAAGTCTCTGGAAAGGAATTTATGCTTCCAGCATGTTCTGTTTATTGTAGTGACAAGGTTTAGGTCCCTAGAGCATGTAGCTTGGAGGGATTGGGATTTCTTTAAGTGGAGCATGTCCAACAGCTCTGGGTTTGACGTAGCTTTGTATGTTAGGCAGAGATCGCCTCTGAGTAGGCGATATGCGACGGAGTAAAGCGGGAGTTCTTTGAGATGTTCTGCGTAGGGCATCTGTTTGACATTGGTAATCCTCTTTGTGAGGTATTTCTGTGGTCTTTTCAGTTGTTGTAGATGTCTTGTGAGGTACATGCTAAAAGGGGCGCTGTACTCTATAATGGGTCTAATAAGTGATGAGTAGAGCAGAACAATGACCTCTTTTTTCCTGGATGCGAAACTTTTTGTGATGAGGTGTGCCACGTAGAAGGATTTCCTGACTACTGTGGCAATATGATTATCAAAGGAGAGACTACTGTCCACCTGTGTCCCAAGGTCTCTTATCACACTTCCAGTGTTAAGTAGACTACCACCTATGTGGTAGCTCATGGGTACAGAGTTTTTACCAAAGGGGATGACAATGCACTTTTTGGCATTGAGCTTTAGGCCATGGCTTTGACACCAGGCATCTGTCTCAGTGAGGCCCTTTTGTAGGATGTCCACATCGTTAGGAGTTTCAATTATGGCTCCTAGTTTGCAGTCATCTGCGAACTTCGTTAGCCGAAGACCACCTGTGTTAGCTTGTACTTAAGAAAAGTAGATCCCAAATAGGAGAGGACTCAGGGCTGAACCCTGTGGTACTCCAATTGTCTGGTCTGAAGTCAGATTTGGAGGCTAATTTCACAGTGTAGGTTCTGTCAGCCAGTTGGTAACCCATCTTGTGACATAGGGATTTATACCTAGATTAGTGAGTTTATCTATAATTCCAGAATGGGGGATGGTGTCAAAAGCCTTGTGGAGATTTAGGCTGTGTGAACCACCTTACCCTCATCTATGGCTTTGGTGACTGCTTCAAAAAAGCCCATTAGGTTTAGAAGACATGAGCTGCCTTTTACAAACCCGAACTTGGTGGGGTCCAGAGTTTGGAGATTACCAGTGTCGTCATTTATAAATTTCATGATGATACGTTCCATGGCCTTGCAGACAAGGCTCATTAGGCTAATGGGGCGGTAGTTCCCGGGGTCCATGGTGGTTCCCCCTTTGTGGAGTGGGATAACCATTGCTGTGTGCCATTCAGTCAGCACAAATCCTGAAGTGAGGCTATGATTGAACATGGTGCTTAGGTGGGGAGCCAGTTCATTCTGAATTTCATGTAGAACGCAGCCTGGGATGTTGTCAGGTCCCATGGATGCTGTGTTCTTGGCTTTGGAGAGTGTGGTTTCTACCTGTGCAGCTGTGAGTACAGGAACTTTGCATTCTTCTGGTATAGAGATGGTCCCATTAAGGGGGGGAGAGGGGGGTAAAGTTAGCCATGAACCTATCTGCCAGGATGTTGGCAATATCAGTTTGTTCTGTATATTTAGTGCCATTGTGCTGTAACTCAGAGCAGATCTGAGTGTTGCCATTGAGATTCTTGACATAGCTATAGAATACTTTGTGGTTGTCTTTAGAATCAGTGGCGATTTTGTTTTTATAACTAGCTTTGGGGGATTTTATGAGGGATCTCAGCTTCTTACTGAGGCTGACCTGGGAGTTCCTCCAATCATGGGATTTTACTCTTTTTTGCAACAGTTTCTTTCTTCTGTTGTAGAGATTGTTTATGGCAGGGAACCACCAGATTGGCTTCCTTTTTTTTGTAGGATAGCATCTTTGTTCTGATAGGGATAACATGATCCATGCTCTTGTGTAAGTGCTTTTAAAGTGCATTTGTGTAGGATTCAGCAGTCATACCCCTATTGTTCGTTTGTATGGCTGTCGTGAAGTTTACCACATCTGTCTCAAGAAGCGTGAAGTTGGCTTTGGAGAAATTTTTTATGGTGGCTTCCCTAATGGGGGGGTAGGATGTGGATAGCTAGGTTGATTAGCTTGTGGTCGGATTTGACCAATGAGGAATTGACCTCTGGTGTGGAACACCAGTCGCCCATGTTGGTAATGACCAGGTCTAGGATATTGCTGCCTCTGGTGGAGGTGTGGATAAGTTGATCCAAGGCATTGGAATTTATGTATTCCAGAACACGTTGACCAAAAGAGTTGGCACATGAGAAGTTTTCCCACTTAATGGTGGGGTAGTTGAAATCACCCATTATTAGAGTGTTGGGTTGTACCCTAATATTTTCCAGTGTATCAAGAAATGAGGAGTGGGAATCCTGGGGCATAGTGGGGGATCTGTAGCAAGTTACAATTTGTATTGTGGTCTTGCCCAGAGTTAGTTGCACTTGGATAATCTCGGATGCATTATGCTGAGCAGCTCGCCTAGAGGTGTGGATATTCTTAATGAATATGGACACGCCTCTGCCTATAGTGTTTCAGTCTAGGTTAGGTGGCCAAAAGGTGTGGTATGAATTATAGCCTGATAATGCAGGGGCGCTCTGTGGAGCCTTGAACCAGGTCTCTGACTGCACAGATATCGATGTTCTCCATTTTAAGGAGTGTCTCGAGTGAATGCATTTTGAGGTTTAGACTTCTAGCATTGAGTAGCATTACCCTCATATTTTGCTTGCTTGTACCTGTTATGGTGGTGAATTTCTCATTTGAACCTTGCATAAAAAAGGCACTATAGGGGTGGAAGAGCATTAGCCAGTATCTGGAATCCCAAGGGCGACAGGTGCAGGCCATCTCTGGCAAAGCATCGTGGTCTGTCGATCATGTCATGCCAGGCAGACAGATACTGGATCTCCTTAGAATGACACCAGAAGCTTAGCCAATTGTTGAAGTCAGTCACTTTGTCCTTGTACTGTGGTATCGTTCTGGGTGATGGCAGGATGCTACTCAAGGCTAGGGTCGTACCTGCCTGGGCTACAAGATCTGACAGCTCTCCATGTCTCTCTTCATGTAGTCCAGGGAGATACGTCTCTGATCATTCACACCAACATGGACAATAACAGAGTCATATTTGTACTTGTTGTGGAGTGACCCGAGTGCGTGCACTGTGGCGGATCCTGGCACCCGACATTACATTCTCCTTGTTTAGCCTGGTGAGTGGAACATCAGTGTGCCTGACTATAGAGTTACCTGTGACTAGATCATCAGATTCTCCACCTTTTGTAATGGTAGTGATTCCATCAAAAATATTTTGGTAAAAAAAAAAAAATGGAGGATTTTTAATGATGGCAGAGATGTTGGGAATTTTGTGTGTGGGGGGCCTATTATTGTTTACAGGTAAGGGAAAAACTTGAAAAATATTTTTGAACAAAAAAAAAAAGGACAATAGGTGGAGGATCTGATGAAAAATGTGGGTTTTCTTCATACTGCAAGTTCATTTTGGAAGCTAAAGACATAAACATCGACAATATTAAGGTTACAGTGCATGGAAAACATTCTTGCAACATGGAGAGGGTTGTATACTGTGCCTTATGTTCCTTTAGAATATCCAGGGCATGGTTTAGAGGGGACATGGTCGCTTTTACTTGAACAGCGTGAATTAGTTTGGCAGCTTAGCCTTAATGCAACATTCTGGCCTGGTCTGAATGACCAAGTGTCATTTTCCAGTATTTTGAAATTGAAAATATTGGAAGGATAATTTTTTAGTGTATTTTTATTTTAATAGTTTTTTTTAAAAGTGTTTTTTTGTATATTTTTGATTATGTCCTAAAACAGAATTGGTCGCTAAGGTGGGGGCATGAATACTATGAACCTGGTGCTCCTATTGGCTATTTTTAGTGGGTGAGTGATCAGCTAGTTTGAGTAGAAATTATGTATTTTAAAAGGTGGAAAGTTTTTTTTCAAGTTTTATCTGTTGAATTTTCTCAATGAAGAGACGAAAGTGCTTATTTTGTATTAATTTGTATTCCTTCTTGGTCAAATAAAAGTGTTTTTTCACGTTGTTATTTAATGTATCAGTGTGCTCATATTATGGTTACCCCTTATTCAGAGTTTATCAGTATAGCCAAGTTCCTAGTGGATTCGTAGTTTGTTTTGACTGACTTTTTCCATGCTTTCAGTTCTCTCCTTTACTCTTTGGGTTATCCACAGCCACCAGGGATTTCACAAAGTTCCTGACTCCAGCTATCACCTTTTGCAGAACTCTGGGAGTACAAATATTACTATACCACTGACAACCTTCTTATGCAAGCAACCTGTCAGGAAGAATTAATAAAGCATCTCACAGAGTCATAGGTTCATAAAAAGTTACTAGACTAGCAGCTATAGAGCCTTTACAAGCCTGGCCATGTTAATCCCAAGTATCACCATCTGTTTTTTTTCAGTAGTTTGCAGAATGAATTTATGAACACAGCAGGTCTGTGATAAATACCAGCTACCCCTGTCCATGAGGGACATGAGTACCACACCAGGGGCGAATTTGTGGTGTCTGTCTCTTATTCATTGGTCCTAAAGCACATGACTTGCATATCTACCCCGCCCCAAGAAACACACACATGCACTAGTTCCTTGTCTCATTGTAAAACACTGCACACTAAACTTAATTTGATACTTATATATATCTATATCTATATCTATATATATATATCTATATCTATATATATATATATATATATATATGTGTGTGTGTGTGTGTGTGTATATATATATATATATATATTGGCCTCCAAAAAGTAGTGGTCTTCTTGCCAAGTGGAAGACTCGCATCCTGCTGATTGGTAGTTACAACCCACTTTCAGTGGTTCTTTTTTTCATTTTTTCAGTATTTTCATTATCCAAATTATTGCTTTTTTATTGCATATTTTGTACTACATGCTGACAGACACATCCAAAGGAAAGTCCAGCTAATGTTGTATAGTTTAGAGGTGAATGAAGTCACTTGCAAGACACATTTTCTAAGTGTTTTGTTTCCCTAAGATATAATCTGATGTCTGTAGAAACAGTTTACTGTCTAAGTGTCCAGGCTGTGTCTGCCATCAGTCAAGCAAGCAACAAAGAGCCATGTTACTACTGGATTGAATGATAACTGTTAAGAAAAACAAACATGTAAACATATGAAAATATACCACAATTACAGTGTTCCGTTTTCTTTTCTGTTAATGTGTACATATCCATGTCATTGTTCAAAATGTGTGAATTTTATAAAGGTGGTCTTTTCTTTTACATTTTTTTTAATAAAAAAAGGGGTGGGGTTGCTCAGACATGACAGAGGTCACCTTGTGATGAGAGCTTGTTATGTAATTCTAATTGGCATCGATATAAACACTGACTCAAGTTTACTCAGTAAATCAGCCATAAACTTACTGGGATGCATCTGTTCAATAGGATTAAATAAGTCAGCATCATGACTTTATGCAATTTCAGTATTAAAATGGGGAAGCAATGTTGATCATTGTGAAAGAGCTCATTCAATAAAATGTTGGATTTTTATTCCTTGTGGATTATTTTACTACTTTCAGTTACCTGCAGCATTTTGGGTAAAATTTATTGCTTGAATTGTTTTGTGCCTCGCTCATTGTGTTCAACTGGGAAGATTTATCATCACATTTAACACATTATTTATAAGTATTGTATCAGAGTTCAAACAAACCAGCCCCTTAATTAACAACAAAAAACGCATGCAACTTAAAGATAAAGTATGGAAGTCATGGCTATAAACAAAGTCTTAATGGTATAGGCAGTTAAGGGACCATAGCAAACAAAATTAAAAAAAAAGAAAGCTTACAATGGCAACACGTAAAATTCATCAAACAGTGCAAAACACTTCTGCAAATCCATAATTAACCAGTCCTGGAAAATCAACCTAACCCAGCACATCCCCAGCCAATAACTCCCAAAGCATTGCTTTACAGTTTCTCACATTTTATAAATACAGTAACCTCCCTCCTACAAAACAAAACTACTACAGTAGACCATCACAGTCCCTCCTGTGCCAACATCTACAATAAAAAAATACCTATGTTCCTTTAAAATTACCACGACTGCCCCTGACCAACTTCCATCTGAATACCTCACACTCACTGTAGACAGGTTTAGTAGAAATGAGACAGGATATGCAAGGCTATCAAGGAAAAATACACCCCTACCTTATGGAAAAAAATTCTAGACAATATCCTTCCACCACATAGCTGGGAATTTATTTTCTGCTCAATATCCGAGTGGTTTGGCTGGCTACAATCAACTGTATTAGAAGCTGAAGTTAAGTACAAACTTGCAGTTTTAAAGGTGTATTTTATTTTTCTGCCTATTTAATTGTTTAACTTAATTTTGCCTGACTGAAATATTTTTTCCCCGACTGAATTATTTTATATATTTTCTGGCATTGCTTTCTGTTCTCATCTGTCCTGAAACTGTTTTTTTTTTCCCTCCCTCCCACTCTATTCTTGTGGTGTTATAGTTGGTGGCTTTGCAGTTGCCTTCCCCTACTGTAAATTTGATCTGCGACACCCCTCCCAGTCTAGTGTTCACTCTACTTAATACAGAGAGAACATTTGAGAAGGCCAACTCACTTCCTCTCTGTTTGCACTTTACGTTATTCATCTGCTTTTACTGTATTTGTTTCTTCCTACTTTATTTTGCTTTTGCTGCCTGTTCTTAAAAGTACTTAATTGCATTTATTACTGCTTGCTAGTAGCCTGATTAAATTGTAACTGTTATTCTAAGCCTTTGGTTTAAACATTTGGGCTTCATACAGGCTGTTTTACATTGAGAAGGTTTGCGGTCTTCACTGTTGTGGCAGAACAGGTAGCTTACATCTTTCTAAGTTGGGAGTCGTTGATTAAAGGCTTAGTGTATGTTATTCTAAAAGTGTATTAGTTCTGGTTTAAGTACTTGGGCTTAGGGACAGTTATTTTGTGTGGTCTGCACTCTTGTGGGAGGAGAGGGTAGATTCTGCCGTTCTGAGCTGGGAATTTCTGGTTAAAGGCTTATTGTGGATGTGGATTATCAAATTGGGGGCTCTTTTCCTCCGGGTTTGAATGATCATTTTTGAAGCATCCAGATTTATGTTGTGTTTTTTTACACATTATTATATTTAATACATAGAACTATATACTTTTTTATGTGTATAGCAAATTGTGCATTATTAATATATGCACTAGAGGGCATTCCTTGCATTTAGTGCGAACTTATTTATAAGTAAGAAGACAGCATGTTAGTTTTTTTTTATTTGTTGCATCATGTTTGGTTGCTGAGGAAGGCTTTGCCGAAACCGTTACAACCATGTTGGTGTACGGTTACACTTTTTGCTGTTTCATTTTGAAATAAAATAGTAATGCCTATTTTACAGGAGTCGGGTGCTGGCCTTTTCTTTTGGATTTGACTTTGGTGTTTGGCCGTGCACATGCCGTTTGTGCAGGGGATTGTTTGATTCTGTTGGAGCCTTTTGTATCCTGCTGATGGCTTCTCCTGGATGGCGTTGTTTAGTTTTGTTCGTAACAGCTTGGAGCGCCTTTGAACATTGTGGAATGCTAGCCATTCTCGAATTTGGGATGTCATTTGTTTTCTAGGGTTTTGGTCACCCGTTTGGATTTTCTCAGTTCCATCTGGGTCTCCATTTACAGTTCGTGATCGTTTGGATCCAGGAATTGAACAGACTTTTTTTTTTTCCTTTTTTCTTATGGCGGGACATTTTGAGGACTACGTATTTGCAAGTACAAACTAATGGTTGATTGTTTCTTGTTGGGACAACCATTTTTTGAAACGACTTGTGTGCTGAATGCTAATATCAACCATTTTTCATTTTTGATGATGTTTTCTATATGACAAATCCAGACATTTGATTAATCTGTTTTGTCGGATGTCTTCAAGTCGTTTCTATGTTCCTTTATAATGTACTGCCATTATTGTTATTTGTTATTTTTTAGTTTTATATCTGATAAGGTTGGGGCCATTTTTTGATATTGAAACTAGATCATGATATTTAAAATGTGTATTTGTTTGGACAGCATTTCGGTACAAGCATTATCTAATATATGAGTTTTGTTTGTCAACTTTTAGGTTGCCTCTTTTTGAGTCTTACCTATTTATGTTGGTTCTCATATGAGTTGTTTGTAGGTTGAACAATAACATGAACGTGGGAAGTTTGGATTGTATTTGAGCTTACCTTCATTATGTGACATCTAATATGTACTATATATACTATATTTTAATTCTCTTTATGTGCTGGTTTGTAGTCGGCAGGGGATAGGTGTGTTGGTCTTATTCCCCCCTCTCTATCTCTGGGCTTTTGTCTCCTATGGGTTTGAGTCTTTTATTTATCTATCATACATTTTTAGGTGGCATTTGTGATGACCTGGGCATACATTTGTAAGGGACAATCTCAGTTGCATTTGATTTTTCTGGCCCATGGTTAGCATATGAGTAATCCCTTCATATATTAAGTAAAGTGGTTCTTAGGACATCTAGTTGAGCTCTTTTGAACAAATTTATTATGATCTTGTTTTTTACAACACTGACCAAATATATAATTTTTTATCACCACTTGTTGTGGGTTGAATATTGGTTTTTGGCCCATTTTGGTTACGTAGTGTAGAGCTTTGGTAGCTCAATATAAGCTTTTTTGAGCTGGATGGCTATAATGGTACCCAATTGGGCCTAGGTCTGTTGATATTTGTGAGTGGGAAACATATATTTTTCCTAATGTTTATGATTTGGAACACAAAAGTTGTTTTGCTAATATGACCTATCAACACTACTACCTTCACTGTCACTCTTTAAGCAAAAACTCAAACGTCACCTAAAATCTCTCTGGTTATGCCCCTGCACTAACCCTGATTAATCTACTACCTGTCCTATTTTATCTTCTTACTGCCTATGGATATATAATCATACTCTATATACCTCTCTGTATGCTAAATCTGGACATTGTAAAACTTATATAACCACAAGCATTTAAGTTAACTACAATGAACTGTAGTGTATCCTATCATATCATATGATTATATGACTGACGTGACTTTATACTCACCTTTTTAATATTGTACTTTTTAAAAACCTTTTGTCTTTATTTTAAATACTTACTATTTTATGTGTTTTATTATTTTTATGTGTTTTATAATTTGATATTTCATTTTGTGCTATGCTGGAGCTTTTCTCCCTGGGCCTCTACTGAAAATGGAAATATATCCAGTTGGACTAGCCCGGTCAACAAATGTAAAATAAAATAAAATAAACAATGGTGGTAATTAGGGTCATTTAATGTTCATGGTTGGTTTCATGAATTATACCTGTTGGTATATTGATTGTCCAACCATTTCTTTATTGAATATATTTTGGGTTGAATTTACACTACTTATATGTGGTACAAATACTTTTGTGTATTTTTTATTGACCCTATGGTTATTTTTGGTCAGTGATGGAATTAGCAATTCTTATTAAGGGTCTGTCTTCAGACTCAGAGGATTTGGGCATTTTTGGCCTAGCCTCGGGTTCAAATGATGCTGTTCTTGGTGTCCAAGATTTCACCCAAGACTGCAATTTGGCTTTTGCGAAGCTAACTAAGGATCTTAATTTCCCTTCGTAAAAATGTTTGGCATTTAAAATTGTTCAGGGCTTATCAACGGAGGAAAAGAGTTCCTAGAGGACTTAGGGTTAGATTACAGCCCATGGTGGCAGAACTGGATGAGTGTCTTTTAACGCAATGGGCAGAAGCCCAACAACATGTTTCTATGACCTTTGTAGATCTTTTGAGCATTTTTTATGAGAGGAAGGTTGAGGAACAAACTGCTAATGTATTAATAATTAGTAAAAATGTGGAGATGTTCTCTACACTTTCTTGTTACAAAGATAACATTGAGAAACTTGGTAAAGAATTATCTATGTTGAATTTAGGTTTAAAGGATAAAAAGGTCAAGAAATTCACCAGGGATGTGGGTGATTATGACAGGGGAAAGCCATTTGATATGCGACCTAGGGTCAAATTTTGTATGTCCATGGATGTATCCAAAGGAATGAGAGCCACTCGGCCTAAATCCATTTTGAAGAAAAGGAGTAGGGAGTCCACACCATCGGGCGAGGACTCGTCCTCCATCTGGGACTGGGAGGAAGCTCATGCTAGTGCTTCCCCTATTTCTAAAAGGAATAATTTAGAGTCAAGTTTTGTTAGAAAGGTCCCTTTAGGTATAAGTCCCAGAGACGAGGGGGGAGGAAGCATCATAAATCCAGATGGGCTGGGGGATATCCTTCAACAAATGACCAAGATCTAGAATTCAAAATTAATAATGTGCACAACATTTCCTCTGTAGTATTGGAGGATCAACAAGTTGATGTACTGAATAAAGGACTAAGTTTTGTGCCTGGGTTTTTTGTTCAGGAGCATTATTTTGCAGAGTATGTGGTAAAATTTTGTCGCAATTTGAATTTAAAATTTTTTTTCATGGTTCAGATAATGTTGCCTCTGAGTTTAGGGAATTTCGCTTCAGGTCCTCCAGGTTCAGGCCACATATGCAACCCATTGTACAAACGTTCCAAAATGCAGTCCTTAAAGATTTACATCTATATTTATATAAACGGGACATGATGAAGGATAATTTGGATAAACATCAGAGAATATGTCTAGAAAAGTTAATCAATAACAAGGAAATTGTTGATGTCCTTCATGGATGCATCTGCAGTCATAACAAGTGGGTTGTCCTGTCGTCAGGCAATTGTTGTTCTCTCTGCGGACAAAGGGGGAGCTGTGGTGGTCCAGGATTTGGGGGACTATGAAGCTGAAGGTGATAGTCAGCTATCTAATAACAATCATTATCAAGAAATGAAAGTGGATCCAACTGTGCAATTTAAAAAGGATATTGAAAATTTTTTAGATATGGCTAAAGATGAGGGCATCATTACTGATGAAGTATGCTATCATTTGAAGGTTGATTGTCCCAGCAGGCAGTACATCTATTTTCTGCCGAAAATTCACAAAGATCCCATAAGACCGCCCGGTAGACCGATAGTATCAGGCAGAGGTTCCTTGACAGAACCTCTGTCTGAATTCCTTAGCTTGTATTTAAAACCACTTTTGGTTTTCATACGCTCAAGAATCCAGGATACTACTCAGTTCCTTTCCATTATTTCTGAGACACAACTAGAGTCTAATTTGCTTCTGTGCACCTTGGATGTCACCTCCTTATATACCAGTATTCGCCATTGAGCAGGACTTTTGACCCTGCAATATTGGTTGGATAAGGCCAATATTTACAAGCCTGGTTTCAATACCCTTCTGGTTTGTATGACAGAACAGATCCTGATTCATAATGTGTTCTATTTTAAGGACAGATGTTTTTGTCAGATTCAGGGCACCGCTATGGGGGCATCATTTGCCCCCATTTATATGGACTTATTTATGGTGTATGTGGAAGATCAGGTGATTTATGGTATTGGTCACAATATTTATATCAATGAAATGGACATATGGAGGAGATATCTTGATGACTGCTGGATGGTGTGGAGAGCTGATGTGGAATTCCTTATGGAATTTTTAGAATATTTGAATGGCAATATATGGGGTATTGAATTTAAGTTGACTTATTCTAGATCTGAAATAAAATTTTTGGATGTTTTGGTAAAAAGAACAGATACCAACTCTCTTGAGAGTGAGACATTTAGAAAATTTCTTCAGTTCAATACCCTATTACATGCCACCAGTTTCCACCCCCAGCATGTCATCAAGAATATCCCCAAGTCTCAATTCCTTTGTGTCAAAAGGAATTGTTCCAGTACTTCCACATACGACCATCACAGACGGGATCTTATTTCCAGGTTTAAGAGTAGGGGCTACCAAGGTGACATCACAAGGGCTAATCGCTTATGAACCAAACAAGGTAGAACTGAGCTATTATCTTATCTAGGTTAGGGATTCTGTTAACTCAGATTTGCTCAGATTGTTAACAACTTATGGAAGAAATGTTTTCCCGAAGATCCACATTGCTGCAGTCCAATTTACCTCTCTCCTTCCCCTGTGTGTTTAGGGGTGGTTGTGTGGGTGGGGTTATACTCTTGTAAATTTGTATATATTGTACATATATTTGGTGCAGGAGTGTTTGGTGTTTTTTGGTTTTGGCCTTATCTTTTTAGGGTCTTCTGACATCTGGGGCAAGAAAAGACTGAGGATATGACGCCGGGCAGGCGCAGTTGTACCCTGACGCCCTGACGCCTGACTAATGCGCCTTGACCGACGTCAGCCATATACTTTGGTATTCGGGCCGACTGGGACAGCGGACTACCCAAGTGTTAGGACTGCAGCAATGTGGATCTTCGAACATCTACATTTATGGTAGGTACAAAACTGTACTTTTCTCACATTTTATAAATACAGTAACCTCCCTCCTACAAAACAAAACTACTACAGTAGACCATCACAGTCCCTCCTGTGCCAACATCTACAATAAAAAAATACCTATGTTCCTTTAAAATTACCACGACTGCCCCTGACCAACTTCCATCTGAATACCTCACACTCACTGTAGACAGGTTTAGTAGAAATGAGACAGGATATGCAAGGCTATCAAGGAAAAATACACCCCTACCTTATGGAAAAAATTCTAGACAATATCCTTCCACCACATAGCTGGGAATTTATTTTCTGCTCAATATCCGAGTGGTTTGGCTGGCTACAATCAACTGTATTAGAAGCTGAAGTTAAGTACAAACTTGCAGTTTTAAAGGTGTATTTTATTTTTCTGCCTATTTAATTGTTTAACTTAATTTTGCCTGACTGAAATATTTTTTCCCCGACTGAATTATTTTATATATTTTCTGGCATTGCTTTCTGTTCTCATCTGTCCTGAAACTGTTTTTTTTTCCCTCCCTCCCACTCTATTCTTGTGGTGTTATAGTTGGTGGCTTTGCAGTTGCCTGCCCCTACTGTAAATTTGATCTGAGACACCCCTCCCAGTCTAGTGTTCACTCTACTTAATACAGAGAGAACATTTGAGAAGGCCAACTCACTTCCTCTCTGTTTGCACTTTACGTTATTCATCTGCTTTTACTGTATTTGTTTCTTCCTACTTTATTTTGCTTTTGCTGCCTGTTCTTAAAAGTACTTAATTGCATTTATTACTGCTTGCTAGTAGCCTGATTAAATTGTAACTGTTATTCTAAGCCTTTGGTTTAAACATTTGGGCTTCATACAGGCTGTTTTACATTGAGAAGGTTTGCGGTCTTCACTGTTGTGCAGAACAGGTAGCTTACATCTTTCTAAGTTGGGAGTTGTTGATTAAAGGCTTAGTGTTAGTTATTCTAAAAGTGTATTAGTTCTGGTTTAAGTACTTGGGCTTAGGGACAGTTATTTTGTGTGGTCTGCACTCTTGTGGGAGGAGAGGGTAGATTCTGCCGTTCTGAACTGGGAATTTCTGGTTAAAGGCTTATTGTGGATGTGGATTATCAAATTGGGGGCTCTTTTCCTCCGGGTTTGAATGATCATTTTTGAAGCATCCAGATTTATGTTGTTTTTTTACACATTATTATATTTAATACATAGAACTATATACTTTTTTATGTGTATAGCAAATTGTGCATTATTAATATATGCACTAGAGGGCATTCCTTGCATTTAGTACGAACTTATTTATAAGTAAGAAGACAGCATGTTAGTTTTTTTTTATTTGTTGCATCATGTTTGGTTGCTGAGGAAGGCTTTGCCGAAACCGTTACAACCATGTTGGTGTACGGTTACACTTTTTGCTGTTTCATTTTGAAATAAAATAGTAATGCCTATTTTACAGGAGTCGGGTGCTGGCCTTTTCTTTTGGATTTGACTTTGGTGTTTGGCCGTGCACATGCCGTTTGTGCAGGGGATTGTTTGATTCTGTTGGAGCCTTTTGTATCCTGCTGATGGCTTCTCCTGGATGGCGTTGTTTAGTTTTGTTCGTAACAGCTTGGAGCGCCTTTGAACATTGTGGAATGCTAGCCATTCTCGAATTTGGGATGTCATTTGTTTTCTAGGGTTTTGGTCACCCGTTTGGATTTTCTCAGTTCCATCTGGGTCTCCATTTACAGTCCGTGATCGTTTGGATCCAGGAATTGAACAGACTTTTTTTTTTCCTTTTTTCTTATGGCGGGACATTTTGAGGACTACGTATTTGCAAGTACAAACTAATGGTTGATTGTTTCTTGTTGGGACAACCATTTTTTGAAACGACTTGTGTGCTGAATGCTAATATTAACCATTTTTCATTTTTGATGATGTTTTCTATATGACAAATCCAGACATTTGATTAATCTGTTTTGTCGGATGTCTTCAAGTCGTTTCTATGTTCCTTTATAATGTACTGCCATTATTGTTATTTGTTATTTTTTAGTTTTATATCTGATAAGGTTGGGGCCATTTTTTGATATTGAAACTAGATCATGATATTTAAAATGTGTATTTGTTTGGACAGCATTTCGGTACAAGCATTATCTAATATATGAGTTTTGTTTGTCAACTTTTAGGTTGCCTCTTTTTGAGTCTTACCTATTTATGTTGGTTCTCATATGAGTTGTTTGTAGGTTGAACAATAACATGAACGTGGGAAGTTTGGATTGTATTTGAGCTTACCTTCATTATGTGACATACTATATTTTAATTCTCTTTATGTGCTGGTTTGTAGTCGGCAGGGGATAGGTGTGTTGGTCTTATTCCCCCCTCTCTATCTCTGGGCTTTTGTCTCCTATGGGTTTGAGTCATTTATTTATCTATCATACATTTTTAGGTGGCATTTGTGATGACCTGGGCATACATTTGTAAGGGACAATCTCAGTTGCATTTGATTTTTCTGGCCCATGGTTAGCATATGAGTAATCCCTTCATATATTAAGTAAAGTGGTTCTTAGGACATCTAGTTGAGCTCTTTTGAACAAATTTATTATGATCTTGTTTTTTTACAACACTGACCAAATATATAATTTTTTATCACCACTTGTTGTAGGTTGAATATTGGTTTTTGGCCCATTTTGGTTACGTAGTGTAGAGCTTTGGTAGCTCAATATAAGCTTTTTTGAGCTGGATGGCTATAATGGTACCCAATTGGGCCTAGGTCTGTTGATATTTGTGAGTGGGAAACATATATTTTTCCTAATGTTTATGATTTGGAACACAAAAGTTGTTTTGCTAATATGACCTATCAACACTACTACCTTCACTGTCACTCTTTAAGCAAAAACTCAAACGTCACCTAAAATCTCTCTGGTTATGCCCCTGCACTAACCCTGATTAATCTACTACCTGTCCTATTTTATCTTCTTACTGCCTATGGATATATAATCATACTCTATATACCTCTCTGTATGCTAAATCTGGACATTGTAAAACTTATATAACCACAAGCATTTAAGTTAACTACAATGAACTGTAGTGTATCCTATCATATCATATGATTATATGACTGACGTGACTTTATACTCACCTTTTTAATATTGTACTTTTTAAAAACCTTTTGTCTTTATTTTAAATACTTACTATTTTATGTGTTTTATTATTTTTATGTGTTTTATAATTTGATATTTCATTTTGTGCTATGCTGGAGCTTTTCTCCCTGGGCCTCTACTGAAAATGGAAATATATCCAGTTGGACTAGCCCGGTCAACAAATGTAAAATAAAATAAATAAAATAAACAATGGTGGTAATTAGGGTCATTTAATGTTCATGGTTGGTTTCATGAATTATACCTGTTGGTATATTGATTGTCCAACCATTTCTTTATTGAATATATTTTGGGTTGAATTTACACTACTTATATGTGGTACAGATACTTTTGTGTATTTTTTATTGACCCTATGGTTATTTTTGGTCAGTGATGGAATTAGCAATTCTTATTAAGGGTCTGTCTTCAGACTCAGAGGATTTGGGCATTTTTGGCCTAGCCTCGGGTTCAAATGATGCTGTTCTTGGTGTCCAAGATTCCACCCAAGACTGCAATTTGGCTTTTGTGAAGCTAACTAAGGATCTTAATTTCCCTTCGTAAAAATGTTTGGCATTTAAAATTGTTCAGGGCTTATCAACGGAGGAAAAGAGTTCCTAGAGGACTTAGGGTTAGATTACAGCCCATGGTGGCAGAACCGGATGAGTGTCTTTTAACGCAATGGGCAGAAGCCCAACAACATGTTTCTATGACCTTTGTAGATCTTTTGAGCATTTTTTATGAGAGGAAGGTTGAGGAACAAACTGCTAATGTATTAATAATTAGTAAAAATGTGGAGATGTTCTCTACACTTTCTTGTTACAAAGATAACATTGAGAAACTTGGTAAAGAATTATCTACGTTGAATTTAGGTTTAAAGGATAAAAAGGTCAGGAAATTCACCAGGGATGTGGGTGATTATGACAGGGGAAAGCCATTTGATATGCGACCTAGGGTCAAATTTTGTATGTCCATGGATGTATCCAAAGGAATGAGAGCCACTCGGCCTAAATCCATTTTGAAGAAAAGGAGTAGGGAGTCCACACCATCGGGCGAGGACTCGTCCTCCAATACGGACTGGGAGGAAGCTCATGCTAGTGCTTCCCCTATTTCTAAAAGGAATAATTTAGAGTCAAGTTTTGTTAGAAAGGTCCCTTTAGGTATAAGTCCCAGAGACGAGGGGGGAGGAAGCATCATAAATCCAGATGGGCTGGGGGATATCCTTCAACAGATGACCAAGATCTAGAATTCAAAATTAATAATGTGCACAACATTTCCTCTGTAGTATTGGATGATCAACAAGTTGATGTACTGAATAAAGGACTAAGTTTTGTGCCTGGGTTTTTTGTTCAGGAGCATTATTTTGCAGAGTATGTGGTAAAATTTTGTCGCAATTTGAATTTAAATTTTTTTTTCATGGTTCAGATAATGTTGCCTCTGAGTTTAGGGAATTTCGCTTCAGGTCCTCCAGGTTCAGGCCACCTATGCAACCCATTGTACAAACGTTCCAAAATGCAGTCCTTAAAGATTTACATCTATATTTATATAAACGGGACATGATGAAGGATAATTTGGATAAACATCAGAGAATATGTCTAAAAAAGTTAATCAATAACAAGGAAATTGTTGTTCTCTCTGCGGACAAAGGGGGAGCTGTGGTGGTCCAGGATTTGGGGGACTATGAAGCTGAAGGTGATAGTCAGCTATCTAATAACAATCATTATCAAGAAATGAAAGTGGATCCAACTGTGCAATTTAAAAAGGATATTGACAATTTTTTAGATATGGCTAAAGATGAGGGCATCATTACTGATGAAGTATGCTATCATTTGAAGGTTGATTGTCCCAGCAGGCAGTACATCTATTTTCTGCCGAAAATTCACAAAGATCCCATAAGACCGCCCGGTAGACCGATAGTATCAGGCAGAGGTTCCTTGACAGAACCTCTGTCTGAATTCCTTAGCTTGTATTTAAAACCACTTTTGGTTTTCATACACTCAAGAATCCAGGATACTACTCAGTTCCTTTCCATTATTTCTGAGACACAACTAAAGTCTAATTTGCTTCTGTGCACCTTGGATGTCACCTCCTTATATACCAGTATTCGCCATTGAGCAGGACTTTTGACCCTGCAATATTGGTTGGATAAGGCCAATATTTACAAGCCTGGTTTCAATACCCTTCTGGTTTGTATGACAGAACAGATCCTGATTCATAATGTGTTCTATTTTAAGGACAGATGTTTTTGGCAGATTCAGGGCACCGCTATGGGGGCATCATTTGTCCCCATTTATATGGACTTATTTATGGTGTATGTGGAAGATCAGGTGATTTATGGTATTGGTCACAATATTTATATCAATGAAATGGACATATGGAGGAGATATCTTGATGACTGCTGGATGGTGTGGAGAGCTGATGTGGAATTCCTTATGGAATTTTTAGAATATTTGAATGGCAATATATGGGGTATTGAATTTAAGTTGACTTATTCTCGATCTGAAATAAAATTTTTGGATGTTTTGGTAAAAAGAACAGCTACCAACTCTCTTGAGAGTGAGACATTTAGAAAATTTCTTCAGTTCAATACCCTATTACATGCCACCAGTTTCCACCCCCAGCATGTCATCAAGAATATCCCCAAGTCTCAATTCCTTTGTGTCAAAAGGAATTGTTCCAGTACTTCCACATACGACCATCACAGACGGGATCTTATTTCCAGGTTTAAGAGTAGGGGCTACCAAGGGGGTGACATCACAAGGGCTAATCGCTTTGCGAACCAACAAGGTAGAACTGAGCTATTATCTTATCAGGTTCGGGATTCTGTTAACTCAGATTTGCTCAGATTGTTAACAACTTATGGAAGAAATACTATTGGTTTCATGAATAAGATTCGTAATTATTGGCACTTGTTAAAATTGGATGAAGTCCTAAATAATTATATAGGGGATTGGTGTCATTATTCATTTCGTAAAGGGCGGTCTTTGGGATCTCTTTTCAGTCACTATAAGAGGGTTTATAATAAGGATGTATGCTCAACTACTCAAACTAATTTATTTGGTAGTTCAATATTGGGTTGTTACCCATGTGGTCATTGTACCTATTGCCCTAGGGTGTTAAAATGTCAGACTTTCTCTTCACACAGTTGTCCACAAATTTATAATGTTCTATGTTTTGCTAATTGTAGTATTTCTTGGATGATCTGGCCCAGTGCAGTTGTTGAGCATTTTATGTTGGACAAACTTCCTGTCCTTTTAAGGTCAGGATAGGGGAACATCTCAGTGATATTAAGAATAAAAAGGGGTCCAGTTCTTTGTATAAACACATTTCTATACACCCTACGGGCATTTTTTGTTTCATGGTTATTGATCACATTAAGGTTAGGCACAAACAATCTCATGTTTTACATGAAATGCTTACTAACAAAGAAAAAATGTGGATTATCAAATTAGGGGCTCTTTTCCCTCTGGGTTTGAACGATCATTTTTGAAGCATCCAGATTTATATTGTGTTTTTTTTACACATTATTATATTTAATACATAGAACTATATACTTATTTTATGTGTATAGTAAATTGTGCATGATTAATATGTGCACTAGAGGGCGCTCCTTGTATTTAGTATGAACTTATTTATAAGTAAGAAGACAGCATGTTAGGTTTTTTTTCATTTGTTGCATCATGTTTGGTTGCTGAGGAAGGCTTTGCCGAAACCCGTACAACCATGTTGGTGTACGGTTGCACTTTTTGCTGTTTCATTTTGAAATAAAATAGTAATGCCTATGTCAAAGAAAATACTTCAAAAGACCAAAAGCATAAGGTTCAGTTCAGGTATCTTTATTCTTGCGCAAGGGGACAAAAAATGCAGTTACAGAGTTTGTCTGACTAAATCAGGAAGTGTCACAATTATTATACCTTTCTTTCAAGAAATTGCCCACTACGACTGACGTAGCAGATCACCAGTTCATAATTCTGTTACTTTACAGATGTTTCTCACATTTCTAGCGGACTCTTCAAAGTTTAAAAAAGATTTTTTAGTAAACCTTGACGACCACCGGTCAATTATAACTTTCTTGCTATGTCATGTTACAAGTCTAGGTACTATGGCTAATTCAAGCACAATGCAAGTACAGATTTCTGAAGCAGTTCATTGTTTATAGTATCTAACTTTCTTGCAGCTTGTGCACTTTTTCATTAGTATGAACAGAGCTTATTGTCCATAATGAATGGATCTACAGGAATTATTATTATTCTTCATTTAATTTCCTGACCTAGCAGAAAATCACCTGCTTTCCAGTACATTTCCAAAGCATAAACATGTATTTTGATGTGCTAGCAAACTAGGTCAGAGTGCATCTTGCAGTGTCAGAAAGCACAATTTCAGAAAAGCATGTTTTCAGTTTCAAATAGAACTAATGCTGCATATAGAATAAAAACGTGTTAATCTTCCCTTATTTAAAATAAGCATTACACACATATGTTATTACATATTTTTCTAACAGCCTATGTTACAGGAGTCCGGTGCTGGCCTTTTCTTTTGGATTTGACTTTGGTGTTTGGCCGTGCACATGCCGTTCGTGCAGGGGATTGTTTGATTTATTAAAGGCTTATTGTGCCTGCTTATTTGAACTGTTTCTTTCTGAAATTGGTACGCCTTGTTTGCTGTAGCACAAGACTAGATTCAGACCTGCTGAATCTTGCTTTGTTTGTATAACATGAGCACTAATACAGGCCATCTTTTTCTGGAGAAGGTTCCCCTGCACCCTAGTGGCAGGAGTGTGCAGTTAGAACTTGTCTGTTCGAAGACTGCTGGAACGGGGCTTAGTTTTTAGCTTTTTATTGGTTAATTTGTTTAAATCAGTTGTCTCATTTGCTACTGTTATATTAAAAAAAATACACTTTATGCATCGCCATTTAGCTAGGGGTTAAACTGTTCCCGGCGCCATAAAGTCTGCTCTTCAAATTTTCCCTTAGAAATAGCCAGTTTTTTTTGGTTTTAGCTCTCAAATCTGTTTCTTTGAGCTCCACACTTGTTCAGAACTCATTGTAAGCACTAAATAAGCTACAAATTACTACAGCACTCAACTTTCCTCACTTGTCTAGAGGAAAACAGTTTTTAGTACTTAATAAATAAGCACCTATCCAAGCATATCTATGGGTCAGCTCCCAGTGTTTTCTCCTGTCTACCTGATGAATCTGGGTGTCTTGGGGCAATGCAGCAATTGCCTCATGTACACAGACAACCCTCTCCTCCTACCACCCAACACTACAACCTGTGAGAGATGCACTTATATAGCCAAACTGGAAGCAAAGCTCTCTTCACCCAAGATTGGACTAGATAGTCAAGAAGAGAGGATAAACACTTGCACCACACCACACTCATCACATAGTCCCTCAAAACCTACACCACAAAAACACACACACAAACACAAAACACACACCTACATTTACATGGCTCTCAATATAAATCAGCCCAAGCAACAGAGATCTCCAAAGCAGAAACACAAGCAACCTCCACTCCTCAAAACAACCCAAATGACACATAGCCCACAAACTCAGTGTGCCACCCAACCACAGCCCATAAGGCATAACAGCGTACCCAGCACTCTAGTTATAGGTGACTCTATAGTCAGGCACACTGATGTTCCACTCACCAGGCTAAACGAGGAGAAAGTTACGGTCAGCTGTGGGTCGAGTGCCAGTATCCGCCACATAACATACACACTCAGGTCACTCCCCAATAAGTACAAATATGACTCTCTCATTCTCTATGTTGGTGTGAATGACCTGAGACATACCTCCTTGGACTACATGAAAAGAGACATGGAGGAGCTTTTCGATCTTGTAGCCCAGTCAAGTATGACCCTAGCCCTGAGTATCATCCTGCCATCATCCAGAACGATACCACAGTACAAGGACAAAGTGATTGACTTCAACAATTAGTTAAGCTTCTAGTATTATTCTAAGGGGGTCCAGTATCTGTCTACCTGGGATGACATGATCGACAGACCATGATTCTTTGCCAGAGATGGACTGCACCTGTCACCCTTGGGATTCCGGATACTGTCTAAGGCTCTTGCCACCGCTATAGTGCCTTTTTTTATGCAAGGTTCAAATGACAAATTCAGCACCATAACAGTTACAAGCAAGCAAACTCTAAGGGTAATGCTACTCAATGCTAGAAGTCTAAACCTCAAAATGGACTCACTTGAGGCATTCTTTAAAATGGAGAACATCTGTGCAATGACAGAGACCTGGTTCAATGATCCTGAGGGCACCCCTGCATTACCAGGTTATAATTCATATCACACCTTTCGGCCACCTAACCTGGACCAAAACACTAGAGGCGGAGGCGTGTCCATATTCATTAAGGATATCCACACCTCCAGGCTAGTGGCTCAGCATAATGCATCCTAGATTATCCAAGTGCAACTAACTCTGGGCAAGATCACAATCCAAATTGTAGCTTGCTACAGATCTCCCACCATGCCCCAGGATTCCCACTCCTCATTTCTTGATACACTGGAAAATATTAGGGTGCAACCTAACACCCTAATAGTGGGCGATTTCAACTACCCCACCATTAACTGGGAAAACTAATCATGTACCAACTCTTTTGCTCTACGTTTTCTGGAATTCATAAATTCGAATGCCTTGGATCAACTTATCCACACGCCCCCCAGGGGCAGCAGTATCCTAGACCTGGTCATTACCAACATGGGCGACTAGTGTTCCACACCAGAGGTCAGTTCCTCATTGGTCAGATCTGACCACAAGCTAATCACCTAGGGCCCTGACCACGATGTACCTTGCTGTCGATTTTGTGCCTTATTTAATCAATCTGTTGTCGGTACATTTTTGCCTCTAAATATTTCGGTTCTCTGTTCAATTATCCAGAAATGTCGTCAGTAAGCCATCCGACTACCGGTATTCCAAAAAAGCGCAAAGATAAAGACAGAGACAGGCCATCTAGGTCCAAAGCTGCCGATGACGCTTCTCCTAAGCCAGTCGACAGTTCGCCGGTACTCATTGAGGCGCTTTCGCAGCCCCTGATACCCGCTACTTCTGATTTGCAGGCCTCTACTGTGACCCATTCAGAGTCCGGTATGCCGCGAGATGCTTCAACTGTGGAACCTGCAGATGTCTGTACTTTGGATGGGTCTGGAGCCGCTGTGCAGGCACCGTCTTCTGAGGGTGTATTCAGGCTTACAGACTTGCATATTAAACAGACGCCTCCTTCTTCTTCAAGGCCTAAACCTCGAACCTTGCCTAGAAAACCAACGCCCAGTCCACATGTTCAGGCCTCTATGCCTAAAAAACAAATGATAAAAATGGCTGAAGACCTTATAACTTTAATCAGGGGAAGCCAACCCCCCTCTTCCAAGAGACCTAGGACTGAGTTTGTTTATGAATCTTCTGACAAAGATTCTGCTTTTTCTGATTCTTCTGATTATCTGGATTTACCCTCATCTGCTTATGAGGATTCTAATGCAGAGGACTCTGTTCCCTCTGCTTCTCCTCCAGAGGATTTTTCCTTTGTTGAAACCTTGCACACTCTTAGAGAGCATTTCCACTGGGAAAGCCAGGATTTTTCTGACTCAAAAAGGAGGCTCAGGGATTTCTTACTCCTGCCGCAGCATAGGCCTTTAGCTATACCTCCTGTACTAGACATTGTTGATGATGCCTTTTTGGAATCTAGTTTGGCCCCTGATTCTTAACCTCCTGCTCCCAGAAAACCTGACCGATATTACAGGGTTCCTGACTCTCACAAGTTCCTTTTTAAAAATCCTATTGCGGATCCAGAAGAGTATTTCACGGGGACACAAGGGCATTAAGGCTTCTTCTGCCAAAAACCCTACCCCTTCTGAGAGAGACTCCAGGGCGCTGGATAGATGGGTTAAGAAGGTTTACACGTCTGCAACCTTAGGGCCTTAAACTGTCAGTTTCATGTGTTAAAGTATCAACAACATATTATTGGATTGCTTAAACAAAAAATTATATTGATTCCTGACTGTGCTGAAAATAAATAATTACAAGATTTAATGCATCCTGCTGAACAGGTTGGAAAGCATACTTTGCAATGTGGATTTGATTCTTTAGAGGCCTCTTGCAGGGCTGCAGTCATTGGGTCTATACTCAGAAGACAAGGCTACTAAATTTCAAGCAAGACAATCCAAGGATGATTTTGATTGCACTACCCCTTCTTTCGCAGTGTGTCACTGTTTGCCCCATGGCACCTGCCTCAGACTCCTACCCTATTGTCTCAGGAGGAGAACCAGATTCTTCACTCTCAGCTTCAAACACTGAACCTAGCAGCCTGGCTAATTACCTAGTCTCTCCTTTACCATCCCTCAGTAAACCATTGATGGATATCATTTTAGAGGCAAGGAGGCCTAGTACTAGAAAATCTTATGCTGAAAAATGGAAAAGATTCTGTGCCTGGAACCAGTCTCAAGGGATGAGCACTGCAGTGTCCAACTTAACTCAGATTTTACAATACTTAACTGAGATGCTTCACAAGGGCCTGTCTTTCTCCTCATCAAAATTCACGCCAAAGCCATTTCAGCTCATTATAACACAGAACCACTCCTCTTCTCTCATCCACTACTTAAGCAGTTCCGCAGAGGGGCCAAAAATCTACGACCACCCAGGAGAGCTCCTACCCCAGCCTGGGACCTCAACTTTGTATTGGAAAAGCTCACCCTTCCTTTTTTTGAGCCAGCTGCCACTGCGGACTTAAAATTCCTTTCTTGGAAAACAGCTTTCCTTTTAGCGATAACTTCAGCAAGAAGGGTATCTGAATTACAGGCCGTCATGGCAGTGGAGCCTTTCATCATCTTTCATGCGGACAGGGTGTCCCTCAGGACCAATCCCTCCTTCATGCCCAAGGTGGTATCCAGTGTGATCCTTAATCAGTCTATACATTTGCCAACCTTTTTTTCTTAATCCACAGAACAAAGGGGAACAGATTCTGCACTCCCTAGACGTGCACAAACAACTTAGATTCTACTTGGACAGACAAAACCTCAAAAGAAATCTGATCAACTGTTGGGTGGCATTTGCTGAAGGGGCAGAGGGGAAGGCTATTTCAAAACAAACCATTTCCAAATGGATAGGCCATTGCATTCTTTTCTGCTACAAACACCATGGAAAACCTATTCCATGGGGGATCAGACACACTCAACCAGGGCTGCATCTACCTCTGCAGCCTTTCTCAGAGGAGTCCCTACCAGGGACATCCTAGAAGCTGCTACCTGGAGTTCTGTACATACTTTTACCAAGCATTACCATCTGCCAATTTTCTCTAAATCCAGAGCTGGCTTTGACACTGCAGTCTTGCAGGGCCTTTTAGCTGGTCCTAATGCTATCTAAATTCCTCTTCCCATCCTTAGCTTTGGGAATCTACCCAAATGTGATGACTGCAACAGTGAAACACGAAGAACATAGTACAGTTGTTTACACTTACCATAAATGTAGATGTTTGAGTGTATTCACTTTTGCAGTCCTGGTTACCCTCCCTCCAGCCCCCTTTCTTCTTTTGGCTATACCTGTACTCTCCTTTACTATGCTCAAAAGCTTTTTGGTGTATTTGCTTTTTTATTGGAGGTATAACCTTGTATATTTATAGATTTGAATTGCTTCCAATTAGGGGGGGGACCTGACTTCTGGGGTAAGAAAAACTGATGTAATGGCATCGGTTGCATGTTTTATACCCCTGACGACCTGACGTCATGGAAGAAAGGACAGCAACCGACGCAGGACTCAAGACTTTGTTAATCAGGTCGACTGAGGGCTACTGCAAGCAGATAACCCAAATGTGATGACTAACAGTGAATACAGTCGAACATCTACATTTATGGTAAGTGTACACAACTGTACTTTTTACCTATATCGAAAATGGCTTCCACAGGAAATATAAATAAGTAGCAAAGCTTGTCTGAACAGATTTGCTACTTTAGGTAATGAACAGCAACAAACAAATGAAAGCAAAACATGAGGTCAGCATTTCAAAACACATGTAATACTTTATGCCACAGTTTTAAACATTGCAAACAATCACTAGAACAAGTTAATGATGAATCTTACTGAGTAATTTTATCCTGTACCAACTGATCAGTCAGCCCGGCAGTTGCCTACCTGAAAGAGAGAAATAAAGGCAATTAAATAAAATGACAGTACTGGTGAGCTTAATACACCCTGTGCAAGTAAAGCATCAAAAATAAATATAAAAATTCAGACAGCAGTGAAAGTGTAAACTGTTGTTTCTTTGGACAGACAATTTGAACCACAAATATATTTTATCAGAAATACTTTCCTATAATTATTACCAAATATCAAACCAACCATCAGCTATAGCAGTTCCCTCTATACAGCTTTCCATGGATGTTAACCAAGTCTGCCAGTTTCAGAAGAGAGTCTATGCAGGTCTCAAAGGGTACAGTGACTGGAAACTGCACAGGAAAGAATGACGAGCAACATCAGCCAAAAGGAAGTTGGTGCACAGACCAGTCCCTTCCTCAAACACGCAGACACACACTAACACTTGAATACACAGAGAAGAAGTAATTGTACTACTATTATTTGGCCCTGATAAGTCCAGACTTTGTGTCCAATTCAACAGTACTGGAGAGCTAACCAGTCAGTATTCCATTTCATTGTCACAGCAAAGTCATTCTAGTGACTCTTGTGCATCTCCCTTTGTATTCACTGGGCATCCGTCTTCTGGAATGTGACACCAAAGTTGAACAGGCAAAACCATGCAGGATTTCATCAAGCTGCCTCCTTTTCTGCAAAACACCGGGGGGTCTGGGAATTTGACCTTAACTCTTTGTTGTGCAATTTCAGAGTTGGTATATATGATATAAGGGGGGGGGGTGCAGGTGGGCTTGCTGCCCTGCAAAATACTTTTTTTTGTTTTTTACTATTTCCCTACTTGATATTTAAGATTTGATATACAGTAGAACCTTTCTAAGTTGACCACCCAAGGGACTGTAACAAACTGGTCAACATATGGAGGTGATCAACATAAAGAAGTAGGCCGACTGTACTGATACGTACATGTACTTTACTTTCTTGTACAGCTTTTAGTAGAGAATATCATAGTCATACATAATCAAAACACAGTAAAGTCATACATACAATATCGTACAAAATCAATACATTTACTGTTTTCTCATGGTTTAATCATTCTTTCTGAAAAAAAGAGTTAATCTTGGTCTGTTCCTTATTCTTATTACAAAGGTAAGTGGAGAAAGCACTCTCAATGCTGGCTACACCACTCAGCATACCTGGGCAGTTTTCCGCACCAGATGACTTCAACTGCATTATCACATGCCTGACAGTCTCTTCTTTTGGAGTCCCTGCAATTTCTGTGTCATCCTCCTGTGCTTCTTCCACTTCATCAGCTGATTCATGCACTTTTACACTGGTCTGTACTTCGGTCAATATCACTTGGAAAATTGCTTCTGGGTCAGGTTCATAACAGGTTGCCACCTCATCATCCATTGCAACAAAACCTTCAAAATCTATTCCTTTGAATTCTGCCATGGGAGATGAATGTCTGATGGGGCCAAAACATCATGCTCTTTGGTTGTGACAAATCCATCTTTCTTGAAACACTTCTGTATCATTTCTGGCTGAACTTTATTCCAAGCAGAACTGATCCAGAGGACAGCATCCAGAGCATTAACTGATGCAGAAGATGAAGTTGCTTCCACAGGCGGACCACAGGTTTATGTTTTAGTAACGACCCACTGCAGGAGCTGTTCTCGGTAGTGTATTTTAAATGTTTTGATGATGCCTTTGTCAAGCGTTTAGATTTTTGAGACAGAAATTTCAGTGTCACGTTTGTGAGATGATTCACATGCAGGTGGCCAAGACAGTTGTCTGCTGTCAGAATAGACTGTTTCTTCATTTTTTGGTTGATACCTCTTACCCACTCCTCAAACAGGGCACCAGTCATCCATGCACATTTGTTTGATCTCCAAGTGATGGAGAGGTCTTCAGGCTTCAGGTTATTGAATGTACGTGGCTTTGCCGATTTACCAATCACCAAGGGCTTTAGTTTCTATCTGGGTGAGCTAGCACAAAGCAGAACTGCGAAACATTCTTTGGAAAGTTTTCCACTCTTACGTTTGTCACCCTTCATGATGAGGCTCCTGTAGGGCATCACCTTGAAAAAGAGTCCGCACTCATCAGCGTTAAAGATGTCATCATCTTTGAAGTCTCAGCAAAATCCAGGAACGTTTTGATGAACTCTTCAACTTCTACTGGAACTTCATTGGATTCACCACACAAGACTTTCTGGGAGATCTCGTGTAGCAGTTTAAATTTCTCAAGCCAACCACTTGATGCTTGGAAATCTGCCACCTCAAATTCCTGTGGAAATTTTTCAGCAGCCTGGAGATTCGGGCGTTAACTGCCCTCATTTGTTTGAACCAGCTTAGTGTGGCTTTATTGACTTTGAAGGAAGTTTTCCTGTTTTTATGCTGTAAGTCTCCGTTTTCCTTACCATATCTCTTCAAGTACTCATGTTTACATTTTTGGATGTTACTAACTGTGGTCTTGCTAACACCAAAATGTTCTGCTGTCTTTCTTTGGTTGCTGCTTTCCAGAAAATGTAGATGATCAACCTTTTCTTTCAATGTCAGCTCTTTGAGTTCTTTCCTTTGAGCCATCATGTCTCGATTAACTGTAAAATTTTTCAGTAATTGTAGGATGTACCTACAATTCAGACCAGTCCTTCACATTGAAAAAATCTTCAGCAACACGTGATAAACAATAGGAAGTTAGGCCTAATCCAACACGTGGTAATAACAAAACATGAAAAAATAACTTGTACTAAAGAAATAATACAACTAAGGGGCAAAGCCCATACCTTCTACCCCTTTTAGAGAATAAATTAATGTTGTGTCACAATCCATGTGGTCAAGATACAACTTAGAGTTGGTTAATATAGAGAAGTCGGCCTTCCATTCAGTACACGTGGTGCATGTCCAGTCTATGAAAATTAGGTCAACTTAAGGAGGTGGTCATTGTAGGGAGGTGGTCAACTATGGAGGTTCTACTGTAAAAAGATAAGTTTTGCTGTTGTGATAGCTTGCTTAATGATGAGACAAGCATATCTGTGTGTGCGCACCATTATATGTAAAAATGCGCTTAATTAAATTTTATGAGGTACAAAAAGATACATTATACACATTTTCACCTGGTTTGCCTTCTGTGCAGAGTCTGCATGTCCTTCGTGTGTTTGTGTGCATTTCTTTCTGGTGTTCCATCTTCCTCTCACACTCCAAACCGATGCAGTAGGTGGATTGAGCACTCTAAACTGGCCATAGGTGTGAGTGAGTATGCAAATCTGTGGTGTAAGACAGAGCTAGCCACCCAGCAGTGTAAACCCTGGCTCTAAATGATTGTTACTGTTGAAGTGACACCCCGACCACATGTGCAAGCATAGGAAAAAGGAGGTGTGGATGGATGGAGGTATGTAACCATCTGTGTGTGTGTGTGTGTGTGTGTGTGTGTGTGTGTATCTGTGGATATGGATATATGCACACACTTGCATATAAATAGGTAACGACCACAAGGGCCTTTTCAAGCCTAGCCATGTATCCCAAATCTCTGACATGTTCTGATATCTTAAGTGTAATCATGGTCCTGGGAAATGAACCATTTACAGGTTACCTGTGTCCATTAGAGGCATAGGTGCCAAACCAAGGATGGACTTTGGTTTTCCATCCAATTTACACCATCTTCCTTCTGCAGGTGTTGGGTTTTACAATCCATCTAAAAAAAAGTCTGCTTTGATCTCTACCTAAGGCCAAGATCTAGTCTTTCTGGGTTGCAAGCTGGACACCCACATAATGCTAGTTTTTCTCCCACAAGAGAATGTTCACAGACTCTCTCCATGTATTTTCAGTCCCTCCTTCCTCTTCAGTTTTGTCCTGCAAGGGAAATTCCAAGGATTCTGGCAGCTTCCATCCCCATGATTCTCTTAGCTAAACTCCACATGAGAAAGATCCAGTGGTTTCTCTGACCTCAGCATTGTCGCTCATTATCACCCTTTAGACACTCAGAATTCACTGAGAGTTACATTGGCGCATCTCTCAGGTACAGCTGAATCCAGGACTACCATTCAAACCAATTGTTCACACTCAGGAACTGCACACATGCATCTCGTATGTGAAATTCAGAACCCCTCAGAATTTTCCCAGACAGCACAGTAGTTATGTGGCATATAAACAAACATGGAGGGACAAATTTCTACCAGTTTTTCAGACTGATTCCTCTGGCTTTGCTGCAAGCTATAAAACCAAATCTGTCCCTGCATTCAGTTTAGATTACTTCCCAGGCCAGTGTTATTGCAGATTAATTAAGCAGGTCACTGGAAGACCCTAATGAATGGATGTTGAACAGTCAGGTCATGGTAAGGCCTTATCCTCGCTGGTTAAGACCCATTCCTCTAGAGCAGTTTCTTCCTCCAAGGCCTTTTACAAAGAAATTTGTTCCTGGGCTGTTTTGGAGGTGGCCACTTGATCATCTGTGCATACTTTCAGAAAACACTACAGGGTAGATACTTTCTATAGCTCTAGAGCTTCTTTTGTTAGATTTGTGCTGTCTGGATTGATTGACAGCTCTCTTGTTCCTGGCCACAAACCCTTTCTAAATATTAAGCTTTGGGCATTACCCACCAGTATAGGAATACTGCAACAGTGATCTAAGGTGTGTGTATAAACAAACAGGGAGGGACAAAGTCCTACCAGTTTTGCAGATCAGCCCCTCTGGCTAATAGTGCAGTCATGTAAGAACATACCATAACATTAGATTTCCTACTGATTCACTGTTGCAGTATTACTTACCACCCTCCTTCCCCTTTTCTAATGTTCATCTTTTTGGTTCTCATGGACCAAGAGGGGCCAATTTCCATGGACCCCTTTTTTAGCTGACCTTAATTCTTTAGCTATATGAACTTACATGTCACTTTTGCAGCGTCCTGTACATTAGCAATCTCTTACCAAGTGTAGCTCAATGTCCAGCCAGTGTATCAAACCCCTTAGAATTTTATAGGTGCCGTACATCTCACATATTCTCCCCATGCATGGCATAGGGAATAAAGGTGATGTATGGATGCACGCACTCAGAACTACTTTACAGCCACTCTGAATGCCATTGTCAAATGTCAGTCTGAACACCTTTCTGCCATACTAGTTACCAAGCTGCTTTCAGATAAGTGCCCTGTTGGGGACACTTCATGGTCACTTATCTTCCTTATCAATATACCTTGAGAACCAGCGACTTAAGTTGTTGGCTCAGGACAATATGGCGGAATCTTCCCATCCTGAGGGTCTGCCAAGAAGACCAAAAAGCCAAGACCTAATCAAGTTGCTGTCCAGCCTCGTCTGGTGCTTGCCTTAGATTCCTCAGGAACAACCTTGTCTGAAGTTGGCATGGATTTGAATTCCTGCACATCCTCTTGAGGTTTTTCAGATGTCCATTCTGGATGTTGAGGAGGAACCTTGAGTGATTATTTCTGAGGGCTGAGGGGGATGCCTCAGATTTTGGTAAGGGAAGAGTGTCCAACTATGATTATTGAATGTCACCAAGGTCTGAACCACTGAGTCTTTCAGGTGGATGTCTTGCTTCAAAAAAAAAGCAGGAAAGCAAACACATTATCCCTGCTTTTAAAGATCCCAAACATGAATGGCAGGATTTTACTCAGGGTTTTTTCAATGCTTTAATGGTCTTGATGCCTCCTTAAAGGATGTCTGTCCTTGCTGTTTCTTGGTCTCCCACCCCTGTTAAGATGCCTAGGGAACTAGATTTGGACTCTGGGAGAGAATCTCTCTTACTCCTCCCAAATTCCTTCCTGTTTAGACTACAGTTCTGAGAAGGACTCTCTGAGCCCAGACTATCCCTTGGAAGAATTATCTTTTGGGGTTACTATTGCGCGTGTGATGGAGTACTTCAAATGGCATTGCTCCTAGGTCTCTGACATTTAAAAAAGATATTCTGAATTTTTACAGATGAAGTTGCCTAAGCCATCTGCTGTTCTTCCTCTTTTGGCAGCCCTTCTGGACACCTTTTTTGCTGTCTGTCTTTTCTCAACCCCTGATACCTAAGAAACGTGACAGGTTCAATAAGGTGTCTGAGGACTGCAAGTTCTTGTACAAGTGCCCTTCTGCTGATCCTTCAGTGGTTTGTTTCCTCTGACTAGTCTTCTAAACTCCTGCCATCCACTAAGCTCCTTCACTCAGATAAGGATAGTTGAGCTATAGAAAGGTTGTCTTAAAAAAAAAAAAAAAAAAGTGTGTACTGCTGCCACCTTGTCTTTATGGGTATTAATTACCAAACTCACATGACCCCATATGTTTTGGTCCTTCTTTCTCAAGTAGCTTCAGTTGTCTTTGATCTTCCTGATTGTGATGGAAAGATCTCAGCTGTTTCCCTCTGGACTCACTTTCCAGGTTGCCCTTCATTCCATAAAATGCAGGTAGGACTCTTCTGATGCCTCTTCCAGGGCTCCTGCTTTTGTTTCTGTGAAGAGAAGTTATTCTTGGCTATGTCTACAGGCTTTACCTAATGATATTAAAGCCAAGCTTTTAGATGCCCCAGTGGATAATAAAAATCTCTTTGGGACAGCTGTTGCTGACCTGTTTAAGTCCCTTCAGGATAAAGGTAAAGCCTTGCAGGAACTCTGTCATATTTTTTTCTCTTTCTTATCCCTAAATTCCAGAAGAATTACCCTTTTTGGTCTGTGTTTGTCCACAGACAGACACATTCACCTCCCAAAGCTAAGAAGGGATATAGGCATATTCTCCTGCTAAATCCACTCGGGCTTCTTTATCTCAGAAGTCTTCCTTTCAGGACAAGCCCGTCTCCATTTGGCCTGCTGTTCCCTTCAGCCAGGTTCCCCTGTCTCTCTGCCTGTCTGTGTCCTGTCCAAATTGATATTCGATCACCTCAGACTTCTGGGTGTTGTCTGTCATTCATAGGAGTATTTTGTGGTTTGGAAGTCACCCCCCCCCCTTCTTGGACATTTCTCAGTCTCCTTGGGAGCATCTTCATTTTCCAGAGGTTTTGCAGTCCCTATTGGATCAGGGCACCATTCAACCTGTTCCACCCTCCAAATTAGGAATGAAGTTTTACTCCAGAATGGTTTTGGCTTCTCGAAAGGAGGTACCTGGAGATGCATTCTGGATCTTTCTCTGCTCAACGCCTTTCTCAGGGTCCTTCTTTCTAAATGCTCTCTCTTCAGACGTTATTTCCTCCTTGGCTTCCTTGGACTTCAAGGATGTCTACCTTCACATCTTCATTTACCCTCTGCTCAGGAAATGTTTACATTTCTCTATTTCTTCTTCTCATTTTCAATTCTCTGCTTTGCCCTTTGGACTTTTCACTGCCTCAAGGGTATTCATTAAATACCTTGTTCCTATCATTGCATTTTGCAGACTTTGAGGGATGCAGATTTTCCTCTGTCTGGATGACCTTGTCATTCAGGTTCCATCTTCTAGCAGTCTCTTGCAGTTTCTCAACTTTGCTAGTTGCTTTTTGCAAAGTCTGCAGTTCACCATACACCTCGAGAAATCTGTTCTGATGCCCTCCTATCATATTTTCCTGGGGTGCTGGCTTCTGTTGCTGCTTCACAGGTTTTGTTTCTGACCACCTTTTTCCAGTCTTTTTTTTCCTCTGCCCTATCTTACAACTAGGGAGTTTCTCTGGGTTCTGGGTTTATGACCTCCACTATTTCCATGCTTCCTGTTGCCAGGTTACATATGAGGAGGCTTCAGTGGTACCTCACATCAATGTGGCTTCAACATTGCCATCCTTTGGAGTCCCCAGATGTGAATTTGTTCTATCTCGCCATTCATGCTTACAGATGGGTTCAGAGTCGATCTTCGGCTCCGAGTCTGCCTACTACAAAGCTGAGGTCTTCAGACAGCTCTAGGCTAAGTCCCTATCCCATGATGCACCTTGTTACCTCAGATCTAGTTTGCTGCTGCAACAGATCGGAGGTTTCCTCACAGCTCAGGCCAGTATAACATATTTTTCTGAAAAAGTTCCTATTTTCTGTCTTTGTATCTTTGGTGGTGCTGCGGTAGTGTTGTTGCCTCAGAGTAAGACGTTGTCCTGTTCGATTCTCAGCTAGAGCGTCTTCTGTGTGGAGACATGCATGAATGGACGTACCTTCGTTGAAGGTTGTGCGTCAGGGTTGGCAACTCGGCATGTAAAATCTACTGCCAATCATTAGCGGACCGGAGTTCCACTTTGGTGACCCCTAACCGGGAAAAACCGAAAGACACAACAACATATCTTTATAATTATAACTTTAGAACTTTAATAGCTTGTTAGATATTGTTAGCTTAATTTCTTTGTTGTGCCTTTATATAGATATTATAATAGTTTTAATAGCTTAGTAGTGTGTTTTAGCCACCATTTATAGGCTTTAGAACTTGTGTGTGTGTGTGATTATACATTGATAGTTAGCTCATATTTAGCCGTGTAGAGCCATTTGTTTTTTTAAGGGCTACTTACTGTTTTATATATTATAGTGTAGTTTCAAATTGTTCAAACCTTTTTTTTTGTGTGTGTGTGTGTGTGTGTGTGTGTGTGTGTGATTTTTTGATGATACAAGTTTGCATGTGTGCAGTTGGATAATTTTCATGGCTGACCAAGATAAAGAGAAACATCCCAAGTCTGGGTTTCAAAAATGTCCGAAGTGTGGATAAAAGATGTCAGTGACTGATAGTCATGTAAATTGTCTTTACTGTCTTGGTGCCTTGCACTTGCAAGAGAGTTGCTCCATCTGTCATTCCTTTTCAAGCCGTGTACTACATGAAAGGAAAAGAAAATTTAATCGATAGAGGACTAAAAAAGTCTTCCTTTCAAGAAGCTTTGGGCAACTGTGATAAAACTAGTCAGTCTCCCAAATCTTCCAAGTCTTCTAAGACTTAATTATCGGACTCGACAAAATCAAAAAAAACTTCGACATCGGCTCCACAGCCTTCGGAGCTGAGCATCTTGTCTTTTTGGAGCCGATCCCCAGTCCTGGAACTGGTCTCCACAGTTTTGAAATCACCAATTCTCCAGTCGGTACCACCCTCCATCCATTCACCTCTGTCCTCGATTAGCCTATCTGATTTGGATGTGGATCGTGTGGTGCAGAAGTTGTTACAGGCATTTGCAGAATTTTTATCGGTTCCGACCCAAGTGGTTTTGGAACCAAAAACTGTTTCTCCATGTACTACTTTTCCTCCTCCGAGCCATACCAGTCTGTCGGAGCTGGAGGAGTTGGACCTTATGATTGTAGAGCCTTTGGAGCCGACACCTGCTCCAGTGCCATCGGTTCCATTTACTCAAACTTCCTCAGCGCCCATCGAGGAGTCTAAAAGCCGACACTCACCAGTCTGGTAAGGGAGGATAGTCAGACTGACCTGTTGGTTCCAACTTTGCCTCTCGGGGCCTTGGCTCAGATGAGTTTGGCTCCTACCTCTGGATCAGAGCCCACTGTTCCGGTGCTGAGGGATTAGCTGTTTCTTCAGATCCAGCGGTTTCTTCTCATCGGAGCAGAAGAGCTTTTGAGGCCATGATGAGAGTAATGTCCTCCAGGACATCCACAACTTCAGGACCAACTACCTCTTCCCCAAAAGCACCTGTGTCTACTTCTGCTGTGCAGATCCCTTTGAAGCATAGAGACCGTGAGCCTCAGGAAGCCCCACTGAGTGGCCCCTGCTCTTCCAAGACCTTACCAGAAGTTCCCAATGATGAGGTTCCCAGGAAGAGAATTTGCAAGAGGAAGCATCTAGACTCCTCACAGGAGACTCTCACATCTGACACTGACTTAGTTGAATCAGAAGGGTCCCCACGATCCCACTCTGAAGATATCTCATTTGCAGATATATTGGAAATCTTAGGTTCATAGGTAGAGGTACTAGGCTATCAGCTCTAGGGCCTATACAAGCCTAGCCAAATAGGTACCCTGGCTTTCCCCACCCAAGAAAAAAAGAATTTGTGTACTCACCATAATGTTCCATGTTTGTTGCCCATCTCGCCGTTCATTCTTACATTGATGGGTTCAGAGCCGATCCTCGACTCCGACTCAGCTGAATACTTAGCTGAAGATCTCAAACTTGGCTTGTGGCAAGAAGGTATCCCACAATGCAGTGGTGTAATTCCCCAGATCTTGTTTGCTGCTAATACTGAGCAGTATGTACACTATATACATATTTACAAGTATCTAAGTCCATACCAAATGTACTGGAAGGAGAAACAAGCTAAGACAAAGAGCCCCCGAGGTAGTGGAAATCTACCGGGTCCACAAGAAGCCTTTGGCAGGGGGAAGGAGGGAGGGTTTGTAAGAATGAACGGCGAGATGGAGTTCGTAAGAATGAACGGTGAGATGAACAACAAACATGGAACGTTATGCCGAGTACATAACTTCTTTATGTTATGTTGTCCTATCTCGCCTTCATTCTTACAGTGATGGGACAGCTTCCCTACCACCTTTTTCGTTGGTGGCTCACAGGAGTACACCTTAAAGCACCATGGAACCAAAGGATGCCCTGTCCCTGGAGGTCAAATCCACTTTGTAATGAGTAATAAAAGTATGTGGAATAGACAAAGTAGCTGCTGCACAAATGTCTATGGGAATTCTGGCTTGAAAGGCAGATGACATAGCCAATGCTCTAGTGGAATGAGCCTTTACTTTGAAAGGTAAATCCTTGTGATTTGATTTGTAGATAAATGTAATACAGTTTGAAAGCCAATTAGAAAGAGTAGTTTTCAAGACAGAGGATCCCTTTTTTTGCATCAGAAAAGGGTACAAATAATTGGTGAGATTTTCTGAAGTGTTTGGTTCTATACAAATAGAATCTGAGTTGTCTGTGCACGTCCAATTTGTGTAATTTGTACACTGCCTTGTTGCTATGTTGAGGAAAGAATACTGGAAGTTCTATGGATTGGTTTATGTTGTTTGGAGAAGCAACTTTAGGTAACAAGGAAGAGTTAGTACGTAAGGATACCATATCCTTATGAAAAATCAAATATGGTGGTTTAATAGAAAGAGCTTGCAGTTCTGATGTCCTTCAAGCAGAAGTTATAGCCACTAAAAACAAGGTCTTCCATGAAAGTAACTTGAGGTCTGCAGACGAGGAGGGCTCGAAGGGAGGTAAAGTGAGATGAGACAAAACAATATTTAGATCCCAAGGAGAAAGAGGTTCATTGAAGGGAGGTCTTAATAAGGAAGCACCATTTAAGAAGGCTCTGCACAACCTGTGTGACATTAAGTTTGAAGAAGCATCACCAATATGAAAATTTGAAATTGCAACAAGTTGAACTGATGGTTGCTGCAGCTGAGCCTTGTTAAAACAGTTCCGCCAAAAATTCCAAAATAGAATAAATAGATGCAGAGAAAGGATCATTATTCTTATCTTGAGCCCACAGGGAAAATCTCTTCCATTCACTAGAATAAAAGGTTTCTAGTGAAAGCTTTATGGGAGGACATTAAGATATGTGGGAATGGAATTGTGCAGCCTGACTAAATTGGGAAGTGGAGCAGCCAAGCTGTCAGTTTTAGGGTGTGGAGAGAAAGATGAAGCTCCTCTGACATATGAGTCAGCAGATCTGGCACTGGATCCAGAATCCATGGCTTCTCCTGAAGCTGGGGCCAAAGGAAGGGGAACCAAACTTGGTGAGACCAGTAAGGGGCAATGAGAATTATCCTGCTTCCCGAGCTTTGTGCTTTCTGAACTACTCTGGGTATGAGAGGAAATGGTGGAAAGGCATATAGAAGTCCCGAGGGCCAATCGTGAGCAAGAGCATCTCTCTGTGCCACCCCCGGAGGGGGAACTAGGGTAAAGTAGTTGCACTTGGCATTCATGGGAGTGGTAAAGAGATTGCAGCAAGGCTGTCCCCATGTCTGGAAAATCATTTCTGCTACATTGTGATTGAGAGACCACTCGTGAGGCATTAGGAGTGCTCTGCTCAGCTTGTCCGCTAGCACGTTGGACTTCCCCAGAATGTGCGATGCAATCAGAAAGCACTAGGAAGAAACTGCCCATTGCCATACTCTTAGGGCTTCTTGACAAAGGGGGTAAGATCTGGTTCCTCCCTGCTTGTTTATGTACCAAACCACAGACATGTTGTCTGACTGGATTGCAATATTGCCTAGAGGGAGAGAGTCTTGAAGTACTTGCAATGCAAGAAGCACTGCTCTCATCTCTAGAACATTTATATGCAAATGAGCCTTGTGTTCTTGTCATGTACCTTGGACTGTTCTTCCCAGGTAATGCCCTCCCACCCTGTCTGGGAAACATCCGTAGTCACTGTAGCTATTGGTTGAAGTGGAACATAGGGTTGCTTATTGTCACGTGATTGGAGTGTAGCCACCATCTCAAGTTGTTCTTGCAAGATTCCGTTATTCTGATCAGATGAGACATTGGGAGCTCTTGAAGTGATCATTGGGAGAAAAATAGCCATTGAAGAATCCTCATTTGCATTCTGGCAAGGGGAACTAGTGTAATCATGGAGGCCATTGTTCCTAATGATTGTAGAATCCAATTTGCTTTCACTTTGTCCTTGGGAAGGAGGTGAAGTATTTGCTGTCTGAGTGCTATGACTCTTTCTGTTGGAAGACGTGCTACCATAGATGAAGTGTCTATGGCAACAAGGCAGATTTTTGAAAATTTACTGTAATGCCCAACTGATATCCAACGTTAGGTCCCCTGGCTTGTAGGAGTAGATGCTTGGTGGTGGCAGATAGGAGCCAGTTGTCTAGAATAGGACATGGAATACTAGACGTCTCAGGTGAGCCGTGACTACTGCCATACATTTGGTGAACACTCTGGGGGCTGTAGTGAGACCAAAGGGCAGAGCTCTGAACTGGTAATGGCTGGCTCCCAGCCGGAAGCGTAAGTACCTTCTTAATGTCCTGTCCATTTTTATGTGGTAGTAAGCATCTTGAAGGTCTATCGAGCACAGCCAATTGTCTTTCCTTAAAAAAAGGAGTATAGACTGCAGTGTCACCGTTTGGAATTTTGACTTCTTGACAGATTTGTTTAACTTGCTTAGGTCCAATATGGGCCTCCAGTCCCCTGTTCTTTTTGGCACTAATAAGAGTCTTGAGTAAGTTCTGAATCCTATTTGGTCTGTGGGACTTCTTGGTTGACTCTTTTGTGGAGCAACTTTTGAACCTCTATAGTTGCTTGTTCCCTTAGATTGGGTGGAACATCCGGAGTGTTTTGGTCTGTGGGACAGGTCTGGAAAAAGGGATGGACCCATTTGTCATTTGTGATATTTCGCCAGGCTTCTGGTTACATGGATAAACATCCCCTAATCCTCTAGAGTAGAACAGTCGGGTCTCCTTTCAGGAGCGCTGATAAGGGCGTCCGCGAAAGGAATCACGGTCACCCTGGTTTTGTGAGCCCCCTGTGCCTCTGGGGCGGCATATACCATTATTACCTCCCCTTCTGCCCTTGGGGAAGGTGTCACCCCCGTGCGTCTTGGAAAAAATCTCTTGGATCTTTTGAACCACATCTTTCTGCTCTTCTGACCTTTGGGATAAGGTCTTGCAGGTACGGAAGAGCGTACTCCAATGGGGTAGAGAGAGCTTTTCCTTCCTGCTCACATCGGTTAGAGTGTCTTTTTCTTTGGGTCCAAAGAATGATGAAACATCAAAATGGGCGTTAGTAAAGGTAGACTTAAAGGGCTCTGCAAAATTGCGCAAGCGCATCCAAGAGTGTCTCCTAAGGGAAACTCCTGAACCCGCTGCTCTGCTCACTCCATCTGCTGCGTATGCTGTGAGCCTCATGGAGGAGTTGACAATGTAATTTAAGGTGGACAGCTGGGAAGGAGGCCTTTTCATTCACCCCTGCAGCTACTGAACCTTGTAGAGTATCTCCTAGCTCTTTCAGGAGATCTCTTTGTAGCCTCGTAAAATGGGATAAGTAGTTCAGCGATCGCAGTGAAAAAGTCACTGAAGAAAAGATATGCTTCCCGTATCTGTCCATCGTTCGAGAATCTTTATTCGGAGGATGAACAGATGAGGAAGTCTCTGCAAGTTCCTTCTTGCTGGCTGCTGCCACCACCATAGTATCTACAGGTACTCCCTTTGTTAGAAATTCTTTGCCCAAAGGAGCTGACAAAAATTTGTTTGGCCTCCGAGGGACTGGTTCCGTAGTGTCTGGTGACTCCCATGCCTTTCAACTAACCAGGTCCATTAGTTCATCAAAAGGCAGAGACACCCAGGAGGCCGAAGGTTGAGACCCAAAAGCCTTCAGGTACACTGACTCCTCATCAGAAGGGGTAGTGGTCTGCCAGCCCCCTCTTTGCTTGAGGATCTCTAGAATATCTGCGAATGAGATATAGTCAGAGGACAACCTTGGGGACCTTTCTGACTCATCGAGGTCAGTGTCTGAAGTGATGGATTCATTTGGGGAAGCGACATGCTTCCTCTTGCAGCTTCTTTTCCGAGGTGGCTCCTCAGAAGGATATTCTGGGGAGGCCTCGGATGAGAGGGGTTCGCCCAATAGGGGTTCCTGAGGCTCTGGGTCTCTGCTGTCTTAAGGAATGGGTGGTGCTGAGACAGTAGCTGGTGCCTTGGTGGGATGAGTACTGGTATCCTTCTGTGGTGCTAAATGGGTAGACAACACACTCTTCATCAGCTCAAAGGTGGATCCCGTTGGCTCTGAAGACTCCCCCAGCTCCGAGGAGACAGTGGAAGGCAACAGAGCCAATGAGATCTGGCCTGAGGCTGATGTAGGAGCCGAGCTAACCTGAGCCAACACTCCGAGGGGTAAGCTCGGCACTGAAGAAGATCGGGGCTGAGAATCCCCCCTGGGGCTGACCAGGGAACCCCAGCTTCCAGACTCACCAAACACCGCCGAGAGAGTCGGAGCAGATGGCTCCGTGGACACCGAATGGGGTCCCAAAACCGACGGTTCCACAGTAAGTGGTATCGAGCACTTTGGCTCCAAAGGACCAGCTAGGCTCAGAGGAGGAACAGCAGTGGGTACAGTAGGCTCCGAAACCAAATGGGTGGGAGCTGAGAATAATTTGGTCAGCGCCAGTGACTTGAGGAGTCTATGCACCACCCGTTCCACGTCCTCATCTGATAAACTTCTTGTAGACCTGGAAGATAGGAAAGGAGCTCAAGACTGTGGATGATTGGCGATCTGAAGGTCAGAGAAACTGGCAAAATTTCAATGGACCAGCTCCGAAGGCTTTGGAGCTGAAGTACCAGGCCTGTCAACCAAACGAACGTCTGACAGCTCCAAGGACTGTGGAGCCCGGGAAGTAGCGGCCTTTGAAATTTTTGGGAGTTTGACTGGTGGCTCCAATTGAGCCGATGTAGCTGGAGATGGTCTTTTGTGAGATTTATCATTTTTTGATGAAGGAGATGAAAAATAATAGCGGCCTTTGAAATTTTTGGGAGTTTGGTGGCTCCAATTGAGTCGATGTAGCTGGAGATGGTCTTTTGTGAGATTTATCATTTTTTAATGAAGGAGATGAAAAAGAAGAGGAAGAGCTATGAATGGCTTCTTCAAAGGAAGGCTTTAAGAGCCCTTTTAGAATCAACTTGTTTATTCTTTCCTGAAGAACTGTATCACTAAAAGAATGACAGAAGGTGCAGTCTTCTTGAAGATGAATAGCACCAAGGCAATAAACACAAACATGTCCATCAGTGATGGACATCTTTTGTGAGCACTTCTGACATTTTTTAAAGCCCAAAGGCTTGTGTTCTCTCTCTTTTTGTTCTTTAGACATTTGCACAAAAGAAGAGCCTAGAGGCTATAGCAAAACACAAACAAATATTTAGTTAAGACTAATATGCTACAGGTTATTAAAGGACAATACAAAGAGGAGCGACTAGGGAAAGAACCTCTAACTAAAACAGTTCTAATTTCCGCACAAAAACAATCAAACTGTACAAGCCCTCTAACTTAAATGGGCGTATAGCTCTCTAACTTAAACGAGCTATGAAGACACACCCACACACACACAAACAACCACCACCACACGGGATACCAAAGGGCCTAGAAAGTGACAGCAAAAGCCATGCTGAAGGGAGAAAAACTATATGGAAAATAGCAAGATTTGACAAGGTAAATTGAAAACAAATATCACAACTTAGCCACGGACAACATGAGCGCATCTAACCTCGTAAAGCGGCAAACGAGATGTGGGGAATTACACCACTGCATTGTGGGATACCTTCTTGCCACGAGCCAAGTTTGAGATCTTCAGCTAAGTATTTGGCTGAGTCGGAGCTGAAAATCTGCTCTGAACCCATCATTGTAAGAATGAAGCTGAGATAGGACAACATAACATTTATTTTCCTGTGTCCCTGTTGAGGAGAGCCACAGAGGTGATAACCGGGGTGAATTTCCTATTTCCCATCCAGTCATCAAGATTTTTCTTGAGTGCTAATGAGGAGTTTTGCTTGATAAAAATAGGTAGTTTGTTCCAGTGTATGGGAAGTCTCTGGGACAGGAATCTATCCCTCCAGCATGTTCTGTTTATTGTGGTGACAAGGTTTACGTCCCTAGAATGTGTAGCTTGGAGGGAGTGGGATTTCTTTAAGTGAAGCATGTCCAACACCTCTGGGTTTGACATAGCTTTGTATGTTAGGCAGAGATCGCCTCTGAGTAGGTGATATGCGACAGAGTAAAACTGGAGTTTTTTGAGACAGCCTGCGTAGGGCATATGTTTGAGGCCAGTAATCCTCTTTGTGAGGTATTTCTGCTGCCTTTCCAGTTGTTGTAGATGTCTTGTGTGGTACATACCAAAAGGGGCATTATACTCTATAATGGGTCTAATGAGTGACGGGCAAAGGGGAACAATGAACGCCACATAGAAGGATTTCCTGACTGCTGTGGCAATGTGGTTATCAAATGAGAGACTACTGTCCACATGTGTCCCAAGGTCTCATCACACTTTCAGTGTTAAGTAGACTACCACCTATGTGGTAGCTCATGGGTACAGAGTTTTTACCAAAGGCACTTTTTGGCATTGAGCTTGAGGCCATGGCTTTGACACCAGGCATCTGTCTCAGTGAGGCCTTTTTGTAAGATGTCCACATCGTTAGGAGTCTGCTACTTTCACCGTGTGGGTTCTGTCAGTGAGCCAGTTGGCAACGCATCTTGTGACATAGGGATTTATACCTAGTTTAGTGAGTTTATCTATAATTCCAGAGTGGGGGATGGTGTCAGAAGCCTTGGTGAGATCAAGATAGGCTGTGTGAACCACCTTACCCTTGTCTACGGCTTTGGTGACTACTTCAAAGAAGTCTATCAGGTTTAGAAGACATGATTTGCTTTTTACAAAACTGAACTAGGTGGGGTCCAGAATTTGGAGATTACCATTGTCTTTGTTTATAAGTTCCATGATGATACATTCCATGGCCTTCAGACAAGGCTCGTTAGGCTAATGGGGCGGTTCCATGATGATACGTTCCGTGGCCTTCAGACCAGGCTTGTTAGGCTAATGGGGCTGTAGTTCTCGGGGTCTGTGGTGGCTCCCCCTTTGTGGAGCTTAAATCCTTAAGCAGAGGGGTGGCTGGAAGCCCACCAACCCTACTGAAGATGAGTCGGTCCTCCTGAAAGCTTTCGGGTCTCAACCCACCACCACTTGGGTGTCTCCGTCCTTCGATGAACTTATGGAGCTGGTCTCACAATGGGGGTGAGAATCTCCAGACACTATGGAGCCTGTCCCTAGGAGGCTCAATAAATTTATTTCTGGCCCTCAGGATAAGTTTTTCTCTTACTAAGGGAGTGCCTGTTGATGACATGGTGGTGGCGGCAGCCACCAAAAAGGAGATGGCAGAAACGTCTTCCTCTAGCCATCCTCCTAACAGAGACTCTAGGATCATGGATATGTACGGGAAGCGCATGTATAGTTCAGCGGCACTTGCCATGCGTTCACTGAACTATCTTACACATTTCACAAGACTGCAAAGAGACCTCCTAAAAGAGCATGGAGATGCTCTTCAGGGTATGGTAGCTGAAGGTGATTCAGACAAGGTTGCCTCCCAGCTTGCTATCCTTAATTCCATAGTGAAGTCGTCCATGCGTCTGATCTCATATGCAGCTGATGGAACGAGTAAGGCAGTGGGTACAGGAATTGCTCTCAGGAGACACTCTTGGATGCGCTTATGTTCCTTTTCGGAGCCCTTTAAGTCATCGTTTGTCAACATCCCTTTTGATGGCTCATCGCTTTTTGGGCCCAAGGTTAAGTAAACTTTGACAAGGTGTGAGCAGGAAGGAAAGACTGTGTATGCCATCTGTCAGTTTTTCCACCCCCTACTAGACCCTACCCCAAGGGTCAAAAGGGAGGAAAGAAAAGATGTGGTTCCGAAAAGCCCAAGGAGCCTTTCTGGACACACGTGGTGAACCCCCCCCCCCTCCAGGGGCAGAGGAGGACGCAATAATGGAAGATGCCACCCTCACAGCAGAGGGAGTCCTCAAAACCAGCTCTACCAGCGCTCCTGAAAGGAAGCCTGACTGTCCTACTCTGGAGGCAGTCAGGGGTCACTTATCTTTGTATCCAGAGGCCTGGCTAAAAATAACAAATGACAACTGGGTACAAAGCATAGCTTCCAGAGGATATTCTATTCTCTTTGCCACCCCCCACCGACAACAAAAATCCCAGACGTTCCACCCAGTTACAGGGAACAAGCAACAGCAGAAGTCCAAACGTTGCTAAGAAAGAGTCATCCAACCAGTCCCAGCAGACCAGATCCGGAACTTACTCAAGATTCTTTTTAGTTCCAAAAAGGACAAGGGACTGGAGACCTATTTTGGATCTCTGCAGACTAAACAGACCTGTCAAGAAGTAGTAGTAGTTCTGGATGGTTACGCTTCAGTCTATATTTCTCTTCTTAGGGAAAGACAATTGGATGTGCTCGATAGATCTACAGGATGTGTACTACCACATAATGGCCAGACCATCCAGGGATCATCTGCGCTTTTGGCTGGGAGCCGATCATTACCAGTTTCAAGCCCTGCCATTTGGTCTCACTATAGCCCCCAGAGTGTTTACCAAATGTATGGCAGTGGTCAAGGCTCACCTCTGAGGCTTTAGGGATTACAGGTGTTTCTGTACTTAGATGATTGGCTGCTCAATGCTACCACCAGGTATCAGCTAATACAAGCCAGGGACACCACTCTTACTCTTTGCAATCAACTGGGCATTACCATAAACTCAGAAAAATCTGCCTTGTCGCCATCGCAACATATTGTTTTTGTCGGAGCAAAATTGAACACCACCACCACCACTTTAAAACTTCCATCAGAAAGTATATTAGTACTTCGTCAGCAAATTCAGAATATCATATCCAGAGACAAGTTCCAGCATTAGAAGTGCTAATGTTGTTGGGGATGATGGCAGCTGCAGTAATAGCGATTCTGCTGGGTCGCATGCAGATTCTACAATGGCTGCTGTTCATGCAATGGACTTATCAAGAGGTCCCAGTGTCTCATCTCATTATTTTAACAAACACATGGAAAAAGAATCTTTGGTGGTGGTTGACCTCTCTTGAAGTAACAATAGGTTGTCCTTTAATCCTACCCTCACCATCAGCCACAGTGACCACAGATGCTTCCCTGAGCAGGTGAACAGCCCAAGGCACATCGACCAAACAAGAGACACATATGCATATCAATGTCCTGGAGATGAGAGCGGTACTCTTGGCATTGCAGTGCTTTCAGGACTCTCTCCCTCTGGGGACAATTACGATTCAGGCGGACAACATGTCGGTGGTCTGGTACTTGAACAAGCAAGGAGAAACCAGGTCCTATCCCCTTTGTCGAGAGGCCCTAAGAGTATGGCAGTGGGCTACATCCATCAAGCACTTTCTGATAGCATTGCACATCCTGGGGAAATCCAACGTGATTGCAGACAAACTGAGCAGGACAATTTTGTTGCTTCACAAGTGGTCCTTCAAAAATGATATAGCAGAAAGAATATTCCGCAGGTGTGGCCAGTCTTGCTGCGATCTTTTTGCATCCCTCATGAACACAAAATGCAGAAGCTACTTTGCCCTGATTCCCCCCTCTGGGGGATTCCCTACACGATTGGCCTCCGGGTCTCCTCTATGCATTCCCACCAATTCTCCTGATGCCCAAAGTACTACAGAAAGCAAAAACCCTGGGAAGGACCATCATTCTTACAGCCCCTCATTAGCCTCATCAGATTTGGTTCCCCTTCGACTTCCTCTGTTGGAAGAGCCTTGGATTCTGAACCCAGTTCCAGACCTTCTGAAGCATTCATCGGGGGCTCTTCATCCCTCCTCTCAGTCCCTGAAATTGACAGCTGGCTGCTCCAATTCCCAACATAGCCAGGTTCCATAATCTCTCAAATGAAATGCAGCATATTTTAATATCTTCTCATAAATCCTCTACTAGGAAGTTGTACCTTACCAAATGGAGGAGATTTTCTATATGGGCTTCTCAGAATAAGATTGATCCTTACCAAGCCTCTGTTTCCGCTATATTAGAATTTTTGACTAAGCTTTTCAACAAAGGAGCGGCGGCAGCTGCAATTCGGGTACAGTTTGCTGCCATCTCTAATTTTCATCTTGGCATTGAAAGATTTATCATACTGTCACACAAGCTATCCAAAGACTTTCTCAAAGGGACCTTCCACCTCAGACCACTAGTTAAATCTCCTTATACCCCCGGAACCTAAATTTTATGCTCTCATGCATTATTCTCCCATCTTTCGAGCCAGCTTCCTCATGTGATTTGAAATTTTTGTCTTGCAGGACTATCTTTTTAGTAGCCATCACGTCTGCCCGAAGAGTATCGGAATTACAAGCCTTGTCCATAAAACCTCCGTATGTGGTTTTTCATGCTAACAGTTTCACTGTGAACAAATCCTTCATTTTTACCTAAAGTTTGTACCAAAGCCAACCTTAACCAGATTATAGCTTTACAAGTGTTTTTCCCTAAACACACCAACATTTGATGTTCACAAACAGCTCAGATTTTACCTGGATAGAACCAAAGAATTCAGACGATCAGAACAACTTTTTGTTTCCTTTTCAGAATGTAGGAAAGGTATGCCTGTGGCAAAAACAACACTATCTAAATGGTTATCTGATTGCATCACTTACACTTACTCAGCTGCCAGTTTACCTCTACAACATAAAAGACTCATTCTACCAGAGCTGTGTCCACATCTTCTGCTTTTTCTGCTAGGCTACCTATAGACAGTATTTGTGCAGCAGCCACTTGGTCAAAGCCTCATACTTTTATCACTCATTACAAAGTCAATAGGGCCTCCAGGGACAGAGCCTCCTTTAGTTCTACTGTCCTGAAAAACATACTCCCGTGAGCCACCCGAGAAAGATGGTGCTTGGGACGCTACCCATCTGTAAGAATGAACGGCGAGATAGAACAACTTCACATAAAGAAGTTATGTACTCACCATAACGTTCCACGTGAGTTGTTCATCTCGTCTTCATTCTTATGTCCCACCCTCCTACCCCCTCCAAGGTTTTTCGAGGACCGAGATACTAGTTTTATCATCATTGCTTTGTCTTTCTATTGTTTTTACCTAAAAAAGTGACAGAATGGCATATGGTATTCTTAGAGGCAGCAAAGATCTGAGGTAACTGAAGGTGCATCATGGGATAGGGACTTGGCCTCGAGCTGTCTGAAGATCTCGAGCTTTGTAGTAGGCTGACTCGGAGCCGAGGATACATCCTCATTTCTCACCCATCTGAACCCATCTGTAAGAATGAAGGCGAGATGAAGAACTTGCATGGAAAGTTATGGTGAGTACATAATTTCTTTTTTATCCTCTTCCTTGTCTCAGTGGTGGATTTAACAATTCTGTTTCAATCCATGGCTTCCCTTCCAGGCTACAATTCTGTCTGAAGAACTGTACATAGATGCCTTGGACTTGGGGAGGGGGTGGGGCCTCTTGTGGCTCTCTAAAGGTTCAGGGTCTCTAGCCTCCACACCAGAGATCCGATCATGTCAACACAGAAAAGATAAGAGCTTTGCTTCTGGTTGTGGAAACTTTTCATCAGTTTTTCCACCCTAACCCCCTCAAAGTCTTCATGGGCAATACCACTGTGATGTGGTACTTCAACAAGCAGGGGGGCATGAAATCCTATCTTCTTTGCAGGTTAGCTCTTCAGACATGGGATCTAGCCATACATAATCAAGTGCATGTTCAGGCAGTCTACATTACTTCAGAGCACACTCTAGTGGCAGACTCATTGAGCAGGTCCGGCACACAGACTCACGAATGGATACTCCACAAAGATGCGTTTCCAGACACAATCCATCAGTCCATCGGGGTGATATTCCTCACTTAGATCGTTTTGCCCCCCCCCCCATGAACCCAACTTCCTCTTTTCTGTTCCAGACTACCAAGTCATGTAGCTTGAAAAGTGCACACCCTGTCTTTTCATTTAGTGGGAAAATTTTGTACCCCCCCCCTTCCTCTGTTGCCTCACGTTCTGCACAAGATCAGGCAAGACTCTCCCTAAATCTTGCTGCTGACTCACTTTTTGACCCAGTCAGCATTGGTTTACCCCTTCTTTATCTCTTGACTAGGGACCATCACCACAAGTTACCTCACCAGGTGGATCTTCATATGACACTGTGGGTGATAGGATTTTGATTCCTTTATGGCACCTGTTTTCTGAGAATATGCTCTGTGTTTTGCAAGAGGCTAGGAAACACACTACCAGAAAGTCATACATGTCCAAATGGAAGAGATTTCCTGTCTGGTGCCTCTTGTCATCAAGATCTTCTATTGCTGGGAGTTCCTGTAGTTCTGTCTTATTTGTGTGGTCTACTCTGTGCTGGGTTGGTGTATTTTTCATTTAAAGCTCACCTTTCAGCAATTTCTGTTTCTCTGCCCTTAAATCCTCCCCTGGCCTGTCATTTTGAGGTCAAATTTCTTAAAGCATCCTTCATATCAGGCATCTAAGAAAGTCTATTCTACCTTCTTGGGACCTTAGTTTTGTACTTGAAAATTTGTCTGTGGCTCCTTTCTCTTCAAAAAAAAAAAAAAAAAAAAGATAGTGTTTAAGCTTCAGGCCCTCATGACTATTAACTCCTTTTCTAGTTTTTCACAGGCACAGATTGTATATTCACACTAATTCTTCTGTTATGCCCAAGGTTGTTGGTAGTTGCCCCTGAATTCAGGATATTCACCTTCCTTCCTTTTTCCTACTCTACAGTCTGCTAGTGAGAAGGTTCTTTACACCTTGGATGTACATAGACTGCTCAGATATTATTTGAATAAAATTAAGGCAATTTGTAAGTCTGTGCAGCTTTGTTTCTTTTCATTCCAGGACTTTGGGTTTGGCTGTCTTAAAACAAACTGTTTCATCCCAGATTTCTGAGGCCATTTATTTTTTTTTATTCCTTTCATGGCAAGTGTCATTTATCCTCTTTAAGGCCATATTCTACTAGGGTGTTTGCCTCCTCTGGTGCTTTTTTTCAAGTATGTAGACACCAATTCCATCTTTGAGGCTGCTACTTGGTCTTCTGTTCATATTTTCACTAAACATTTTGAATTGGATTTTGTTTCCATGGCAGGACCGATTTTTTTTTTCAGGACCATTTTGCATGGGAGGGCTGTACTGTGCCTTTCTCTTCCTAGCTTTGTTAGCTTTTGTGCTCTCCCTAATGTAAATAATACTGCAAGAATGATTTAGAAGGACATAGTAGGGTTGTGTACAATCTTACCATAACAGTATATGTCCTTCTGATCACTTTTGTAGTATTTAGTCCATCCCTCCTTCCCAGCTCTTGTCCCTGTGCCTTTGTTGCCCTTCTGGCCAAGGGGCCCTTGCATCCTCTTTCCTTCTGCCCTTTTCCCTTCTGGATGTACATGTTCTCCTTTGTCCCTGAGAGTATTATTTTTCTCCTGGGGCAATTCAGTTCTGAGTGTTTGCAATCACACATCACCTTTATGCCCTACACCTTGCATGGGGAGCATAGTTTGATGTACAGCTCCTATAAAAGTTAAAGGATTTGGTATACTGCTCTGCCATTGGACTGTCCTTGGCAGGAGATCCCTAATGTAAATAATACTGCAACAGTGACGAAAAGGACATCTGCTGTTGTGATGAGTTTTTCTCTGGTGTCTCCTGGTTGTATAGTCTGAAGATTTTATGTTCATATGTCCGCTTGTGTACCGTTATGATCACAGGCTTAGTTTGTACATTGTACGTAGAACCATGTGGAAGTTTTTTTGGATTTGGTTCCTCAGCTGGATGTCCAGCTATCTCTGTGCTTCGTGAGAACACAACAGTACTGGAATACTGCAGTAGTGATCAGTAGGACATCTACTGTTCTGGTAAGTTCTTAAACAACTGTACACTCTTATGAAAAAGCACTAATTTGGGCTTGGACCATGTAGTCTAAAGGAACTGGGGTGTTCTGATGCCATCCCAAATGGTGGGATGAAAGCTCTTAACTGTATTTGTTTCTTCAATGCAAGTTTTTTTATCATACTTAGGGTTTCACGTTTATTTCATCATTGATCTACATTACAGTTTGTGCTTGGACTCTGGGTGTTTAAACTGGAGTACATCAGCTTGAAGGGTGTTGTGCTGCTACAGCTATTGCAGTGTGATACTGTCACACAACCTAAGGTAACCTTTTCTCTTCACCTGAAGTCACCAGCGGTACTATATGAGCCTTTTGCTTCTTCCCAATTGGATTGTTATACGTAAGCACTGGAAAAGATTTCTACTATTTGGAATTTCCCCAGAGCTAATAATACCCATTGTTTATCCAGAAAGGGCAACAGGAGAGACAGTCCCTTTTCAAGGGTGACTTGGGGGCAATGTGTGGTTAAGTGGCTTGCTGATGGTTGCACAGTAGAAAATGAGGGCTGAGGGAATTAAGGAACTGCAGTTCACAGCAGTAACCACTGCACTAGCTACAGACTGGAGCAAAACCTAAATTTGAACATAAGAACAAATTCAGTAGGAAGAATATTTTTGAGAGGGATAAAAGGAGAAGCAGTTTTGATTTCTTGTTACAGCGGAATGCAAAAATGTGGTAAATACCAACAATGTAAGTTTGACGAGCAGGGCCACAGTTACATGGCACAGAAATTGCAGAACCTAATACCCCTCAATAAATTGCAAGACCTCAATTGCACAGTTTAATACCAGTCGGTAAATTGCAACACAAGGTGTGTGACTTTTTAATAAGGAAAAACTGAAAAAATTCTGAGGTGTAGACTATACCAGCATGCATATTGTATGTTTCTATAGATCACAGTGTCTGTATGTACCTTTAAGAAGCGTTTCCAGATGTAGCTCGTTTATATAAATACAGAGCATGTGCAGGCAGCTGTGCCATTTTGAGAGAACAACCAGAGTGTTAACATGTATGAGTGTGGTAGTCAGTCTATTTAAAAGTTTATTTAAGTTACAAAGCCTCATATCTAATGTTTGTGTGTAATAAAGCTGCTTGAGCATAACCCACGAATGTCTGTTCATCTATTTAATCCTGACCAGGCGAGCGACAGTATCCTAGCAAAACATTCAGTGAACTGTCTTAATTCAGGTACGTTTCTATTCACAATTTTTGAAAAAGTTGATTGTGACTGTAGGTGAGGGGTCTGGAAGAGTAAACTAGAACATCATGAACTAATTTGGGAGTTAAGAAGAGATGCAATGAGTTTTTAAGGAAATCTGTCAGTATTAGTAGTATATTAACATTTAAATATGTGTATTAACATTAAAATCTGTTGCTTTAGATGAAATAATTTTATGTATATAACAAATATGTTTTTATACATTTCATCTGTATAGTGTGCAAAGTGGCTAACTGAATTTCTTGATTTGAAAATGTGTTTTACTTCATTGGCACATGATGATTTTTGAGTATTTAAGTCTCTGTGAAACACTGTTGATTAGTTTTGATGGACACACTGAACTCATTTTTTAAAAGTTTTTTTAACCATTTAGTTGTTTTATTTTCCATATTCTATTAAATATATAGCTTGCGATTATGTGGATGGCGTGATGGTGTGTTTTTCTTGGTTCTTGGATGTTTTGACAGAGGACTGTTTTGGTTTATATTTCTAAAATGCCTGGAAAAAGCAGTTTAATAAAAGTTGAGTTTAAAGTTTATGATTTATGTGAAGTAGGTGCCATGAAGTGTAATAGATATTTAGCTCTACCTAAAGAAAGGCATTATGTTTCTCGATGAGAAAAAATGTAAAACTGCAAATTTCATTTGCCATAATTTGAAAGTTTTGAGAATTTTAAGAACATAAGAGTAAATTTGTCTAAGTAGAAGACCATTTTTAAGTGAATTTTAGTTGAAAGGTTTACTTATATTGTAAGAGCTAAGCAAGAAAAGGGAAAAAAGGATTGGATCCTTGAAGATGGACAGAGTTTCTGACAGAGCATACTGGGTAGTGTGAACATTTCACAACCAGAAGAGGTTTGGTTGAGTTTCATTGAGTTAAGAAACATGGAGTGAGAGGTGCAAAGGTGTTTGCAGTAGCTGTGAAATACTGGCAGGTTCAGTGCTAGATCTCTGAAGGACTGGATGGTCTGTATAAACTTTGCATTTAAGATTTGGATTGTCTGGAGGGAGCTAAAAAAATTGGAGGAAAGTATTCCAATACAAACCCTTGTAGAACTCCATAAAAAAGGAGGGTGAATGAGAGTATCTTACTTTCTCTCTCTGTTCGAAAACTGAATAACAGAGGGAACCAGGAAATGTAACTATTAGAAAATAAAATGGGTAGCTGTGCTGAGTTCATTACAGTCCTAGGAACAGCAAGGCCAATAATATGAAGATTGTGTGCACTTTGCCAGATACCACTCTCAAGGTGTAAACCACTCATTATCTCATAACATATATATGCACTCATGATTTCCTAGGCAAGAAAGCCTTAATGTGAGGACTGACATTGGTTTTATACAGGGAGCATGGTACATTCCGTGAGGAGTGGATCTCCTTAATGCAATAGTGAGGCAGGTGTTTAGCAATGAAAGTCTTACTGGAGCTCAGGCAATTCTGCAACTGAAGTCCAGAAAATAAGAACTACTGCAACAGTGCTTTCATAAATCATCTACTTTTGGTAAGGTACTACACATTTGTACTTTTGTCTGTCCAAATTTATCCTACTTTTTGGGACACTGGTCATTCAGGTGGAATGGTCCTTTGCTTGAACAGCATTCCAGCAGTGTAATACTATAACTACTGTTATCTCATTTGTCTCTGCTCTGAAACTTTAAGCAAATTCAAATATGCATGTCTGAAAGAATGTATTTTTTAGGTAGAGTACTGTTTCCTTGGTATTAATAGTGTTGTCCTTTGAAAACTGGAGATTCTAGTGAATGCATAATAACCACACTGATGTACTCTTATGTTATTCATAGTACCTTTTATGCAGTTACTGTTCTATGTGTATGTAAACATTAATGTATTGATCTATTAATTGTATTTCCAAGGTGTGGCTGAGAGTCACAAAATAATTTCCATTCCTTGAGTTCTGTCTCTCTGTTTACATTGTCCATTCCATTGTAAACTAACCTAGCTTTCAGGTAACTTTAAATTGCAGAACATGTCGTTCCACATTTGTCATCTTAATCCTGTCATTTGGTTTTCTTACTCTTCTTTCCCATTCTTTCTTTCTGCACCCTCAGTAAGGATTCTGCTTCGTTTTAATTCATTTTTGAGAGGAATTTGTTTTACTCTTTCTGTAGTCAAGCTTTGAAAATCTTGCCCCTGCAGGGCCGTCATATGTTCACAGGCTCAGAGAAGATTACTAGGCTAACAGCATAAGAGGCCTTAAAAGCCTAGCCATTATTAACAGAATTTTACCTGATTTTTGATCCCTAAGGGCTAGAGGATTGCTTAGATTTATGCCTATGTCTTCGAGTATTTTACAGACTACCCCTGTCCATAAGGGACATGGGTACTATTCCAGGAGTTAATTTTACAATTCCCCCATCCATTGAAAAAAAACTTTATTTCAAGAGATTCAGGGAAAGGAGCTGCTTGACATAAATAGGAAGCTGTTCCCGAGAAGGGTAATTTCTGAAACACATATCTTTCTCTCCTTGATTGTTTTGTTTGTCACAGGTTGGGTTTAGATCTCTAGATCAGGTAACCCTTGTGCAATTTGTCGTGCGAATGGCTTAAGAGTTCAATCAGGGCTGGATTTGCAAGTGCCTATAGGTTAGGCATAGATCACCCCTTAGTAGTCAGTAAGCAACAGAGTAAAGGGATAGGATTTTTAGTCTATCCCATAAAACATGTTGTTTAAATCCTGTATTTTTTTTTTTTTTTGTAATGAGCATCTGAGGCTTCTCCAGCTGTTCTAGTGCCTGGTCAGGTACATGGCAAAAGGTACATTGTACTCCATTATTGGTCTGATGAGGGCTGAGTGTATTGGGACTATAACTTCCTTGAATCTGAATGCCACACCTTTACTTATGAGCTGCGCCACAAAGAAGGACTTCCTCACCACTGTGGACACATGGCAGTCAAAGTTCAGGCTGACATTTGTCTGTGTACCTAGATCTCTCACTTCTGAGCCCATTCTTAGGAGTATGCTATTAATGTTATAATTTGCAGGGGTATTTGATTTCCCTAAGGGTATGATTATGCATTTTTTTGCATTTAGTTTTAGGCCATGGCTCTGGCACCAATCATTTGTCTGAGTCAGGCACTACTGAAGGATATCTACATCATTTGCCCCCAACTTGAAGTCATCAGCAAACGTAGTCAGCCAGAGGTTTTCTACATTAACCTTGATTTCAGAGAAGTATGTTCTGAATAGGAGAGGTTGCAGCACTAAGCCCTGTGGCACACCACTATTAACTAGCCTATTGCTGCATCTGGATTCACCCACTCTAAGAATAGGTGCCCTGTCTGTGAGCCATTTGGTTGTCCATCTGGTGATGTAGGGATTTATGCCCAGTTTTTTAAGTGCATCTGTAATACCGAAGTGGGAAATTGTCCAATGCCGTTGCTAGATCAATGTGTGCAGTATGCACTGCTTACCCTCATCCATGGCCCTAGTGACTTTCTCAAAGAACTCTACCAGATTGAGCATGGATGACCTGCACTTGACAAAGATGAATTGGGTTGGGTACAGTGTATGGAGGTTTTCTACATTTTATTTATCAGGTCCATGATTATTCTTTTCAAGCCTTGCATGTAAGGCAAGTCAAACTTATGGGTCTGTAATTTCCCAGGTCTGTTGATGCCTCCCCCCCTTTATGTAGAGAGATTTCTGTTGCTGTCATGTATGCCACAGGGACAAAGCCAGTCTGGAGGCTGTGGTTAAACAAAGATCATGGCATAAATCCTCTGGATACTTCTGTGCAGTATAGCAGGTCACTTAACTGTTGCACAAACCTAAATGTTATGATTTTCTCTGAGTTCTACTTCAGTAGCAGCAGCTGATAGAAAACGGTTATGCTGCCTAGCTTCATGCAGGAGAATCCCCTATGATATTTTCGTACAATGCCACCTCAACAGTATCAGCCAGAAAATACACCACCTACTCACCCCTGTGCTTTGTTAGTACCCTGGCAGCATGTAGAGTTTTGAGAACTATTGTAATAGGTCCTGACATCAAAACTAAGAGTAAATACTGCATTTATAAATTAACATGTGAGCTTCTACTTCCTATATAGAAGTTGCAAAGCTACTAATTGGCAGAAAGTAAACTAGAAATGATGTAGCAAAGCAACCAGTTCACAATGAACTCATAACAGAACCCTAACAGAATCATCTCTGTGCACTGTGACTTTACAGTTTGGAATAGATGAGAAAGGATATTGCATCTGGAATGAGTAATAAGAGGGACAACGACTTTTATGTCTACACATTGTGCAACATTATGGTCTCTGGTTAATGGAGAAGATTAAAGAACATGCTCTAAAGCTGCATTTTTGAAGCAGAGCTGTTCAGTTTCGAATGGATTTTTGTAAATACTTAAAGAAAATGATGTACTATGAATTGTTTCAGGACATATTGATGTGCAGTGAAGAAAAAGACCTTAGATGGCGAACAGGAATGTGTGTGTGTGTGTGTGTGTGTGTGTGTGTGTGTGTGTGTGTGTGTGTGTGTGTGTGTGTGTGTGTGTGTGTGTGTGTGTGTTATGGAAAAACTTTAGTAATCTAGTTGGCACTGTTCGGTTTTATTTTTCCTCTAGTGGACAAGCACTTAGATAACATACAAATAAATCCAGACTTATTCTAATTCAGCATTCGTTCTGCTGGCATTTCAGATAAGCCGTAACAAATTATGAGGAGAGTTGAGCAAATAAATGTGAGAAAGCTTGACTGTCAGCCAGGATAATTTAAGACTCATAGCAGGGAATAGCAGATTGTTTTGAGAGTGCATCACATGCAAGTGTTCAGGATTGCGATGTAAGACAAAAATAAAGGTGTATGGAGCAGTATGCACTTGTACTGCATGTATGTTCTACGTGCTTATTTAAGCAAGCAAGTACTTCTCTGATGTCCTTATCACTGTTGCAGTATTATGTACTCTTGGAATATCCTTCCAGGGATAGATGAACACCCAGTCAGCGTCTTTACACCTTCCAGACATCGTATGTCCTATGTGCAAAGCGAACGTTACATTTGTGACATACAGACGGCTAATCCTCAGAACTTCTTTACCACCCTTTTGAACTCTGCCTTTGAATTCAGTTAGTACACTGTTCACTGAATTGGTTCATCTACTGAGCTTTCTGAAGTTAAGTGTTCTGTTGGGGTCCCTTTCTTTTTTTCCTCCTTGTTGTTCATTTTCTTGTCATCCACAAGGGGAAAATGTGAGTTTGAGAGGAAGATTCCTCATATATATAGACGGGAGAAGTACCTTTTTAGTTTGTGTTCTACCATTGACCATATACGGTATGAGATTTATCATGTTTGTTCCTATGACATACTGCAGTTTTCTGCTTTCTTTCTCTATTTATTTAGAAAACAGTGCAAAGCTTTTGGCTCATGGTACCATGGCCAAATCTGATTGCACTAAAGTTCAGCTGCCACTTCAGAAAAAAAGCTGAAAAGGCATGTTACGGATCTGCTGTCGTCCAGTTTCCGTCATATATCTCCAGTGGGTTGGATGAAGAACCTGAGGACCATCCAGTGCAAGCATCAGTTCCCTCTGCAGTGACCCAGTTGGAGGCCAACACATGTCTACCTTCATGTCCATTGAGGCTGGGTGTACATCTGGTGCAGATGTAGAAGGGGAACCACAGCTGATTATATATATCTGAGGAGTCTGGGGGATTCCCCAACTATTAGTTAGGGAAGAGGTGCCGGGTATCCCCATCAGATCTAGACAGGGATCTGAACTGTCTAGATTTGTTAAAGCTGATGTTCCTTTAAAAAAGAAACAAAAAAAATTAACAAGTTGTTTCTGTGGCTCAGGATCCTCACAAAGTGTGGCAGGACTTTATTCAGGGGCTTTTTAGTGTCTTTATGGCCCTGAAACCCCCACAAGTGTTGTCTGTCCCTAATTCTGCCCCCAGTCTTTCACCCCTTCTAAAAGACCTAAGGATTCTGATTAAGAGTTGGATTCTGGTGAAGAGCCTTTGCACAGTCCTCCCAAATCCAGTGTGTTCATCTGTCTCCTTGGGGTCTAATAAAGATTCACTGTTCCCTGATTCTTTTTTTGAACAATTATCTTGAGGGGATACCGTGGTCCGCATAAAGGAACACTTTACGTGGGACTGTTTCCAGGTTTCTGATGTTCAAAATAGATACTATGAACTGTTGCATATGGAATCTCTCAGATGATCTGCAGTCCCTCCTGTTTTAGCTGCCCTTTGGGGTACCTTTTCTGTAGCTTCTCAGGCTCCTGACTCTCAACTCTGGCCCCTAAGAAGCCAGACAGATTTTATAAAGTTCCTGAGGATCACAAGTTTTTCCATAAAAGTCCTTCCTTTGATCCTGTGTTTGTTTCCATGTCTACCGAGAAGCCGTCCAAACTGTTATCCTCTTCCAAGCTGTTACCTTCTGATAAGGACTGATGTGCTAGGAAGAGGTATGGAGAAAGTGTATACCTCTGCTGCTTTGATCTTTGGGGCAATTAATTATGGGACATGTATGACTAGGTATGTCCTGTTTTTGCTCTCCCAACTTGGGAGGATTTTGACTGATGTGCCTTATTCAGACAGTAAGACTTCTGCCCTTTTTCTTTTGAGTTCTGCCTCTCAGCTGGCTCACCATTCTAATAAATGCAGTTACAATACTGCTGGATGCCTCTTATAGGGCAAGCTGCATCTGGATTTGTCATCGGGAGATACTGTTGGTAGTGCCTCCACTCCTTACCTGGAGGCATTAAGCCAAACTGTTAGATTCCCTCTTAGACAACTAGAATTTCTTTCGTACTGCAGCTGCAGAATTGTTTAAAACTCTTCAAGATAAGAGTATGATTATGCATGACTTGAAGCAAATCTTTTGATGTGAAGTTGTCTCTCCATTTATTCTTGCACATGGCTGCTTCGATTCCCACCTTAGCCAGGTCTGCGGACAGTGGAACCAAAGGAAGCCCTGTCCCTGGAGGCCCTATCTACTTTGTAATGCGTGATGAAGATATGCAGCTTAGACCAAGTGGCAGCTGCACATATAGTGTCCAAAGGTAGCCTAGCCGCATAAGATGAGGAAGTAGAAACAGCCCTAGTGGGATGCGCTTTCACGCCATGTTCTATTGGTTGATTCACTGAGGAATATGTAAATTTTATGCAGTCAGTTAACCATTTGGAAAAAGTAACTTTGGATACTGGTAGCCCTTTCTTAGTGTCAGCATGAGAAACAGAGTTGTTCTGATTTCCTAAATTCCTTTGTTCTGTCCAAATAGAATCCTAATTGCCTGTGAACATCAAGCTTATGCAACATATACTCCAACTTGTTAGGCTGTTTACTGAAGAAGGTTGGGAGTTCAGTAGTTTGATTCAGGTTAGTCTCGGAACACACCTTTGGAAGGAAGGAAGGGTTAGTCCTCAGTGATACTTTGTCAGGATGAAACACCAAATATGGGGGTTTGATAGATAGGACCTGAAGTTCGGACACTGTACGTGCTGAGGTAATGGCTACCAAGAAAATTGTTTTCTAAGAGAGAAATTTTTAATTTTAAATGGCAAGATGATGCAGGCTCAAAGGGAGGAAGAATAATCTGTGACAGCACAAAATTCAGATTCCAGGGAGTAAAAGGTTGTCTAACAGGCGGTCTAAGATGTATGGTATCCTTTAAGAAGGCCCTACATAGTCTGTGAGACATTAGATTAGAACCTTCAGATCCAAGTTGGAAATTCAAAATTGCAGCCAATTGAACTCTTATAGTGGCAGCTGCAGCACCTTCATGAAAAAGCTTAGTCAGGAATTCCAGAATGCTTGCAATTGGGGATGTAAGGGTCAATATTATGCTGGGAAGCCCAAAAAGCAAATTGCTTCCATTTGCTGTACGCCAGCAAATGGAAGCAATTTGCCAGCGTACAGCTTTTTAGTGGAAGCCTTATGAGAAGATACAAGAATATGTTGTACCTCCAAGGAAAATTCGTGTGACCTGGCTAAGGTGGGAATCGGAGCAGCCATGTGTAAGAATGAAGGCGAGATTAACAGCCCACATGGGACGTTATGGTAAGTACATAACTTCTTTTTTCTCGCTGTCCTTAGGTTCCAGAGGAATTGTCCATCTAAATCTTTTGTCTACATGCAGCATACACTGCCTGCTAGGAGCAGAGAGCTTTAGAGTTTTATGGCCAAAAAACGTATTTTCTGACAAATCTGCATCTATCTGATATCCAGTCTTCCTTCACCCTTGACCAAATTCCTTGTCCCTCAGGCTCTTTCTTTTCCTTTTTGGCAACAGATAACCACTGACATATGGAGTACTCTTCAATGTCCAAAATGGTTATTTTATGGTTTGGAAATACTTTTCTCCATTCCATGGCTTTTCTCAACCTCTTCCTCCTTGTCAGCTCCCTCATTTTTCTTTGGTTCTGCAGGATCTGGTGGAACAGTGAACCATCCAACCTGTCAGCCTGACTCAGAAGAAAACAGGTTTTATTCCAGCATGTTTCTGATTCCCTGTAAAGAAGGGGTTGTGGAGACCTTTTCTAGACCTGTCTTTTCTCAACACCTTTCTCAAGGTTCCTTCTTTCAGGATATTGTGTCTTCAGAAACGTTTCCCTCTGTTGCTGTATTTGGAATACACATGGTAAATTAGCCATTCAAACTGGTTGCTAAATTTAATGCTCTTGTAGTAACTTTTCCCTAAGCAATTGCAGTGTCACAACAATTAGTGTGTATATGCATTGTCTTTAAGCTGAAGTAGTGCATGATTCTCTAGGAGGAATCCTTTGCAGAGCTCATACTAAAACAGTAATTAATCTTTCTTCATTAGGATGGCATCTTTGACATTTTCATTGATGGAATCACTTCCCGTAACAGAGCCTTGAATGGTGACATTGTTGTGGTGAAATTACTTCCTAGGAGCCAGTGGAAGGTAAGTGTCATTCCTGTTGGTCTTGAAAGTAATTGGAGGTAGGTTTACATAAACTTAGCTTAACTGTCCTATTTGTCACAATATTCATAGTTTTACAAGGACGTAAGAGTGGACAGTTCTGATCAGGATGTAATTGTCAGTAAATGGAAATAAAAATAGTATTTTCTTTGTGCAGATGGAAAGTTTACAAGGTAGGATAAGGAATGATGAGTGAGACTGCGATATTTGGTTAGCTTTGGATTCTGAGCATGGACTGTGATTGTCATAAAACAAGTAAAGAATTTATAAACATCTCTGCTGTGGGAGAGACTGTTAGCTGAAGGTAGAATGCTATGTTTGACATTATAGCTGAAGTTAATCCTAAACACTAGTCGACAGTATACTAAGAAGAGATGGTTGTGGAAGGTGACCTGATTCCACAGGAAGCCAATAGGTGAGCTTTGCAGCTAGGCCTGGGAAAGTACCTGTTTTGCCCTAATGTAAACATGGAATAAATGTGGCAAACCTTTACAAAAAATAAGGACACCATCCCTGACTTAAAATGCTTATATCCGTAAGATCTGATAAAATTAGGAATAGAGGCTTAACCAGAAGGATATACTGTGATATTCTCAGATGTGAGGAGCATATAACTATTTAAAGTGGCAATGCAATTGGGAGAAAAGCTAGATTGTCAATTTCATGATAAGAATTGACAGATTTGCTTGATCCCAACAAAAGATCAGTACAAAATCTCTGTTTGGAAGTGTCTGCATAAATATTTTTATACCCCAGATAAACTCTACAGAATGTTCCAACCACAAGTGCACAATGTTGGAGATGTAGTGGGGAGCAACAGTGTGACTGGGAACACATTTTCTAATCAGTACACTACTTGGCAGGAGTTGGCATCTCACCAGAGTGGGGTTCCTTCTCAATTGGGTTGGTGCAATTAAAGTTTTTGGGCATAACATATAGTTAATCCAATTAATTTTACTACCCTCAAAAAATGATAACTTTGAGATGGAAATCCAGTGAGATTCCAGGTATCATAGAAACCTCAGCTGTTATCAATGACATAAAAAAAACATGGAGACAAACAAATGGAAAAAAGTACTAGGGATCTGCACCAAGATTAAATGGGACTAGCAGAGTGTTACCAGACATTGTTACATTCTTCAGACAACCGTTTAGGTGCTTGTATTGAAGAAACATTTACATGTTGCTCACTTTGTACCGTTGTTTTTTTATTTGGGAACACCCCTAATGAAGATGCCTATTAGAGGTGGGGAAACCTGAGATATTTTAAGTAGAGCCAAGCCAGAGCTGAGCTAAGGGTCAGCTTGACTCTTAGAGCTCATTAAGAGCTGAGCCAGAGTTGACATGAAAAATGACAAGAAAAAAAATGGATGTTGTGTGGCCCCACTTTTCGGGTGCTACCTACAACCATTAGGTAAACCAGGCACATCTTTGGTTAGCTTCTGGCAGCAGTTGTATTTATGAATAATGAAGGCCACCAATTTCAGTTTACTCTTTCAGAGAATGCATTCCTCTACCCACATCACACTGTCTGCAGTCATCCCCATTCCTTCCAACTTAAGCATCTGCCAACACAATGCCCTGCCTCATCAATTCTCCAAGTAAAGCCACAACATCTATAATGTTCCATCTAAACAGTTTACCAAATCCCAGCTGTCAGAAATTAACCAAAACACAGCAGTGATCCACACTCACATTATTTCATCTGTTAGGGTTCTTATGTCTGATTAATTCCCAACATAAAATGCACCAACCAGCTGGATGAATAATTTATGGACAGAGTGCTCTGTATAATGACATAGTCATCTTCCTGTTATCACAACATGTTGAAGGTACATCCCTGCAGTCTTATTAGCCCTTGCCGCCAGTTTGTCATACTACATCTGATGGCATGGATGTTCTGAGATTAAAACCCTTGCATCTTAATTTATAATTTTAGCCTGTCCTTAAGTCATTCATACTTTAAATATGGGCTGTTGGGTCCCATATGCATTATATTCCATTTATTTCCATTAAACCCCAGATGTTAAGTTGTCAATCTCGCCTTCATTCTTGCTGGATGGGTTCGGAGCCGATCCTCGGCTCCGACTCGGCCACTTACTAAAGCTCGAGAGCTAATTTTACCGGCTCAAGGCAACCCTATATCCCATAATGCAAGGCGATGACTACCCAGATCTCGTTTGCCGATTTCGCTTGCGAGGTGCTTTTCTTTACCGGCTCCTGGTAAGTTTTTCAAAATTCAGATTTTTAGTCTCACCTCTTTAGTTTTAGTCACTGTTGTTGTTGTGTAAACTCTTAACGATTAGTTTAACCCTATTCCCGTTAGTGTTCCCTATTTTTCTAGTTATTTATCCCTTCCCCTAAGTTAGGCCTTAAGCCTCCCCCTTTCCTAATTTTCTGTCAGGGATTCTGTGTGGTGTTTGAGTGTGTTTGTATCCCTGTTTAAATTTTTTATTATTGGATTGGGTGTTTATTGTGTGTGTGTCTGTTTTTTTTTTTTTTTTTTTTTTTGTTACTTAGTGGTTCCTCGACACTGTTATGTCGAAGGACACAAAGGTCTCAGGCTTCAAGAAGTATGACTTGTGCTGTCAGAAGATGTCTCTGACAGACGGTCACACTTCTTGTGTTTACTGCCTGGGACCTCTGCACCTGCAGGACTCTTGTGCTATCTGTCATACCTTCAGCCCAAGCGTCCTGCAGGAGCGCAGAAATAAATTAATACTGAGGGGCTTATTAAAGCCTGAGAGCTCCCCGACTAAGTCGGCTCGGGGGAAGCCCTCGAAACCAGTTAAGCCTTCGGCTCCACCTATCTCAAAAAAGAGATCAAGATCCCCTTCGTTAGAGTCGATACATTTGGCTCCGAGATCACCCCTGCTCTCGGAGCGGAGCCATCGGAGCCAGTCTTCTCAGTCGTCCAGGCTGTCCGACCACGACCTTGAGAGAGTGGTGAGTAGACTATTAAAGTCTCAGGCATTGGCCCAAATGCTCCATAGCCCGTCTCAACAGACGGTAGCTATCACACATCCACCTAACATTCCTCCTTCGACTCTCTTACAGAGCTCGGAGCCGGAGCTCCTCGGAGCCATGACGGTTGTGACTTCGGAGCCGATACCACCCCCCCCCTTCGGCTCCGTCATCCTCTGCTCCGATTTCCTCCTTGAGGCCTTCATTGGAGAGATCCGGGCATCTGGTCTCTCTCGTCGGCTCCGAGGGGGCGAGTGGCATCAGACCCTTGTCCGACCCTATTCTCCCTCTTGGAGCTTCGACGCTGGTGAGCTCAGCCCTGACATCGGCCTCGGAGCCGTCCCTGTCAGTGCGGCCTGGGGTTCCTATCTCTTCAGAGCGGGAGCCTTCTGGCCTCTCTGACGGGGGAGCCTTCGAGGTGATGAGGAGTGTACTAGCCCCAGGGCGTAGTCAGCGGTCAGTTCCATCAGCTCCTCCCACTACAGTGCCTGCTGACGTCTCTTCCCACTCTCTTGCTCCCGGACCCAGAGCTCCAGTGCCTCAGGTTTCCCCATTGGGAATATCTTCCTCTTCCGAGGCTTCTCCTGACCTGTCAGGTGAACCTCCGCGTAAGAGGACATGTAAGAGGAACCATCTAGACTCCCCCGAGTCTATTACATCTGATACTGACTTGGATGAGTCGGAGGGATCCCCAAGGTCCCCCTCTGAGGATTTCTCTTTCTCAGACATCCTTGAATTCCTTAAACAGAGGGGGAACTGGCCTTCCCTTAATCCTTCTGAGGACGAGTCAGTATACCTGGAGGTGTTCAGGTCTCGACTCTCCACCTCCTGGGTGTCTCCGCCTTTCGACCCTCTTATGGACGCGGTGGCTCGGAAGGCGTGGATGGCCCCGGATTCGGTGGAACCCATTCCTCGGAGGCCTTCTAAATTCATCACGGCCCCACCTGATAGGCAATATTTGACAAAAGGTGTCCCGGTTGATGCCATGGTGGTGGCTGCAGCCACCAAGAAGGAACTACCTGATCCTTCAGTACCTGTCCATCCTCCTAACAAGGATTCCAGGACTATGGATAGGTACGGCAAGCGGATTTTTTCTTCAGCGACCTTTGCCATGCGATTGCTGAACTACTTGTGTCACTTCACCTGCCTTCAAAGAGATGTTCTTAAAGAGTTGGGAGAAGTTTTACAGGATCCGTCAGCTGCTGGGACCCAGGATAAAATTAACTCACAGCTAGGAATCCTAAACTCTATTGTTAACTCCTCCATGTAGCTCATTTCATATGCAGCCGATGGAGCGAGTAGGGCCGCAGGTACAGGAGTGGCTTTAAGGCGTCAATCCTGGATGCGGCTTTGTAATTTTGCAGACCCCTTCAAGGCATCCTTCGCAAACTCTCCCTTTGATGGTTCGACCCTTGTTTGGACCTGAAGTGAAAGGCACCTTGACTAGATGCGAAGAAGATGGAAAGACTCTTTCTGCCGTAGGAGTCCATTTCTCCACCCCTTCAAGACCTTACCCAAAAGGTCAGAAGGGAGGGAAAATGTGGTTCCGCAAATTTCAAGGAGTCACGCCTGACGCACGAGGTCAGTTTACCCCCAGAGGCAGAGGGGGTAACAACAACAGACGCCGCCCTAGAGGCAGAGGGGGTCCGCAGAATCAGGGTAGCAGGGAGCCTCTCTGACAAACCCTTCCAGCATCCCTGAGATGTTGCCCGATTGTCCACCTTTGGAGGCAGTCGGGGGAAGATTATCGCTGTACCCAAGAGCCTGGCTTCCCCTTTCTCAAGACAAATGGGTACAGTCGATTATATCCGAGGGTTACAAAATTCCCTTTATTCAAACCCCAGTTCAGCAAAAGGGAACCCTTCCAGACGTTCCACCCGGTCTAAGGGAACTAGCAGTACCAGAGATATCAAAACTGCTAGCAAAAAGAGCCATCCAGCCAGTCCCAGTAGACCAAATAAGATCCAGAATCTACTCAAGGTTCTTTTTAGTACCAAAAAAGACAGGGGACTGGAGACCAATATTAGATCTCAGCAAACTAAACAAGTTTGTAAAGAAAACAAGATTCCGGATGGTCATGCTTCAGTCCATTCTACCCTTTCTGGGCAAGGACAATTGGATGTGCTCGGTGGACCTTCAGGATGCGTACTATCACATAAAAATTCACAGGCGCTCCAGAAGGTTTCTCCGCTTTCGGCTGGGGGCCAGTCACTTCCAATTCAGAGCCCTGCCATTTGGACTCACTACAGCCCCCAGAGTGTTCACCAAATGTATGGCAGTGGTTACGGCTCACCTGAGATGTCAAGGATTCCAGGTGTTTCCATATCTAGACGACTGGCTCCTCACTGCCACCACCAGGCATCAACTTCTCCAAGCCAGAGATTACAACATTCACATTTGCAGAGGGCTAGGGATTTCTATATATTTCGAAAAATCTGCCTTGTCGCCTTGTCAATCTATTACCTTTATAGGCGCCAAATTGGACACCGTACAACTTTCAGCAAAGTTAACAGACCAAAGGATCTTGGATATTCAAAACCACATCCATGTGATTCTTCTCAGCAACACAATTCAAGCCAGATTTGCTCTGAAAGTATTGGGTCTTATGGCAGCCGCCATAACACTTCTTCCCCTTGCCCGCTTTTACATGCGTCTCCTACAATGGATGCTGTTCACCCAATGGTCCTTTCAACAACTTCCCATGTGTCACAGGATCATAATAACTCCAATTTGCAAAAGGCATCTGACCTGGTGGATATTGTCCCCTCAAGTCCATCAGGGCAGACCCTTTGTTCCTCCCGCCCTGGTCGTCAGGGTTACATCGGACACCTCCCTGATCGGGTGGGGGGGGGCATTATCAGGGCAGGATGGTCCATGGCACTTGGCAACCTTTCGAATGCCACCTGCACATAAATGTCCTGGAGATGAGAGCAGTGCTTTTAATGTTGCAAGCCCTCCACGACTCTCTTCCACTGGGAACTATTGCAGTCCAAACGGACAATATGTCCATAGTGTGATATATCAACAAGCAGGGCGGAACCAAGTCCTATCCACTGTGTCGAGAGGCACTCAGACTTTGGCAGTGGGCAATCTCTTCTCAGCGGTTTCTGATAGCAATGCATATCCCAGGGAAATCCAACATCATAGCGGACAGGTTGAGCAGAGCTATTCTCATGCCTCACGAGTGGTCTCTCAAACAATCTGTGACTGAAGAGATTTTTCAGAAGTGGGGCCTTCCTTGCTGTGATCTTTTTGCTACCCCTCAAAACAGCAAATGCCCCAACTTCTTCTCTCTCTTCCCCCTTCCATGCCATCCCCCCAGAGATGCTCTAATCCAAGATTGGCCCCGGGGACTTCTTTATGCCTTTCCTCATTTCCCTCTGATACCACAAGTAATTCCGAAAGCAACCGCCTTGAGAGCCAAGATGATTCTCATTGCCCCTTATTGGCCTCAACAGATATGGTTTCCGTTCCTACATCATTATCTTTTGGTACAGCCATGGCATCTGGACCCGGTTCCAGATCTTCTGACCCACCAGTCGGGGCAGCTGCACCAATCCATACCTTCTCTCAACCTCACTGCTTGGTTGCTCCGCTTCCATCCCTAGCCAGGCTTCCTATGATTTCTAATCCCGTCCGGGATATCATAGTAGCTTCCCTTAAATCTTCCACCAGAAGGATTTACACTAGTAAATGGCAACGTTTCTCCTTCTGGGCAAAAGCTAGGAATATAGATCCCTTTACTGCTCCGATTCATTCGGTCTTGGACTTTCTAGCCGAGATTTTTCATTCAGGATCTTCTTCCTCCACAGTAAAAGTTCAGCTGGCAGCCATTTCAAATTTTCATACAGGCTTGTTGGACCACAACATCATGTCACATAAACTTTGCAAGGCATTCCTTAGAGGTATATTTTTACTTAAACCTCCGATTAGAGACCCCCCACCACAGTGGGATCTAAATTTAATTTTAACATCCTTGATTCTTCCCCCTTTCGAACCTGCTGCTATCTGTTTATTGAAATTTCTTTCTTGGAAGACACTCTTTCTAGTCACCATTACTTCTGCCAGGAGAGTATCTGAGCTTCATGCCCTCTGCATTCGTCCTCCCTACTTAATCTTCCACAAAGACAGAGTTTCTCTAAGGACTAATCTGTCTTTCTTACCCAAGGTGGCATCGCAGACGAACTTAAATCAATCTATTGATCTTCCAGTTTTTTCCCCAAATTATTCTAATAGAGCGGAACAAAAACTACATTATCTCGATGTTCACCGCCAATTCAGATATTATCTGGACAGAACCAAACATTTTAGGAAATCTGATCAACTGTTTTTATCCTATGCAGAGAACAGGAAAGGCCTTCCAGTATCCAAGGTAACTCTATCTAGATGGCTGTCTTCTGTGATTACTTGCATTTATCAGCTCAGAGGTAAAGAGTTGATTTCTAGGCCAAAAGCCCATTCTATCAGAGCTCTAGCTACATCTACAGCTTTTCAGGCTAGATTTCCAATAGACACTATTTGTGCAGCAGCCACATGGGCCTCTCCTCATACCTTTGTTTCATATTACAAATTAGACTTGGCCTCCAGAGACGGAGCGAATTTTGGTTCCACCGTTTTCAAGAGTCTGTTCATTGAGCCACCCAGGATAGAGGTGCTGGGGACGCGGTCCCATCCAGCAAGAATGAAGGCGAGATTGACAACTTAGCATTGAGAGGTTATGTACCTACCATAACGTTCCATATTAGTTGTCTTCTCTCGCCTTCTTTCTTGCGTCCCGCCCACCATCCCCTTGCATCATGGGATATAGGGTTGCCTCGAGCCGGTAAAATTAGCTCTCGAGCTTTAGTAAGTGGCCGAGTCGGAGCCGAGTATCAGCTCCGAACCCATCCAGCAAGAAAGAAGGCGAGAGAAGACAACTAACATGGAATGTTATGGTAGGTACATAACTTCTCATTTTCCTAGCTTCCTTTACAGACTTGTTCCTCCATCAGTCTTATTATTCTGTTAGTCCGATCCACCACTCTAGTGGTAGTTACCAGCACACAAGCAATTAACTGGACTGTTTTTAGTATCAGCCTCTGTTATGAGTTTGATCATACAACTGTTTCAACTGAACCGTTTCACAAATGACACTGTCTTCTCCTTGCAGCTGCTTCCATGGCAATACAGTTCAGCTTCCCCTGCAAATTTCACTGAGCAATGGTGCCAAAGTCTTTACTGAATTCCAAATGCAGTGTGTCCCCTAGATTCTTTCTCAGTCTCAGCAGCTGCACAGTCATTAAACAGTCAGTTTATGGTGGTATTACCCTTATTCTATAAAAACATGTTCATGATTATTTCGAAGTCCATTATTACCCATAAAGTTCACACACCTGTTTTTAGAATCATTTATCTTTCATAATATGGACCTACAACTTTTAGACCTGTAAGTTCCCAAAGTGCTTGAACCTCATCCCTTGTAAAGTTGCAGCACCACTGTGCTGTTTTCCAATCTTTTTATCACTAATTTACTAAAGAGAAATATCAGAGGCTGTCCGTAAAATGTCTGGTCTAGCATTGTAGCCTTTTTTTAAACACTAATTGTCAGTGTGGCAATTTCAAGGTATATTAAGTAGAAGGGTAACACAGTGGCACAGCAGATAGCTTTTTCGCCTCAAAACAAGAGGTTCTTCAGTTCTATTTTCAGCTGGTGTGCCTTTGGTATGGAGTCTGCATGTCCCAACTATGTCTGTATGGATTTCCTCCAGATGTTTTTTCCCACATTCTAAAGACATGCAGTACGTGGCTTGGACACTGAAAACTGGCCATTGGTGTCGTACATGCCATTTTGTGGTATGGAAGAACAACTAAGCAGGGTTAGCCACCCAGCAGTGTGAACCTTGGCTGTAAATGAATGTCACTGTTGAAGTAGCACCTTAACCCCATGTGAAAAAATGTGAAATGAGATTGCAGATGGATGGATAGACAGAGTAAGTAGAAGGATCATAGTGATATTACAAAACTTTAATGGAATGCCTAATAGCAATGCTGCCATTATGCTTTTTCCCCTGTAGCATTGCACTGTAGGTCCAAAAGTTGCTTGTAGCTAGAAAGCCACCAATTAGTAGCATGAGTGTGTTGGTTTCCCCAGTTAAAAGATATTACTATAAACGTGTATCTAAAATTTACAAATCACAATGTAGGTGTCATCATGTGATTCTTGTAGTGTCATATATACTGTGTGTATATCAACTGTAGATAAAGTAGTGCAAAGAAAGGAGGGGAGGAGGGACAAGGAGGATGGAGATGAAAGAGGAGGGTATAGTTGTGATAACAGTACATTATGTTTTGTGCAGCATAGAGTTATGGCACCAATTTATATTGCTATAGTAGTACCGGTGTAACCAGCAGTGGTGCAGGTGCAGAGCCCTTTATCTCTCAGGTATTACTTCAGGTGGCATTTAAAGTCTTTCAGGTTGCAGACTGTTAAGTGCAGTGGGATGGTATTCCAGCTATTAGCAATGCAGTGTGAATACAGGGAGTATCCTGAACTGCTGTTAAGTTTAGTTATAGATGGTAATGATTTTTTAGTGGAGCATAGAAGTCTCATAGTAATGTAAGGCTTGAGTGATGGAGTAAAGAGATGGGAATTTTACAGGGTTGTGCAGTAGTTTGAAGGTTGTAATTAATTGCGAGTACACTAGAAATTATTTATTTTGAGATAGTTTAGTTGTTTTAGAGAGATAGTGTATCTAGATTATTGTTTGCAAATTTGTCTATTTTATAGTAGTATTGTTGTAGTTTAGCTCATAGAGAGGGGTTGAGATTTGTTAGGATAGGACAGACATATATAATGGGGTGTGGAGTAGAAACTAAGTGGCTATGATTTATCTAACCACATTACCGTGGTAGTGTTTTACTCTACAGAGACAGTCTAGATTTTGGCGTTTCTTCTTTACGGCTTGCTAAAGATGGAAATGACATTTCAGATGGTTGTTTATAATCACACCTAGAAGTTTGGTGTGAGTGAATCATTGGTTGAATGGGTAATGTCGTACCAGCATATATTAGTGTGAAGTCATCCATATATACTATGGTAGCGTCTGGCTGATGTGTTTAGGTAGTGCTAGTATGAGGTATTCAGATGAAAGTGGACCAGGGACAGTGGTTGTTGTCTTAAGGGAGTGTAGACTTTTTTTTAATTGTAGATGTAAGCACCAGAGTGAGTGTGAAGGTCTGTTTGGCCTCAGTAATTGGAGTAAGATGGCTGGATTTATAGTAGCTTTGTAGGAGGGAGATTACTGTATTTATGAAATGCAAGTTAAACTGTGAAGCAGTGCTTTGGAAGTTATTGGTTGGGAATAGGCTGAGTTGGGCTGATTTTCTAGGACTGAGCAATGTATTTACTGATTTCCAAAAGTTTTTTAGATTGTGTTAAACATGGTTTGCTATGGTTTCTTAACTGCCTATATTGTTGGAGGGATGCTTCAGACTTGGCTTATAGCCATGACTTCTGGCTTTATCTCTAAGTTGTGTGAGATGTTTTGTTCTTTTAACCAATGGGCTGATTTGTTTTCAACTATTTTGGCTTTTAAATTGCTTGTTATACCAGGATATTCAGAAATGTTTTATTAAATTTGTAGAACATATACTATATTTGGAGAAGCGTGAGTTTGGTGGCATGGGGGATTTGCTAATGTACAAAAGCATTTTTTTTTTTTAATTTATTGTAAGTCAGTATTGTGTGTAGTCATTTTTTATATCTTATTAATGGTGTGATTTTGGAATTCACATGAAATTACTGTGAATCTCTTCCCATCCCGGGAAGTGAATATACTGGCAGATGTTTTGAACTCCTTCAGTCCTCTTTTGGAGCTTGGATTATGAGGCTGTGTCTAGTTATGGCCTTCTGGAGCTTGACACATTTTTCACTTGGAATAATCTAGTCCTCCTTTTCTGCCCAGTTTTACAAGGCAAGGGTGAGGTAGTGATGAACATAATGTTGTATCCTTTGGCACAGGAGGTTCCTGAATGCTTCCCTACCATTTCTGCCCATTCTACTTGTCAGTGGAGAGTTTGGTGAAGAAAGAGTAAAACTTATTTTCCTGTCCCCTTGGTTGCTGAGAAAAGGACGGTTTCAGGATCATGGTTTTTCACTGATACTGAAAGCTTTCCAGAGTCAAGTTGAATATCATCCCACAGTCGGATAACTTGGGCTTGGTTTTTGATACAGATTTTTTAAACCTCATCATACTTGGTGGCTGGAGGTTATTGAGGAAGATAAGAATTCATCCACACATCAGGTCTTTGACTCCATGTAGAATGAATTTTCAGTTTCAGTTAAGCAGTACCCAATACCACCTCTGTTGGTTAGCTGGTAGGTGATCTTGACTTAACTTGGAGAACTGTCTGGTTTGGATTTCAATCAATCCATGATCAGGGTGACTTTGTCAGCTATCTCTGCATATAATTTTATGGAAGGCAGTATAGTGGCCCACCTCTGCAGGGTGAAGCAGTTCTTTAAAAGAATGCGGCACCTCTGTCCTCTTCTGAATAACACCTTCCATCCTTTAATCATGAACTTAATGGTTGTCATCCTTTCCTTTTTGGTAAATTATTTTCCAGGTTGCTGCATCCTTTGCATATTGGTCTTGGAGCATCAAGCCTTTGTATTTCTAGGGTGCCGTATCTGGTCTTTCATGAATGCATTGTATCCCTCAGAATGAACACTTATGTTTGCTATAAGGAGAGCCATCCATGTTAACAGCAAGATTAATGTAAGTGTGTATTAAGTAGTTCATATCTGAAACTTTTCCAGGCTGTTGAGTCCCTCTGCTGTACCTAAAATTAACTGCTTGGGGACCTTCTTTTCAAGATCTGTTTGGTCACACTACAGAATTGAAGCATCAGAGAAATGGCCCCAGACTGCTGCTTCTTTTCTGACTGTCAAAATTTTCACAGGTTTTATGAATAAACAAGGTTCTTCTGTTTTCTATAATGTGTTATGTATTCTATCTCCTGGTATAGAGTATTCTTGCCATTTTGGAGAGTTTTGTCTGCTTACGTCTCCCTCTCTAAGCCTTATGTTGTGTTCTTGTCTCCCTCTGATATTCTTGTACTGTATTTTGCCATTTGCAGCATTTTTTCTGCTGCTTTGATTTTAGTATAAACATGTCTTTGCTGCTGCTTCTGTAATCAGTAGCTAGTGTTACCTTACTTAAAGTTTCTTTCCTAGTATTGATTACTGTTCCTTTAATACTGGAGTTTTCTTTTAAAAGGTATGCATGGAAACAAATGTCTGTCTCAGGGTAAATATAATTAATGCCTTTTTGATTGCATGAGACTAATAATGTTATTACAAACAGGATATATTAGGCTTTCACCCCTAACACCTAGGTAGGGAATGAATTATTGTTTTTTCTGTACAAAATGTCAGTCTTAGCTGAGGCAGGTAGTTCATTGGAACTGAGAGGTTCCTGAACAGCGGCCTTTAGTCTCAACCCCAGAACTTACAGTAGTAATAATAAATAATTATGACTTATCTAAGTATCAAAAAAGAACACAGAAGCCTAATTAGCTGAGACCTTCCTCTGCAGGTTAGCAATACAGAGCTAATTGTTTGCAGACGATGCCAGAATGTTTGAGAGATTTTGCTTGCATCTGAAGCCACCCTTAGCAAGCCAAATGAAATTAAGTGTTATTTTGCACTTGCTTTACTTGTTTTCATTGTATCCGCAAAGGTTTCTGTGCTATTTATTGTTTTTCCTGCAGTTAAAGTTTTAAGTTGCATTTTTCCAGTGCCGAAAGAGCTGCTGTTCTGCATTTGTAGCACTCTAAATGCACTCTGTATACTCTTTTCAGTGCTTTTAGCCATTTGTTTATGTGGTTGTGTAACAGCTGGGCTCCAAACCAGCCCTTTCACATTGAGGGTCAAAGTCTGCACTCTTGTGGCAGGATAGGGCTGATTTCACCTATCTGAGCTGGGAATTGCTGGTGGAAAGCTTATTGTGTGCTTACCTGATTGGCTTGTTGGCATACCTAATTTAAACGTTGTTTTTTCTGCTTCTTTATAAGGCTCACATTTGCTTCTCACAGTGGAAGTTAGTGGTGCTCTCTTCCCCTATAAAATCTACCACTGAAACTGTCCACAGTCCGGTGTTACTCAAGGAGTAACTAGTTTATACACTGAGCAGCATTGCCACATTTAGCTAACTCTAGATTACATTATTACAGCATTATTACTCAGAACTATTGCTGCTCAAAGAAGAACTGGTTTGTGCAGTGGGCAGCATTGCCTGATAGGTTAGCTGTAGATTACTAAGCAAGAACTCATCCTTCATGCAGTTGTGGACACCCCCAATTTTTTTCCCTTGTAAAGCACATGTTAACGACCTGCAATCATTGCTGGGAACTTTCCTGCTATGTCTGCATCTAGCTTGTTGCACATGGGCATCCTGTGGCAATGTAGCAATTGCTTTTGCACATTGACAACCACTTAATTCTGAAACAGACACACACACAGTATGTGAGAGATGTAGTTACACAGAACCACTGGAGGGAAGACTCACATACAGACACAAAAAAAAATGTCAAACAGGTTGTCAGCGATGCATACACACACACACACACACACACACACACACACACACACACACACACACACACACACACACACACACACACAACACTCACCAAACTTAAATGGACTAGACATCTAGACCCACATATGTTGAAGTGCTCACATGTAACTTACTCAGACCTCAAAGGCCTCTCAGATGTAGTCCTCAGAAACTCCACATCCACACAAGCAAGACAACTCCCACCACAACACACACAACCACATCTCACTGTGTCTCATCTACCAAGCCCCGTAAGGTGTAACACCACACAACCCAATATTTTGGCAATAGGAGACTCCATTATAAGACACACTGATGTCCCTCACACCATGCTAGGTAAGGAGAAGGTTACAGTTGCTTGTCAGGGGCCATGATTCACCAGATCATGCAAGCACTCAGGTCTAAACCCCAATTAACAATATGACTCAATCATAGTCCATTTGGGTGTAAATTACCTGAGACATGCCTCCCTAGATTATATGAAGAGAGACATGATTGAGCTCTGAGTGAGTGTCACAGGCTGGTATGAGCCAAGCACTGAGCAGCATTCTGCTATCTCCAAGGAAGATGCCACAGTACCAAAAGAAAATGACTGACTTTAATAATTGGCTTAGCATCTGATATTATTCCAAAGGGCTCCAATATTTGACAGCCTGTGAGAACATGGTTGACAAGCCACTCTACTTTACCAGGGATGGTCTTCACCTGTCACCTCTAGGTTTTCAGATGTTAGCCAAAACATTATCCACCCATAGTTCCTTTTTCAGTTACTGCAAGACAGGCAAACCTTCCAACATAGTAAAATCTGCTCAAGTTAAGCTAAAGGTATTGCTGCTCAATTCTAGGAGCCCCAAGAAACTACATTTTCTGGAAACACTCCTGACCCTGTAGAATGCCGATGTTTGAGCAGTTACTAAAATTTTCTCGAAGTCCAGCAGACTAAGCAGGTATCATCTGCCCTTTACAAAGATGAACTGGGTTGGGTTCAGCATTTGAAGATTTCCTATGTTGTTATTTATCAGGTCCATGACTATTCTTTCCATGGCCTTGCATACAAGACTAGTAAAACTTAGGAGACCATGGAAAGCACCTCAGCAGTGCATGGGTATAATGCTTTTCACATGTTCCAATTGCCCACTGCCCATAAAAGGGAAAAGGTGGAGGTGTATCCATTTTACATACAGGATAAGCACACCTCAACACTGTTTGAACAATATGTCATGCTTGAACAACTACATGTTCAGCTAACCATAGGAAATTCCATTACCATGTCCTTGGTAGCTACAGGTCCCCCACCATGAACAAGGAAACCCATGCATCATACCTGAATTTACTAGAATCACTTACTATTCAGCCCAATACCATACTCATGGGTGATTTCAACTACCCCTGCATTATCTGGGAACCATACATGACCACTGACCTGCTGGCTCAAAGATTTCTAGACTTTATCAGTATAAATGCCCTGGAGCAGCTACTCTACACACCCAGTAAGGGTACAAATATCCTAGACCCGGTACTCACAAATATGGGAAGGCATTGCATCTCCAAATGTGATGTTCTTACTGGTTAGATCAGGTCACAAAGCAGTTTCCCTTGAAATAAACATAAAAACTATAACTCTCACCTTATCCCAAAGCTTTAAGACTTTTTTCTAAGGCAGACTTCCTCATATTAAGTTGATAGTTCTCACATACCGACAAACTGAGAAAACACAGAAGTCTATGCAGGGCTGTACACAAAAAGCCCTGTATGATCATGTAAACGACTGCATGGAAATGGCAGTACCAGACCGACAATCCACAAATACAAGCCACCCTGTGAACCCTTGGCGCAATTAGGTCATACAACAAAACAAAGAAAATCCTGTCCAGAAGAAAGAGAATATGCACAACAGAGCAAAACTCCTTCATTAATCTAAACAAGCAAATTGGTTGACTTGTCAAGTCTTCAAAAGCAAACTTAGAGGCAAAAATAGCCTCCCAAGCAAAGGATAGCCATAGGGTATTTTTCAGTTGTGTCCACAATCTTAAGGGCAAAACCCATCAATGTGTGGAATTAGTTGTAGGTGGCATTACCAATACCCAACCAGAAGATGTAGTAAATCACATGAATCATAAATTCAGCTCAAATTTCACCTCACCATCTTCTCCGGTTACTCCACAAGAAATACCCTCCACCATTCCTTTGCCTCTTATCACCAACGAACAGGTTGTCACTGTACTTGCTATACCAAGATACCCCTTAAATTAAATAGCGTGAAACAGGACCTGTGAGGCCCACTAGGATCTCAGTTTAACCACAGCCTCCAGATAGGCTTCATCCCTGTGGAGTGGAGGATAGCAACAGTCATCCTTCTGCATAAAGGAGGGACCATCAACAGACCTAGGAAATTACAGGCTCCTAAGTTTTACTAGTCTTGTATGCAAGGCCATGGAAAGAATAGTCATGGACCTGATAAATAACAACATAGGAAATCTTCAAACGCTGAACCCAACCCAGTTCATCTTTGTAAAGGGCAGATCATACCTGCTTAGTCTGCTGGACTTTGAGAAAGTCACTTGGGCCATGGATGAGGTGTAAAACAGTATTTCCTGCCTACCTTGACCTGGGTAAGGCATTTGACAAAAATGCTCCACTCAGGTATAGACATACTCCCAGAATTAGACATAAATCCCTATGTCACAAGATGGATAGCCAAATGGCTCTCAGACAGGACACATGTTGTTAGAGAGGGTAAAATCAGATCCAGCAATATGCCAGTTACTAGTGGTGTGCCACAGGACACAGTGCCGGGACTCTTCTGTTCAGAATATACTTCTCTAAAGTCAAGGCTAATTTAGAAGGCCTTTGGCTGATTAAGTTTTGTGATGACTGCAGTGCAATCACTGAATCCCCCAACAATGTAAATATCTTTCAGAAGTCTGAATCAGACAAATGATTGGTGTCAGAACCATGGCCTAAAACTGAATGCAAAAAAAGGCATAATTATACCCTTTGGAAAGTCCAATACCCCTGCATATTACAACATTAATTGCACACACTTGAGGTAAACAGCCTGAACTTTGACTACCATGTATCTACAGTGGTGAGGAAGCCCTCCTAATTAAAAGCATGGCCTCCAGATCTAAGGAAGTTATAGTCTCACGGTATTCAGCCCTCATGAGACCAGTAATTGAGTACAATCCACCTTTTGGCATGTAGTTGACCAGGCACTTGCAACAGCTGGACTCACCTCAGAGGTTCCTTGCAAGAAAAATAATTGTGTGTAAACAACATGTCCTGTGTGGATAGACTAAAAACCCTATCCCTTTATTCTGTCTTGTACCGACTGGTAAGGTGTGATCTATGCCTAACCTACAAGACACATATCCAGCCCTGATGAAACTGTCACACATTTGCAAGACAAACTGCACGAGGGTCACCTGATCTAGGGTCTAAACCTGGTCTGTGACAAGAATAAATCTTGCTGGAGAGACATGTTTGTCTCAGAGATTGCCCTTCTCTGGAACAGGCTTCCTATTCATGTAAAGCAGAGCCCTTCCAAGACCCTCTTCAAACACAGTTTGGATCAGTAGATGGCAATCGTAAATTCATTCCTGGGGGTGGCACCTTTGTCCCCTATGGACAGGGGCAGTCTGCAAAATACTCAAAAGGCATAAGCAGAAACCTAAGCTGTCCTTTAACCCTAAGGGATCGAAAAACAGGTAAAATTAGGCAAATAATGGCTATGCTTGTAAAATGACTCTTAAGCCATTAGTCTAGTAATCTCCCATGAACCTAAGTACCTGTACCATAAAAGAAAAAAAGAGGACAAAAAAATGTGATACCTATTCTGACCTTAAAAGTACAGACTAGTACATTGCTGCCTGTTATGTTTATCAAATGTCTTGGCTTCACTTTTCTAGCTTGAAGTTTTCTCAGATCGTTTCTTCTGCAAGGCCTCTTCCAAATCCATCTAGTAAAATGAACTATAACAAATCTGTGGATGCTGTCTTTGAGACTAAGTAAAAGATGTTTGCGGTCTTACCCAAGCTTCATCCAAGATGGATAGAGTCCTGTTTCCTTTCTGTTATGTCAGCATATTTTCTTCACTGACATCTCACTAGTGACAGGGGTACCAAGGAGACCGGCATCAACCCATACAATGTCAACAGCTGGAGACTTTACAGTGTCTACTTTGATTCTGGTGCTGATGGTGGAGCCATTGATATTGATTCCTTTGGTGTCCACACTGCTGACAGTGGGTTTGTCTGTCCCAACACTGGGTCATCAGGTCCATCAATGACCTCGGCACCCGTGGTAATTTTGATGGTGGTCTGCCCTTTGGGGTGATGCCATCAGCATCAAGCATGATGATAACGCAGAGGCTGACGCCATTTCCAAATATGTCAGTGCTTTTTCACCTTCAGCATCTGCCCCTCTTCAGATTCTGGTTCCTTTCCAGGGAGCAAGCCATCTTCTGGATGACCCTGCGACTTTCCCATTTGTCCAGCAGCAAGAAAGAGGGTCCCATGCGTCACCATAGTTCCATTTTAAGACATCTCACCATGATTGTTTTGTCCTCATTTTTGGACCTGTCACTTTAAAAGATAGCCAAAGAGCACACAGGCAAGAGGAAACACATTAACTGCCTGCCATCAAGCCACCAGTGTCAGGTGTCAAATACAAGCATGAAACGGATTGCCCTCACTCTTCTCCAAATAATCTCAAATTTTCTTGAGGTATTGTAAATGATAAGGTGGGGGTTGCCCCATAGAGCCAATGTCCTCCCTACAGAAGACATTACAAGAAGCTTTTTGTCACTTCCCAATATAAGTGATCCTACTATTGGTGAAGATGCTGATATTGAGACAGTATTGATTCACTGGTGCCCCCACCCAGTAAATTAAACAGGATAGTTTTGTCCCCTGAGGATTGCAACTGTTGAAACCTGGCCTAGTTTTTACAGTGGCAGTCCTTACAAGGCTCCAGATCTGAAGAGTCCTGCATTCCTTTCCCCAAAAGAACATTGAGGGCTATGGCTGTATTTAGGAAGCCTGATTATGTATTCTCCACATATGTTCATCGTGTTTCACTGTTGCAGTCATTACACTTGGGTTATCCTGCTGGCAGGGTACCTGCAGTCGGCCTGAATTCCAAAGTCCTGGTCCGGCATCGGTTGGTGTTGTCCCTTCCCTGACGTCAGTGCGCCAGGGGTATAAAAGATGCAGCCGACGCCATTTTCTTCAGTCTTTCTTGCCGCGCGGTGCCCGAAGCAAAAGCAGTTTGCAGTGCCGGTCGGCCGACTTCTGAGATTTTTGAAATTGAATTTCAGATCCGAAGTCTTCTATAAACTTTTTTCTTGCTCCAGACCGATGTCAGAAAAAGTTAATAATTGTATTTCTTGTGGGAAGCAAATACCTCATAAGGATTTTCATTCTTACTTTATTCCTTGCCTAGGCCCTGACCACAACATTGCTAGTTGTAGGTTTTGTGCTAGATTTAACCAATGCACTATTAAGCGTCGGTACGATTTTGCTTTTCATTACTTTGGCCGAAGGTTTAACTATATAATGATGTCGGAACAACCGACGACCGGAATTCATAAAAAGTGCAAGGAGAAAGAAAAGGACAGGCATCCGAGGTCTAAAACCGCCGACGAAGCCTCTTCCAGGCCAGTCGCTGGTTTGCCGGTGCTCAGTGAGGTGCTTTCGCAGCCACTGACTCCCGCTACCTCAGAGCCACAGGCCGCCTTCGACTCCCACGTGGAGACAACTAGACCTCTGGATACTCAAGGTATTGGCTTTTTGGAAACTAATCCCTCAGATGGGTCCGGAGCCGCTGAGCAGGCATCGGCTTCTGAGGGTGTTTTCAGACCTACACAACTTTATATCAAGCCTACTTCAGCATCCAAGACAAAATCTAAAACAGTTTTAAAGACATGGAAACAAGTACAGCATTCTCCAGGACAGACTTCTATGCCTAAAAAACAGATGCTCAAAATGGCCGAAGACCTAATTACTTTGATCAGGGGTTCCCATCCCCCTCCTGATAAGAGGCCTAGGCAAGATACTGAATATGATTCCTCTGACCAGGTTTCCATTTCCTCTGATTCCTCTTCAGAACAGGGATATTCTATTCCTCCCTATGAGGATTTTGATGCTGAAGAATCTATTAATTCAGCTTCTCCTCCTGAGGATTACTCTTTTGGGGAAACCCTGCATAACCATGAGGGAGCATTTCCACTGGGAGAACCAAGATTATTTAGATTCTAAGAAAAGGCTTAGAGACTTTCTTCTACTACCTCAGCACAGACCTCTTGCAATTCCACATGTTCTAGACATTGTAGATGATGTATTTTCAGAGTCCGGCCTATCTCCAGACTCTTTACCTCCTGCACCTGTTAAGCCGGACAGATACTACAGGGTTCCAGATTCTCATAAATTTCTATATAAAAACCCTGCTGCTGACCCAGAAACTATCTCTCAGGGTCCCAAAGGGGTCAAGGCTGCTGCTGCTAAAAACCCTGTCCTGTCAGATAGAGATTCTGGACAGATGGGGTGAAAAAAGTCTACACTTCTGCTACCTTGGCTGTAAGGGCTTTAAATTGTCAGTTTCATATGCTCAAATATCAACAATACTTAATGTCTTTGTTAAAACAGAAAATGTTGACAAATTCTGAGAACAAAGATTTGCAGGATTTATTGCATGCAGCTGACCAAGTGGGAAAGCATACTTTGCAATGTAGTTATGATTCACTAGAGACCTCTTGCAGGGCCGCTGTAACAGGTTCTGTTATTAGAAGGCATGCTTGGTTAAAGGAACAGAGACTACCTGATCATGTTAAAGCAAAATTATTGGATGCTCCATTACAGCATGATACTTTCTTTGGTGTTAAGGCAGAAGAGGTGTTGAAGAAAATGGAGGATAAAGCTAAATCTATGCAGACAGTGAAGGATTTCTTACAGGTACAGCCACCCATATTTAGCAGGAACTGGCCTTCTAAGAATTGGTCCTTTCCCGTGTCAGACAGGCCACAAAGAGGCAGATACAGACGCCATAGAGGCAGACAACAGCCCCAGCGCTCATACAGGCCCAAACAATGGGGTGTTTCTACCTCCAAAAACAGAGAAGACAAATCACAGCCATATACGAAACATTCCCAATGACTTCCCTCTGACAGTGCCAAGCATTTCTCTCTTGGCAGCACCCTTAGGGGGAAAACTAGCACTTTTTTCACAAAATTGGCACACGATCACTCAGGACAAATGGGTCCTAAACATAGTCTCTCAGGGCTACAGGTTCCACTTTCACACCCTTCCAAAGGCAAAAGGTATGCCAGACATGCCACACAATCAATGGGCAGAGGCACAAAAACAAGTAACATCTCTCATGGACATGAAGGCCATTCAGCCTGTGCCACAACAAGAGCAGGGACAAGGATTTTACTCAAGACTTTTCATAGTACCAATAAAGGACAAAGCATGGAGACCAGTTCTGGACCTGTCTATTCTAAATACTTATTTGGACGTACCAAAATTCAAAATGTTGACTCTGCAACAGCTTCTACCCATGCTGGGAAAGAAGGCTTGGCTTGTAACTTTGGACCTCAAAGAGGCATGCCTGCATGTCCCAATCAGACAATCTTGCAGAAGATACCTCAGATTCATAGCTAGCTCAATGCACTACCAATTCTCTGCACTGCCCTTTGGCTCATCTACTGTGCCCAGGGGCTTCACAAAATGCCTGCCACCAGTAATTGCATTTTGCAGACAGAGAGGAATACAAATATATCCCTACTTGGACAACTGCCTTTTTCAAGCAGAGACCAAAGACATTCTACTAAAGCATCTGGTGTTTGTAAAAAGATTACTAATTTGCCTAGGGTACACAGTAAACGAAAAGAAATCAAAACTAGTACCCTCACAAGAGATAATATTCCTGGGTGCAAGCTTAAATACAACTGCCCAGATGGCTTATCTCACGCCAGACAAACAAAGGCAACTAACTTCTTACTTCGAAATGATGGCAACAAAGACCCAGTTAATCTGCAAGAAAAATTCTGCAGGCTTTGGGCTTCATGGCTTCCTGCATTCTACTAATTCCATATGCAAGACTGCATATGAGGAAACTACAATGGTATCTAAAAAGTGTTTGGACTCAACATTGCCACAGCCTGGAAACATTAATTACCCTCATTCCCTGCCTGCAACAGGAGTTTCGATGATGGGCACAAGCCTGTCACCACAACAAGGGACATCCATTCACTCTACCCATGGCCAGGCAAACACTAACAACAGATGCATCAGATTATGCCTGGGAGGCCCACATGGCAGGAAAATGTATTCAGGGAGCATGGCCAGCAAGCCAAATGCATCTTTATATCAATCAAAAAGAGATGCTAGCTGTTCAGAATGCCCTGACAGCCTTCAAGGATCTACTTCATCCAGGACAACTGCTGGTAAAGACGGACAATACTACAGTCATGTGGTACATAAACAAGCAGGGTGGCACACATTCCTACCCCCTCTGCAGACAAGACATGACTTTGTGGAACACAGCATTGATTTATCAAGTACACCTGCAAGCACAATTCATGCCAGGAAAGACAAATACTCTGGCAGACGAACTAAGCAGAAATCTCAAGGATCCTCACAAGTGAAAACTAGACCCACAAATCTTCAACATGATAACAAGGAAATGGGGATGCCCAGACATAGATCTATTTGCCTCTCCGCACAACTGCCAACTACAGAGATTCTGCACAAGGACTTATCACAAACAAGCATGGAAAGTGGATGCTCTATCATTCAGCTGGAAAACCCTCACAGTATATGCCTTTCCACCACTGCCTCTCCTCCCCAAGGTACTCCTAAAGGTCAGACAAGAGAAGCCAAAAATGATATTGATTGCCCCAGACTGGCCATGGCAGCACTGGTACCCAGTCCTAAAGAGCTTGTCTCAAGGCCCAGCCTGGACATTACCTCAAATTCCTCATTTGTTGAACCAACAAAACAATCAGATCCTGCATAGCCAACTCAGAACCCTAAATCTGGCTGCATGGCTGATAATCTAACCATTCAGAACACACCTCTCTCTAAAACAGTTATCGATGTTATTTTGGAGGCCAGGAGGCCCAGCACCAGAAAATTTATACAGAATAATGGAAGAGATTCTGTGCTTAGAACCAGGCACAAGGAATGGACACGCTTGTACCAAATATTTCTCAGATTTTACAATACCTAACTGAGATGCTGAACAAAGGAGTATCCTTCTCATTAATGCCTCTGACATTTCAGCTCAGTACAATATGGATCCACCTATTTTTTCACATCCACTGCTAAGGCAGTACCTCAGAGGGGCCAAAAACATAAGACCTCCAAGGAGAGCTCCAACACCTGCATGGGACCTCGATTTTGTCTTGGGAAAAGCTCACACTGCCTCCTTTTGAGCCAGCCAATTCAGCTGAGATAAAATACTTATCATGGAAAACAGCTCTGCTCCTAGCAATAACCTCAGCAAGAAGAGTCTCAGAGTTACAGGCACTAATGGCTTTGGAACCTTTTATTATTTTCCATCCAGACAGGAATTCTCTAAGGACAAACCCAACATTTCTGCCTAAGGTAGTGTCCAGTGTGGCTCTTAACCAAACCATTCATTTGCCTACTTTTTATCCAAGCCCACAGAATAAGGAGGAGAGACTTCTGCATTCTTTGGACATACACAGACAGCTACGATTCTACTTGGACAAAACTAAAGCCTTCAGAAAGACTGAGCAACTCTTAGTGGCATATGCTGCAGGATCACAAGGAAAAGCTATTTCAAAGCAGACTATTTCAAAATGGATAGGCCATTGCATTCGTTTCTGCTATTCACAACATGGCAAATCAGTGCCTAAGGGCATTAGGCCACACTCAACCAGAGCAGCAATCACTTCAGCAGCCTTCCTCAGAGGAGTACCAACCAAGGACATTTTGGAGGCTGCAACTTGGACTTCAGTGCACACTTTTACAAAGCACTACCACTTACCTCTCTACTATAAATCCAGAGCAGGCTTCGCCACTGCAGTTCTGCAGAGCCTCATAGCCACTCCTAGTTCTATCTAGGCCCAGCCACCCAACCTCAGCTTTGGGATTCAACCCAAGTGTAATGACTGTAACAGTAACAGTGAAACACGATGAACATAGTATAGTTGTGTACCTACCATAAATGTAGATGTTCAAGTGTATTCACTGTTGCAGTCCAGGTTACCCTCCCTCCATCCCCCTTTATTTGCTGGGACTTTTCTGTACTTCTCTTTTCTATACAACCTATGTGGTGTATTTGCTTGTAGATGAAGGTAATGTTTATGTTTGTGCATGCTTTTTTATGAGCAGAATTTTTAGCCTACCCTTTTGGGGGCACCTGACATCTGGGGCAAGAAAAACTGAAGAAAATGGCGTCGGCTGCATCTTTTATACCCCTGGCGCACTGACGTCAGGGAAGAGGTGACAGCAACTGATGCCGGACCAGGACTTTGGAATTCAGGCCGACTGCGGGTAGCCTGCCAGCAGGATAACCCAAGTGTAATGACTGCAACAGTGAATACACTCGAACATCTACATTTATGGTAGGTGCACAACTGTACTTTACTTTGAAAGCTATAAACCATATGTTACATGTGGTTCAGTTCTACTCAAAGCTTGATGACTAAAGTCAGCAGACACTGGATCAGTTGTTAGATGGACATTTAAAACAGAAGTTGTAGTTTCATTCCTAACAATTAAGTTTAACATCCGACTCTACTGAAGGTTAAGCTTGAGCTGCAGGCATTAACATTGCCATTTGCTCACATAGCCCCAGCTTTGGCTTACTGTCTTTACCAATAGTTTCATGATTTCTGGTAAACTTTGTAATGGTCAAGGACCATCATAACACATTCTTCAAGGTCATAGAGTAGACTTTCAAACCAAGCATTTTGAGAGTCCTTGAATGATTCTAATGAATTGCATTTTCATACTTGCAATGGCAGTCTATTCCATGATCTCAGTACTTGGGGAGATAAACTTGATCTAAAAGTTGTTCTGCTTTTTGCTATTTTAAAGATATAATTTGCTACATGAGAAGTTCACCCTAATTGCACCGACTTTATATTGAACAAAAAACATATTTCTTCATCTTGAAGCTCATGATATGCAAGCCACATTCAGCCATGTAACCAGTGATAACCGATGAATAATAAGTTTAGCTAAACATTCCAGATATATGATTGTTTTGCACTCCAAAATTCTTAGCAAGTTTTCTTTGAACACTTTCTAATATGGAGAGGTTACCCCTCAAATACATTCAGAATAATGAGATGTATTCAATTTTAGGTCTAATATATGTTGTAAATAATTTCAGTAGGCGTGCAACAAATTGGGTTGAAAATTTTCACATGACGAGGCCCATGGCATGCATGGACTTTGCCTAAACAGTACATGCAATTTTTTAATGTTAAGTTAGAACTTTTATATAAACCAAGGTTAGTCACTTTTTGTATAACATGATTTCCCAAAATATAAGGTGGTTCAGATCTGAAATGGCCAAAATACAAAAAAGTCACTCTTAGACAGTTTGAAATTAAGACACATTTTATTTAACCATTCAAATAGTTTGGACACACATGAATTGAAAGCTAAATAGTCTGATAATGATGTCAAAATGTTGCACTTTTAATCTTCAGCATGTTTAAACAACCAAGTGTGTTATTAACAGACTAAAATGAAAATACAAATTTGAACAGTACAGGGCCTAAAGCAGGCCCTTGTGGGACACCAGTAGCAATGTATGACCAGTTTGAAAAGTGGAGGTTTAACATGTTTATATATATGTGTAAGCCAACACCTAACCAGTTCAGTAATATAAGGATTTATCTTATGGTTTACCAGGGAATTATGTTGCATAAGGCATGCTGTCAAGAGCCTTTGATAGCTCTGTGCATGCAACCCCCCACACTTAAGACCGTTATCTGAGGCTTCACTAACAGTTTCATAATTTCCAGTCAAGTTGGAAAAACCTTGTTGTTTAGGATCAGCAAGTGCTCGCACATTCTCATGGATATTTACAATTGATGATAAACTCCCAATTACCCATAAACAATGTCAGACTTATTGATAATACATAAGATGTGATCAATTGATGATACTAAGTATCTGTTCAATATTTGCCAGCCTCCATGAATCATGAACAGTACTGGTCACTAACAACGTGTTAAATAATGAGGTTAAGGATGTATCTATCCATTGACCAAAAAAGTTATAAATGAAACAAAGTGGTATAGAGGAGTCAAGGCCAGTACCACTACTCTTTTTAGCCACATTTAAAGCAGATTTTACCATATCCTCTCTAAGTAATGGACAATGGAGTATGAGATTGGGATTTCATCAATAACTACAGTATTTTGTGAAATTAAAGTGGTGAAGTAGTTATTTAAAAATTCAGTTAATTCGGAAGAAATACAAAGAACTGTACCCTGATTAAAAGTAGGACCAAGCCTGTTAGCTGTTTTGTGACTGCTGACATAACTGTACAACTTTTTAAGGTCAGCATTCTTAGTCACTGACAGTACCCGCGGTGGTGGTGCTGTGGTAGTGTTGTCGCCTCACAGTAAGACGCTGTCTGGTTCAATTCTCAGCTAGTGCGTCTTCTGCGTGAAGACATGCGCGAATGGGCGTACCTTCATTGAAGGTTGTGCATCAGGGCTGGTAACTCGGCACGTAAAAATCAACTACCAATCATTAGCGGACCGGAGTTCCATTGTGGCGACCCCTAACCGGCAAAAGACAAAACAACAACATTCTTATTCACTGACACTTCATAAACAATGCTGGATGTATTAATTTGATTTTTCAATAATCTACAACTTTTATTTTTTTAAAGGAGCTTGAACAAAATTGTTTAAATAGTTTGTAGCTTGTTCTTTTTTCCTCATTAATTTAATTTCCTACTCCACCATGGTGGTGAAATCCCTTTTTGGCCAGTTAAAATAACCTTTTTGCACAAATTTAATAGCTGTGCGTATTTGCTGTCTTAACATCTGCCAGGCTGCTGTTGATTACAGCTGAAGCTTCAGTGTTCCATTCTAGATCATTTGTTTCAAAGTAATTAATCACTAATCATTCAGCAGTCATAACTTGTTATTACCATTTAGAAGCATTAATGTATAAATCTACAGTAAATTCTAAAGCCAAATTATCAGAGACCTATAATGGGAAAGAGATTTAATATTATGAATTTTACTGCAAAAATGTTAGTAAGCAATAGGACCAAAGTATGTATTTGCCAGTGATACCAGGTTAACTTTGCTGAGCTTACCCTTTCCTGGTACCACTTTTTTGACTGTAAAATGAAGGGTAGTGTGGATTCAAAATCTTTATAGACGCTGAAGTGAAATTACAAATCCTCAATGCCCTTGTAGGGTGCAGCAGAGCCTATACAAGTGACTGTTTAGCACTAACAGCAGCAGTATCAGAGATGTCATAGCAACATCCAGAGCAGTTTGGACTCCCAGAGGAAGACATAGCCGACAACAACAGAGAAACCATGACAGGAGGTGGGCAACAGCAAAGTCCCTGGAGCTTTTGCCAGTTATCCCACTCTGGAGACAGTTATGTGATGTCTGACCTTTCACCTTCCGGGTTAGCCAGCCATGACACTGGACAAGTGAATAAGGACAATAATGTCTTGAAGACATACAATAAACACAGACACTGGAACACAGACGTGATGCAATACCTTTTATGGGACCAACCTATTATTATATTACATTACATTTGTGTTCCAGTGTCTTTGCATTTCTTACTTTATATCCTCAACGGAAGTAAAATAAAAAAATAAAATAAGAAATCATTCTTCACAACCCTCACTCTTTTTCCCTTGCCTGCTGTCCCACCCAGATAAAAAAAAATGCAGAAAAAAGGAAGTTGTAAACATTCTCGTAAAAAGAGCCACACAAGCAGCTGTGTTTTGAGGAGCTGAGTGATAAAGTCCTGACTGCAGCCCAGACAACCTGCATTTGAATAGTGACTCCGGTATTGGAGGAAATGGGGGAGCATGGCAGTAAGCAACAAGATCTGATTGTCCATTCCAGGAGTGACAGAGAAGGGTTTCCTCAGCTGATATTTTTATAGTGCAAGTGGATGCTTGCTTGAATCCACTGACTGGTGTATGAAGGCTAGAAATCCTGTGCCAATAATGGCAGCTCTCAAGAGCCATGCTTTTAAAGGGGGCACATAGATGAAAGGAATGGTACTGGATTGTCTGTAGTGATATGATGAGTGTGTCACCACCGGGGAAGGGCCAGGTTAGGGCATTGGAAAAAATGTCTTCATGGCTTGCACCTAAAATGATGAAGGCCACTGTTTAATGGAAGCTTCTGCCAGCTGGCACTAAATAGAAAGGATTTAGGATGGACTGCATTTTTTCATAGCCAATGTAGTTAGATAAGACCAACTGTGGGGTGGAAGTAGGCAAATAATCTGGATATGGTCAAGGGCAGTCTTTGCAAGGTGGTGTCTGCTCAGACTCGGAGGCAAGACTTGTACACCACTGTTCTGGAGATGGTAGCAGTTGTCACCGTCAGACCTTAAAGGAGTTCCTTTCCTCATGGTATGTCAGCTGTCTACAATGAGAACATAGTAATAGTTTGGTATGTCAGCAAGTAAGGGGGTAACCGACTTGTATCTTTTATGTTAAGAAGCAGTCAGGATTTGAGATTAGCCTATGTCATCCAACCACTTTGTGAAGTAAACCACGTTCCAGGATGCCAGCTCATTAACAGCTAGGCTCAGCCATTGCATCCTGATGCTAATCAAGTGTTTTTTCACCTCTTCAGTAGTGAGGATGTTCTATTACTGGTGGAAGCCTTGCCCTGACCTTTTTGCCTCTCCAACCAGTGCTAAGTGCGGTAGTTTATTTTCCATCATCCCTGCACTGGGGATGTAGGGGAGGATTCCCCAGGGGTCATATCCAGAAATTCCCCCTGGACATCTTTGTTTTTGTTTGTTACCTCAGATGTTTCACAGAATAAGTCAAACAGCATAAATTCAGAATCATTCTCATAACGCAGTTTTGGCCTCAGCATGTTTGGTTCCTCTTGCTCACACCTCATCTCTTACTTGAATGCTCACCATCCAGGACTCCTGATGGCCCTCCCTTCTCATCCCTCCAGGAAGACCTAGACAGGTCTCAATGATTAACCACATGCTTTCTTAAGGTCCATCGATGGAGAGAGTCTTTGCTTTTCTATCGAGAGTGGTTCAGATTTTTCCATTTGCACAGAAGACTAATACCAGGAAAGCCTGTAAAAGTATATGGACTTGTTTTTTCTACTTTGAATTAATCGAGAAAGCTTCACCCCTTTACAACTCCTATACCTTCAGGCTTAGATTACCTTTCGCAAATATTTGATATATTTCTTGGCTACTTATTGCTCATGGCTGCTATATTGAAATTCCATTGGATTTCAGACTCCATGCATTTGCCTAAGAAAACCAAACAGATCCGTGACTTGAAAGGAACACCAGCTTTAATACAAAGAAAAAAATCACACTGACTAAGCGCTTTCACCCACAATTGGGCTTCCTCAGAGTCAGTCTAATGCAAACCAGTTAACACTTTTATAACAATTAAGACCAGTTAATCACATCAATAGAAAGTTGCAACAAAAAAATAATTGACCCTCTAGCACCTATACACTCTTGAACCTACCAAGTACTACATGAAAACTACTTCGATAATCTAGCATAATCTAACCACCGCTAATAACATTATACGTTCATAAAACTACATAAAAATAAAAATTATAGAATTTTGTATAATGAAATATACCTGTAAAGCTTTATTAAAAAGCAGTCTTACCATTGAATAGTTACTGACCAAGGTTGTTAAATGTTATATGAACTGGGATTTGTACTTTAAAATGCTAGCTATGGAGATGTTGTCATCAATACTAGGTGCCATAGTTGCGTCCAGGCATAACTGCCATAAACATTCTCTAACTTCAAGTAAAGTTTTGATATCCCCTCCAAAATCTTTCTTGGGCAACCTGTCAACAAAAAATAAAAACTTTTTATATTAATACAGTTCTTGCTGTGATTAAATAGGGCACTTGTAGATTTCCTGTTTTTTATATCCCTATTTTGTTCCAGTATACGGAGTCTTAATTTCCTCGTGGTCATCCCCACGTAAAATGCCATACAGGATAAGCATGTGGCAACATACACCACCATGTTAGTGTTGCAATTAGAGTACCCTGGGCATTTTAATGTTCTTTTATAGCTATAAATTTGTACATAGGGTCCGTCGTTAATAAAGTTGCACACACTACATGTACTGCATTTTTCCATCCGTGAAATGTTCTGAATAGTGGCAACTGAGTGTCTTTCTAACAAATCTTTTAAATTCAAGCCCCTGCTTTTAATGAACCTCGGACTGGAACCTAGTATGTCTTTTAAATCTTGGGTAAATACACTATCCCATATTGTATGAATAATGTTCTTAACTTTTGTTCCCGTGGGATTAAACTCCATCACCATTCTAGTGAAGTTATTCTGACTGGGGTTGTTTTTGTCATTACCGTTTAAAATAGTGTCACTTCTGCTATCATCCAAAAGAATGGGCCTAAAGTCACTGCATCTTCTTATCGCAATTTCTTTACTAAACTTAATCAACAAATCCATAGGCTATCCTCTATTTTTAAACATATCAATAAGTTTTGCTAGTTCATCCTTAAAATAAGCTTCCTGGCTTATCAGTCTGGACACTCGAATCATCTGCCCCTTAACCATATTTTTCTTTTGGAAATGGGTGTAGCAAATCTCATAGTGTAAAAAAGAGTTGCTATATGTTTTTTACAAAAGATGTTTGAGTGAATTTGACCATTTTCTTTGTACAAAGAATATCCAAAAAGTCTATTTTGCATCTATCAGTGTGACTTGTAAACTTAAGAAAAGAAGTTGTTTCGTTCAGGTACCCAATAAAGTCATCCAATTCATGCTTAGAGCCCTTCCACAAAATCAATATGTCGGCCAGGTAGCATAAATAAGTCATAATTTTTGACGTACAGACTGAATTGAACACATTTTGCTGTTAGGTTCAAGAGTGTATAAGTGCTAGAGGGTCAGTTATTTTTTTGTTGCAACTTTTTATTTGGTGTGATTAACTGGTCTTAATTGTTATAAAAGTGTTAATTGGTTTGCATTAGACTGACTCTGAGGAAGCCCAATTATGGGTGAAAGCGCTTAGTCAGTGTGATTTTTTTTTCTTTGTATTAAAACTGGTGTTCCTTTCAAGTCGTGGATCTATGTGGTTTTCTTAGTTTTAGAAGTTATTTTATTTTAAAGTCGTTTTTGTCCATGCATTTGCCTGTCTTGAAATTTAAACATCCCATTGTAAAAAATGCATATACAATTAATATGTAAATCTTGCATATTTTACAGTTACCTTCTTTAAGTTGTTCATTTGCACTGCTAATTTAAATAAATGTCATGGTTCATAACCTTGATATACTCTTTTTGCAGTGGTGCTTTAAAAAAATCTCCACAATATTTCTAAAGTATATCTCCTTACGAAGACATTTCCCTTTAAATTATAACATAGGTTCATAGATGTGTACTAGGCTAATGGCTTTGGAGCCTTTACAAGCCTAGCCCATAGAATTACCCTGGCATTGTGCCACCAGACCTTAGTTCCCAGTCCCTCTGTCGAGCAGAACCACTGGAGTGATCCCTGGATTAATTTTCTATTTCCCAACCATTCACCAAGATTTTTCTTGAAGAGGGCCAGTGAGGTGCTCTGTTTGACATGTATGAGAAGTCTGTTCCATAGCATGGGCAGTCTGTGGATTATGATCCTGTCCCTCCAGCTTGTTCTGTTGATTGTGGTAATGAGGTTGAGGTCTCTGGAGCGTGTGGTGTGAAGGGATTGGGATTTCTTTATATGTAGCATTTCTAACAGAGCTGGGTCAGACATGGCTTTGTAAGTCAAGCAGAGATCACCTCTAAGTAGGCGATATGAGACAGAGAATAGTTGGAGTTATTTGAGTCTGTCCATTTCGGACAAGTGTTTAAGGCCTAGGATCCACTTTGTGAGGTACTTTTGCAGCCTCTCCAGTTGTTGCAGGTGTCTAGTGAGGTACATGCCAAATTGGGCATTGTACTCGATGATTGGCCTAATGAGGGAAGAGTAGAGGGAGACAATGACCTCCTTCTTCCTCAATGCAAAACCATTAGTAATGAGATGTGCCACATAGAAGGACTTTTTGACCACAGTGGCAATGTGGTGGTCAAAAGAGAGGTTGCTGTCAACCTGTGTTCCCAGATCTCTTATAATGCCTTCTGTGTTCAGCGGACTACCATTGGTGTGGTAATTCGTGGGAACTGGGTTTTTCCCAAAGGGGATGACACATTTTTTGGCATTGAGCTTAAGGCCATGGTTCTGACAACAGTCGGTGGTCTCAGTGAGGTCTTTCTGTAGGATGTCAGCATCACTTGGAGAATTAATAATAGCTCCCAACTTGTAATCGTCTGTGAATTTTGTCATCCAGAGTCCCTTCGTGTTGACCTGGACTTTATAGAAGTAGATACCAAACAGTTAGCCCAGGACCGAACCCTGTGGGACTCCACTTGTGACTGGTCGGCAGTTTGACTTGGAGTCAGCTACTTTCATACTGTGGGTTCTATCTGTGAGCCAGTTTGCAGCCCACCTAGTGATATAGGGGTTGATGCCTAGCTTACTGAGTTTTTGTATGATTCCTGAGTGGGGAATGGTATCAAAGGCTTTGGCCAGATCAAGGTAGGCTGTATGAACTACCTTGCCATCATCCACAGCTCTGGTGACTGATTCAAAGAAGTCAACCAGGTTGAGCAGGCATGATCTACCCTTCACAAAACCAAACTGTGTAGGATCCAGAGTGTGGAGATTCCCTATATCCTTGTTTATTAGGTCCATAATGATGCATTGCTTAGCTTTGCATATCAGACTTGTCAGGCTAATGGGGCGATAGTTCCCAGGGTCTGTAGTTACTCCTTCTTTGTGCAGAGGGATGACTGTAGCAGTATGCCATTCGGTAGAGACAAAGCCTGAGTTGATGCTGTGATTGAACAGGGTACACAGGTGAGGTGCCAGTTCACTTTGTAGTTCATGTAGAACACAGCCAGGGATATTGTCTGGTCCCATAGAAGCTGTATTCTTGGCCTTGGACAGTGCTGTTTTAACCTATGCAGCAGTAATACTGGGTGCCTGGCAATCTACTGGTATTGTGTTTGATCCTTTGGTGGGGGAGAGAGGGGGTAAAGTCAGCACTGAATCTGTTAGCCAGTATATTGGCAATATCTGTTTGTTCATAGATGTGTACTAGGCTAATGGCACCAATTGTGCAGTAGCTCAGCGCAAAGCTGGGTATTGCCATGGAGATTCTTTACATAACTATAGAATTCCTTGTGGCTGTCTTTAATATCTGCTGAAATTCTGTTTTCATAGCTAGCTTTAGAGGATTTGATGAGGGATCTCAACTTTTTGTTGAGGCTGATAAGGGAGTTTTTCCAGTCTTGGGACTTCACCTTATTCCACATCAGTTTCCTCCTGCTGCTGTAGCATTTGTTTATGGCAGGGGACCACCAGATTGGTTCTGTTGGGTATGGCGAGATTCATGCATTTGTGTATGTGTTCATACAGTGCATTGGTGTATGATTCGGAGGTCTCCATTTGCATGGTTGCCGTGAAGTAAGCCACCTCTGTTTTTAGGAGCCCAAAGTTAGCTTTGGAGAAGTTTTTCATGGTGGTTACCTTTGCAGGGCAGGTGGGAGGGATGTGGATTTCCAAGGTGATTAATTTGTGGTCGGATCTAACCAGGGAGGAGTTGACTAATGGTGTAGAACAGCAGTCTCCCATGTTAGTAATGACCAGGTCAGTGATGTTTCTACCTCTAGTGGGGGTAAGAACGCGCTGGTCCAGGGCATTGGAATGAATGAATTCCAGGAAACGTTGGACAAGTGTATTGGTACATGAGTAGTTTTCTCAGTTAATGGAGGGGTAGTTGAAGTCGCTCAGTATGAGAGTGTTAGGTTGGACTCTTATATTCTCCAGGGTGCTTAGGAACGTGGAGTGCGAGTTGTGGGGCATGGTTGGGGAACTATAGCAGGCTACCACCTGAATCTCTGTCTTACCCAATGTTAACAGCACGTGAAGCATCTCTGGTGCATTATTTTGGGCTACCAGTCTGGAGGTGTGTGCATCCTTTATGCATATAGAAACTCCACCACCTTTGGAGCTTCGGTCCAAGTTCTGGGGCCAAAAGGTGTGGAATGAGTTGTAGCCTGGTAGTGCAGGGTGCTTTCTGCTGCCTTGAAACAGGTCTCTGTTACAGCACAGATGTCTATGTTCATCATTTTAAGGAGTGCTTTGAGCAAGTGCATTTTGAGATTTAGACTTCTAGCGTTGAGCAGCACGACCCTCAGATTGCATTTGTTTGTAGCTGTTATGGTGGTAATTTGGTCTTTGGAACACCGCCTAAAAAAGGCACTATAGGGGTGGCAAGAGCCATGGCCATTATCCAGAAGCCCAGGGGTGACCAATGCAGGCCATCGCAGGCAAAGCATTGAGGTCTGTCAATCATGTCATTCCAGGCAGATACTGGATCCCCCTAGAATGACACCAGAAACTTAGCCAGTTGTTGAAATCAATCATTTTCAGCTTGTACTGTGGTATCATTTTGGGTGATGGTAGGAGACTGCTCCAGGGCTAGGGTCTTACCTGCCTGGGCTGCATAATTCGAGAGCTCCTCCATGTCTCTCTTCATGTAGTTCAGGGAGTTACGTCTCAGGTCATTCACACCCACATGTACAATGATAGAGTCATATTTTACCTGTTGTTGAGGGACCTGTGTGCGTGTGTTATGTGGCAGATCCTGGCACCTGACAGGCAGCTGACTTATCTATTCATATGCGTGAGTTTATCTTGTGCCATATTATATATTTCCCATAACTGCAGAAATGGGTGCATCTCACCAAAAAGTAAGAAGGAAACACATTTATCTAGGCCATATCATCAAAAATCCCTGTTATGTAGCCAGCTCCAGTGGTGTACAGGGATAGAGCTTGAGTATGACCCAGGCTTCTAGAGTTTAAGTGCTCAGGTCCCTGATGGAGCTGGTAGAGAGGGTGAGAGAAGAGTAGGGATGGGGCTTTGCACACCTTGGGGCTGACATACAAGGTACAAGTTCTCTGGTAGAGACTGAAGAAACCTGCCTTCTGAGCGTAATGTTAAGCGGGAAGGGATTGTCCTCCTGGCTTAAGTCTCTAGTGGATGTAAGGGTCATGCAAGTACCATTGCCCACAGCACTTCCCATTTATGGGATGCAGTAGAATGGTCACAAGGTGGTAGGAATCTAAGAAGAAAAAAAAAAATCCTTGATTGCTTCCTTGGTGATAGCATGATTGACCTCCACCCAGTGACTGAATAGGAGTTTATTTGATCTCAGAGATCCTGATGGTTAGCAGGTGGAAAAAAATCCCCTTTTTATTCCCTTGTGCATGCATTTATGCCAATTTTACTTTCTCCCAATGTCTGAAATATTTTAATGTTTCCTTTTTCTCTTACCTGAAACTTGTACTGTAATTTTTACTTATGTAAGGTAATTCTGTTCAGCTTCATGTATCTGCATGCAGGTAGTTATAGCCAGTATATTGCTTTTTCACAGTATAATGCTGCAGGCATTTTCCTGTCACTGTCCTTTCCTAAGATTTTATTAAGTTTTCTAAATATCTTTGCATCGTCCTACTGCTAGATGTGTGGAAACTAGACAAATAACTGCACAGACAATAGATAATTCCTTGTCAGTTGGGTAATAAGTCCAAATGCAAATGTTCACGTAAAATCTGGAGGACAGCCTCTCGGGAGGATCCGTGCTGTTGCAACTTGCTCAAGAAGGTAGATGTTTTTCCACCAAGATTGGCTTTAGCTGGATAAGTGGCATATAACAACTCTTACTGGGTGGTAGAGTACGTCAGAAAACATCTAATTCACAGTTGTATCTTGGCTGAGATAATGTTAGCTGGCTAAGTACATGGTGGTTCTTATTTAAGTGGTGAATTTCAAAAAATAAGTTGCAGCAGTAGCAAGCATGGATAATAATGAACAAATTATCAATGTACTTTAATTGTGCCTTTAACAAATAACTACACTTGCACTGTCACAGTACAGGATGTTAGTAAATGCACCCAGCTCCTTGGCATAGAGGGATAAAGTCCTGCCTGTGCTGTAGGCAGAGTTCACGTAGAGACAGTGGTGCCTGTAGGAGCTGTCTGGAAAAGATGGGAGTGAGTGGTCATTGCCAATTCAGCCATCCCATGTTGAGGGAGCTAGCTGTGATTTGCCATAATGTTGACACCTAACAGGAGCTTCCAGATGAGCCCATGCTGTCGTGGTGCTTAACACCAGTAAAGCTACTGAGAATTCCCTGCTGGAGACAGCATTACTGATGTTAAGCACCATAACGGCATGGGCTTACCAGGAAAAGGAAGGTCTGAGCAGGATTCCTGGCCAGGCTTCTTTATCCAGGAATAAATGGGCTCATTGGATATAACAGGGAAGCCATTGGCAAAAGTCTTTGCTGTGGTGTAAAAAGCCAAAAAAATATTATACAGCACTACTACTCGCAGTTCATTAAACTGTAGGTATGCATGCCATGTAAAATATTAGCGCAACCTAATGAAACTGTTAGGGTGGGTGTTATCAGTACTCATTTTCTAAATTCAGAATCTGCTTACGTATTTTTTTTGCAGGGAGCTTCCCTGCCATCACTTTCCCTACATCCATATTTTCCAGCCCCAGAGTAGCTGTATCTCAGAGTAAGACAGAAAACAAAGTCCTGAGTTTCAATACTGAGATAATGTAATTCTTGCCCGTAGAGAATTGCATGGGACCCAAAATATGAATTCCAACATTGTAACAGTGGACATCAACACTGAGCAGTTACTGGAATTCATCAACTGAGCTGTAATTGCCTTAGCTGGAACCATAATGCAGACCATAGTAGATGAGTTGCCCATCTCCTATTCACCTTCTCCCCCACTAATTGCCACCTGTCCTATTAACCTGTGCCATGCATTGCATCCTTCTGTTATACTGCTAGGCAGACAGATTTAACACCATCCTGACTCCCCACTACATCCTTGAGTGCTGCTTTGATTATTACGTATCCTTAGAGTTGCAGATGGTATATGTGTAGAAATGTGTAAAATATGTAAATATTTTCTTGTATTCATGTACTTATTGTGTTTGTATGATATTGTCAGATTCTCATTCTGATTAGTCTCTTGTAGTGTTTACCTATTAACTGGGTAAATGGACTGATCTATGGTGTCCACTGCCTGCACTGACCTGGTCCATTAGGGACAAGATTATAGCAATCCACAGTCTGCACACACACACAAAGTAAAGAATGGAAGAAGTTAAACAGGGTTATGATACAGATAGATTTCTAGATAATACAAGGCTAAGAAAACTGTTAGCTTTCTTAAGTATGATATGTAACATCCAATGGGACGTTTACAGGTGCAGTAGTGATAATACTTGGAATTGCAGTCACAGAAGGCCTGTCAACTTAGATCCTTTTATCTTTTAGATCAGGCAGGTGCCTCTCAACCTGGAACTCGGCATGTCTGTAGTATAAGGGATGTCTGGCTGTGCCATTTTTATTTCTCCCTTTCTACTTTGAGAGAAGTTCTGGATGACTTCAGTCAAAATTTCATTTTTTTTTAATTTAGTGATTGATTCACATTTATTGCTTTAATCAGTTTTAAATGTCCAGTTAAAATATGCCAAAATATTTAAATTACACGTTCAGAAAAACGAAAATATCCAAACCCAGAAAAAGCTGAATGGAGTAAATAACCAGGAGCACTGCACCAAAAATAAAAATCCAACAGTTTTATTCCACCGCTATTTTTATAAAATTCTTTTGGAAACAATAATGAAATTTCAAAATTAAGTCCAAACAAGGAACTGTGACTTTTTCCTTAATTTGTCATGTATAGGGCAGTCGTAGTTCTTTAAAAAAAATTTTCCTTGTTAAAATAACTACTAAGCTTAGAAGTGAAGCACTGTGAGCAGTAAGCATCCTGAAGTTTAGTTAGCTTACACCATCAGATAATGGATAGGGTCCAACTATTCAGGTCAAAACAACTAGAACAAATATGAAAGAATAACCTCTTGAGCTGTTCAAGCTAAGCTAAAACACCAAACCGTAGTAGTAGGAAATATTTGTAAATGAAACTGTAAACAGTAGTAAAAATCCTGTTGCGATCAACATTTTTTTCACTTTTGCAAATAAAAACAGTGTCACATTCTTCGTGTACCAAAACAACAAATTTTGTTGTGATTAAAAATAGCTTCACTTTTTAGTAGCAAACACGTCTATTGGGTGAAACTTGTATAAAACAGCAGATAAGTGCTGTGGTTATGTAAAGAAACTGGAAATAAATTTTGTCTTTATACGTATTTCAAAACAAAGAAAAAAATCAACTTTTTTTTTTAATTCTATAGAAACATAAACATAATTGTGATTGGTTAAAACCTGAATATCTCTTGGAATTTATATTAGAATATAGGTAGTTTTAATAATCCAGTGGTTATCTTGCTTCCAGCTTCTGCATGATTGAATGGAGTATTTGCAGCCAGGAATGTCAGTAATAAAACCTGAATGATAGAACTTTGAAAAACTGGTGTGCTGTAAGACTTATAAATGCACTTATAAGGATATAGTAATAGGGGGTCTGTGTGTTTGGTGGTTTTTATAGATGCATAAATGCGTAACATTAGGTGTTAATCTAATCAACTATGTAGGCTAAACTGTCTAAAACACATACTATGCTATTAATTGTCTGTGTGATTGGATAGAGAAACTGTATTTGGAAATCAGGAAGTAAATCTGACGGTGAAAAATTGAAATGCTGATCTGCTATGCTTCTTATAACAAATGCCAGTGAGAACTTCATAATTTGGGTTATTTATGTTTGGTCATTTTGTATATAGAAAGTAAATGTTCTTATTGGTGTCCAGCAAATTATCAGTTAAATAACAGTATTTTTTTTAAATGCATAGAAGAATTTAAATAATAAGGAATACAACACCACTTAAAAATGTCTGTGTATGTTAAAAATTAATAAATATAGCTTGTTTGCAGTGCTTTTCCTCACACTTCTTCAGATCTACCTCTAGGGTGGAGCTTTTTAATTTGAAATAAAACGTTTGTGCACAGAAGTACAATCACTAATAACCAATTAATAATTAAAAATGAATAATTGTATAAATCTCCACCATAGTCAAATTAAAACAAGACAGTTCAGTTGTCAGTGATAAGCTTGGTGATGGAGTCTTTTAAGATTGAGAATGCTGGTGATGGAAATCTGAGTGTTAAGTCCTGGTGATTTGCATGCTTCTAGTCTGATCTGCCATTCTAATTCATTTTTTTTCCCAAGCTGTCATTTAACGATCCTTGTAGTTCTTCTTTAGGTGTGTGATCTAAATTATTAAATTGGAATGTCTTGTGTCTGGGTTGATCTCTGTTGTGTTTAGCTAGTGCGTTGTAGTTGTTGCTGTAACAGATGCCTGTAAGGTGTCTAGCAATTCTGGTTTTAGGTCTATTGTTAGTTTTCCTGATATAGAAGGCAGGGCATCAGGTGCATTGGGATCACAGGTTCTTAGCTGTAGTAGTAGCAGCCATTGTTAGGGTAGTGGAAACCCATTTTATTGCTCATGTGCTTACAGTAACTGCAGTTGGGGAGTCCACAAGGGAATGTTCCCTTCAGGGAGTTGAGTTGGTCCATGGTTGTTCTGTTCATTTTTTCCACAGAAGGTCCGATATTCCTCTTTCTCTGAATGTTGAAATTAGTTTTTTTCTGGTAGTATATTGTTTACCATTGGATTATTCCTGAGAGTAATCATTGCTGCTCCAAGTCTCCTGATTCTCAGCCTCATGCTCCTAGAAACTTGATAGGTTCTATAAGGTCCCTGAGGATTGTTAATTTTTGCTTAAATTTACTTTTGCTTATCCTACTGTAGTGTCAGTCTCTTCTGACAAACTTTCAAGCTCTTGCCCTCTTTCAAACTTTTGGCTTACGATAAGGATACTAGGGCAATGGAGAGAATTAGTAAGAAGGCTTCCACTGCTTCTACTTTGGTCTTTAGGGCTATTAATTACCAGACCTTCATGACCGGATATGCTTTGACCTTCATTGCTCAGGCCTATGTTATTTCTGACCTCCCTAATCCTGAAGGCAAATATTCTGCCTTGTCTGTTTTAGGTTCTACTTCTCAAGTGGCTTGCCCCTGTATCAAGTGTAGCTATGATATTGCTGATGCCTCTTCCAGGGCTGTGAATTTTGAGACTGTCATGAGGCATTATGCTTGGCTTTATCTCCAGTTTTTGCCTGAGGACATTAACTCCAAGCTGTTATATGCTCCTTTGGATAATAAACGTCTTTTGAGAATGCAACTGTTGACCCGTTCAAGTCTCTCCAACAAAAAGGCAAAGCATTGCAGGACCTTAAACATATTTTTGTTTCTCCTATCCCTAAGTTCCAGAGTAGTTATCCTTCTGGATCTCTAAGTGCAAGAAGGGTGGTAGGAGACCCTACTCTGTTAAGGTGTGTCAGACTTTTGTGGTCCATAAGCCAGCTTTATCTGATAAGCCTGCTTCTCTATGACAATTCGTCCACTCTTCTCTTAGAACAGGTTCCTTTGTCCCTTCAGCTTTCCCTTTGTCTTCCAAACTGCCTTCTTTTCACCTCAGACTCTTGTTTTTTCTGTCATCAGTCAGGTTTACTTCATGGTGTGGAAGTATCTCCAGCCTTTTTCAGGGAATTCTCAACCTCCTCCAGAGCAACTTCCTCATTTTATGGAGGTTCTAGGTTCCCTGGTGAACCATGGAACCAGTCAACCTGTTCCCCCTTCCCAGGTGGGAAAGGGTTTTTATTCCAGGATGTTCCTGGTTCCTCGAAAAGAGGGCACTTAGAAACCTATTCTGGATCTCCCACTGCCTTTCTGAACATCCTTTCTTTTCAGATGCTTACTCTTCAAACCTTGTTTCCTCTTTTAATACCGTAATGTTTTTGGATCTGAAGGATGCTTACCTTCATATCCCTTTTCTTCCAATTTTCACAAAGTTTTTACGTTTCTCTGTTTCTTCCTTTCATTTTAAATTCTCTGCTTTGCCCTTTGGCCTCTCTACTGCCCCAATGGTATTCACAAAATATCTAGCTCCTGTGTTCGCTTTCTGCAGGCTCAAAGGCATTCATATTTTTCCTTATGTAGACAACTTGTTGCTTCATGCACCTTCTCCCAGTCACCTGTTGCAGGATCTGGAGTTCACCATCTCTCCTCTTCAATGTCTGGGATTTAATATCAGCTTCCAAAAGTCCTTCCATACTGTATCTCAGGATCATGTGTATCTGGGAAGCTGGATTCAGACCGTGCCAATGCTGGCTTCTTTTCCATCTCCAAAAGTTTTGTCGTTGACATATATATTTCAGCCCCTCTTCTTCCGCTATCAACCATTCGCTTTCAACCCTGGCCTGCCCTTTCCGCCTCACGTACCTTCTCAAGAACTATTCAACAATGCCTCAGACATGGGGTGGGGGGCTTCAAGGGGTCACCAGATAGTTCAGGGTTTCTGCACCCCCCCCCATCAGAGGTCACACCATATCAACATCAAAAAGATGAGAGCTTTGATTCTGGCCCTTCAAGCCTTTTAGCCCATGTTCTGTCCAGGCCCCTTGAAAGTGTACACATACAAAAACAGTGATGTGGTATGTCAAGCAGGGAGGCAAAAACCTTGCATCTTTTGGAGGATGGCTGTTCAGGCAATGTATATTCCTTCATAGCATAATCTAGTAGTAGGCTCCTTGAGCAGGTCCAAAACACAGGTGGATGCTTCACACAGACATGCTTCTGGATTTAGTTTATCAGTATGTATTCCTCAGATAGATCTTTTTGCCTCTCCTCTGAAAAGGCAGCTCGCTGTCTTCTGTTCCAGAGAGCCATACCATCTGGCATGGAAGATGGACACCCCTTCTTTTCCATGGAAGGGGATGTTTCTTTATGCTTTCCCTCCTCTTCCTCTACTTCCAACAGTCCTGCAGAAGATTCAGCTGGACTCCCCATTTGGCCAGGACAGCATTGGTTCCCCCCTCTTAGTGCATCTGGCTGAGGACCATCACCATAAGTTACAGCACCGGTTGGACCTCCTCACACAGGACATGGAGTCTCTTATCTATCCTAACTTGTCCACTCTTCAACTGATACCATGGGCAATAGGGTTTTCTTCCCTTACCTTTTTTCTGAGGATGTGTGCATGGTTTTACAGGAGGCAAGGAAATCTTCAGCCAGAAAATCTTCCATATCCAAATGGAAAGGATTTTCTGTCTGGTGCCATGCTTGTAACCAGGAGCCTTTTTCAGGGGGGGGGGTCCCTTTGGTCATCTCTTAATTGTGTGTTTTGCGCCAGTCTGGCTTAGCCTATTTTTCTATGAAGGCCCATTTGTCAGTCATTTCTACTTGTATGCCCTTGAATCCTGCCTTGGCTTCTTGTTTTGAGGTACAACAATTTCTTAAGTGCCCTACAAGGAAACCTATTCCTTCTCCTTGGAACTGTAAATTTGTTTTGGAAAAATTGACTCATAGGTTCATAGTTGGTACTAGGCTATCAGCCCTAGGGCCTATACAAGCCTAGCCATAACAATTCCCTGGCTATTTCTTCCCACACTATTTACTTCCATGGACCCCTGTCAAATAGGGTGACTGATGTGATCCCCGGGGTCAATTTCCTTTCTCCCATCCAGTCGTCAAGGTTCCTTTTGAAGAGGGCCAAAAAGGCGCTCTGCTTGACATGTATGGGCAGTCTATTCCAGAGTCTGGGGAGTCTCTGGGTCAGGAACCTATCCCTCCAGCATGTTTTGTTTTTTGTGATGACAGGGTTTAGATCCCTGGAGCATGTGGCTCTGAGGGATTGGGATTTCTTTAAGTATAGCATGTCCAACAGCTCTGAGTTTGACATGGCCTTGTATGTTAAGCAGAGATCGCCTCTGAGTAGACGATATGCGACAGAGTATAGCTGGAGTTTTTTAAGGCAGCCAGCGTAGGGCATCTGCTTTAGGCCTGTGATTCTTTTAGTTAGGTATTTCCGCAGCCTTTCCAGTTGTTGCAGATGTCTTGAGAGGTACATACCAAATGGGGCATTGTGTTCTATAATGGGTCTAATGAGGGATGACTACAGTGGGACAATGACCTCCTTTTTTCTGGATGAATAGCCCTTAGTGATGAGGTGTGCCACACTGAAGGATTTCCTGACAGTTGTGGCGATGTGGTTATCGAAGGTGAGACCACTGTCCACCTGTGTCCCTAAGTCTCTTATCACACTTTCGGTGTTCAGCGTACTGCCACCTATGTGGTAATTCACGGGTACATGTTTTTTCCCAGTGGGAATAACTCTACATTTCTTGGCATTGAGCTTGAGCCCATGGCTCTGGCATCAAGCATCTGTTTCTGTAAGGCCCTTTTGTAGAGTATCCACGTCATTTGAGGATTCAGTAATGGCACCCAGTTTGCAGTCATCTGCGAACTTTGTCAGCCAGAGTCACTTAGTGTTGGCCTGTACTTCAGAGAAGTAGATGCCAAACAGGAGTGGTCCCAGGACTGAACTCTGAGGTACTCCACTTGTCACTCGTCTGGAGCTGGATTTGGAGTCTGCTACTTTTACAGTGTGGGTTCTGTCAGTAAGCCAGTTGGCAACCCATTGAGTGACGTAGGGATTAATGCCCAACTTAGTAAGTCTGTCTATGATTCCTGAGTGGGGGATGGTGTCAAAAGCCTTGGCGAGGTCCAGATAGGCTGTGTGGACCGCCTTACCTTCATCCACTGCTCTGGAGACTGATTCGAAGAAGTCAGTCAGGTTGAGGAGACAAGATCGGTCCTTCACGGACCCAAATTGTGTGGGGTCCAATGTTTGAAGGTTGCCAATGTCTTTGTTTATAAGTTCCATGATAATACATTCCATGGCCTTGCAGATCAGGCTCGTCAGACTGATGGGGCAGTAGTTCCTGGGATCCAAGGTGGATCCCCCTTGTGGAGTGGGGTAACTGTAGCTGTGCACCACTCAGTGGCCACGAAGCCTGAGATGCGGCTATGATTAAACATGACACTTAGGTGAGGTGCCAGTTCATTTTGTAGTTCATGTAGTACACAGCCCGGGATGTCATCTGGCCCCATGGATGCTGTATTCTTAGCTTTGGAGAGTGCATTTTTTACCTTTGTGGCCATTATTACTGGAATTTGGCTATCTTCCGGTATTGAGATGGGCTGTTTAGGGGGTGAGAGGGGGGTGATGTTGGCACTGAATTGATCTGCCAGGGTATTGGCAATATCCTTGGGATCAGTATATTTAATGCCATTCTGTTGTAGCTCAGAGCAGATCTGAGCATTGCAATTTAGATTCTTGACATAGCTATAGAATGCCTTGTGGTTGTCTTTGGAATCTTTAGCAATTTTAGTTTTGTAGCTAGCTTTGGAGGATTTTACGAGGGATCTCAGCTTCTTACCGAGGCTAGTAAGGGAGTTTTTTGCATCCTGGGATTTTCCTCTTTTCTGCAACAGTTTCTTCCTTTTGTTGTAAAGTTTGTTTATGGCAGGAGACCACCAGATTGGCTTCCTTTTTTTGGAGGAGAGCATCTTGGTTCTATTTGGGATTCATGCATGAGTGGATGTGCTCGTACAGTGCCTTAGTGTAGGATTCAGCAGTCGAACTTTCAGTTCCCGTCTGCATGGGTGTCATGAAGTTTGTCACTTCTGACTTGAGTAGCATGAAGTTGACTTTGGAGAAGTTTTTATGGAGGTTTCCTTACTGTGGGGTGGGGGTGGGATGTGGATGTTAAGGGTGATTAGCTTATGGTCAGACCTGACCAATGAGGGGGTAACCATAGGTGTGGAGCATTGATTTCCCATGTTGGTAATGTGACCAGGTCATGGATATTGGAGCCCCTGGTGGGACTATGGATTAGTTGATCCAGGGCATTGGAATTTATGAATTCCAGGAACCTTTGGGCAAAGGTGTTGGTACACGAGTAGTTTTCTCAGTTAATGGCAATACAGTTGAAATCACCCAGTATTAGGTTGTTTGGTTGTATCTTAATATTTTCCAGTATGTTTAGAAAGGTGTAGTGAGAATCTTGGGGCATGGTGGGGGATCTGTAGCAAGCTACAATTTGTATTGCTGTCTTACCTAGCGTTAGTTGCACCTGGAGAATTTCAGACAAATTGTGTTGGGCAACTAGCCTGGTGGTGTGAATATCCTTGGTGAATATGGACACTCTTCCACCTTTAGTGTTTCGGTCCTGGTTTGGTGGCCGAAAAGTGTGGTAAGAATTGTAGCCTGGTATTGCAAGGGTGCTCTCTGGAGCCTTAAACCAGGTCTCAGTTACTGCACAGATATCGATGTTCTTCATTTTTAGGAGAGCCTCGAGAGAGTGCATTTTGAGGTTTAGGCTTCTAGCATTGAGTAGCATTACCTTCAGAATTTGCATGCTTGTACCTGTTATGGTGGTGGTTTTGTCCTTTGAATTTTGCCTAAAAAAGGCACTATAGGGGTGGCAAGAACCTTAGCCAGTAACCTGAATCCCAGGGGAGACAGGTGCAGACCATCTCTGGCAAAGCATCGTGGTCTGTCGATCATGTCATCCAAGGCAGACAGATACTGGATCCCCTTTGAATGACACCAGAAGCTTAGCCAATTGTTGAAGTCAATCATTTTGTCCTTATTGTGGTATCATTCTGGGCAAAGGCAGGATGCTACTCGGATATGACCCTAGCCCTAAGTAGCATCCTGCCTTCTGGGCGAAGGCAGGATGCTACTCAGGGCTAGGGTCATACCTGCCTGGGCCACATGATCCATGAGCTCTTCCATGTCTCTTTTCATGTAGTCCAGGGAGGTACGTCTCAAGTCATTCACTCCAACATGGACAATGACAGATATATTTGTACTTGTGGAGTGACTTGAGTGCATGCGTTATGCCGACAGGCAGCTGACTGTAATTTTCTCCTTGTTCAGCCTAGTGAGTGGGACATCAGTGTGCCTGACTATAGAGTCACCTATGACTAAAGTGTTAGGTAGGTTGTCTTGCCTTAGCGGCTGTTGCTGGGTGGCACACTGGTGTTGTGAGCTATGTGACACTTTGGTTGTGATTGATGTTTGTTTGCATTTCAGCTTCGGAGGTCCTTGTTGCTTGGGCAGGTTACAGTTAAGGGCCTCTGCATATGCGGATTTAATGTTGCTATATGTGGGTGTTGATGGTGTGGGTTTAGAAGGGCAATGTGTTGCTTGAGGTGTAGTGCAGGTGTTGACCTTCTCCTCTCAACTGTCTAGCACAATCTTGGGTTTAGAGAGCTTTGCTTCCAGTTTGGCTATGTTAGTGCATCTCTCACAGGTTGTAGTGTTGGGTGATAGGAGGAGAGGTTGTCTGTGTACATGAGGCAATTGCTGCATTGCCCCAGTATGCCCAGATTCACCAGGTGGACAGGAGAACTCACCAGAAGCTGACCCTTAGACATGCCTGGTTTGGTGCTTTTTTTTTTGTGAAGTACAGGAGCTGTTTTCCCTTGCGTTACCAAGGTACTTTGCAGTTATAGGCTGTTTAGTGCCTACAATTAATTTCTCCTTATTAACAGCTCACCAGGCTGAATAAAGAGAAGGTCATGGTGAGCTGCCTGTCGGGTGCTAGGATCTGCCACATAACGCAAGCACTCGGGTCACTCCAAAGCAAATATAAATATGACTCAGTCATTCTACATGCTTGTGTGAATGACCTGAGACGTACCTCCCTGGACTACATGAAAAGAGACATATAGGAGCTCTCTGATCATGTAGCCCAGGCTGGTATGACCCTGACCTTGAGCAGCATCTTACCCTCACCTAGAATGATGCCACAGTACAAAGACAAAATGATCGATTTTAACAATTGGCTAAAATTTTGGTGTCATTCAAAGGGGATCCAGTGTCTGTCAGCCTGGGATGACATGCTCGACAAGCCAAGTTGCTTCGCTAGGGACGGCTTGCACCTGTCACCACTGGGCTTTCGGATATTGGCAAAGGCTCTTGCCACCCCCATAGTGCCTTTTTTAGGCAAGGCTCAAAAGTCAAACCCACCCCCATAGACAGCACAAGGAACAAGAAACTAAGGATAATGCTGCTTAACGCCAGAAGTCTTAACCTCAAGATGCACGCACTCAAAGCTCTTCTCAGTATGGAGAACATCGATATCTGTGCAGTGACAGAAACCTGGTTCAAGGCTCCAGAGAGCACACCAGCACTACCAGGCTATACCTCATATCATGCTTTTCGGCACCAAAACCCGGACCGAACCACAAAAGGAGGGGGAGTTTCCATATTTATCAAGGATATCCACACCTCCAGGTTAGTGGCATTGCACGAAGTATCGGAGACCATCCATGTGCAACTAACAGTGGGCAAGATTGCTTTTCAGTTTATAGCATCCTACGGACCACCCTCTCAAAGTCAGGAATCCCACTCGGCTTTCCTGAAAACATTGGAGAACATGAAGATCTCTCCGAACACCATTATATTGGGTGACTTCAACTACCCAAACATTGACTGAGAGCACTACTCAAGCCCCAGCACCTTAGCCCAAAGGTTCCTGGAAATTATAAACTCAAATGCTATGGAACAACTAGTTACCACTCCCACAAGAGGGGACAACATACTAGACCTGATCATTACCAACATGGGGACTCTATGCTCCACACTAGAAGTATATCCCTCATTGGTAAGATCAGACCATAAATTAATTTCACTGGATGTCCACATCCCGACCCCACCCCCAGCCCAGAAAACCACAGTGAAAAACTTCTCAAAAGCGAACTTCTCACTTCTCAAAACCGAAGTGGAATCCTTCAAGGCCCCAGGGCCAGTGGAAACTACGGCCCAAACTGCAGAATCCTATATAAACGCATTCTACGGACATCTCCAGGAATGCATGGATCATGCTATCCCAAACAAAACCAAGACCCAATCATCCAAATGCAGGCATCCAGTCTGGTGGACCCCTGCCATAAATAAATAAACTGTACAACAGAAGGAGGAAGCTACTACATGATAGAGCAAAATCCCTAATAGGGAAGGCATCTCTGATCAGTATTAGCAAAAAATTACGATCCCTCATAAAATCCTCCAAGGCCAGCTTCGGGAGAAAAATTGCACAGGACACCAAAGACAATCATAAGGCATTTTTCAGTTAAGTTAGGAACCTGGGATGCAACTCCCAGACTTGTTCTGAGTTGATTCTAAACGACAAAAAAATACACTGAACCCACAGACATCGCCAATATCCTGGCAGACAGGTTCAGTACAAACTTCTCCACCCCATCCCCCCCAAAAGAGCAAGTATCTATCCCAGCAGAGGGCTGCGTCCCAAACATCTCTGATGCTCAGGTGAAGGCTGCCCTCTCCAAAGCAAAAAACACTGCTTCCATGGGACCAGATGGTGTCCCAGGTTGCGTCCTACATGAACTCCAAGAGGAACTAATCCCTCAAATAAAACAGCTATACAATCTCAGCCTCACTACAGGATATGTGCCCACAGAATGGCGTGCAGCAACAGTGGTCCCACTCCACAAAGGTGGAGCCTCTACGGACCCTGGAAACTATCGCCTATAAGCCTGACTAGCTTAGTCTGCAAGGCTATGGAGAGGATCATCATGGAGCTCATAAACAAAGACATTGGGGACCTACTGACACTAGATCCTACCCAGTTCGGCTTTCTCAAGGGCAGATCCTGCCTTTTGAACCTGGTTGACTTCTTCGAAACAGTCATCAAAGCCATAGATGAAGGGAAGGTAGTCCACACAGCCTATCTGGACCTTGCAAAGGCATTTGACACAATACCCCACTCGGGCATCATAGATAAGCTATCCAGCTTAAATATAAACCCCTATGTCACAAGATGGGTCACAAACTGGCTCAAAGACAGAACCCACAGAGTGAGAGTTGCTGGAGCCATGTCAGACTCGAAACCAGTCACAAGTGGCATCCCACAGGGTTCTGTCCTGGGACCACTCTTGTTCAGTATATACTTTTCCGAGGTACAGGCAAACGTGGAAGGACTATGGCTCACCAAGTTTGCAGACGACTGCAAACTGGACGCCATAATCGACTCTCCAGCTGACACAAATATCCTTCAAAAAGGTCTCACAGAGGTAGATAACTGATGCCAGCGCCATGGTTTAAAGCTAAATGCCAAAAATGTATAGTCATACCCTTTGGCAAAAACAATGTGCTCACAAATTACCACATAGGTGGAAACCCATTAAGTACAGAGAAAGTTATTAGGGACCTGGGGACCCAAGTTGATAGCAATCTCTCCTTTGAAAACCACATTGCCAAAGTGGTTAGAAAGACCTTCTACATAGCCCACCTCATCGTGAAGGGTTTCACATCTAGATCAAGAGAGGTAATCGTGCCCCTTTATTCATCCCTCATCAGGCCCATCATAGAATACAATGCCCCTTTTGGGATGTACCTTACCCGACACCTGCAGCAATTAGAGAGACCCCAAAAGTATCACACCAAGAGGATCAATGGTCTCAAACAGATGCCATATGCTGCTTGGTTAAAAAAAATTCCAGCTCTACTCAGTTGCATACCACCTACTTCGAGGCGATCTATGCCTGACATACAAAGCTATGTCAAATCCAGAATTAATGGACATGCTCCACCTTAGTAAATCTAAATCCCTTAGAACCACACGCTCGAGGGACTTGAACCTCAGCACAGAAATAAATAGAACTTGCTGGAGGGACAGGTTCATAACCCAGAGGCTCCCTTCGCTCTGGAATAGAATTCCAGTTCATGTGAGGCAGAGCACCTCACTGAATCTCTTCAAGAAGAATCTCGATAGGTGGATGGGGGATCGTAGGTTTGTCCCAGGGATTACTCCCATGTCACTATTAGACAGAGGCACAGTAAACTAAACCTTAAAAAGGGCACAGTATACTCAAATCAAGGGGTGGCGTAAGCCATACAGAATCGGGCTAGGCTTATAATCGCCCCAGGGCAGATAGCCTAGTATGAACCTATGAACCTATGAACAAGGAGAGTTTAGTGCTTGTATCAGTTTTAGGCTTCCTAGTGCTTTCCAGCAGGTATTAGTGCAAGTGCTAGTCACAGGGATGCTTACAGGTAAGATGAAAAAAAAGTGGTTTATCCCAAACACTGCAGTGTGCACTAGATAAGTTAGATGTGAAAGTAGGTAAATTAAGATTACCTGTCTAAAAAGTTAAGTTTTAGTGGAGAGTCACTTTTTAAAACAGCAAGATAGTTTGAAAGGGGGTGGTCACTTTTGTATTCTGGTACTATGGAATACAGTAGGATGGCCAATAAATTTAAATAGTTGAAGGGGAGTGATTTCACAAAATGATAATTTTGTGCACTCACACAAGCCAGTGAAAGCAGAGAGGAAATGAGATATATGGTCAAATTAACATAAGAGGCAGGCAACTAGAAAGACAATGGTATTTAAGAACATGACAGTAAGCAGGTGGCAGGGTGGGGAAAAAAATTCTGCCTGACTCACAAGAGACAGAGCTGTGGTCTCTCTTGAAGTTTTAATATGCAGTTAAAAGCAGAATACATGTAAAACACAAGGTAAAGAAAACAAATCACAGTATATATCAAATATAAAAAGGCAATAAAGTAATACAAAATACAACAAATAAAAAGCAAACTAACCTTTCCTTTTGAGGTTTCGATGCTGCTTCTTTGCAACATTGTACCTGGAAGACTGTTTTTGTTGCTGGCTTGCTTTTCTCCTAGGAGGGTTTCTGAGCTCCAGGACCTTATGGCCATTCCTCATGTTTTGTTTTTTCAACGGGACAGGGTGACCCTTCATACTAATCCTTCTTTTCTGTCCAAGGTGGTTAATGAATTCTCTCTTAATCAGTCTGTTAATTTGCTCTCCTTTTTTCCTTCACTGCAGTTTGCTAGTGAGTAGGTTCTTGACACCTTGGATTTGCATAGACAGCTCAGATATTATTTGGATAAGACTAAGACCATTTGCAAATTTGAGCAACTTTTTATTTCCTTTCATCCGAGATCTCTAGGTTTGGCATTTTTAAAACAAGCCATCTCCTGGATATCTAAGGCCATTTTTTGATTTTCTTTTCATGGTAAATGACTGCCTACCTCTGTAAAGGCTCATTCTACTAGAGCTGTTGCTTCCTCTGGTGCCTCTTTCAAAGGATTGTTTACCAACTCCATCCTTGAGGCTGCTATTTGGACTTCTGTCCATACCTTCACTAAGCATTACAAGTTGGATGTTGTTTTCGGAGCAAGAGCTAGCTTTGCCAGAGCTATCCTGCATGGGTTTCTTGATTCTTCTGAGCCAGAATCCTCCCAAGTTTTCTTTTGAGCTTTTGTACTCTCTTTTATGTAAGGAAAACTGCAACAATGACTGGAAGGACATAGTACAGTTGTGTAAAATCTTACCATAACAGTAGATGTCTTTCTCTTCATTGTCGCTGTATTCACTTCCTCCCTCCTCCCCCTTTTGCTGTGCCCTATTTCTTTTTCTTCCCTGCCCAGTTCCTTCTTCTCCTTCTAGATGTACGTTTCTCCTAGTTCCTAGGAATGTTTTCTTCATCCTGGAGCTTTTAATTTTTGAGGTATGTATATCACCTTTATGCTTTTGCCTTGACTGGGGAGCATACGTGCAACATATGTATATTCCTAAGGCTTTAGCATTCTGGCTAGATTCTGGGCTTCCCTTGGCAGGGAATCTCTTATGCAGAGAATGCAGCAACAGAGAAGAGAAGGACATCTATTGTTGTGTTAAGATTTTACACAACTGTACTTTGTGGTAAGGTCTTACTAAACTGTTCTTTCCTCTCTCAGAGAGAGAAAAAGGAGATAATCTCAATATCCTTCATAAGACTTCATTTACAACTGAAAAAATATTACGCAGATTGTCTTTTACTCAAAGTTCTGGAGCATTATGCTCAAAAAGTACAATAAGGGAAAGTTGGAAAGAATTGTGAAGAGAGTTTGAGGGCATGAAACTATTTAGACGTAAATGGGTTGAATCTGCATAGAATGACTACTGGATTCCATTTGATGGTTGTCCACCTGGGAAGGTAAGTAAATCGCCCTCCTTCTGTGTGGTGGTGGAATGGGGGATCGCTTCACTTAAATGGAATGGCTGCCATGTGGTATTTTTTTTCTGTGTCAGTGTACTTTCACCATCTTTGGATCAGGTGAGAAGGCTGGTTGGAAGGTGGCTGCCCTCCCCTGAGTGAAGTGTTAAGCCCATGGCAGCAGAGGTCATCATTATTGGGATGACCACCACTGCATCCTCCTGCTTCTAGTGAGATGCCCTGTATTTTGTGCACCCTAATCTCCTGTCCTATTGAGTTGAGAGGCTCACATTGAGTACCTGGAGTCCCTGGCAATGTCTGTGATCTACCCATCCCACCTTGAAACATGGAGCAAATAGTCTAATGGGTGTGTGCGTGCATCCATGTGTGTGTTTGTGTGTGTGTGTCAGTGTCTCTCCACTGGTGGGCAGGAGACCACACAGTGGAATACATTTCTTATTCTATAGTTGCTAAAGTGTCATTCTAGTAGTTCTACCTGGTTCCAGAGTACTAATACATAGTCTTTTGATGAAAAGTCTAATTTTTTATACATTTAAAGTTGTAGGATATTTTGAATGTCAGGGAATGAGAATATCAGAATTAATAAGTCTGTATTTGTATTGTGTCTAAGAAGTACATCCCTTCCCTCACAGAGAATTTGATAATCAGTGTGTGTTTTTTCCTGGGGATGTAGTATGACATTGTCTCTTGTCCCCATTGCTCTAAGTTCAACTTTAACCACAGAATGTTTCATGCCTTTTCCAGAACCGTCATGATATTGGCCAAGTCAGTCCAGGTATGCAGTTTGGGGGGGGTGGGGTGGATGAACCTGAAAAATTATGACATAACTTTGAAGCCCAAAGGCCAACCTATGAATAAGGGTGTTTAGTCTGAAGAAGCATTTTTGTAGCCCTTGACTCTGAAGCATTCTAGGGAAAAGCATATAGTTATGCCCCTCTGTAGGCTAACACTAAGTCTAATGTCTTATCTTCCTGAGCCAAGATTGTCAGGATGCCTCTGTGTAGGTCCCTAGATCCAGTACCTGGTTTTGGTAACCAAGGATGAGAGTGGTAGTCCCCTGATTCCTGTCCTTGAGGATGTCCACGTCCACGACTCGAAAATAGAAGTCATCAGATACCCAAGAAGTCACCACTCAAAGAAGTATGAATAAGGTGCCCAAGTTTGACATCTACCATCTTATCACAGCTGGAGCTGGAGTGGTTGAAATCTCAGGATCTGATGAAGCTGACTCAGGACTTTGTACTGGTCTTGAGATCTGCGTCCATTCTCAGATCCAGTGTCATTGTCATGGATCACTACTGAAAGGCAACATTCTCCTTCATCCCTGAGGATTCTGACTCAAAAGTAGGCGAACTTGCCTGGGTAGACAACAGAAGTAGGCGAACTTGCCTGTGTAGACAAGACGTCTTTGCGGCTTAGTTATGCACAAGACACTGAGGGTGCTTTCGTTTTTTTTTTTATTTTTAACAACTTTATTGAATTATCCCTTAAGACATATGCAGACATACATGTACATCAAAGAAAACAAACCATATTAACATGTTTACAGTTTCAAACATTATAGAACACATTTATTCTTTTTTATAACTATAATCCATCCAGCATTGCATAAATTGCTCAGTTCCTGCCTTCCCTTAGACTTCATTCCTCCTCCAAAACATTATTCTGCTTGTATTGTTCACATAATGTCGATTTTGCTATGTAATTTGCTCTTACCCTTTTCTAAAGATCACACTTAAAGTTCTTTTGTTACAGTATTCAATATTTCAAATTCATTTGCTATAGAATTTGATTTCCATTTTCTAGTAATTGTTTTTTGGCAGCCACTAGGATTAAACTTAGCAAGACCTTAGTATATCTAGGCATTTCAGATCCTGTACACCAGCTCAAAAAGTCTTTTCCTTAGTTATACCCATTTGCTTACCCAGTGTTTCTGACTGAGTACATTGTCTGCCATCTCATTACACTCCCCAAAACACATGTACCCAGTTCTTTCTTCCCCCATCACACCGCCAACATTTGGCATCTACCTGAAACATTCTTTTGAGTCTGCTTGGAGTATAAAAATACCTATGCAAACATTTCCTAGAAAAATCCTAAGCATTCTACAACTTTTTCCATATTTGTGATTCATACATAAGTTCTTCCATTGTTTCCTTGTGAATTGTTTGTCTAGTCTGTTGTTCCAATCTTTCCTAACCTCTTCTATTTGGTTCCTGTAGTGATTGTGCCATATTTTATATGCTGTACTAATTATCCC